>NC_142511.1:6497500-7097500 GCF_057876585.1 Rhinolophus sinicus | reverse complement strand
TGGTACCCACCCCGTCACCCAGGGGAGAGAGCTGCAGACTCACCTGAGAAATAGACAGACAGTGGGGTGCTAGGACTTCTCCCGGAGCTGAGAACCATGTTGGTACCTGAAGATGGAGCTACTCTACCAGATACTAAGGTGAACATTGTCCGTATTGCTTCTCCTGGCAAGTACAGAAATCTGGGAGAGAATTCTCTGGGGAAAATTCTTGGCGAAGATTTCCAGTGTATTTCTTGTGATCTGACTCGTCAGGAGGTCTCCTTTGTCAGCCCCTGGTATCTTGAGCTTTGGAACCAGCAAGGGCTGACTCACTCTTACCTACTGTGAGACTGGAAGAAAGTCATCCAACACTTCCCAAACCTTCATTCACTTTAAGACGATGAACCATAATACTTCCTTTCTGGAGTTGACAGGAGGATAAGATAAGGCACTGGAAGTGACTAGCACTGTGTGGCCAAGAGTCCGTGCTCAGTACCTGGTACACACACACAGACTCAGAGAACACACTTGGAAGTGAACGCGTAGAGAACAAGTCGTTTAAAACCAGTAGTGTCGGCTGGGTCTCTGTTCAAGGTGATGACTTCAGTTGATTACTCTTTCATCCCCACAGTTCGTCTCATGTAAGATCATATTTCTAGGTTTGATTCATTAACTGTGTTGTGTTTTGCCATATCGTTTTCTTGGTTGACAAAGGCTGTTCAACTTGAATGCTGTACATGAGCCATTGGGGTGCGCGTGTGGAGGCCCTCACCACACATTTTTCACAGGTTATAAATAGCATCTGGTATCATTCTCAGTTCTCATTTTATGGATGGGAGAGCTGAGAATCGAAGGTTAAGCAACTTTCCGTGTTAGTCACGGAGATATGTGAATATTGGTACAGCTTTATTTTTCATAAACAGAAATTGACACCTAAGAAAGCCAGTCATGGGTCGAGGACAAAGGCCGAGTTGGCCAAAAAAGGGAAGCACAGCACTGGGTAATGAGACGTGTTTGGATAAATGAGTCATACTTTGCTCATTGGATCCAAACTAAACAGCATCAGGTGCTGAGGCTTATGGTCAGTCTAGAAAACATTGATTTAAAACTCTTGTGGTATTAGATTATATTTCATTAAAGCACTGGGGTTCCATGGCTGTGCCCTGAGACAAAGACAAAGTGGACCTCCAGGCCTCTAATTACTCTCACTTCCATGCCCATCATACCCTTCAACTAAAGCAGCTCCATTTTTATCTGTTTTACACACTCATTTAAGATTTTCTTCTTAAAAAAAAAAAGAATATTATCATCCCAAGGAAGGCTTTAAAACCAGTGTTCTAATCCAAATATGTTTTAGAAGCAACCTCATAGCCATAAAACCTAAAAGTTCTCTGTAGGACTCTCTGCAGATGCTAGGGGCTTTGCTCCCCAAGGTTATCTGGAACCCTACGAGCTGATATCTCATAACATGTATATTCTCTCCTCCTTTGATATGAAATGTTTCAAGGTCCCCAAGTTCTTCTGGGAATTTAATATTCAGAAAGCATTACTAGAAATCCAAAGGCCAGAAGAAAGAGAGGGTTTGTAAGAGGGCAGAGAAGAACACTGCAGTTGTAGAATGTTTTTCTTCCAAAGTACCAACAGCTCTTAGAGAAGACAGCCCAACCCGACCTTAGTCATCTACTCAAACCACATTTTTTATGAATTTTGCAGTATTATTTGGTTTGGAAGTTTCTTAAGATGAAAATTCAAAAGTCCAGATCTAGAAATTTGTGGTAAAGCTAGGGAGAATTATTTTTCCAATTAAGAAAAAATGTCCCAGTTAATATACTGGCATTGTATACCGAGACATGAAGAAATGGAAAGAAGAATATTTATTCCATCTTACTTTTTGAGTAGGACTTGTGTTTGTTTAGAAATTAGGGCCTAAGTTGAAAGCAAGCTGATACCTCCTTGACTGGAATGGAACATCGCAACTAAGTGGCCAACTCAAGGGCAGAATCCAAGAGTGGCCACAGAAAAGATGGTTGGCTCCCAACCCTGTCTGCTGTTTTTAGAAAACAATTGTTTAATTCTTTCCTTCTGCTGAGGTCTGACCTACACCAACCGCCTCCTGTGAAGCTCTGAGTCCTCACCAGGCTCTCAGACTGGCTTCTTCCAGGCAGGTCATTTGGGGAATACAAATTACAAGACTTCCTGCAGCTGGAACTATCTTTTACACCATCATGTTCTAATATGGGCAATCCATTAAGACTAGGGTTGGGGAGATAAAAAGAATTGGAGGACAAAACTCTTACATGGTCATTTGAGTTTCTGTGACATTTTTTTTTTTTTTAAGTAAGTTCTAGTTCATTCAAATGCTTTCCCTTCTTTCTCATGGATACAAAGGATCATCCATTCATTTCATATACGTAACACCAATCTACGAGTGTCTACTATGTTTCAGACATTATGCTTATAGAGCAGCTAGGAGACCATTTCCCCCATTTCACTGTTAAATGAAATTTAAAAGGCCCAAGTTATCTAAAACCACTACATACAGCATGCTGAAAACATCTGGATGTGTTCTGTTAAATCACATTATTACCCTAAATATGAAAAACAGAACTTTATTTTAACTTCAAACCAGGTGGCACCAAAATTGTCTGGTGATTTTCATTTTGGCTTGTGTTAGACCAAAAATCCTAAGCTGCTTAATAGAGAACAGGACAGGGCTAGACCCAGAAAGAGGATTGAGAGCCCAGGGAAAGGCTCAGGGTCAGACTGAGACAGTCCCAACTTAGACACTCCATTCTGGAGACAGAGGAGGTGGTGGTCCAGCGTGGATTGATTACAAAACCAGTCTTCGTCAAGATTTTCTGGTAACAAGGAAGCAAAACTTTCTTAACTAGCTAAAGCAAAAAAAGAAAAATTTACTGGAAGGACACAGAGTGTCTCATGGAACCCCAGGGCCAGAAATGCATCTGGGTCTCATGAGAGTCTTGAACCAGAAAATGGAAGTCGGGAATCGAGTTACTGTCTATATCTAGAAGCTCCACATAGTCACTCATTTCTGCTTCTCTCTGTATATTTGCTCCTAAAAATCTGCACCCAAATCCAGTAGGGGAGAGCACGGAGGTTCCCCACACCAAGCAATTCTCTGAGACACCAGCTGGGTGTCCCACCATTCAGCTCGGTTCTGACGCTGTCTACCAAAAGAGAGCATTCAGATTCCACAGTTGAGGGCTCAGTCCCACGAGACTACCCTCCGTTTCAGATGCCAGTCACAAGTCCAGGTTGTCACCTGTGCTTCTGACCTACCGGCTACAGACTGGAGGTTCCCATGATGCCCTCTTTACGTTCAATTAATTTGTTAGAGCAGCTCACAGAATTCAGGAAACCCGTTTGCTCACTAGATGACTGGTTTATTACAAAGGATATTAAAGGATACAAATCAACAGTTAGATGAAGAGATACATAGGTCCCAAACAAAGGAACCTCTGTCCTCGTGGAGTTTGGATAGGATGTGGTAGCACATGGAAGCCTTCTGTTTCTCCAACCTGGAAGCTCTCTAAACCCAATCCTTTGGGGGGTTTTATGGAGGCTTCACTACATAGGTATAATTGATCAATTGACTAGAAATCAGGTAGGACTGAAAGTTCCAACCTTCTGATCACACGGTTGGGTCCCCTGGCAATCAGCCCCCGCCCCCTTCCCTCTCTCCCCTCCTTTTGTTTCTCTCTCTCTCTCCAGCTCACATGTTTTCTGTTTAAGTGTGACTAGGATAGAGAATGGCCACACCAGCTTTCATGATTCAAATCTAGGTAGCCAGAGAATCAGAGTCTCTGGTTCCAATTCTAAATCCTTGAAGAATATTAATATGAATATGAATCAGCTCCAGCCAGAGGGGTGTAGTCACATAATAAATGCAAACATGGAAGCTGGGCCTACTCTTTAGAAGGTCATGAGTAATTCACAGAAGAGCATGCTGGCCATGCAGACATACCATGAGAAGTGGAGGTCAGTTTCTGTTTTCCCCACTAAGTCCTTTCTCTTTCTATTTCCCTTCCACATTCTTTCACCTTCCCTCACCCCCACCACCACCTAATTCCATATGAACAGGACCCTATGTGGGTGCTAGAACCATGGATGGTGGGCCCCCTAGGAAACCATCCAGCTTTTCTAGGGTGATGCCATCCCATCATGGTGTCCCCTCAGCTGCTTAGCGTCTGAGGCAGGACGCATGAGGGACATATGCTGAGTAATCTTCAGGGACTATGTGTGACTGCAGTGTCCTTCTGGCTCAGGAATATGCAAGAAAGGTGGGGGAAACATAGCCCACAAGAGACTTCCAAAACTGAAGTTTTTTTGTAAAAGAGAGTTTCACCAGAAGGTATGTTTCATGTCACAAATGCAAATGTCTGTTGGGTGTTGGTAGTCTCTTAGCAGCTGGCTTGACTGAGTTGTTCCTATGGCTGAACAGGGACATTTTTGGGTACTCATGATTCCCTGTTTAGCAACCAAGTTGGAAGTCTCAGATGTTTAGATACGGCTGATAATTTTATAGATCTTTCCTCGGGGATCAAAGAAGGTGAGAGCTGGGCAGCAGGGCGTACCCCAAAAGTTCAGTTTTCAGTTCTCTGTCCCACTGTCTGCAGATGGAAGCTGTGTTGTCCCTCTCAAGCCAGCAAGTGCTCTTCCCCTGCTCAAACTGGGACAAGCCAGCACTGAAAATCCAGAGCCAATGAGAGCAAGGTTCGGGCGAACTGAGTCCCAGAGCCTGTTCCCTCATTGCGAAACTATGTGTCCACAGGAAAGAGATTTCTTCCACTGTGTCTCATTTTCCTCATCTGTAAAACAGGACACCAGCATCCATCCTCTCCCTGACTGACCAGGCTGATGTATGAAGGAAGGGAGAGAGCGAATGTCAACTTTCACATGCTCTTTTCTCAAACTGCCTTTTCTGTTCGATCCTTCTCATTCAGTCATCGATGGGCCCACACAGATCCTGGTGCGAGATGTCTCCGACACGGTGGCCTTCGTGGAGTGGACCCCGCCTCGAGCCAAAGTTGATTTCATCCTCTTGAAATATGGCTTGGTGGGTGGGGAAGGCGGGAAGACCACCTTCCGGCTGCAGCCTCCCCTAAGCCAATACTCAGTCCAGGCCCTGCGGCCCGGTTCCCGTTACGAGGTGTGGGCCAGCGCTGTCCGTGGGACCAACGAGAGCAAGGCCACGACCACTCAGTTCACAACAGGTGAGGCTGTGGTGGGGGTAGGGCACGAGGAAGGAGCGAGGGGGTGAGCCTGCTGGGGGTAGGGGTTACTGAGGGAGTGAGGTGACGCGTGCTGGAGGGTCCATGTTACCACAGATATGGCAAGAAGGAAGCGAGAGGTTTCGGGGCCTCTGCTCCCAGCCTGACCTGTAACCGGATACAAGTCTCTTCCCCGTGGTCTCAGGTTTCTCATCTGTAAAATGAGAGCTCTGTCCTGAAGACATTCACGTATCCACATAACTAGCCCAAGGGGCACTTTGGGGAGAGTTAAGGAAAGGCACAGCTGCCTCGAGACAATATTGCTATTAGCTGGATACTAATAATTCTATAAATCCATTATGCCTCCCCCGCCATGATGGCTCCCATTGGATGTGTGGGAAGCCCCACCTGCCTGACGGGAAGTAGACCTTCACTGGAGATTCTGTGCCTCACTCTGCCATGTGGAAATACTACTGAGAAGGCCAGTGGGGGGCCTGCCTCCCACAACCATCAGGCTGAAGTAAGCCCATGTCAGTGCTGCCTGCCATGCCCACCCACCTGCTTCCCAAGGCTGTCGGTCTGTTAAAGAGCTTCCCCGACAGTCAGGAAAGGCCAGACCTTACAGTGACCTGCTCCCTGCCTGTCATGGAGCCCATCAGGCTGGCCATCTAGTAGGCAGATAGGACAGGCACCATCCAAAGACAGACTTCCTGGCACCCTCACAGGGCCTGTGATCACGTAGTGTGACCCAGAATCTCAGTCTGGGCCCCTCTGCCCTTGGGAGGTCACATGTCAAGGAATGTCTCTGCTAACACTCAGTTGAACGATCAAAGGAAACTGCTCGTATCCGTAAGACCCAAGAAGCAGCGTCTTCCGACAGGGTGAAGTAGAAGGAGAATCATTAATTTAAACATCCCACCTGGGTTTGTGGCCGAGGGGCTTCAGGGAGGTTCAGTAAATAGCACCCCTCTCCTCTACCTGTGTTGAAAATCAATTGATAAGGAAGGCAAAGAGTAAGACAGATGGGCGCCAAATTAGCCCCTAGATGGAAGCAGGTAGCTTAGTGTTAGAGCCAGATGGGCTTGCAAACTGACAGCCCCTGTGGACCTGGCAAGTCCCCCATCGGGTAGAAGTAGTGGAGGGGGCAATCAAGTTCAGACTTACAGTACAGAGGAACCACCAGAGGCCTGACCCCTGGGGGCAGTGGATCCCACACAAGAGGGGAGCAGCAGGGCCGGGCCCAGGTCCCGCCACAAAGCTCACCATCGAGTCAGTCAGTCCTCCCCAATGTAGGAAAGACAGAGGCCAGGAGCCTTATCCTGGGGCTCCCTCCACACAGAAAAAAACATCGGGAGGAGAAAAAGCTTCCCTGTTAAAGGCAGCACCTGTGGACATTGACAAAATGCAGAAGACAGGGTCTGATTCTGAAAGAGACCCTCTTAGGGTTTCTCTCCAGCCCCCGGCTGGACGGCACCCCCCAGACGCACTGGTTAGATTTGTTACTGAACACATCTTGGCAGCCCAGTGACCGAGTGCACAGCTTTAAAATAAAGGCACTAAATGCTGCCCTTTTCTCTACGCTTCTTTTCCCTCATTTCACCAAAACTGCTCAGGGCCTGGCATGAGGAGTCACTCACACTGTGTCCCTTCACGGTGAACTCAAGGTCAGCCTTTCCTCCCCCAGCCCTCCAGTGCCCCCACAACACTGCCCGCCCAGACTGTGGGGGACTCCTGGGGGCCACAAGTCCTGCATTCTTTTAAAATTTAAAATAGCAATGGTTTGAAAAGTGGTTTCTTTGTGCTTTGCTCAGATAAGGAGTTTGAACAGGCAGAAGAGGGGATGAGGGGACGAGAGCTCTTGAGCAGCGGGATGAAAAGCCAATGCTTGATGTTTAGGTTGACAAGATGGAGGCAGGGTTGGCTGGTGGCCCAGGAAAATTCCAATCAAGACAATTACATTCTACCTCCTGGAAGCTCCCCCTGAGGTTCGGGTCATTGCTGCGTGATTCTGTATTTTGGGCGGCCTGGCAGATTGGCAGCTGTGAGGTGGCTGCCTTCTCCATGTGGCCTCCCCCGGCACCTCCAACCTGCTCCCTTCTGCTCTAGGGGTAAGCGGGTGTGGAGGTGGGGAGATGTGAACAGCTTTGCAGACAATCCGGCAAGGCCCCGGGGTCGGCAGGTGCCGGTTGAATGATGAGACTGCCTGGCCCCTCGCGGTAGGACCCTCCGTCATTTTAGTCATTTCAGAACTCCGCTTAAATTCAAATTAGCCAAAGTGCTTTTCCAGGTGATGGCTTCAACACCAGGAGTGCACTAATCGCACAGGCAATTAAAACAGAGATTAACTTCCTGCGTGGTGAGCAGGATGTCTGCCTGGGTCTTAGAGCTCTTTGGAAAGAGGAGAGCGCTGACAGAAGCGCACTGAGCGAGGCCAGCGGCCAGACAGAAGCCAGGCTCCAGACCCTCCCTGCCCCTCTTCGCTCTGGTTTCAGTTTCAGGAATGCCTGAGACTCTGTCCCCATTGGAGGCCTTCTCTCTGAGCACATCCTTCCAGCCACCAGGGTGTTCGGCCAACCAGAGGCTGCTGCTTTAACCTGAATGGCCCGGACCTCTCCTGAACGCCGTTATGGAGTTGAATTGTGTCCCCTAAAAAGACGTGGCAGTCCTACCTTCAGTCCCTGTGTGTATGTGACCTTATTTCAAAACAAGGTCTTTGCAGAAGCTCAGATTAAGCAGAGGTCATTAGGATGGGCCTCAATCCAACAGGACTGTGTCCTCATCAAAAGGGGAAATGTGGACCCAGAGATGGAGACACACACAGGAAGAACAGCATGTGAAAACGAGGGGAGGGATTGGGGAAATTCTTCTATGAGCCAAGGAATGCCAACGCTTGCCAGCAAACCACCTGAGAGAGGCAGGCATGGAACAGAAGCTCCCTCACAACCCCCCAAAAGAAGCGACCCTTCCAACACTTTGAGCTCAGACTGTATGACACAATACATTGCTTTGGTTTAAGCCACCCAGTCTCTGGTACCTTGTCGTGGCAGCCCTAGGAAACTAGGACAAAGGCCCAAGTCACAGCAGTTGGTGCCCTGTCCTGCCTGGCAGTGACTGGACTCTGGACTCTCACAAGTTCCACCCGGATGGCACCTGTCACCCCACCTGAGACCAGCTGCCCTCCGGCGAAATGATTCGTTTCCCTGAACCACTGGCCCCAAGCATCCTCAGCCCCCACAGCTGAAGTATTGAATAAGACTTTTCTAATGGCTTTAAGAAAGAAACTGACAATCGTTATTGAGTCACTTCACATGTCCTTACTGAATGCCTACGAGGTGCCAAGCGCTGTCCTAGGCACTGAGGCGACACAATAAACAAGATAGACAAGATCCCAGTTCATGGGAGTGCCATTCGGTGGAGGGAGCTGGGCAAGGAAGAAGCAAACCACACGGGGTCATGTCGATCAGGAGTGCTATGCCGAGAAGGGAAACGGATGATGTGGACGGAGCCGTTCAGAGATGCCTCTGTGAGGAGGGGAAGTTTTAACCGTGACCTAAGCCATGTGGGGATCCAAGAAGAGCATTCCAGGCAAAAGTAGCAGCCAGTGCAAAGGCCCTGAGGTGGGAATAAGCTTGATGTATTCTAGGAGTCGGGAACAAAAGGCAATGCAGCTGGGACACAGTGAGTAGAGGTAGAAGTGTCCCAGCATGACGTGTGAGACGCAGACGGGACTTACCTGATTGGACGTGCAGAGCCTGTGGCCACGGCAGGAGTTTGTAGCGGGAAGTAAGAGGCACATTTTCAGCAGGAGAATTACTGGCTCTACGTTATGGTTTAGAGACGAGATATGGCTATTTCCAGAGTCCACAGCCCCAGGCTGGACCAGCTGTCTGCTGTCTTTGCCTTGTCCCAGGCTTGCTGACATGTCACAGGGGTGCCCTTCAGCTGCCCCTCCCAGAAGTCAGGCTTCAAGGCCCAGGGGAACAAGGCATTTCATTCCACTCTAGTCCTAAAACCCTACCCTCCCAGGACTCATTCCCAGGATTGACCTCTTCTGGGGTCACTGACATTAGGAGTATCTGGTCCCTTCAGAAAATACACTGCCCGCTATTCACAGGACACAGGCCTTAAGACCAAAACAACCATAAAACAAAAACCATAGTTTCCAAGGTCTGGGATTGTTAGTTGTGAAGAGCAGTAAGTCGGTACAAGACTCAACCTGAACCCTCACCCTAATTTGTATTCACTCAAGTTCCGTTCAGGCCCCACACCCCAAGCCGGGTCCAGTCCCTTATCCCAGCCACTCTGCCTGCGTGAGATTTAGGGGTGTGCAGTCCAGGGCCGTCCTCCCACATGCCTCTCAAGCTCCCCTCTGCATCCAACTGCCAGAGAAATAGCACACGCAGCCTGCCAAGAATGCACAGTGTCTGGATGCTAAAGCCACACCGAGTAAGGAAACATTTCCCAGAAAAAGCAGCTGCAGAGACATCACTTTGCTAAAAGATTCACCCAATTTACATCACTGAACAGAGCCCTTCTCACGCAGAAGCAGCTACATGCAGACTGAGTCACATCATTCTCATCTTCCCCAAGCACAGTTGGTGGACACTTGCCCGGCGCTTGCAGATGAAAACTGTCTATTAGAGGGTTTCTCAGAACAAAGGGCTGGTCCCCTCCAAAGTTCAATCCAAGTCTCAAAGGCAAGACCTACTTAGAACTTTTTAAGTGGCCGTTTTTCATGATAGCACTTCGTTACCTGCAAGTTGTCTGTGTTGTTTGTACCAAAATAAGCCTGAGGAGATGACCAGTCTGGGGCGAGAGAACCAGCCCCCCAGGATTGTGGGAGAGAACGCAGTGGTGGTGGTCTCTTCAATGCGTTGGAATTACTGGAATCCCAGAGAGCCAGCATTGGGAGTGACATGTTTTTGGAACTCAGGAAGAGCTTCGGAGGCAACAGGAAGTCCGCCCAGGGCTGGGCACCTATTTTTACACAAGGCATCATGCCATGCACTTCGCATGGATTGTCCAACCTGTACAGCAAGCTGAAATGGCGGTGTGACTAGCCCATTTTACAGGTGTGGCCATCAAGGCCCAGTGAGGTGAAAAGACTTGCCCGTTGTCCCTTTACAAGAAGTGGCAGAACTGGGGCTCAAAACTGACACCTGACTCCAAAGTCCACGTTCTTCCCACTATATCACATCCTCTCTATATATAATTTTCTAACAGTGTCTACGCTGGTAAATCCAGGGGAAGACAGCTTATACTTCAAACTCTGGCCATCAACAGTCTTTTTGCTTGGTGGTCAAACCTGATATTACTCTATTCCATCTTAATCACTTGGACGCCATCTCTGACTTTCTCCTACTGAGCTTTTCCTTGCTGAGTTGCAAGCTTAGGATGCTAACTGGCTCATATTTAATTTCTAGAACACCCCTGGAACTTCTGAATGGACAAGGGACATACGTAAAGTGTGTTGATACCTAACTCCCAAGTCAAACTCTCCGAATGGCCCACGAGTCTGTCGTGGCCAACCTGGCAGACCAAAAGCTGAGGGGCAGCCCTGGGGTCATTCACACGTGAGGCAGAGGGTCAGGAGGTGCAGGCTGTCGCCACAAAACCTGGCAGAGTTCAGGATGCATGACAAAGGCACGTTACCCTATGTGACACTGATGATGTCTGACTCTTTTCAGAGATTGACGCCCCCAAGAACCTGCGGGTGGGCTCCCGCACAGCATCCAGCCTTGACCTCGAGTGGGACAACAGTGAAGCAGAAGTCCAGGACTACAGGGTCGTGTACAGCACCCTGGCGGGCGAGCAGTACCACGAGCTGCTGGTCCCCAAGAGTTTCGGTCCTACCACCAGAGCCACGCTCAGCGGTGAGTCAGCCCTGGCTCCCGAGGCCACGCCCTTGCCGCTCTCCCCGCAGCCCCACCCACCCCACATCCAACCAGAGCCAAATGCTATTGATTTAATCGCTCAGGTGCCATCACGTCCATCTGTGTCTCCTGCTCTGTACCATTGCCTGGTCTAAGCTACCTCTGGTCTTGGGTTTCTGATTATGCCATCCCATTGTGCCCACATTTCAGAGCTGCCGTTGCTCTTGGGAGAAATCCCAACCCTCAGCACAGCCCACATGGCCCTGCCTGGGGTCCCTGAAATCTTCCGCTGTATCCCCTCCGTCCCACGTCCCCTGGGGCTCCCTGTCTCTTTCAGTTCCTCAGACAGCCTGCCCTCCTGCCACAGGGCTGGCATATCTTATTCCCGCCACCTGAAGGCTCTCCCGCCACCCTCTTCGTCTAGTTGTGTCTGCTTCCCTCTCTGCTCTTGGTTGACATGTCACTACTCGGGGAGCCTGCCTGGTTCCCAGGGGCGGTCAGATCATTTGTCCTGCAGCCTTAGCTCCCTGGTTCCCACTCACCTCCCAGCACTCCTCCAGTTACCACGGCACGCTTGTGGTGTGATGATTCAGTGGTCCATCCCCACCCCCAGCCTGGAGCTCTGTGAAAGCTGGACCATAGTTGGTGTTGCTCATCATCGCCCCCCCGCCCCCCGCAGTGCCTAGCACTTAGTAGGTTCTAGATAAAGCAATGAGTGGACAGATGAATGATGGATGAATGCCTGCAAGCATTCACTATGACTGGGGCAGAGACAAGAGGTCAGTGATACGCTGAGAGCCTGCTCAGGCCTTATCCGGTAAAGAGTGGGCGTGGGAATCAGTGAGAGACTTTAAATAAGGTGATGTAATGACTACATTTGTGCAGCGCTGCTGTGAAGGGATGGGAGGAGGGCAAGGCCAGAGGCACAGATCGGTCAGGAGGCTGCGCTGGGGTCACAGGGAGAGACGATGCCACAGGTCCCCGTGACGCTTGGCTGGGGAGCATTCCCTGTCCCCAGCCAGCGCTCTGCCTGGGCCGCAGACACACCCATCCAGGGAGACCTGCCTGCGGGACTTCTCTGAAAGGTAGATGACTGGTCGGTTTTCCGATGAAGGAGCCTGGCAGAGCAGCCATGCACCCGGGGCTGCCGAGGGGCTCGCAGACTCTGTATAGCTGTGTCTTGGCTTCCTACAAAAGCATCTGCCATCTTCGCAGACAAGGGAAATATAGCAAAGGCTGTGTACAGTAAACAAGGGCAGTAAAATCAAAGCTGTTTTCCTCCTGAACTGAAATCCCAGGCCGCCTTGCCAAATGAGGCCAGTTAAAGTAAATATAATAAATGCTTTTTCCAGACAGATGCACTCCTGAAAACACAGCAAGGAGATGGAAAGATATGCTGACCAAGCAGGTTAATGGGGGTGAATTAGACATAGCAGGAACAGACCAGCTGGCAGAAGGGCCTTTACGGAGAGCTGGAGACATTCACAAAAATTAAGCTAAACAAAAAAAAACTGAAATGATGCAGGAGGGAACTGATTCTGAGTGCAGCCCATCCCTGCCTGGAGCCTCAGGCTGATTTGGCAATTAGCAACTTACAAGGATGCTGGCTAGCTGTTCAGGTGGTGGATGCACCATAAAATCATGAGAGAGACAGGGAAGAACCCAGTCACATCCCACTCATTGTCACCTACAAGGGGGCAAAAGATTCCACCCTCAGTGATCATCTGTGTAATTCCAGGCATCTCCACATAGTTACAGCCTATTTCATCTTCATAACAACCTCGTGAGGGATGTCAGCATCCCCATTTTATGGATGAGGAAACTGAGGCTCAGGGAGCTTGGAAACTTGCCCAAGTTCACAAAGCTAGCGAAGGGCATGGCTGTGACTAGGATGCAGTTCTGAGTCCTAGTCAAAAGCTTCCCAGGCTGTGGCCGCTCCTAGTATAGGAATACAATGAAAGGGACCGTCAGAAGTTAAATGCTGCAGGCTTGTAAGGAAAGGAAAAATTATGACTGAGCAGTGAGCTCAGATAGGTCGATTTTTGTGGCTAGAGTTGAGCTGATGAAATTAAACTATAAATATCTATTACTCATAATTATCCCAGGGAGCTCACTGCTGGGGAAACCTATAAAGGCAAATACCTTTATGTGATTTAAGCAGGGATTATAGGCGTGTAAGGAAATCAAGTATGTCTGGACTTGCTGACATGCAAATTACAAGGACTGTTGGCTCTCTTGCTGTGGCGTCTGGGGAAGAGAAGGAAGGACTGTGAAGACAGAAAGGCAAAAATGACGGAGAAGTTTGGCCCCAGCTCTAAACAGTTGTGTTTTCTCCCTCACTCCCCACCTTGGATGCTGAAGGGGAGAGATTGTCAGTCTCCAAGGCCTTTTTTTTTTTTGGTCTGGTTCCAAACAAGTTGTTTTTTTGCATTTAGAACCCAAGACCCTGGGAAGGGGACTCCAGACTCCCCTGCAGCCATTCTTTCCTGGCCAGAAAGAGTGGGTAGGACCAGGAACTGCAGTTCTCCCCAGCCCCACCCCCATCCCCTAGTAAGAAATCATTGGGGCTCCTAGCAGGAGGTCCCCTCTCTCACCCCAGTTTTATTTGAATGCTTTGCTCTGAGGAACAGATTAAGAGCCAGGACTTTAGACTCTGTATCCAGGCCCGGCCACGTCCAGTGTGATTTGTACCAATGGACTTTACCTTTCTAAGCCTCTGCTTCCTCATCTGTGAAATGGGAATGATATCACTTACCTCATAGTATCATGACGAGGTCTGAATGAGACCTGAGAGTGTATATTTACTGAGTTTAAGACAGCACTTCTAACAGCAAACTACTCCATGTGTACCTAATGATGGTGATGAAGGAGGCGGACGAGGTCAGTGAGCTGATGGATGGTTTAGGACGACGTCCTGTAATTGGTGTGGTTCAGTGCAAAACCTTGCTTCTCAAAGTGGGGTATGGGGACCAGCAGCAGGGTATCAGCCCGAAAGAAGTTAGAGCCCTCTCCCCCCAGACCTACCAAATCAGACCCCTTGTTTTAGAAGACCCCAGTCGTCTGCGTGTATATTAGCGGGCGAGAAGTCCTCCTTAGAGCCTGGCTTCCAAAGTTACCCACTAGGGTTTGAGACCAGCGTCATAGACGTGTGTCCCTGTGCAAATTCCTTCAACTTCCTGGTCTAAGGGACATCATGTCTACCTCATAGGGTTGTTGTGAGGATCAAATGAGATCGCATCATCAATCTATCTATCTCTCTAAGCACTTAGGATGGAGACTGGTACATAGTGACATGCAGTAGCCATTTGACCTTTGATTGTTTTTAACCCCCACAAAGCTCAGACCTGGATCTGTGGCAACCTGGCCTTTCCCTGGTATAAGTTCACACCCCTTCATTCTCACCACTGACTTCAAACCCTTAAAGTCCTCTGGCATCTGCATTTGTTCTTCCCTGCAGAAGCCCTTGTCTCTGCTGCCCACATTTACCCTCTTGCTGTGGACCCCAGGCCTCCCTGACTCTCCAGGTCCCTGAGTCAGGCAGAGGGTTGCAGCATGCACCCCCTCCCGGCCTCCCCTTCACAGACCTCACCCTTTGTATCACCGAGGCCAGGCTGGAGCACAACATACAAAACATTTCTTTTTCATTTTTCTCTCTAGCAAACTCCCTCTGGAGCATGAGTTTGTTTCTGAACAACAAACTCAGTGTCTGCAATGGTGTGTTTTTTCTCTGCACTGGTCGCTCCTGGGCCCTTAATGATACGTCTTTCTTTAGGCTCAGCCTCTCCGCCCAGATGATATCTGGTCTGTGTGCTGTACCTGGCATCCCAAAGGGGTCTCCAAATATTATATACTTCGCAGGCTCATCAAGGGGCCTCCAGGTTAAAACTGGCAGCACTCCCCAGGATCTCATGCCACCACTGTTTTCTGGGTAGCAATACAAAGCGATAAACCACACAGAAAACTCCTAAGGAGGGAGGGAGAGAGAGAGAAGAAAGGAAGGGAGGGAGGAAGGAAGGAAGGAGATTCTCATTCTTTGACTGGAATTTGGTCAAAAAGCCCTGCCCGGGACAAGTGTAAACTCACAACCCTGCTCTGGCCTCTGCCTGAGGCGACTCCTCTCATCCGGCGTTGAAAGGCCTGTGGCTGCAGTGTTTTGCCGGAGTCTATATACTCTTGTCTGGTCCTCCCTCATGAACAGGAGCCCACCTGGACGACCCCGTGACCAGGAAGAAGGCAAAAGGAGCTGGTCCATTTGTCCTGTGAGCACGGGGCTCTAACCCAGCCCTCCAGGGCCCGTCCGTCATATCCGTCTCCCACCCCACGGGCACCTACCTGCATCCCTCCTGACGGCACTGCCCAGCCAGCTGCCTCTGCATGGTGACTACCTGGTCAATGGGATGCTAATCAGAAAAAACATCCACGGGGCTCGAAGACTCCCCACGATATCAGAGTATAACGTAGGAGGCAAGAAAACAAAGACCTACAGCCACCACACCCCTCCCCGCCCCACGCTGACCCAAGGCTGCCGTCTACAAGCATCCCCAGTCGGGTGTGCGAGTCGCCACCTTCGAGGCCTCTGGTTGCTGGGGACATGTTCTCCTGAGGGCTCACATGGGGATCTAGTGGTGAGAAGGTGGTCTCCTTGAGGTGCAAAGGTGGGAGATGTGCTTGTCCACAGGAGGCTTTTCCATGAAGAAATCCGAGCCTCCTGGAGGAATCCAGCTGGCAAATCAGCGCTGACCAATGCACTCGATGTTGACTTCACCCTGTCTGCACCCTCTGACGGGCCAGGGCGCGAACACCAAACCAAGTGCCAGACCTTCGCAGGCCCTTCTGGGGTGAAGGAGTCGGGCAGCGGGCCGGGGGCCAGGCCAGACTGTGCTCAGCCTCCTCTGGGCGAAGTCACAGTGACCCCCAGTGGTCACTTTGGGAAGGCACCGTCTGAACAAGGCGCCACCGGAGGGTGGAGTGGGGGCGGCAGAGACCCAAGCAGAAGAGAGAAAGGGCAGAGGCCCCCACGCTCCTCCTTCTCCAGAGCTCGCACCTAAGGGTGTCTGTCCCCTTCTGTCTGTTAAAGGGCTGGGCCAAGGGAACCCGGAGAAGAGCCAGGTGGGAATTTCCAGAGACAGACATTCCTGTAGAACAGGGGTTGAAAAGCCATGTTTCTCATTAACATCCCTGGCAACAATGGAGTTGCATCTAAGAGTTCCTTCGTATTATTATGTCTTTTAAAAGATAGACGTGTGGGGCCAGTCCCTTCCTTCATGTCCACATAGAATTGGCTGCTTCTCTTGATGCTTGAACCTCATCTACACTCAAAAGGCCAGGAGATGACCTCCAAAGCCTGGAGAAGCATCTGTCATTATCCCAGGAGATGAGGATGGGGACCCTAGGAGCTTAGCACTCCATAATATTAAAAAGTGGATTGTTGCCCATCTGGTGTGATTTCAGGGGCTTCCAGAAGATTCCCTGTCTCCAAATAGCTCCCCATCTATGAAACCTCTGGTATCTAAATTCCACTGCTGGAAATTTCCCCATGAGGGGTCCTACGTTAGGTTCCTGGTTTTCATAAATTATTTGACCAGACCTGTCTCTGCATGTGTTATTCCCTCTGCCTGCCATGCCCTGTTCACACCCAAATGTGCCCTGATCCTTCCAAACAGTTCTTCCCAACACTCCCCACCACCGCCACCCTGGTCAAGCTGCTTTTCGGCATCATTTCTGTTTTCACTATGTGACTTACTGAATTAAAATATAAAATAAAATCAAACCCCTTCACCCAAAGACCTAAAAGTCTAGTGAGGACACCAACATGAAAACTAACAATAACAATATAATAACATAATTGTTCTAAAAACTGAGAGATTGACTGCAAACTCTTTGGGAACAGGGTCCTCGGTGGGCCCCTCCCTTTGAAAGCAGATGTCCTTCAGAGGCATTAGAGCCCACCAAATCCCTCACCCTAGTTTGGTAAACTTGAGCTTCACAGAACTTGACAGATGAGCCCAGGGCTTTAGCGATGAAAAGGGTCCATATTTCTACATGTTCACCTGAACCCAACCAAGCCTGCAGGGCCCAGGTGGCTTACTCCGGTTTTTGCTGGCAAGAGACAGCAATCTCCATTTCTGGGGTGCCCTCCTCCCCACTACTTCCCAGCCAGCAGCAGGAAACGTGAAGGCTAGGTCTCCTAAACGGGGAACGTGAGTCCTTCTGCCTTGATCGGCCATGTTCGTTGCAGCGCAGCTGAGAATGTACTAGTTCCTATTGCCTCCAGCCCTAATTCATCTCTTCCTGCTCACCACGCCCCATCCTGACCACCAGAGAATTCCACAGTTCCTTCCCTCTACCTTTCCTAATTTAGGCTAGCTTCCAAGGTTCAACTCAAGTCCCTTTTCTAGAAAGCCTTCTGTAGCTACTTCAGTTCATGCTGGTCTCACAAATCCCCCCACCAAAATGATTTTCTTAGCAGCCCTTGGTGTAGCACTGAATCAGTCTCCAGTTCCAATTTGCTTACTCCACTCCCCTCATCTAGCCTGGAAGACTCTTAGAGACACCGGCCATGACGGGATGTGTCAGAAAGAACAAAGGACTTGGGCTCCAAACCATTTTATCGTATATGAGCTTCATGACCTTGGTCATGGAATGGACCTATGTGTGCCTCTGTTTTCTCGTCAGGGTGCCCTCCCAACAGAGCTGCATAGGAACTCAACAGCAGGACACATAGACTCTCTAAGAAACTGTAGTTAATAATATTACTCTTGGCCATCAGACCCTCACAAATTTCCTTTGATTTTTATCCCTCCTTCCTTCCCTGCCTTTCTTCTTCATTACTTTCCACATTACCTATTGCATGCATGTTGATGCTGGGCATAGTATAGATGCTCAATAAATAATTAATTTCCTTCTTGAGTTCAGATTTTTTTTTATCACACGGAGGGCAAGGTCGATGTCCATTCAGCTCACCCTGGTGTCCCCAGGACACAGCCTTGTGCCTGGCGCAAAGGAGCCTGTCAGTCACGTCTGCTGAGTGAGTGCGCTGTGGGCTTCGGGCGCTCAGAAGAGAATGGGTGTGCAGTGAAGGAGATGAGCACAGCGTCACCCCGCCAGCGGAACAAAGGGGGGTCTGTAAGGGATGGAGACCGGTGGTTTCCAATGGGATGCCTTTTCTGAGCCATTGCTAAGAAAGGGAGCAGAGCCGTTTCTATGCTCCCACTTGCAGGAGTTGGATGGAAAGATAAAGGGAGAGAGAGGGAGAGCAATGGGAACTCTAAACGTGGGAAATCCCGTGGAGTCCTACGAGTGCTGATAGGTCAGTGCCCTGGATATGCTTCAGACACACATTTTCTTCTCCAGCAGAACTGTATTTTACCTGCTGGCAAAGAGCAACAGTTCACGTGTAGCACAGGAAGAAAGCTACACGTGAATCAAAGGGAAGCAGCAGGCAGGAGCCCTCCCCCACTCCCCCACTCCCCCGACAGAAGGCCTGGGAAGGGGGCTCTTTAAATTCTGCACTGGTTCTTCTGGAAGGAGATGCCTCCATTGTCAATTACTGAACATATCATTTAAGCTTCATCAATAAGAAACTCGGAGAAAACACTACATGTTAGATCCGCTTGGCAACATATAATTTCTGTCTTACTCCCTTGATCTGTCCCCCTTCATCTGCGTCGGAGAATTTCTACTTCATTATAGGCAATTGAAGGTCTCAATCAGCTGCCTGGGAAAAGTAGTTTATGTCCCAAAGGTAATCTAATTTCTCCAACCAAGGATGTACCTGGAACTCGCCAAACATACTGACAAAGATAAATGTGTATTTTGAACAGATCTGGGGCCATTGCAATCACCCCATCAATCTAGTGACGGGTACGCGGCCCAGCCAGGGGCCAGCTCCTGACTGACAGCTGGACTCCCTGAATCACTGGTTTTATTGGAGCCAACAGGCTAAGCCTCGCAAAGTGACAACAGGTGTGCCGAGGCCCAGCCTGTATCTGCCTGAGGGAACACACTACACAGGACTCAAAATCCTGGCATAGTTCTCTAGCGAGGTTATAATGATATTGGCTCCTATCTCAATGAGCCAGGCGCTGTACTTCACACACATTGGTTCATTGAATCCTCACAATGACGCTCTGAGATAGATACAATTATTCTTCCCCTGCTGCAGAAATGGACGCTCAAGGAAGTTAAGAAATCAGTTAAACGGGTAAAACGTGGCAGAGGCTGAATATTCATAGAAGTATGGCAGGTCTCAAAGCCTGTCAGCCTTCAGAGTTGACCTCCACTGGTGTTGGCACTTTGAAGGAAGAAAGAACTAAGGGTTAGGAAATGGGTGGAGCTGATTTGAGAAAGAAAAAAACAGGGCTGATTCTAATACATTCCTGCAAGGGAGCCTGGTCAGTAAGGCCTGCTAGGTCCTGCCATCCTCATGCCTGGGGGGATTTATTGCATAGGCTGCGTGTAAGCCATACTGGGAAGGGGGTGTAGAACGCTTGGGCTTACCCTGCAGCACTCTGTTAAACCAAGGCGTTTGTGAAGCAAAGGTTGCTCCGTGCATTTTCTCTCACGATTATTCCTGATACCTTGGGGATCTTGTGGATAAGAAGATCCACATACGAAGACGTATGAGGATTATAAAATATGAATTTTGGGGGGACACATTTAGTCCATAACATCACACGTCAGGAGATGGGACCTTTGGGAAGCGATTAGGTCACGAGGATGGAGCCCTCACGAATGGAAGGAGTGTCCTTACAAAAGAAGCGCCACAAAGCTCCCTCGTTCTTTCTGCCACGTGAGAACACAGTGGGAAGACTGCTCTCTATGAACCAGGAAGTGGGGTCTCACCTGATGTCTGCTCTGCTGGCGCACTGATCTTGGACTCCCCCATCTCCAGAACTGTGAGAAATAAATGCTTGTTGTTTCAGTGCCCCAGTCTACGGTAGTTGTTAGAGCAGCCAGAGCTGACAAAGACACCCTGGGACAACAGAGGCAGAGAACAGGTGACGCAGCCACAAGCCAAGGCACGCCAAGAACTGCCGGGAGCCACCACAGCTAGGAAGAGGCTGGGAAGGACTCTCCCCTTAGAGACTTTGGAAAGAGCGTGGCCCTGCCAACACCTTCATTTGGGCTCTCTAGGCCCCAGAACTGAGAGAGAACACATTTCTGTTGTTTGACGCCACCCAGTTTGTGGTCATTTGTCACGGCAGCCCCAGGAAACCAATGCGGATGAGAAAAGACTCCTCGTCCTCACAAGGTTGTGGTGAGGGTCAAACACGCAGCTGTTTTGAAAACAACAAATGTCCTGTCAGCACAGAAGAGTGTGACCACCAGCTATGGCTGTGGCGGCCCACACAGGGCCTCACAGAGAGCCTGCTGGAAAGACTCAGACTGGATCTCAGGGTCCCCGTGGGTGATGGTTTGCTCTTGCTGCATTTCGCTACAATCCCAGTCCTAATCAAGGAGGGTGAGTGTGATACTAGTTTGACGCCACCATAATGGCTCCCAAAGAGCCCACATTCTATCTGCCTTGGCTCCTGTGACTATGTCATCTTACGTGACGAAAAGGAATGTGTGGATGTGATTAAGTTAAGCCTCTTGAGATGAGGAGAGTAGCTTGGACTATCCAGGTGGGCCCAGTGTCATCACAAGGTTCCCGACAAGAGGGGTGCAGGGAGATCAGACTCAGAGGAGAAGATGTGATGATGGAAGCAGAGGTCGGAGGGAAAAACAGATTTGAAAACGCTATGCTGCTGGCTCAGAAGATGGATTACGGGGCCACAGCCAAGGGATGTACATGCCTCTAGAACCTGGAAAAGGCAAAGAAATGGCTTCTTCCCTGAGCCTCCAGAAGGAAGGCAGACCTATGCAACCATCTTAGCCTTCAGACCTCCTAAACTGTAAAAGTCTGAGCTACTTGCTTGTGGTGATTTCTTACAGTAGCAATGGGAAATTAATACACCAGTCAAACCAGTTAGTCTGTAAATGAAGGTGGGAGAGTATGGAGATGCCCCCAGATAATTCAGGATGTTTGTTTTAAACCTGCAAAGGATTTCCCCAGAAAGGATTATACCCTTTAACTGGACAGTTTTTGCATATTTCTCCATATTCCCAGAGTTCCCCAGCGGTCATCCTAAAATTGGAGACATATCTGTAGCCTGAATTGCCAACATTGGTAGGAAGCTCACCGCAACAGGGCTTCTGTGTGTCCCTTCATGAAAGGCCTGACAGCCCTGTGCCCAGAGAGAAAGCCTACCCACTGTCACTCTCTACAAGGGACCCAGGAGTCCCACATGGCCTCTGTCACTATCTACAAAAGGTGCAGCTTGGTCTCCACGTACAACATCCAAGATGCTTTAAAGGCCTACGTCCACATGGTCTCTCTAGATTATACTCTACTCTCCCTAGTTCACAAATGAAGCAAAAAAATCCCTTCACCAGTTATAGCCAGCCTGAGACCCTAAGTACCACGGGGAGACCTTCCACAGGACAGCATAGTTCTGAAGGTCGTGGACAAGGGCAGCCTCACTGCCTTCCCAAGGAGACCAACAGGAAAAAGGCAGCTCTGCCCTGACCAGCTCATCCTACTGACTTGGCGTGGATTTCCTAAGTGGTGAAATTGGGATTTCCTACTAGGTAAAACTAGGGGAGATGCAGGAAGGAGTAAACACAAGACCTGAACAGGAATCTAAGATCATTTGCTTCCCTTCTGTCAGTCTGCCCACCCACACACAGAATAATGTTTGTTTCTGCATCTATCGATAGATCTGGTACCTGGTACTGAGTATGGAGTTGGAATATCCGCCGTCATGAACTCACAGCAAAGCGTGCCAGCCACCATGAATGCCAGGACTGGTGAGTAGAGGACTGGTGCGGAAAAAGACCAGGATCCCCTATAAGCCCGAGGAGCCATGGAGGCTGGCCTGGCAAGGACTGGTCAGAAGGCAGTGCCCCCCAGTGAGCAGGTCCCTGGGCATCAGCTATCAGCCTAGAAGCAACAGGCACCTGCAGTTTTTTGGTTCCCTGTGCCAAACCCCTGGCACCTGACTTGCAGGATGGAGTCCTACCCTGTTCCTCGTACATCTGTGCAGGGGCCCCTGTGGTCTGAGGGGCTGTCCAGAGCTGTGTGGAGCAGAGGTAGAAAAATCCCAAATAAGTTGCCATCATAGTGGGTCATGTTTCTTGCCCACCCCACAGCAGGCAGGATGTGGCAATCCTCACTAGGTACCACAGAAGCCTGCAGAAAGGCATGAGGTGAAGGTCTAGACTTGGAAACAACCCACGAAATCTAAGAGCAATGGAGTTTGAGGCCCTTACTGCTCTAGATCCAGCAGTTTTACTTCCAAGCCCCAGATAAATTTCAAAATTGGTACAAGCCCGAGGTTGGGCTGGAGATTTTGGACCAACCCCTTCTCCAAAGCCCAGCCAAGCCTAGAGAGCCTCTCTAAAGAACCACATGGACATGGGTCCCCAGGAGTCTTCAGATCTAGTTGCCTGCCTACCCATGGCCAGATCAGTGAAAATGGCCTCAGGAACAGGCGTAGCTACTGTTGCCAAGAATGGCATAGCCCTAATTGATGGTGGCTCCTGTTTGCCCTGGTTGGCTTCCTGAGAAAGGCTGGGAGACAATGAATTTGCAGAGCTTGAAAATCAGCAGCAGCTTTGTCCCAGAGGTGGATGTATTCCAGTGGCCTTGGAGCTAATCACGCCTCTCTGCAGATTGTCCATCTGTTTGCCAAGCCCCTGGCCATCTTTCAGAGGGAAGGTGCTTCACACAAAGTGAGCTAAGTGTCAGCAATGACAAGCTAATCCTCATGTCAGCGGGCCTGCTGTATAGCTTAGAAATCCACAGGGGGTCCAAGTCCCACAAATACTGGCCCTCCTGTGGAACCTGTGTCAGACTGACTGCTTATGTTGATCCCCAGAACTTGACAGTCCCCGAGACCTCATGGTGACAGCCTCCTCAGAGACCTCCATCTCCCTCATCTGGACGAAGGCCAGCGGCCCCATCGACCACTACCGAATTACCTTTACCCCTTCCTCCGGGATCGCCTCGGAAGTCACCGTGCCCAAGGACAGGACCTCGTACACCCTGACAGACCTGGAGCCCGGAGCAGAGTACATCATTTCAATCACCGCTGAGAGGGGCCGGCAGCAGAGCTTGGAGTCCACTGTAGATGCCTTCACAGGTAGCAGGGCAGCAGTCCCGCTGGGTTCAGGGATCACCGGATCTTAGTGTGAGGAGGTCATCCAGGCAACCCACTCTTCCAATGTCTCATTTCATTTAGAGAAAGGAGGAATGTGGGCAGAGAAAGAAGAGATAAAGGAGAAACTAATAAATCGTCAAGAGGGGATGGTTGGGAATAAAGGGGAGAGGTGAGCAAGGCTACCTACATGCCTGCAAATGTGTGTCTGGTTTGGTGTAGCCCAAGGCTGCTCCCATCCATCTTTCTCTGCCTGCGCTCAATCAGTGGGCCCTGAGAGGATCCATGGGGTCATGTTAAATTCCTTCCAGAATAGAGCTTTGAAATCCTGGATGAGTCTTACAAATAACTCACAGAGGTAATGCTGGTTTTACCCTCCCAAGGGTATTCATTTTTCAGTCTCTGGCTTGGAGAAAGGAGAGTGGCCAGGACTGGAGAGTGAGCAGGTAGAACCTCTGGGTCAGAGGGTGGAAGTGTGGTCCTCATTAGCAAGGAAAGCTGATCCCTTCAGCCAGATGGCTCTGCGAGCCCAGCGGCCCCACCACCTCACGTGTGTTTCAGAACCATCCATCTCCTCTGCTTTGCAGGCTTCCGCCCCATCTCGCATTTGCACTTTTCTCACGTGACCTCCTCCAGTGTGAACATCACCTGGAGTGACCCGTCCCCTCCGGCGGACAGACTCATCCTAAACTACAGCCCCCGGGACGAAGAGGAAGAGATGATGGAGGTTTCCCTGGATGCCACCAAGAGGCATGCTGTCCTGATGGGCCTGCAGCCAGCCACCGAGTATATCGTGAATTTGGTGGCAGTTCATGGCACAGTGACCTCTGAGCCTATCGTGGGCTCCATCACCACAGGTGAGGCTGGAGGACTGGACAGCAGGTGGTGAAGGGGGATCCCACCGTAGCCTTTGACAAATCAGTGAATTTACAAAGCAAAACACCCAAGGACTTGGAGACGGCCTCATTTGGCTCACGGGCGGTCTACGAGCTGTTCTGAAAAAGCCACCTCTTCCAGGACTGCGTATGATAGGACACTCCCATTTAGAAGGGAGGGTAGACCCGATGTCTTGAGGAGGCCAAGCCTTAAATGCATTGGTCCAGAGATACTTCTACTACCAGCCTAGGAGAAAACCCTGGGAGGAGCTAGTATCTAAGAAAAAACCCTTGTACAGTAGGAGATATCCGTTCCTATTCTGGAGAGCCACTTCTTGACTACCCAACAAGGTCACTAATGCAAATGATGCTTCCTCAAAATCAGATGGGGCTGGCATTCAACTGAGTAGGTCCCCTGTGCTCAGAGGATGAGGTTGATTTGCATGTTGTTTGGAAAACACAGGCACTCAGAGATGGATCGGCTCATTCTCGTCTCATCATCCCCAAATACAATCCCAAACATGAGTGCGCGTGTGGGCAAGGGTATCTTTTGGGTAGTTTGCTACATACTGTCAAGAACTCACATATTTGACAGGTGGATTAAACACTCACCTGTTTTGGATCCTGTGATACTCCAGCAGTCAAAAAACTAAAGTACATAGTAAAAATGAAATACAGTTTGGGAAAGTGAATTTGCTCTGGACTTGTGCTGTGAAATCCCTCTATTGTCAACAGGCAGTTTCTCCAAATTAAACCAAAGGTGGATGCTAAAATATAAGAGACAGAGACAGAGGTTGGTTTGTCCGGGAGAAGTTGGGTTTGCCCAGGGTAAAATGGCCACGTTACTCCCAGTTCAAACAAAACATACAAACTTAAAGGAAAGTTCCCAGCTGAGCTTCAGTGATAGTTGCTTCACAGGCACCGACCTTGCCAGCTTGACTTCGTGTTGTTCACTATTCTCCGTGAACATGGCTGGGACCACATCTATGAGGCTGCAGGTGAGACTTCAGCCTGACCACGGTTTTAAGGATGCCCTAGTCCTAGTTCCCAGGAAGGTCTTAGCTGCCTCTGGGACACCATTAACTCTTAGTCCACATAAAACCAGGGACAGGAATTCCTTTGTCACACTGTGCTTTCTGTCTTTTCCCCACAACCACTTGGGTCTTTGTAGGAATTGATCCCCCGAAAGACATCACAATTAGCAACGTCACCAAGGACTCGCTTGTGGTCTCCTGGAGCCCCCCTGTTGCATCGTTTGATTACTACCGAGTGTCATATCGGCCAACACAAGGTAATTAAGTAACTCGATTTCTCACAGATGAATGGGACTTGGAGCTGAGGGAAGGTTGTTATGGGAGAACTAGCATATCCCAGAGGCTATCACGCCCGGCTTGCATTTTTCCTCCTCTCTGTGGCAAGTTCCATCAGAATGACAGGGGGTAGATGAGGAGCGGCCAAGGGACCCCGACCAACTCCTCTCGCAAAAGACTGGATTCTATTCACCCAGAAAGCAGGCCTCTCCCCAGCAGAGCTCACTGGTCACTGTTACCCAGGCAGTGCAGTGAGGAACAAAGAGCCCTAAAAGAATCTACCAAGAGCCAGGGTCATGTGCACGCCCCTGAGAGAGTGAAGTCTAGACTAGGACCCAGGGGCATGCCAAAAGACCAGCGGGGCCAGATGCAGGCTTGGAGGGAACCACAGTGATGGTGGTCCTATTTCTGCCACGCCCGCCGGGTTATGAGTCGGAGGAAGTTGTCCTGGACCTCACCTGCATCCTGGCAGTTCTTACTGGTGCATGTGGCACTGCTAACAAAGTGGGGGGCACACTCACTTCCAGGGAGGCAGTGGGGATAGTTTTGCAGGCTCCTGTGTCTCTGGCCTGTGTGAACCACTCTTTGCAGTCAATGCCCTCTGTACTGCCTTAGAAAAAAACCAGCTTGTTAGAGAACCACCTCATAAGTAGTTCTTTTTACTTTGCTCCAAGGAGCCTGTGAAATGAGGGGGTGGAAGCAGCATACAAGGCCCCTTCAAGCGCCAACATTCCCCATCCATGAAGCTTCTCTTCCCTCCCCACTGAGCGCTCGGAGCCTTGAGCCCATGACCAAGTGCTGCCGGAAGCCCCTCTGTAGACAGTACCATGAGCTGCTTTGATGAGAGCTTCACTGACCCTTAACCGTGGCTTCTGCTCCTCCTTAGTGGGACGGCTGGACAGCTCAGTGGTGCCCAACACTGTGACAGAATTCACCATCACCAAGCTGTACCCAGCTACCGAATATGAAATCAGCCTCAACAGCGTGCGGGGCAGGGAGGAGAGCGAGCGTATTTGCACTCTGGTGCACACAGGTAGGCGAGTCTCCCTGTCGTGGGCCAGGTCAGGACCCGGGCTGAGGACCGGCCACACACAGAAGAGGCAAAGAGTGAAGGTGTCCCGCTCAAGACAGAGGACGCTGGTTCTGGGCTGACGGGCTCCGTTCCTGGGCGCTCCTCGGACTCACTGCGCCAGGCAAAGTATTGGCACCTTCTCTGCCCGCTGATAGTCCTCTCTACTCCTAGGAGTGTAGTCACCCTCTAAGAGTCTCCCTGGGTGAGGTCAGGAATTTTCATGGCACTTCCAATATGAGAAGAAAGCTTTCAAAGATCCACGATGGAAGGGAATTTCAGAACAGATGTCTGAATCATCCCATATAATGTTTTTTAAAGACTCAGAGAAGGGAATGTCACCTCAGGGAAGGAAAGGTTGGCTATTCCAGTAACAACCTTTGGGGTCATAGAACCTCTCATCAAATATGTCCACAAACCACCGAGTAGCTGCTTTTGCTCTTGCTTTATGCTGCAGGGAGGAAGAAGGGGGTGGCCTTCCTCTGGAAAATGGGCCCCTTGGATGGGCCTGAGGACAGCTCCTGCAGCAGCTCCGCTGCTCCTCCCTCTCTGGCCCCTCTGCCAGCCCGCCACACAGCACTAGGTCAGATTCACTGTAGAAGTCACCAGAGTAGACAGCCAAAGTTTTCTGTCCCCAACCCCCAGACCTAACTTCCCACTTACACTATCGTTCCCATGGTAGGTGGGAAAACATCCAGCTTGCCTCATTAGCAGAACACCTGGGTTTCCTGAGATCACTTACTTTCCTCAGAGAACGGTATTTCCTAAAGGAGCGAATGGTATTACCTGCACCTTAGAATTCCTCACCGCTTTGTAGATACTCTCACAGAAACAGCACCTCCAAGGCCACGGCCAAAGAAACATTCCTTCAGAAACTCAAAAACTTATTCTTCTAAAGATACCACAGGATAGTCTAATCTTCCCTAGTTTTCTTCCAGGCCTGTGACTACAGATAACCCGGCCATGTTTTGGGTTCAGTCTCACCCCTTTCATCAAATTATTTGTAACCATTAAAGTATGAAGAAATATTGACCCAAAGTGATGGCCAATGAGTCAAAAGAAGCCCCCCTCACACCTTCCTGAAAGGAAGAGGAGGGGCGAAGAGCACATATGGAGTTAATGAATTAATTAAAAGGGAGATGGGAGGGTCAGGTACTTGAGAGGAAGACAGGGAGAACAGGAAGGGCTGATGGAACCAGAAGGGGAGAAAGCAAAGCCATCTCCACGCCACTGTTTTGCACTACACAGCAGCCAACATTCATCATGGGTGAAACTATGGGAGACACGTTGGATGGAACTATAGGAGATCATTCACGGACGTCCACCCTGCAGCTGCTCCTACATTACCTGACATTCTCCGATTCCATTTCAGCCATGGACAACCCTGTGGATCTGATTGCAACCAACATCACCCCAACAGAAGCCCTGCTGCAGTGGAAGGCGCCTGTGGGTGAAGTGGAGAATTATGTCATTGTTCTCACGCACTTCGCAGGTGGGTGTCTGCAGGCCTATCCATCAGGCAGGTGGGCATGGTGGGGATTGCGGCTGGAGATAGTATGAAAGTAAAAAACAACAACCAAACAAAACACTTTGTCAATCTGAGGGACAAATCAGGAATTTTCCTGTGCTTAAGATGTCCCCAAACTCTATCAACGTTGGGAATTGAGAAAGCAGGATCTGAAAAGTTCAAGAAGGACATGTGACCAAGGGCAAATACACAATCAGAAAAATCACACTGGGAAGACAAACTCAGAATTGAGCTAAGACTTGCCCCAAAATGCTACAAGCAAGAAAGCAAGCTTCTCTAGAAATTTACAGAGCAAGAAAAACACTAAAATTACAGGACCATGCTTGGAGCAGATAATGCATAATAAGTGACAAAGGACCCAGAACTAGTAACCTCTTCTTAGCCTTGCTCTTTTCTCCCCGTATCTACCCCAAAAGTTTGAGCCCGCGTAAATCTTGAGTTCCAGTGTCTTCTTCACTTTGCTTGTTCACCTTACACTATTTGGAATCAAACAGAGAAGCCCAATGCAAAACAGTGCTGAGTGGTCCAAGTCTCTAGGCCTACGAAAAGGATTTCCCCTCCTAAATTATGATCACAGAATTATTGTGGGTTATACTCGGGAATCCAGAGAACAAAGATACCAGAAGACAGAAGGCAGGCAGATGTCTTAATTTTCAAAATTAAGAGAAAGCCAATTCTGTAAGCTGCAAAAAAAATAAATTGATTGTCAACACTTGGGAAAATGAAAACCAAAACAGACTATTAAACAAATTGGAAAAAGAATTAGTGATTGCCACATACCAACAGAGGTTCCCTAAGAATAACTTTTACCAAAATTACTTTATGTCCTTGTTGTTTTTTGGCAAATCTGCCAGCACATTTGTATTTCAGCCAAGTATTAGAAACACCCACTTATCACTTAGATGGTAACATACATGATGGGTCATATTTGGAGTTCCACAGAACCATAGCTGATTCAAGGACCCTCCACAGAGAGTGTATATCATTCCTCTGCGTGTGTCCTAACCCCTCTGTGTGTGTGCACTGTCCATTTCAACTCCTACCATCCCTCCTTGCCTATTATAACCTGCATTTCTTACTTCTCACTGTGCCTTCTGTAGCCACCATGCATTTGCACGTGCCGTTTCCTCCACCAGGCAATTCTCTCCCCAATTGTCTGCTTAGAAAACCCATCCTTCAAGTCTGAGTTTCAACACTACCTCCTGTGTCAAAGCTTCCATTAGTGCCCCAAGTCAGTCAGATGTACTTGGTTACAGGTGTACAAACGTACACAGCTCCATCCTAGCAATTAACGGTCATTCATTCAACAAATCCTTCTGATGCCCTCCCAGGTGCCATATACCCTATTGGGCTCTAAGGATTCAGAGACAGAACACACAGAGTCACAGAACTCACGCCTAGTGGTGACACAGACAAGTAAATAGGTATAACTTGATGTGAGCAGTCATGGTATAAGCAAGCACAAAATATGATGGTCCACAGTGACTGAGATAGGACTGGTGAGGGGGAGAGGGGAGACAGAGACAGGAGAGAGAGAGAGAGAGAGAGAGAGAGAGAGAGAGAGAGAGAGAGAGGCCAAGAAAAAGAGCAGTCTGTGTGCTTTTGCAGCAATATGAAAGAGCTTGGGGGGGGTGAAGAGCTGCCATAGTTTGGTATGGCTGCATCACTGACGATGGCAGGATGTTGCAAAGGAGGATATTAAAAAGCTGGAGGTATTGTGTGCACTCATATGGAGAATTAGTTTAGATTTTGACCTGTTAGCAGGCCTTTCTATGCCTTTAGACCACAAGAAACTTGACACCTCAGGTCTTACGTTGTTTGAAGAAGTGCCTGGTGACTTTTGTTAAATGCTGAATGACTCAGGAGTATTCTAAAGGCACAAGACAAGGCTTGGCCCTTATCTAATGAACAGTTTTATCAACAGCTTGAATGAATACAGAGAAGACGTGGTTACCAAATTTGTATATAAAACAAAACTGTCATTGGTAGAATCCAAATTCCAATATATTCTAATGAACTGAAAGAGTGGTCTAACACCCTATCAACAAAGCAAGATGCAATAGAAATAAATGCAAAGCTTTGCCCAGGGGTGCAGAAAGTCAACTGCACAAGGTTGGGTTGGAGGTGGTTACAAACAAGGTCTTTGATGAGTAACAATCTGCTTGTGACAACAATATCACATGACTGTCTCAGAACCTAATGAGTGAACATAATTGGCACAAATCAAAGCAGAGGTTGATCCGGTTTGTCTCATTGGTCAGTACATCTCAATTATTGTTCTCAATTCTCTCCTGAGATTTACATTTCATCAGGGACACTGATTAACAATTACCTGTCTAGAGAAAGGAAGCCAGGATGGGGGGAGTTTTAGAACTGTCTCATACATGTAACGGGGGTTGGGGTCTGAATGTTCTCAGTCTACAAGAAGAGAAGGGGGTTGGGGAGGGAGGAAGGATTCCTGCAGACAAAGGGTTCGGCTTACTCTGCAATGCCAAAGGCCTGAGTAGAAGTTACAGAAAAGACAATTCGGCCTCCAAACAAGGTATCTTTTTCTCAGTTAAGATGCAAAACAAGACAAGAGGGGATCCTTGCGTGGAATCAAATGCTCAGCTAAATAATCACTAAATTATTTTTTCCAAAATTCTCACATACTGAGTCCTTGTGAAATGCCTTTGGATTTGGTCTTTCCTAAGTTGAATAACCTTATCCAATCCATATCCATCTGGCTGTAGTTGCTGGAGAGACCATCCTGGTTGATGGAAGCAGTGAGGAATTCCAGCTGATTGACCTGCTTCCTCGTACCCACTATATTGTCACCATGTATGCCACCAGTGGACCTCTCACCAGTGGCACCATCAGCACCAACTTCTCTACCCGTGAGTACATGGCCAGCTTCACATCCGACCCCTGGAGGCTTCTGTGGAACATGAAAATGGTCAGGTTCATGTGGTCGACTAGGTGCTAGTCTCCAGGTTGGGACAGCGTGGCTGTGAGTTTACTGAAGCCCCAATACCAGTGAAAGTGAGCTGTAGCTCTCGGCTAGCAGACACACATCTATTTTCTGCTGTCATTCTGGGTCTGGTGACAGTAGTAGACCCAGGCCAAGAGAAGCCAGTACTGGTGATGCATCTGGCCCAGAAAGCCTGATGGATATTAAAGGGCTTGAGTTGGGGGAGCCAGTTGCTGGACATGGTCATGGCCGGGAGAACGGTAGACAAAGTTATAGATGTGAGAATGTTTTAAGTTCAAGAGTGAGTTCACAGACGTGCAGGTGTAACAAGGTCATAATTTCAGACAGAGGGTCAGATTGAAAGATGTCACCCCTAGGCCCAGAGGCCCTGGCGAGGGAAGGGGGGAACAGCTGTGAATGATTATGACACTAAAGGATTCTCTTTGGAGCCAGGGGGCTCCCTGTCGTCCACGCTAGAACCGGGGCAGCACGTGAGCCGCCCAGAGACCACATAGGCAGGCAAATAGATAAACCTGCCTGGAATCAAATAGGGAGGAGCCGGAGGGGCAGATGCTCCTGAGGTTTTCTCCTCTTTGCAGTCCTGGACCCTCCTGCAAACCTGACAGCCAGTGACATCACTCGACAAAGCGCCCTGATCTCCTGGCAGCCTCCCAGAGCAGAGGTGGAGAACTACATTTTGACCTACAAATCCACCGATGGCAGCCGCAAGGTGAGATTTGTCTGCAAATGGGGAAGACCATTTCTATCAAACAATCCCCAGGGAACAAACACGGTTTCCTGCGATGGATACACACAGCGTGCTGTTGACGAGGAGCCCCAGTCTGCAGCCAGAGATTGGGGTACTTGTCCTGGCTGTCCCGTGTCTCTCCATACAGGCTGAGGCAGAACACTAAACCTCCTAGATAATGGGGTGTCTATCCTGCAAAGTCACTCAGGTGTGAGGGTGCTTCCAGGATGATGGTGCAAAGCACGCCGGAGACCTCCAGCCTATGTGCATGGTGCCGGAGGGCTTTTCACTGGCGGGGCTGAGCAAACATGAGCAGGATACCAAATTCAACAGCCTTTTATGCCCCTTGATAGGCGTTCTAAAGGCTACATCTGTATAGCCCACAGTAAAGAGGTGACAAATCCCTGTTTTATGTGACAGTTGAAACAGGCCTTCTAGAGCATGGCTTGTCAAACTTCGATTAGCAGTGAAATGCTTTTTTAAAGTGAAATCACACTGAGAAGCTGAAAATACAGAACAGATATGAGCAGAGCTAGTCTGTTGCATATGGAGTAGGGAGGCCTAGGAGTCCACTTACTCTGTTCTCGGGAAGCCAAATTCAATCTGAAAAGCGCCCGATTCAATCATCCAGGTGCCTACGTTTACCCAGTGTGGGCACCTGGGAGCTAGGAGGTGTCCTCTCTGCTATTGGCTCACTTTTCTCCTTGTCATGGGGAGAGAGGGAGACAGTGGCCACTGCAGTAGTGGCCCTGCTGGCCATGGGATGTTGCCCTCTCGTCCCCACTCCCCGCACCCCTGCCTCCCAGCTCCCTTCCTCTGGGAATGAGCTTCCTCATTCCACAGGAGCTGCTGGTGAACGCAGATGACACGTGGATCCGGCTGGAGGGCCTGTCTGAGAGCACAGACTACACCGTCCTCCTGCAGGCGGCCCAGGACACCGAGAGGAGCAGCGTCACCTCCACCAGCTTCACCACAGGTGAGAGCCCACCGGCACGTGATGCCTTCTCCCCTGCGTGAGTCTGGCTCCCGGGCTCTGCCGAGACCTGGCCAGGGAGGAGCCTGGCAAAGAAACGCACCTGCTTCTTCCTGCAAAGGTGTCTCAGAACTTCCGCCACTCCTGCCTTTCCCCCTTGAAAGGCCCTGCCAGGGAACCTCTTCTCACCAAAGCAACCACAGGCAGCAGCAGGATAAATCCCTGGTCCCACCTGACCAACGAAATGCGCCGTCTAAAAGCATCACGTTCCTGCTCAGATTCCTGCCGGTGTTTTTCCAGCAGTTTGTCCCTCTCTCCTTCCTCTGCTGTCTGTAATCAGAGGTTCACCTAGAAAAAGTAGCAGTCACGAACCCTTAGTATTAACTCTATGGTTCTCCTCCACACACAAAGCACTCTTGCATTCCTGGGGTCTCCACTCAGTCCTTATACCTGGTAAGGGAGGCCTTATTATCCCATTTCACAGATGGTGAAATGGGTACATGGAAATCCAGTGACTCCCATGGCTAGTGAGTAGCTGGGTCAGAACTTGAACCAAGGTCTTCTCCTGCCTTCCCTCATTCAAGCATCAGCAAAGGATACTTGAAAATGTCCTTAAGGGATAAGAGTGTCCTAATGGCTATAACAGCAAATAAACTAATATCTAACCTTTGAGGGCTCTTTGGCACTGTTTTAAGTGCCTCACATGTATGATCTAATTTATCCTCCTGACAGCTTATGAGGCATGTTTTATTATCCCTACTGACAGATGAGGAGATTGGGCCACGGAGCGGTGAGGTCACTCACCCGGGATTCCACTACTTTAAGTGGGAGAGCGGGGATTCAACCGCAGTAGTTATAGCCGTGGGTTCTGTGCTGTTAATAGCCCTTCCTTCTACTTCCCATGTGCCTTTCTACCATCTGTGATGCGGGACTGCCCCATCCAGTCTGTGCTCCACATTTGGGGGGCGGGGAGGCTGTGCATGTGTGGGGCAAGTGTGAGCCTGTCCCTTATCCCTAGACAATCTCAGAGCACCAAGGTGATGGATTCCTGACTATGCCCCAGAGCCCATCCCCCATCCCCAGAGAGTGATGGAAAGCCGCCCCCTCGCCCCCATGCCTACCCAGGTGCCTTTCCCACTAGACTTGTTCTAAATGACAAAGCAGGACATCGGATCAAATACACCAAATGTCCCCAGTGGTCCATTAAGACTGTGACATTGTGAACAGGTCCCCTTTTTTCCTGCTTTTTTATACTTTTCAATATCTTACAAAGTGTCTACAATGAGCACATTAATCAGAAAACAACTTTTTAATTAAAACAATAAACCTTGGTCTCACAACCAAGACATGAATCCAAGACGTGCCCTTACCGAGTAGAACTTGGAGGACACCCCCTCTCTCTCATGGGGCTAAAGTCATTTATGCCCACTCTCCATGCCCTTTCGAGGGGCTCTTATCTCAGAACCAAGGTGCTGCCCTCTTCTCGTTCAAGGCCTTGCCTCCATACTGACAGGCTCATTAAAGTGTCCTCCATGCTCCTCTCTGCCAGCCTACCACTCAAAGACCCCTGGGTTGAGCTTTTCATTGAATTAAGAATTTCTTTCCCATAAAAGGGACACAGGCGACATAAACGTAAACAGGGATCCCATTTTGCAGGTCTAAGCTAATCATTTCATCCCCAAATGCATGGGTTTCAGAGCTTGCTCAATGTAGTATGAGCTTTTAATTCCCGTCCTGGTGATGACATAGCTGTGGTTGGGAGCAGTGTGACAATGTGCCCCAGGTTTCTGTGGCATCTTGCAGCTGTGCCTTGTTCCCAATCCACCTGGGCTGTAAATATCTACCAGCTTCTGTGCCCACCACTGACCTCTCTTAGCTGAAGCCACCCCAGGGGCTGTGCCGTAGTTTGGGTCTGGGATCCCAAGTCCAGCCGGGGGTTCAGCAAGATCCAATAAGCAGAAGGTTAACAATTCACGGAAATTTGCCGAGAAGGCCAGGGTACTGCCTGTGTTTGATGGACAGTGTGTGTGGGTGGGGGCGGGGGCATCAGGATGAATTTAGGTGTGTGTTTGTTTTTACAAACCTCCCGTGGACACTGGGCTCCTGGGGCACGACCAGGACCAACTTGGAAAGGAGAACAGTGAAGAGCCCACATTCCTGCACAACCCATGCAGTTACTGACCGAGTCACTCATGCAGCGTTTGGGGTCCCAGAGAAGGACTCGCCACCACTACAGTGGTACGTGGCATAGGGGTGTCCATGTTAGGAAGCTTTGGCAGAGGTTTCCTGGAAAGCTCAAATCTGACTTTCAGTCACTGATGCTCCCAAACCCTGCGGGCTTTGTCGTGGAGATTTATCAGAACCAATGGAATGACCGTTTGTAAAGTGGACAGCGCGTGGACAGAAGTAACACACATGGGAGGACCTTGCACAGAGCCTGGCACATAGCGGACCTAATAAACGGTGGTTGAACTGAATAGGTAAGTCCCAGCTGCTGTGCACAGAAGAGGGTTCTAGAAACAAGGCTCTAGAGGAGAGGATTCTTCGTGTCCCTCGCAGGGACAAGGCAAATGGGTACAGCCTGCAGAGCTTGATGCCCCAAGTCCCTCTAATGTCAGGCTCTCTCGCTGTCACCCCGAATGTAACATTCCCTGGATAAATCACACTCAGCCTGCATAGTCGTCTGAATATCAGTATTCATGGGTTCTCATTGCCTCACTATGCCCCTCCATCAGGACCCTCACTGACTCCACACACACACACACACACACACACACACACACACACACACACACACTAGAAGCCACACAGCATGCCCTGCGGGCTCCTGGTTGGAAGAAGGAGAAGAAGGAACAAAAACAGAGAGCAGAGCATACCGCTTACTGGAAAGACTGGGGTGCTGCCAGTCTGAACCCCAGGAATTACTGCTACTGAGCAAGAGGTCCGAGGGACATCAGAGCCGCCTCTCAAGGGTAAACCTGGGCTGATGGGTTTAGAGGCTAATTTTATCCTAGTAACCGGCATCCTTTGCGACTTCACTGACAGAACCTAAGCATCCTATTCTAGGACAGGCTGGTCTCGGCCAATCACTCAAAGCATTTCGTGTGCCTTGTCTTACGAAATAAAGGGGCTTAAACTTGGGCCACTTAGGCCCCTTTCCACTGACAAACCCTCATCTTGTCCTGGGTGGGCCAAGAAAGATGCCTACTTAATAGACTGGAAAAGAGTTGAGGTGTTAAATATAAAAATAAAAGAGAGAGGAAAGAGGCGGACCAGCTCCCACAAAACCCCCTTTGATCACGACGTCTCCCCTTGCTGCATTCCTGCCTTAGAACGTAAGCCCATGTCATTCTTTCCACCATGTTAATAGCTTCCTAGCCTCTTGTCTCTGGTGTTTGCACAAGACTCTGAGGGGGGACTTAATAGAAGTACAAGGGGAGAGAAAAAAGGTGGATACATTATTTATAATTTGCTGTCGTCTGAAATTTCATCCAAGGTCTACTTGTCTTTTGGAGACGTGAATATAAATGAGGAAACAAATACTCCCCGCAGAGCAACGTGGACCGGTGAGAGGATATTCGGAGAGGCAGATTTCATTGTCTGTTTTAATACTATAAGAAGCAAACAAGGCGCTCGGTAAAGCTTGTCCTCAGAGACAGTGAACACTCTAAAAGAGGCTGTCTTGACCTTGAGGTTAAGTGAAGACAGCCACTCGCGGAGGTTCCCAGAGATGGGTAATGAGACGTTTACTCTTTCGCTTTTGCTCCTGTCCAGGCTGTCCCACCGCCAGGCTGAGCTGCAGCCTGAGGCTTTACAGAAAGACTCCAAGAGTCTAACACAAGCTTCCGTTTTGGAGGTGGTGAAAATTAATGAAGGTTGGCAAACCCTGGGCTCTGGGGCCATCGATGGTGGATCGGGCCACTCCACGTAGTTCTCCGTTAATAGCGTACTATTCAGGTTACGCGTTTCATCTCGGGCGACTTTGTCATAGAGAAGGATTTTCAAGGACTTGGTCCATTTCATCCAAGATGTTGAATGTATTTAGATAGAGCTGTTTGTACTATTCAGTAGGACAGGGATATGGGATCCCTCTAGAGGGAGAGCAGTGGATTTTGTCAGACAGTAATACCATCTGCCACAGGTCGTAAGATGACATCGTACATGTTGTAGAAGACCTTGTATGTCACCACAGACAGAATTTGATCTGGCCCAATTTCAGTCGTGTTGCCGCAGATGTTTACAGAAAATCTCATTTTCATTTCCTTTTTCATAATCTCAGGCGGGAACATGGTGCTTACCTGGTGTCATACATTTCACAAATACTGATTGAGCATCTACTGTGGGTTAAACCCTGTCCTGAGTGCTGAGATGGAGTGAAGGGCGAGATAAGTCAAACGTCTACCCTCATGAAACTTCCATTCAAGGGGTGAAGCAGTGGGGAGCAGACAAAAGAAGGGCATAGCGTCATGTCAAGTAGTGATTGTACTATTGAAAAATAAACAGAGTAATGAAATAGGGACAGATGTGAATAGCTAACTTCTAGGACAGCTCCTATAGTAGCAGGCTTTCCTGATTGTCACTTGCCACTCCCTTCCCCTTACCCCAGAACCCGGTCTCAAGTCGGGTGGTCAGGAAAGGTCTCTCTGAGCTGAGATATTTGTGCCAGAAACATAAATGATGAGCGTAAATCAGACAAAGAAGAGCAATCTGGGCCTAGGGAAGAGAGGGAGGAGTACATTTGGCACGTTCAATGGATTCAAAGAAAGCCAGTGAGAGAGGGGGAGGCGTGCAAGGCAGAGCCAGGGCACGCAGGGCGATGTAGGTCATGATAAGGGTCTGGGGTTTTATTCTAATTGCAAGAAGCTGTTTCAGTTGGAGCCGCTGTATTGGAGAAGCCACTGGAGGGGTGTTGGCAAGTGAGCAATAGGATGAGAAGGGATCGCACGTATATTATAAAAGATCACTGTGTTACAATATGGAGAATGGGAACAAGTGGGGCCAGGATGGCAAGAAGAGACCAGGTAGGAGGCATTACCATCCACTACCCCTCTCCTTGCCATATTGAATCAAGAGACACAGTGAGGGACCAGGCTGGCAGCTGCCAGTCTCTGATCAACCAACCTGCCATGGAATTGGGTTTACTGATGTACGTGAATCCGAGGAATAGGGAGACTAATTATGTGGGAACGTTTGTCTGCTCTTAGGGTGCCTTTAGCTGGTCTTTAAAGGGAGACTTGGAAACCTGATGGGTAGGAGGCAGGTGGTCTGCAAAGCTTGGGACCTCCTTCAGCCGCTCTGCTTAAAATGAAGACGGCCAAGCTGCCTGTTACTCTGTTGATTCTCTGTTTCCATCATCCCCTAAAGGCTGGTGCCACCTGTCCTCTGGAGTCCCACTCCTACCTCATGAACGGGTCTTACCTCCTGTCTCACCCCCATCTGATTCATTCTCCACACCACAATGAGAACAATCTTTCTAGAAACGGGAGCTTCAAGTCTCACTGGGCTCTTCAGCCGTTTGCCTTCAGGAGAAGGTCCAACTCCTTAAGTGGCATAATCCAGTCCCTACTCCACTCCCCAAGGCTCGCTCTCACCCACCCAACCAGCTCTTGCTCTGTTTCCTGGCTTAACCAACAGTTTCCCAAACTGGCCATGTTTTCTCACTGGCCTGAGACACCCTTCTCCCACCAGTTGGTGGCTCACCTCCACATCAGTTCCTAAAATAAGAAGCCCTTTATGATGAGCACTTGCCAACCCCTACCCCATCCCAGGCCCGACTGCTCACCCTCCCCTCACCGGCCCCAGGCTTCATTGCATGCTCACTTCCATATTTTGTTAGGCCCCTATGTTTATCTCTTTTCCAAAGCACATAGAATTTGGGATTATATTTGTCTATTTCTCCCACCAGACTGGGAGCAACCTGAAAGCTGGGACCATATTGTTTTCTCCTGTATATTTCCATCTCTTAGCCCAGTATCTGGAACCCGACAGACCCTTCCTATAAGTTTGTTGGATGAATGCATAAACGAATGAACAGGTAAATGAATTAGAAATTGCTGTGAAGGAGGCTAAGGTGGTAGGTTTGAGAGCCCTTGTGGACTGACCAGGTAACCTTGCCCTCTCCGTGGCCTCAGGCTGCCCTCCACAAATCTGCCCTCCACAAACCCACTTCTGGGAGAAACAAATCTAAGTTCTGGTGGCCAGAGGTGGTCACCTGTGCCTCTCTGGAGCATGCCGCACACTGCTCTGTAATTCGAGAGAGACCTGCTGAGTCTGTTCTCAGAGCGGGGTGCCGCCATTGGCTTTGGTTCTGATGCTGAAGCCGTAAGGGCGGGGCGGGGGCGGGGCAGTGGACAGTAACTCTGACCCGTTTAAAGACAATCCAAGAAGGCAACACAAGTAAGGCACAGGGCAGGGACCGAGAAGCTCTCTTCCTTTACTCCCAGCCTGCGGGGAGCTGGCTGATTGCACTGTGTCGCACAGCTCACTTCACACAGCATTCAACCTTCAGAAGCCCAACACAAACCAATTTCTGAGCAATTCTTCCGGTAAATGCCCCGCTCCTCTTGAGCTCACAATTATATCTAGAAACACTTAACCATGAGACAGTCAGTGTCCCGATCCCTTGGTATTGCTTTCCTCTTAACTTGGTAATCACCACAGTCTGTGCTAAAAATAAAAAAATAAAAATAAAAAACAAGGCCTCTTTGTCAGGCCAGGCCCCAGTTATTGCACCAAAGGGAAGAAAAGCCTTCCAGTTTTGCTCTCAGTCCAAACATTTCTGCCTTGGGAAAAATTACTGGAATGATCTGTTAGGGTGAAAGGTGAGTTTCTGATGATATTAGATGTTTTGACATCCAGAGAGCTCGGGATGCCTGAAATCTGCCCCGACAATCCCCTGAAACTGTCTGAACCACAGTACACACCCCGGGAACACAGCCTAACAGGAATCAGTGTCGTCCTCATTGTTAGCTAAGCCAAATTCCAATAACCCCCAAGGCAGAACTTAATGGTACAAACTAGAACCCAAGGCTTAAGTTCAAGGGTAAATAGAGTTTCTTATCCCCTTTCTCCCATCCCATCCAAACTAATTCTTGGGACCCGCCCACTCAAGACACACCGACCAGGAAAGAGAGAGGGAAGGAAAGGGAGAAAGGGAAAGAGGAGAGGGAGGGAGGGAAGGAGAGAGAGAGAGAGAAAGAGAGACTCGCAGACTATTTATCCACTCAGCCATATAAATCTAGACCCTTAGGGACACAGTCTAGCTCACCATTTATGCCTCTTGGCCTCTCTGAGAAAAGGAGACATAGAGTGGAGTTCCAATCCGGTTGGTCTTCAGATTCATTGGAGGAGTTTTGGTAAAACACTGATTCCCTGGGACCCAGCCCCTGCCATTCTAGTTTGGTAGATCTGCCATGGAGCCCAGGAATCTGAATTTAATCAAGTCCCTGGCTTGGGAACAATTAGTGAGCCTCTGACTCCTCTCATCCGGTGACAAGGAATAATCGTTTCATAAAAGACTGGTGAGTGAGGCAAAACTTGTGGTAACATTGAGGGAGAGAGGACGGAGTAGAGTGGTTTCATGGTGAAGTGTGTCCTCTAAGCTCCCAGGATGTGAAAATCTCAGGTCGCTGCTCTTGATATTCTTTGGGGTTTTTTAAAAGATTTTATTGAGGAAGGAGAACAGGACTTTATTGGGGGAACAGTGTGTACTTCCAGGACTTTTTTTTTTTTTCCAAGTGAAGTTGTCCTTTCAATCTTAGTTGTGGAGGGCGCAGCTCAGCTCAGGTCCAGTTGCCGTTGCTAGTTGCAGGGGGCGCAGCCCACCGTCCCTTGTGGGAGTCGAAACCGGCAACCTTGTGGTTGAGAGGACGCGCTCCAACCAACTGAGCCATTCGGGAGCTCAGCGGCAGCTTAGCTCAAGGTGCCGTGTTCAATCTTAGTTGCAGGGGGCGGAGCCCACCATCCCTTGCGGGACTCGAGGAGTTGAACCGGCAACCTTGTGGTCGAGAGCCCACTGGCCCATGTGGGAATCGAACTAGCAGCCTTCGGAGTTAGGAGCATGGAGCTCCAACCGCCTGAGCCACCGGGCCGGCCCTCCTGTTCTTGATATTCTGTGCAATTAAAATGCTTGTTGATTGTCTTTCCATCAGTGCCACAGACTACATTACAGTAAATCGAATCTGTAAGCAACCAGGTGGCCTTGCAAATTCTCAAAGGTGAAATAAGCGCACCCAGCAACTATGCATCAGCCCCTCCCACATTTGGGGAGTGCCTCCGCCAACCACCCCAATGTGGGGGCCCTTCCTATCTCCGGGTGAAGTCTGGTGTCTTCATCCTATCTAGACTTTTAACACCCCTTAATCACACTTTATTCCTAAATTGATTACATTCCCATTTTCTGAGTTTAAAAAAATGAATTCTTCTTTTACATGACAGCGCTTCAGATATTTAAAAACTTCTCCAGGGCAAGTCATCCCAGTTTCCTAAATTAGGTTTTGGTAGATCTACCTTTAAAGCAACTAATACGTTTGAACCTTTTAAAAGGATCTCTAACATAGCTTTTACCTAAGTCGTGATCAATGTGCAGAAGCCAGCACAAGGTCATTTGTCATTTATTTACTTATTCTGAAGTTTGGTTTAGTTGTATGTGTGTATTTGTATGAAGTTGTCGTTTGGAGGTTTGGGAAAAGATGCTCTGTTGGAGACACATTGGGTGTTGGGAAGAACTTTGGGGTTCTGGCTCCTTTCAAAAGCTGACTTGATTCAGGAGAAAAGGGCTATTCATGCATAAGGTAGGAATGCGCGGAGAACATCACATCAAGAACATTATGTGTTGATCTTCTAAAAGGAGGAACTCAGGCAGTGAGAGAAGAGGGCACAAAGGAAAGCAGACGGGCCGGTTGCCCCAGAGACCAGGTAGGGAATGGTCTGGAAGCCGGGAAATAATCACGGTGTTCCCAAAGCAACAGAGAGAGGGAAAGGAGCTCACGGGCATCTGTCCCCTGAAATATAATGGTGACCTCTAGGAATCGGTGGCGTGTCAAACGCTAACGAGCTGTAGCACGTGCTGGAGATAAAAGTTAACAGCTTCTCTGCAGCTACTAAGGAAATCAGTTTTCGGTTTTGGGGGATAAAGATATTTAATGTGAACATAGCACTATTTGAGGTCATTTTAACTTTTGGGGCTTGATGTGCTTACAAGATAAATGGAGACATTAACGAATCCTTGGCTACATGGATAGATGTCCAGTGAAGTATATGCTGTTCTCGTGCCTCTGTGAGCCGAGTGCAAAGAGCACTTGACTTGAGGTCGGAAACTGAAGTTCCAGGGACCGGAGGAAGCCATGTGATTTTTTGAGTGCAGTTTCCATCTCTGTAAAATAAGTTTTTGATTTATAACAACCTGCCTCCCTCTCACCTTTCCTGCAAGAATTAAGCGAAAAATAAAAACACAAGTTCTACAGAAACATACTGTTATTCCCTGGTGTAACCATGCCCAAAGTCGGTGGTGCCTTGGTTCTAAACTGCCTTAAATGGGCGCCACTCTCCACCGAGGTGTGGCGGCTGCCAAGGGACAGTCCTGTGCTAGAGGAGTTAACACCTCCAGAAGGGCCTTCCATAAAGTCTGTGGAACCCCAACAACCTCTTCCTAACACAGGATGCTTCACTGATGATCCATGACAAGTGTCTTAGATGACCCAGGACTCCCGCGAGGTTATGTCACCTTCCTCTTGCTCTGACGCACCGCAGGCTTTCCAATTGGCCTTTCCAATGGGTCACACCTGCAGTGCATGAGTACTGCCACTAGGGGACACTGTAGTGCCTGACACGTGAGGTCAGTACCCACCAGCCGCTTCAGGACTCTGCTACCGTCAATCACAGCATCATATTTACAGAACGCCCAGTTCTGCCTTTCACTTGCTCCATCAGCTCCGGTAGTCAGAAGAGCTCCCCTGCTGGGATGCCCGCTTCTCGGCTGTTCTGCTAAGCATTAAAATGTGCCCTGAAGCTGAGCTCTTCAAGAAACCATTTAAGCTTCTCTTTCAGCTAATTAGATATTGTTCTACAAATTGGGCTGTTCTCCCTGAAAGATGAGCAGCAATTTATTTCCCCTGCCCTCTCCTTAAACTTAAACTAAATTGTGAAGCATGGCCGTTGGATTGTTTCGTCTAATCGGGAGATTGTTTTGCAGGAGGAATAGATATCCATCTCCTCGCTAAGGCTGAGCTGGTCTGGGCATTCCTTAGTGGCTCCTGTGACAATGGAGGCAGGCTTGGCTTAGATGCCTTGGGGACAGAGTCCCAGAGAGCAGTTTCCAGGCTCACAGCCTCACATGGAAAGGTGCTGGCTCAGGTAGTAGACGGCCATCAGCTGTGACTAGTTGGCCGTCAGCTATAACCAGTTAGCCATCACCCACCAGTGTAACTGCCGTGGCTATGGTAGGGGGTTGGTTGGTTAGCAGAGAAGCAGATGCCAGATTGCGGATCGTGTGGCTCCTGCTTCCTGTATCTCCAACCCAGCCGCCAGCGAGAATATAGTGGTATGGACCCCCTATCCATGGCTCCGTTGGTGTTCCTTTTTGGCCTCACCTTATCCTGTGTTCTTGTGCGGGGAGCGGGACCAGAGACTCTGCATGACAATGCTTCTCATTCCTTTGAAAGGTGGGCCCTACAGTGATGTGCTGTGGCCCATACATCTGTAACCATCATCTGAGTCACCCGTCACCAGCTGCATTAACACACTCTTGAGAGGAGGACGTTTTTATTATCCCCATTTTACTAATAAGCAAACTGATGCTCAGGAAAATCAGGCCATTTGCTAAGCTAAACCAACAGGTACACGGAGGGTCCAGACCGGAAACCAGCTCTTTCCTCCCATCCCATGAGAATGTATATTGTCTTACAAATCCACCATCAGCTGGAGAGGGGGGATGCAGGCTGAGGCAGGGTTCCCACACGCCCTGTGTGAGATGCAGACAGGATGTCGTACAGCTCTGGATGGAGTACCAAGAAGCCCTCAAAGACCTTCTCCCATGCAAGGGGCTCTCATGCAGAATGGGAGACAGGACCCTTTCTGGAAATCATCTCTCTTCCTGCGCAGGGGGCCGGGTGTTCCCTCACCCTCAAGACTGTGCCCAGCATTTGATGAACGGAGACACTCTAAGTGGGGTCTACACCATCTTCCTCCACGGAGAGCTCAGCCAGAAGCTACAGGTGTACTGCGACATGACCACGGATGGGGGTGGCTGGATTGTAAGTACACACAGCTGCTCTCCGTGCATGCAAACACCCTTCTGTTCTAGGCCTCCTGGCTCAGCGCCTGTGGGTCCAAACTTCACCACCCTCTGCCCCTCCCTTCATTTACCGCCCCCCATCATGTCCCTCGTGGGGGTCCCTCCTTGTCCTCAGGGCCATTACTCTGCAGCCCAGTCATAGGTTTGCCGAGCAGAGAGCAGAATAGCATGTCCAGGCTGCAGTGGCCTGGCCCAGGGGAGGGGCACCCTCTGAGGACAGGTCATGCAGCGGGGGGGCCAGGAGAGGGAATATTGGCTCAGCCAGGCCCGGGGTCTTGCCTGCCGGGGACTGTGGCTGAAATAAAGGAAGAGGAACTGAGCCTCTATGGGGAGGATCCCTCTACTGGACGACGGCATATGGGGGAGCACAGGAGAGGGACAACACGGATAGTCACCTCTAGTTACAAAGGCCACCCCACTGCCATCTGTCCTTGGCTTCCCTGGTTCTTCCCCAGAGCTGTCACAGCCTTCAGGGAGCACCTTTGGTCAGGAAAAGAAAGACACTATTTTCTGCCACCACCCTCCTCCCACGTTTGAGAGGGCAGGCGGGGAGAAGATAAAGGGCGGCCTCACACATGGCCCCCTCATCAGTGCGGCCCACTGTGGGGACGGGAGGGTTCCCGCAGCCTGGCCCCGAAGCAGCCAGCATCCGCTGGGGTGGGGGCTGATGGGAACCAGCTTTTGAATGGAGTGAAACGGTGGCTGTGCTCACATTAGCTACTCTTGGGAGACATTTTCTTTTATGTTTCTGACATAGTTGTGCCTCCTTCTTAAAGAATAATTGGAAATTGGATCCAGGGCTGATGTCTGGGAGGTTAGATGAAATTAGCACTTAAACAGCTCAGAAAGTGAATGATACACAATAGCTTTGCCTGTGATAGGATGATGGCAGTTACTAGCTGATTTGAAGTTGGTCCTGTTCTCTTGGGGACAAATGTTTCTGCTGCACTCCATGGCGCAGAAAGATGAATTTGAGAGCCACGCCAATTTCCCCCGACTATGTCGGGGCTCGAGGCGTCCCTGAATCCTTCCTGCATCACAGGGATGGAAATCGGTGTCCACATCACCACACAGCCTATCCATCCGGGGCTTCGAGAGAAGGGCTCTGAGCATCTCCCCCAGAAACGCTATGCAGATAGATACCCAGCTCCGTACTGCAGTGTCCCTTATCTGAGCCTCTTCAGCATCGCAGATGTAAAACTCAGCTCCAGCAGTCTTACTCACGAGAGTCTTTTTTCCTTGGCATCCCAGAATTTTCCCCCCCTTTCTCTTCACAGGTGTTCCAGAGGCGGCAGAATGGCCAAACTGACTTTTTCCGGAAATGGGCTGAGTACCGAGTTGGCTTCGGGAATCTGGAGGATGAGTTTTGGCTGGGTAACGCCTCCTTTTTGCTTTCCCTGGGCGGGCTGCTCTGGCTTTTTGTCCCCCTCTCTCCTTTCTGTGTCTGCCTGGGATTATCAGCTCCCCCCGTGTCTGCTGAGAAGTTGACAGCTCGTGAATTGCTTTCGGTACCTCTGGCTCTGTTTGGCTGCACTATTGATCTGTTTTCATCTTATGGTGGTGTTTTCCTCTTTGCTCTGTCTCTTCTCATCCTCATTAATAGTCTCTTATGCTCATGGGTTTTGATGTGAGGCGACTACAAAGAGTGAGCGGCCTGGTGGGGGCGGGGGCCGGGGACCGCCCGGCTGGTCATCTCTCTCGCAAGCCGGGCACCAGCCAGGCAGCCCACTGGTCAGCACAGGACTGAGGTAGTCACTGTATGCTAATTCCTTGGAGGAATGTTATCACCTGACTTGGCAAGGGGGAGAGAAAAACGAAAATGGCAGTAGAGGCAACTGGCAATTTCCTAGAGGTCTGACCGAAGAAGGAGGTCCAGATTGAAACCTGAACTGGTGTGAGAAGGTAAATACACAGCTGACGCAGGCAGATGGCAGTGATGGCAGTGATGCCAGTTCCGGAAAGCAGTACATTTGTTGTGACCTGCATCTCCCTCTTGGTTAGACTTTCAGAGTGATTTGTACAGGGAGGCAGGGGGAAAGGAGAACAATTGTGTTCCATATTTGAGGCCTCCTCTCTGTCTTCCTGTCACTGTCCCACCCAGCCATCAGCATCTTTCTCCTGGACGCTCACCTAACAACCCCCTAACAGGCCCCCCAGCCTCCCCTCATTCCCACATGACCACTACAATGCTCTTCACACCCCCACTCTAAGCAGTGGCTAACCCCATTTCTAAAACTTCTCAGTAACTCCCCATCACGACCAGGTGAAAGCCAAACACCTTAGCTCAGGTACCAGGCCTCTCTAATCTACCTCGGAGCCTGCTCCCCACCATTAAGGACCTGTCCTCCCCCACCCCCCACCCCCAGCCCAACATTCACAATCACTAATGTTTCCTTTGCAAGGAAGTCTCGCTCAGCCACCTTTCCGCTTTCCTATATACCTTGATGTCCATCTACATTATAATCAAAGACCTGGAGAAGCCCTCCTACGCGTTTGCATTTTTCTCACCCTTTGCCTGTGGGAGAATTGGTCACCCCCTCTTCTAGGGGCCCAAAAGTGTCCATTTTCCTTTCTTTCTTCGGCATATTATGTGAACTTCTTTTAGGGCTGGGACCACATCATATACATCTTTTAACCCCACCGCCTATCACCGTGCCTGGGTGATAACAGACACCTAAAGCGTAGCTATCAATCAATCAATCAATCGTCAGTCAATCAATGATAAGGATTTATTGAGTACCTGTTAGGTGCCCAGATCTGTGTTTACTGATGTAGGTAATGAAAATACAAGGTAAAAAATATAGAGAAAAATATTGAGAAAGAAGTCAATGAATAGGAAAATAGCCTTAGTTTCTAAGAGTTTGCAGACAGTTTGGGAGACAAACACTGTGCCCACACCAGACGGGGTTGTGTTCCCCAAACCTCGGCCACTGTGCACGGCTATCGCAACTTTTGTCATATCTGTGAAATAGCTGAGTTATCATGCACTTCCGTTTTCTACATATCCCTTGTTTTGTTTAATTAAATCTATTGCTTTGTGAATGAAACTTCATAGCATCGCCCAACACGGAAAGCAGGGTATCACGTACAGTGCTGAAAGGCAGGCTCAAAACTAAATGCAGCGCAAAGACACCAGCATTAATATTACAAAATTGACAGTGAAATGTGGGGGCTCCAAGCCTGTTGCTGGTGGTAACAGTGGAGATTAGAAAGTGTTGGGTGTTAAACCACAAAGTACTAGAACCGAGCTGAGTCTGCGAAAAGGAAACGAGGTCAAGGGGGTTGATTGAAGGCACGTGGTGGTGTCTGAAGTCGGGAAGAGAAGTCTTGACTCAGTGTCATAGGTAATAGAGAACCAGTGAGAGGCATGGCCTAGTGACGTGTTGTTTGGCAACAGTCCTCAGGTTGGGGTAACACTGTGACCAAAGGTTTATGTCCTACGTGGGGTTCCCTAGGAGCAGAGGCCAAGACAGAGATTTTTGTCCAAGCAATTTATCTGGGGGCGCTCTCAGGAGAAGGGAAGGGAGGATGCAAGATAAAGCAGGAAAAGTGCAAACTTGTGGGCTGTGGGGGAGACTCGCTTCCCCTGGCACATTAATTGCTCCCCAGAGTTGGGACAAAGGACCAGGCTTCTGTACGCCCCACATCAGGCATTGATGGAGGTCTGCCCCAAGGTAGGCAAATGGAGAGGGTAGCCTCCAGGCAGAAGTGACTCCCGTTTGGTCAAGAGCAGTGCTCCAAGAAGGAGGCAGCTGTGCGTTGTTAGCAGCTGGAGGCTGAGAGAAAGAGGGTGGTGTAATGAAAGGTGCACAGAACCCCTTTGCAGGCTAGAGGAGATGGCCGGATGTGGGATATCCTGGGCCCCAAGGCCCGCCCTGAACTCCTCTGATCAGGGCTCTACATTTTATTTCCTTTCCCTCAAACCAAAGGAGTCACGCCCATGTGACGCCTCCTGTCACTTTCACTCAATGCCATAGTTTAGAGTGGGATGTGGCGTGGACAGGGCCAGGAATCCTGAGGCTCAGGGCTTGTAGTCACTAGGTCAAGAGTAGGTGTCAGGACCCTTGAGCCGACCTGTGGTGGGAACTGCTCAGCAGACCTGGCCACATGCAGGTAGAAACTAGAGTCTGGAAGGGTCTGTCTGGTAACAGCTTGGGAAGGGCTGATGTCCAAAACTCTCCAGATTCCCCCTCTCCCCCATCACATTTGTTTTGAGACCACTTCCCCTCCCACTTCCAAAGCCGCTGGGGCCAGGCTCCCTGCATTCTCTGTTCTTCTCTGCAGGGCTGGACAATATACACAGGCTCACATCCCAGGGCCGCTACGAGCTGCGAGTGGACATGCGGGACGGCCCGGAGGCCGTGTTTGCCCACTACGACAAGTTCTCCGTGGAGGACAGCAGGAACCTGTATAAACTCCGCATAGGAGCCTACAATGGCACTGCAGGTACCTTGGCCCCGAGCAGCCCCCCAGAACCCCCATATTCCAGGCCCAAGTGGCCCAGGCAGTGGCAGCTCCCGCTCAGCTCATGAATTCCCAGCTCGCCCATGGGGAGGGCAGAGGTCTGCAAATTGCTGGCTCTGGGCCAGGCTGTCCCTGACCACGCAGGTGACCTGAAATCAATTTCCCAGGACTTCACTCTCCTCATCTGGAAAACCGTAATAATGATGGCTTCCCCACTTCACAGAACAGTCAGAAAAAAAATGTGATAAGTGCAGTGCACGTGCTTTTAAAGTTTAAAAAAAAAAAAAGTGCAGTGGGAGGGCAAAGGATTATTTTTCTTGTCTCGATTAATCAATAGGGGCTCTTATCCAGAGAGAGCGTAATCATCTACTGTCTGGGGAGAAATCTCCCCTGTAATGAATGACACCGAGGAAAGCCGTCTTTGAACTAATGAAAATAAACCAGACCCTTCCTGATTCTGAGATCCCCCCGCCCCGCTTTTATAGCGGTCATCATAACACCCCATCAAGGAGCAAACAGCGGCACTTAAATGTCCCTCACTGGCCACATTTCTTCCCCTTCCTCTACGAGAACCACGTACATGGTCACGTTTTCTCTATAGATTTTTGTGACATTTCTACTAAGCAGAACAACCATGTCTGGAAGCCCTGTCGCATTAATAGATTTGTCGGAACATAACATTGAGTCTGCTTCTGAGGCTTTGCCCATCTGTTTCCTGGGTTGTATTACGGCACGTTTCATAAAACCTGTTTTGCCAAATATTCCACTGTTTGGTACATGGAGTTCTTGGTCCTTTCATTAACTCCAGTTTTAGGGCCGAATGCTAAAGTATAATTTTAGCAACATTTTTATGCCTCTTGGAATTAAGACGACCATCAAGGTGTTGACCTTCCCGTTTCTGCATCTGTCCAGTTATTGCTCTTTTCAGCCAGGTCTATAATGCTTTCCTTTGTCATTCTTCATATTTCCGAGCATTCCCAGCGGCACTGAGACCTGCCTGTAGTGCCCAATAAAAGGTGCAATTTACCACACTTTAGGCATAAAATAGTCATTGGAATGGAGTATATTTAACAAAATATTGGACTAACTCATTTCAAAAACAACCAGGCTGCATGGGGGTGACCCAGATTGTCTCCCGACACCATAATTCATCATGGTGTCCTCTGGTGACAAAAGGAAACACGAATGTGTGTGTCCCAGTGCTGGCCTGGAGGAAACAGATGGGGGGGCAAGGGGGTGGAGCTGAGTGGACAGAGTTCTGAGCAGAGGTCGGGGGATGAGGAAATGAGTGGGAGAGAGCAGCATGGAGGTCTCTGACCCCCGAGGTGAGGCGGAGTAAGAGTTCAGTACAGCCAGGCTGAGGAACCAGGTGGAAATGGGAGAGGTAAGTGGCAGGTCCCTTACGTGGAGGTCAGATTTGTTGAGGGTCAAATGTTCAGAAAGTCCTGACAGAAGAGTAACAAATTGGACAGCCTGACAAATGTGTCTTTATCCAGGGGACTCCCTCAGCTATCACCAGGGGCGCCCTTTCTCCACCGAGGACAGAGACAATGACATTGCAGTTACCAACTGTGCCATGTCCTACAAGGGCGCCTGGTGGTACAAGAACTGCCACCGGACCAACCTCAACGGGAAGTACGGCGAGTCCAGGCACAGTCAGGTAGGTGACGCTCTGCCGTCGTTTGAAATGTTTGAGGGCTGTGGAACCCACGGCCCCTGAGCTTTCTGTTTGGAAAGATCAGGGATGTGGAACCAACGGCCCCTTAACGTTCTGTTTGGAATGATCGAGGGCTGTGGAAACCACGACCCCTTGTTTTTCTGTTTGGAATGGTCAGAGCTGTGAAACCCATGGCCCCTTCGCATTCTGCTTGGAAAGATTAGGGCTGTGGAACCCATTCCCCCTTAGTTTCAGGTTTGGAAGAATCAGGGTTGTGGAACTTACGGCCCCTTAGCTTTCAGTTTGAAATGATCGAGGGCTCTGGAATCCACAGCCCCTTAGCTTTCTGTTTTAAATGCACATGTGGGTCTTACATTCCCTTTTAAAAAGAAATACTCAGAGTCTCAGGAAAGGACTATCATGAAAAATGACGCAGATACTGGGATATTGGCAGGACAGAGTAGAAAGCAGAGGAAGAAGGGGAAGCTTTTAGACTCAGGAGCTAGAACGCACCCAGGGAAGCCCTTGACCACCAGTCAAGTGCCATTTCCTTTCCTCGTCTGGGAGATTCCATCGCAAGCGCATCAGTTCCAGGGACAGCTTCACAGGCTTAGCTTCATCCTAAGAAGTGTACCAGGAAGGGAGTGATTAGAAATATCAGGGTAAACTGGACTGTCTGTCCCCAGTAGAGACCACATGGCCATAGGCTGGGCTGGGTGACAGGGTGACAGCTGGATCAACTGGGACCTTCCTAGTGTTAGCACTGAAAGTCCAGCAGCCAGAGAATGCCCCTTAGTCCTGCACAAACCAAGATGGTTGGTCACCATGCGTGGAAACCCCTGACTCTCCCACCAGGAAGGAGCCGCCAAACACAATTATTCTCTTCAAAATGCGTCTATGCTGTCAGGATTTTGAAATTCAACTCCAGTTACTGGTACATGCAAATCCTAAAGGCCAAAAACAAAGGTGGTGAAACGGAGTGACCTGGAACACGTTCCAGATAAAGACCCAAGCCCCAGGAATGTTTAAAAAGAGAAGCTGGAAAGAGACTGCTCCTTGTACCTTCTTTGACAAAGCTTGGTGTTCATGGAAAATGGTGAAACCACATCGTGGGTGATCTGACGTGCTTCTCTTTCTCCCTCCCAGGGGATCAACTGGTACCACTGGAAGGGCCACGAGTTCTCCATCCCCTTTGTGGAAATGAAGATGCGTCCCTACAACCACCGGGTCATGGCAGGGAGGAAACGGCGGTCCTTGCACTTCTGAGCAGTGGGCAGCCGCGAGCCAACTGACCTTTCCTGTCATTCGTTTGTATTTTAGAATCTGAAACGAGGGGTGGGGGGTAATAGTAACGTGCTTTGCAACATATTCTGAGTGTCTGAAGGAAGCAGGAAGTAGCAGGGATCAGCTGAGAACCAGCGGTTCCTCCTGCCCCCCAGGGCCTGACCCTCAGCCATCTTTCCTCCTACCCAGCCATCCTTAACCTTCCTCTCTTCTCCCACCAAGGAGGAAAAGTGAGAAGTTTTCGTAAAAGACCAAGTCAAAGGCAAGTCCTGGAGTCAGGTCGTGATGGTGACAGGCACGTGCCTTCTTTCCTTCTGAGCTGCGCTTCACTTCCGGGTATCTGTGCTCTGGTCACTGCCTTCGATGGCCAGGTTCTCAAACCAGCCCATGGAAGAAACCTCTGCAAGAGAGCTTTGCGAACACCTCCCCTTAAGAGGAAACATTAACCTCACCCCATCCCAGCAACCCAAGTCCTCTTTCATGGGCCAAAGATTCTCACCTCACAACACCTTTACTCTACCAGCCCAGTGGCCTCTGTTACCTTTCAAGAGTCGTAGGTTCCCTTCATGCCCCAGTGAGTCCATCCTACCCTCAGAGTCCCACGATCCCACAAATCCAACCAGCATTTGGATAATAGTTCCCCATGACTTGCGTTCGTTGCCCGTGACTTCCCCTGTGGGTCATAAGTCACTGCCCCCACGCTCAGGTCAGACATAGAACAACCTTCTTTGGGGGGTGGGAGGGGGAGATGGTTGTAGCTTTTAGTGCTTCGGGGGTCAGGCACTGAGGAAGGACAGAAGTGGAATTCAGGGTACCTACCATCAAGATTCCAGATCCCACGGGGAACACAGGTCTTGGGTAGCTCCATTTTTCTCTATTTCTTGTCCTGTTGGTCATGGATTGTTTTCTGAATTGCAAACGGAAGGCCTCCTCCTCCCTCCAGCCAGGCTGTCCTTTGAGTAGGGGGCTTAGTAAGAGTCAGAAGGAGTTGCATGACCAGCCAGCCATTCCCGATAGTCCCTGGGAAAAGGTGGAATTTGGGGGTTTCTGTTTTTTCCTCTTTTTTGGTCCTGTGGGAAACAGGAATGACCTCCTTAATGGGGAGCGATCACGAGAAGCCTTTCTCCATCTTCTTTTATTATTCTGCCTTTGAGAGGGAAAATGAAAAGCGCCAGAGGAAATGAAATCTAGGAATCCAAAGGTGAATAGGGGAGGGCCGGGGGCCTACCTCCCGTTTTCTGAGATGTGCTCTCTTCACTAGCTTGATTTGATTTTTAAGTCTAAGACAGCTGGAGGCTGTAGAAGCCGTGACCCTTCAGCTTCTCCAAAGCAAATGCCAGCTGCAACCATCCCGATAGCATCTGCCGAAATCCATGTCCAGTTTCCCCAGCTGCCATCTCCCCTTCCTCAAGGCCCCAGTTCCACTTTCTCTAATACCCAGGTTTACTCAAACTGGGGCATCTTGGTACCTTGCCCAACCATTTAGAGGATGCGCCCGAGAGTTAGCAATTTTCTAACGGAAACATCCACCATCTAACCAAGCCCAGATAACCAGGAAAGGACAGTCCCTCAGGCTGATGGTCACACCTGTAGTGTTGGGAGATGACACCAGCCACCACTCTCTGTAGACGCTCTCCCGTTAGCCGGCCTCCAAGGTCTTGCTCACGGCTGTGGTGTGGATGTGACTGACATAACTGGTGCTGGGAAACAGGTGACATTTTCATTTCTCAGTTCACCGTGGGCATCAGAACAACTAGGAGAAGGCGGAAGAAACAGAAACAATCCTTTCAAGAAACCTGTGAATTAAATAAGATTGAACTAGAGTGAAACACCGATGAACAGTGGGAAGCACACTGAATGAGGAACCTGGGAGCTAAGGTACAGGCCTGCCACTGCCATTTTGCTCGCTCTAGGAGATGAGGGAGGTGGCTTCACCTCTCTGGGCCTCAGTTTGCTCACCTGTTGCATGGAAGATTATACTAGAATGGCTTCTAACTTTCCTTTCCAGTTTGGCAGTCAGTACTGCTGGTCTCTGAGTAGAAACTGTCATTGGTGCGAGAATACAAGTAATGAAAATTCATTAAAGCCCCACTTTATTTAGGGAGGAGAAGAGAGGAGAGGAGAATTGAAGGGGAAGGAAGGAAGGAAGGAAGGAAGGAAGGAAGGAAGGAAGGAAGGAAGGAAGGAAGGAAGGAAGGAAGACTGACTCAGAAGTCATAAGTAAAACACACACACACACATACACACACACGAGAAAACACTATAGACAAGATTATGCCAAGAGGCTGAACTCATTTTGTCCATGAAAGCAGAGCCAATACAGCCCACCTCATGAAGGAAACTGAACTGGAAAGGGATGATAGGTCTTCATTCAAGGAGAAGCCAAGAAGCATCAAGGGAAACCCAAACCTGCCTCTCGCTGGCACCATCTTACCTGGTAGAACACGGCTATAAATAGTCTCAGCAGCATTGCCTGGATTCATTTTAAAGCAACTTCAATGATTAGCTCACCTAGTCCTCTAGAAAAGGATTTATAGATTCCTTTTATTAAGTAGAGTGTTCTCAGGAGTTTTCACCACGTGTACGAGACACGGTACCCATTCTCTCCCCAAGGCCCGTGGTCAATTTGACTCAAAGCTTTTCCCCTTTACTCACTGACTCCTGCTTAACCTGCTCCTCCAAGCACCTGTGGTCTTCCCACGGGAGGACCCATTAGGCAATACTCAGCCTAAGCACCCTCACAGGACACGAAAGGATTAGACGTGGACCCTGCCCAGGGGCAGCTTAACTGCAAACACCTCAGGATATGTACTTACAAAAACAAACCAAAACATACCCACGACTGCACAGACTCACTGCCTAGACCCAAGATCCAGTTTTCCCTTTTTGCATTTCCCCATCAGAGAAAGGTAGTTTTTAACACAGCAAACTCACGTTCTCCACGGTTATTTCTGGAAGGTAAAGGAGATTCGTACAAAAGGGGGTCGGGAGGCAGGGGGATGCGAAAGACTAATCTGTGGAAAACTCCAGCTGGCCTTTAGACCAGATTTAACTGGAGAGAGGGAGACGTGCTAAGTGTCACCACAAGGTGGCGGTCACAACCCTCAGCCCCTTCCTGTAACCCTGGGCAACTTATCTTGGGGGTGAGGACAGTAAGTCCCTCCACGTTTCCAGGAGAACTCACACCAAATCAGGACCCAGGAACACTGGCCAACACATTTGCACAGCAGATTGATTTATAAAAGAACAGCAATAAGAAAAGTGGCAGCCAGGCAACGCAGAGCAAAGTTCCACAAATAGTTAAATCCGCCCTACCCTTCACCTACCCACACCCCACTCCACTCCTCATAAAGTGGCAAGACACCTCACACCTGCTCCCTGCCACCTGGGAACTAAACAGCACCCCGCACACTGAAAACTGTTCTTTCAAAGACAGACCTGAAGAACCAAGGCTGCCAGAGAGCTCAATGCCAAACCAAACACTCCTCACCACATGTAGACTTTCACATCCAGTCCCAGAACAGAGCTGTAGATTAAGGGACAAAAGGTCATTATGGAACCTTTTCAAAGAGCTCTTTTAAAAGCAGCAGTGGAGAAAAAGTTTATGAGCTCCTCTTTGTCCTCTCCTCTGGAAAAAAATAAAACAGAACCCGTGAGACCAGTGGATGCACCAAACCAAGGGGGTTGAAATAGACTAGCGAGTGGCCCAGATTTGCAAATTCTCCTGGGCCTTGAAAGCATTTTTTTCTTTTTCTTTTCACCTGCACCCAGAATTTCAGAAAAGGTTGAGTCACTGACTCAGGATATGTGTTTTTCTTTCTCATCGGCAGACTCCTGTTCGATCTAATTCCTTGCTTGCATTTCTTTCCCTCCAAAGGGGAACTCTTCTTGCATCTCGCTGTCCACTCTTAAAATTTTGAAAAGGAACCTATGAAAGATTCTAACTTGAGTTCAGCTTCCATAATCCCACAGCAGCGGGGAAAGTCTGTCTGCACGCGCCTCAGATTTGTAAAGGCGGCAAGAAGGGCCTTGGTCCTCTGAAGCCTGGGGCCCTAATCTGGGCCCAGAAGTCTGCGTGATGCACAAAGCTCCAGGTACCAGACTCTGCCTGGCCTCCCTGGGTGGTCGTTTTCCTCTAGGTAACAGTGACAGAGCCATGCTGGGCTCTGAGCGAAGGTGAGTCACAGGCAGGGCTGGATTCTGGGCTGTGCCTGCAGCCTGTCTCTGGCTGCACCTCAGGGGCCCCTGGCCACGTTCCAAAAGATCTTTGACTAACTGCTTCCTTAAACTTTTGTTTCTTCCGTAACCCAACCCCACACAGATGTGATAAAGTTTTCCTCAACAAGTGTGGCACCACCAGGCCTCATGGGAAATGACCAACCAAACAAAAACCTCAAAAAAGCAAGTAGGGGAAGAACTCCAGTCTACCTGAAGAGGGTGTGCTGGTGTAGCCTCGGGTCCAATTTAAAAGCAGTGGCTCTGGTACATCCTAATTGTAGACACACTAGATTTGCTTCTGTCCATTCTGTGCTGTTCAAGCCTTGAGAACGAGCTGAGAAGAAGGAAACATAAAATATAAAATACCAAGGAACATAAAAAAATATGCTGATGGAGCATTAGAGACTAGAGCAAGCTTTCCACAGGAGGCCCCCAGTAACAGTGCAGAGCTCAGGTGTGAGGGGTCCTGGTAAAGACCTGGACCTCCGGCCCCTGCCCTCCCACCAGAGGCCTGTCGGTTCACCCACTGCCTCTGAAGAGAAAGGAAGGCCCCAGAGGCCTGCCCCCTGCACAGACCCAGAAACAGAAGGACTTTCCTGGTTTGCTTAACCAACCCTGCCTCGACCTCCATTTTCCTTCCCAGTCCCAAGCCTGGTTTGTTACCTCCAGCATTTCTGATTAATTTTTCAAGGTCACCCCTCGCCTAAAGCATGACTTCATTGTCCAAACGTCCTTGGCAAACCTCACAGCCTTTGGACAGTGTTGCGTTTCCTCCAAACCAGAAATCCTCGCTCGCTCCCCAAGCTTAATAAGGCTATTACAGAATATCCAAATAACACAGCTCTTGTTCCTCAGAAAAACTTGGCCCCTCTCTTAATAAAACAGCTCCTAGTTGTTGTCAGCTGTGAGGCTGGGCTGATGCGAAATTTCCAGTTGAGAGATATTTAACCCTTTCAGTCTCCCTGGGGTCGCTCTCCCAGGTACTGGCTCATTAGTCCCACGGGTTCGTTGGAGGCAGTGCAGACATCCCAGGAGGCCGGGGACACCTAAGCCACAGAGCAGGTTTGGGCTCAGACGCAGGGCCAGGGGGCAAATGCATGGATGAGCACTGTTTCCTTTCTGTCACTCTTTAGCATCCCCCAGGGAGACTCTGTGTTGCTTTTTAACATCCTGTCTTTGAACGCTAATATGCTCATCGCTGTCTCCAAACGAAGGTGGAAACACACCTTCAGAGCTGGAGGGAACTACAGAGAGAACATCGGACCCAACACACAATTTCAAACTTGAGAAAACCGAGGCCCAGAAAGGTTAGGCAACTTGCCCAGGTTAGCACAGCTAATTAGTAACAGAACTGAGATCAGATCTGGCACAGGCTTTTTAATTTTTCTCTCCCCAGACGAAGACGAAGAGAAATGGTATTTATGGCACACCTACTGTTTTCCAGATACGGGGCTAGGAGATCAACATATATATTACTTTGTTAAATCCTCACCAGAACCCTGACTCAAGTTTAACCATTTTACAAATGAGACAGTGGAGGCACAGAAAGGTTAAGAAACATGCCTAAAGTCACACAGGATTAAGTAGAGCTACAATAGGAAGCTCTTTGTCTAACTCTAAAACCCTTGCTTTGCTACTTCATGAGACTAGAGCCTTTTATATTTATTTAGCCAAGTGGCCACCATCTTGGATTTGTTGATGTTTTCACAAAGGGGCTTCTGATACCACTTCCTCTCTCCTCTTCATCTTTTCAGAAAAGGGAGTCAGTCTTTGCGCTGTTTTTGCCATATATCCCAGAGGATCTTGAACCTCACTTGGCAGCTCTTTTACTTTCCTTTTTGTTTCGTTTTCTGTTTTGTTGTTTTGTTTTGTGGGAGGTGAGGAAGGGGGTCACAACAGGTTGGGAGGGGAAGGTAAAGAACACAACACAAACACTATTTCCCTGACCCCACTCCTTCAGGAATATGCAGCCTCTTTCTCACCCTACATTAGAAGAGAGGGAAATTGCAGAGTCATTCCTCCCAAACTGGGGCAGACAATGTACCCAGGATTGGGGAAGGGGAAGCCACAGAATAAACGTGGTGGCACGTGTTCCTAGAGTATCAATTTTATGCCTGGATTTGAGAGGAAAGTGGTTACATTATTAATATAATCAAACCAATGCAGATGGTATCAAATGCAGAAATCCTGTGAGTTTTTAGGCTAAAACCTGTATGTTACAGACTCATTGGGGTGCCCTCCTTCCAGACTCTCAGAGGTACAAAGGTGTCTTTCTTCGTGGTCCCCTGAAGGAGCACATCAGTGGAATATTTTGAGGAATGAGGCTAGAAGAAGACAGGAGAAAAATTAATTCATTCCTTAGTTTCTTTTTCCCTCTCCCTACCTGCTCCCACCTCCCCCAGTGGGCTGGGGGCTCAGAGGACCGTGGGCTACAAGCTCAGCTCTCTTTGTCACTTGGGGGAGTTGAGAAGGAAATCAGTTCTTGGTAACTTGTATTTTAAGCTGCCAGGCCAAAACTCCAGAAATGAACCCCTTTCTCTTCATCGAATGACATTTCTACACACAGGAATAGATAGATCTCCCCAAGAAAGAACTCTGCATTTTAGGGTCCTCTTCCACGTGGGGGCTGTTTGGGCAGCAGTGATGCTTGCTGTTAGCAGTGACACCTATATGTTAGATGCACCAGACACCATGGTTTCTGCAAACACATCAGCCAAGAAAATGCTCTCCCACCATCCCCCTGCCTCTGCCCAGCCCTCTCGGAGGCCTAGACTCACGCCAGGGTCCCACAGGCTCAAGGTTCAGAATCTATGAGACCCTCCCTCCTATCACCCACCCGCCCAGTTATTCCAAACTCAAATATGCTCCAGGCCCAGAGGAACTCCAGGCGCCCTAAGCAAGTCACTGTGGCTTGGAGGGAGCTGATCCCTGGGGCCAGGCCGCTGAAACCCACCCTGTGGTCTCTAGATGGTTGTCCCGAGAAATCCCCAACACCAAGCCCTCCACTCGCTCCGAGCTTGTGTTTGCCATTTTAACCTTTAACAGCCTTTTCAGGTAAAAATAACAAAGACCAATTTACTGACTTTATAGCTACAACGTGCTTGGGAAAGCATTTCCTCAAAAGGAAGGCTGGGAGGAAGAAGAAAAACACGACAGTGGAGTAGACACTCCCTGGGCGATGTACACGGAAAAGAACTAAACTAAAAATGAAAGCCTACGGAGGAAGGGAGCGGACAAACCAACATGCCCACCCTTTCACGGCACTGGAGCTCAAAGACTGGAAACTCCGCTCGTTAACCATTGTTAACCAGTGTTGTTAGTCCTGATTACTTTTAGCCTCTGTATAGTTCCTTTTTTAAACACATTTTCTATACGTTAATAAAAGATCCTGAAGGACTGAGGTGCATCTTCTGGGCCCTGTGGGGAATGAAGGGGACACGCCTTTCTGCACCAGTGGCCTGCCTCCCCCTTTGCTCCGTGTTCACCTGTCACTATGGCCAGACGTCGTCTCTGCACCCCCCGTTCGGGTAGGCTGTTCTCATACCTGGCATCCTGTTCCCCCATCCGGGTCCCTTGCCTTCCCTGTTCCTCTTCTCGCGTTCTATCCTCACGACCTCTTTTACCTACTCCTTCTCCTCTTTCCACCGCACCCTTTCTTCCTTGCCTGTCTCCCACCCAGTTTGAATCCTTCATCTTCCCCTTTGCTTTTCACGTCAGAAAAGGTCACTGATGGGTGGCAGCCTCTGCTGGCTGTCCCAGCATCACCCGATTGGTCTTGACTGTCCCACTGCCCGGCTCCCTCAACCCCGGAGCGCCCGTGGTAGCCAGATCTCCAAGGCTCTAGTGCCATCTACGGGCGCTGGCGGAGAATGTGCAACAGGCCCAACTTGCTGAGCCTGCCTACCCTGGGCTCTGTCAGTCTGCAGCGCCTGTGACCACCTGCCGCTCAGACTTGGGCACCTGGGAAAACATTCTCCCTTTGTCTCCCTTGAAAATGGGCCCAGTGTACATTGGAAGGTCAACTCTAACCTCCAGGTAGCATTAGGCAGGTTACAGCCCCAAGAGGAGGGTCATGAGGGAGACTTACACCCAGTTCAGGGCCAGGAAAACAGAGATACCTGTAATGCAGGGCGGTGCTGAAGGTACCAGAAATGCAGACGAGCTTTCTCGGCTGGAGTGGCTAGGGGTGTGCAGGGAGACTACCTGGAGAGGTCCACCTGGCTGGGGCTCACGCCAATAGAAATAATTCAGCTTGGGGAGGGAACAGCGTGACTAAGAGTCGGAGGACAGAAACAGCACAACCTGAAGGGGCAGGGCCAGGAGAGGTGGAAGATGCCTGGCCCGGCCCCCACATTTGCCTGGCTTCCTGGTCCCTGAGGTGGTCAGGACAGACTGAACACTGTGACTCCCCAAGGCCAAGAGGGAGGGACCTTGCTCCATGTCCCCTTGTAAAAAGGGAAACAGAACGTATTTTTAAAAGGGATAGAATCTCAAACTTGGAATTAATTTTTTTTTTTAAAGGTTCATTCCTGCTAGTCTTTTCTAGGTAGAGCAAGCCCTTCTCAACCCTGGTGCCACGTGAGAAACAGGGACAGAATCCCAGCTCCCAGCCAGGTGACCGTCTCCCACTGAAGGTGCCCTACGGGAACAGGGGGCAGAGAGCTTCCTTAGCCCTTTCCCTGGGCCTCGTTTCCTCTTTCTTCGTCATTTCCTAAAAACAGATTTCTAGACAATAAAGGCCCTTTGCAAGCAGCCACATTTCCTGGTCCTGTTTCAAACAGGCCACTCTGGAAACCCATACCTTAAGATTATGTTACTGAAGCAGTGACTGTTGTTATATGCACATAAAACCTGTCACCCGCACAAATCCAAATCTTGACTCTCACCCTGCATGTTCTCTGGGGATGGGAAACTCACGGGAGGGAGGGGGACTTCAAGGAATTTCAGTAATTAGTGCTAATTCCTGAGGTGACTGAATGCTAACATTACGTTCTAACTTAAATGAGTATAATTCACCCATTGCTTAAGACCTCTGGGTGTATTTACAACCATCTGAACAGAGATTTAATTATTGCTGTGTTGTGGGAACTAAGGACTGCCAGGGGTAAAATTAAAAGTGGGTTATTAAGCAAGAGAAATGTTAGCAGCATTAGTAATCAGTGCAATTACCAAGAACCCGACTAAAACACAGTAGCCGCGTCTCTCCTGTAACGACCCAGTGTCCCTGGGGACATGTGCCTCAGCAGCAGTCAGCAGTGACGTCATCATGCAATAAGGGCCCTCGGAGCCTGTATTTCTCCTCTCGCATGATATGTGCAATATACCCCATTGCCCAGGCTTTCAGGGAATTACAAAAAGTGTGCACTCAATGCACAGACCCCACGCACCTGTGTCTCTATACGTCTTCTCTCATCTCACCATCCCCTTCAATGAGCACCTACTATGGACCAGACCCAATGCTGTCTGGATGTGCAGGAATGAAAGGCCTGGTCCCCCTTGAAAAGATGTCATCTCATTTGCCTCTTTTGCCTCTTTCGTTTCCAGCCACTTGTACCAAACTCCCCACTCCCTAATAAGCCCCTCACATGAAAGATTTTAAAACAGAATAGAGTACAATTTCCAAACTTATGTTTATGTGTTCATGAGGAACTGGAAAGAGATATGCAGTAAAAGAATTCAGCTAATTAGGATGAGGGTTGTCATTTGAATGTTGACAATATTTTTTTAAACTCAGACACATTTCAAACATGTCAAACACTAAGAAACGTGGCAATTAAGGAACTTCTGGAATCCAAAAAAGCTAAGAGAAACTTCTCAAAGGATTAATTACTATAGCATCTTCCTTGGGGGAGCTGAAGGGAAAGAGGGCATCGGAAAATGTTCTGGAAGTTTTAGATGTTTATGTTCCTTCATGCCTTAAATAACAATTGCTATGAGCAGAGATCACAGCTAAACGCTCATTCATAGCTTGTGTGGAAGCTTCGGGTCTGCTCTTTGTGACAAACAATAAGCCCTTTAGAGGTTTCTGGGAAATGAGGGTACATTACAAGAAATGCAGTAGCAATTATGAAAATCCAATATGCTAGCTGTGCAGGAAATTTAAAGATCCAAGAAAAACAGTGAGAGAACGCTGAGGGAATGTGTAAATTATGTCTGTGTGCAGGCAATACCCAGTGTGATTTGTGATCCCCACTCACTTTTATGACTTTCCTTCCATAAACAAAACCCACGGAGTAATAACCAAAACTTGTATTTACAGCCAAAGCTACCCTGAAACAATTGGCCACGATGACAAACTGGATCACTGTTGAGGCAACTCAGCTAACTTAGCTGGCCAAGAAGACTCAGTAACAACGGAGTCTGCAACATGGAAACACCTGCCCTCCCACCCTCCCTCCAACTCCATCATGTACCATTTAAATACTCTGAGAGACATTCGTGTACATCTGGTTTTCAACCCTCTTTTATTTTTTCCCAAGGAAATGACCTGAATTTTAACTCAGTTTGAAATGTCCGTGGTTGCTGTAGGGCAGGGTTTTCATATAGCAGTACTACTGACATTTGGGTCAGAGAAATCTTTGCTGCAGGAAAATATCCCACGTGTTGTAGAATAGTCAGCAGCATCCCTGGCTTCTACCCATCAAATTATAGTAGGACTAGCACCACCCTCCAAGTTGTAACAACCTAAACTATCCAGACACTCCCAAAGACAGTGTGCCCTCGGGGTGGGCAAATCACCCTCAATGGAGAATCAGAGAGAGATTTATCACCGAGAAAAAGATGACTTAGATTCAGACTTCATTAAAGCAACATTTTAAGAAGCATCAGTCAGGCCATTTCAGTCTAAAAGACAAAAGAGCCCCCCCGCAAATAGAACATTGCTATAGCTTTTCTATGGAATCTTTTTTTGTATAGGTTATAAATGTGTGAAAAGCCTATCTATGTTTTATTGTCGCTTCGTTCTGTTGGAATCACTCTGGGTATTTTTGTGGCATGAGATTAGATTCCAAGCAAAGGGAGTGGAATTTATAAGCTGGTGCTAACAGAAAATGAGTTTGGCTTACCATGGTTCGATTTATCATGGCTTTCCAGGAATCAATTAAATTCAAATCAAGGGTCACTTGTAAATTAGACCTTTAGCTCTGTGGCTTCCCCTGATGGACAATAATAAATGATATTGATTGTTTAGGAGCCCCAAATACCTCACAATCTCATATGTCCTGGAGGTTTCTTAAGAAAAAAGAAACCAAGGGTAAGTTAGGCACCAAAGATAGAAGAAAGGGAAGGCTTTGTCCCAAAATTCTGCCTACATTCCAATTCTAGTATCACTCACTGCCTGTGCTCAACAGGAGAATGTGGATATAAAGTCACACGCCTACGAGAGTGCTCCGTGACATTAGGGAAAGCACAGGGTGAACCAGACTCTCAGCCAAGGAAAACTTGAATTGTGTCACAAGAACAGAGATGGAGCAAAAGGGGAAAATAGATAGTCGTCCATGAAAGAAATCCACTGCACCCTCAGTACGTAACAGAGAAGCACACCTACCACCAAACCCCTTTACCTAGCTCACCCTCCAAAACAAGCTGTTCTGGGACACAGGAAGGGGCGTGAGGGGAGGACGCCATGCTTCCTTCCAGATTTTTTCAGAGAAAACACAATGTTGATGTTTCTGTCCCATGGTCCCAGCCATGCTTGTTGGGCCATGTGGCCTCATTTTGTGCTTGGGAAATGCAGCCACCATGGTAGATCTGTGTAATGTTATGTAGGTTGTGAAAGTCACCTGGGATCAGGAGAGGGTCAATATGCAAGTGTGATTGGCAGCAGTGGCCCTCACATTTGCTTCTCTCGGTCAGATGGGACAGGTCTGGGTCAGTCTCTCATGTAATCCGATGAGGTCCCTTCCTGCAGCGGTGTGTGTTGCCACAGAGCTCACAGCAAGTGAGGAAAATTTGGGGTTCCCATCTCGGTGCCAAAGAAGATGGTCTGCTTTCTATTGGGATCTTTTTCCCCACAGAGTCGTCTTCAGATGAAGAGCCACTGAGGCAATTCAGAAAGTGCCTCTACCATTAGGGTCGGCCTACAACTCATTATCAGACTTCTAGAACCATCTATTTCTCTTCCAAGATTAAGCTACTCTGAAAAGCTGAGCCAGCATCATCCTCTATCCACTAGGTACCAGTTGTGTTCACACACACACACACACACACACACACACACACACACACAGCTATGACAACCAAAAATGTCCCCTGAGGGCAAAATCATCTCGCCTTGAAAATCATTGACAGGACACAGAGGTTCAGGCCTGAACAAACCAGCACAGTCATATTCGGACCCACAGTTACTGGTTCAGGGGTGAACACAAGTCTCAATTCAATCCCCGAAGATTAGAGGAAACATGTTTAGGTGACTTCAAAGAATGAAACGCTCACTCCCTCCGAATCTGCAGTATGTGGATGAAACTCTTGGAACTGTGTATCCGTTTTCTCTTCATGAAAAAGGTTGGGTTCAGAATGAAGCTGACACTACATGGGGCTAAACACAGATACCTAAAGAAACCAGGTACTGATACATTAAGGGACTGAATCCGGTCTGACCTGGATTCATGAATACATCTCCCTTTTCTATTTAAGACAGTTGGGTTGTCTGTTATTTGATACTAAAAGAATCTTAACCTCTAAACTATGGTAAGTAGGCTCATGACATTTAGACCCCAGGAAATTTTTGATCCAGTCTAAAAACTAACCTACCGTTAATTTCTAATTTTGAACAAAAACATTTGAGAAAAGTTGAAATTGTCCCTTTCCATCTTTGACCTCAGCACATCCATCCCCAAAATCACGTGTGTTATGTACTCAAAAGAGTTCCACTGTATATCCCCCATCAAAATGTCCTTGATTACCCACTTGGTCAGATGGTCCTGAGACCCTATGACAGAACAGAAAGATAACTGAACACCGGGATTCTAGATATTTCTATCATTGCCTTGCTGTTGACATTGAGGAAATCACCCATCAAAGGTAGCAATTGTCAAGCTGTGGTCCATAGATCCTCAGGGGTCCATGAAACCTTTCCAGGGGATCCACAAAATCCAAACTATTTTAATAAGACAACTAAGATAATATTTACCTTTTTCACTGCATGGACATTTGCACTGATGGTGGTAAAACAGGTGCTTAGCACAGATCAAGGCAATGGCAACAAACTGTACTCATGGTCATATTTTTTACTCACAGTAAAAAAAAAAAAAAAATGCCCTGGGGCTGGCCGGGTGGCTCAGGTGGTTAGAGCTCCATGCTCCTAACTCCGAAGGCTGCCAGTTCGATTCCCACATGGGCCAGTGGGCTCTCAATCACAAGGTTGCTGGTTCAATTCCTCGAGTCCCGCAAGGGAAGGTGGGCTCCGCCCCCTGCAACTAAAATTGAACACGGCACCTTGAGCTGAGCTGCCTCCTGGATGGCTCAGTTGGTTGGAGCGCGGGCTCTCAACCACAAGGTTGCCAGTTCGACTCCCGCAAGAGATGGTGGGCTGCGCCCCCTGCAACTAGAAACAGCAACTGGACCTGGAGCTGAGCTGCGCCCTCCACAACTAAGACTGAAAGGACAACAACTTGAAGCTGAATGGCACCCTCCACAACTGAGATTGAAAGGACAACAACTTGACTTGGATAAAAGGTCTGGAAGTACACACTGTTCCCCAATAAAGTCCTGTTTCCCTTCCCCAATAAAATTTTTTTTTTAAATGCCAATTTCACTTACCAAAAAAGTAAAAATTATTAATATTATTGTATCTTGACCATGAATGCATATCTTTTCAATTCTGTGACTAAATGAGAAGAATTCTTAAAGCACTTCTGTAGCACACCTAAGTACAAAAATTGCTTCGAGGAAAAGAACTGGTGCCATTGTCTGAATGTCCAGCTAAACTAGTTGCTTTTATCATGGGCACCATTTTTACTTGAAAGAACAACTGACGGACAAACTATGGTTTTTCAGACTTGGGTATTTGGTAGACCTTTCTCGAAAATAAGCCAAGTGAGCCTGTCACTAGCTACAGTGTTTGTAGCTAGTGATAAAATTGGCGCTCTCAAAAAAAAAAAAATTAGAGTTTTGAAAAACTTGTACCCACCATGCTAAGCTTAACAGCTTCCCAATGCTAAAGAACTTCCCTGATGAGATCAACGGTAGTGTTAATAATATATATATACATAATTTTTTGATTCTGTATAATAAAATATGTCAAATTTGAAAGATCTGTATAACTCCTTGAATCATTATTCTACTAGTTTGCCTGTCATTTTCTTATTGATTTGGGGAATTATTTTTATGTATTCTAAATAGGAAGCATTTATCAGTTATGTGAGTTTCAAATATCTGTTGCTTGTCTTTCCACTCTTTATGGTATTTTTTATAAAGAGAGTTTCTGCTTTCGATGTAATCAAATTTATCAATCTTTCCTTAATGGTTAGTACTTGTTGGTCTTGTTTCCTGATTCTGAGACGTGAAAATGGTTCTGTGTTACCTATGGTTTTATCTTTTACATTTAGGTTTTTAATCTACCTGGAATTTTTTATTAGGTAGAATTTTATGAAATAGCCTATATTTGACTGTTTTTGACCTACAAAAGAGACAGTTCTATATGGTTCAACAAAATCTATGATGTGAGGCAGGGTCATATTTTTATTTTTCCGTATGAATAATAAATTTTCCCAGTAGTATTTATTTAAAAGTCTACCCTTACTCACTGATCTGCAATACTATCTTTCTAATATGTAGTCTTTTTGCCAATTCCAGCCCCAATCACACAATAGCTCAGTTATTATGGGGTTAAAGTAAAGCTTGGTAACTATAGGGCAAGACTTCTCACTTTGTGCTTATTCTTCAAGAGTGTTTGGCTATTCTTGACGCTGTACTTCCAAACAAATTTTAGACTCAGCTTGTCAAGTCCCACGCAGAAAAAAAATTGGAATTTTTATTGGAATGGGATTGACTCTAATAATTTAGAAGAATGGGCCTCTCACAAATCTTAAGTCAATGAACACAGAATATCTCTCAACTTATATGTTCTGTGATGTCTCTCAATAAAGGCTTATAATTTTCTTCTGAGAGGTTTTACACATCTTTATTAGATTTACTGCCAGGTGCTTTTTTCGTCTGAGATTCGATTTTACCTACTTACAAGCTAATAAGTTAGCCTATTATCGTTGCATGAATGCTGGTGGAAGACACAAGCTTGACATCTGTTGGACCACCCAGGTCACAGGAATTTGACTTATATGTCCACACAAAGGTCAGCTCAAGATTTTAATCATCAGGGAGAGGTTGCTTTATTATTATTATTATCATTATTATTTATTAACTCTGTTTTGTCTGGTGCTTAGGCAAGTTGCCTTGAAATCTACTGGGTATGGAAGGGGTGCAGTTGGGTTTAGTTCTGGATTACATTTATACTTAGCCTGGAACTCACTGCAGTTCCAGGATTTGGGGACAGACATTAGACTTTGCGCGCGCTCTCTCTCTCTCTCTCTCTTTCTCTCTCTCACACATGCACTTGTCCTAAAAAACTATGAAAACTGAAGCTCAAGTTCATCAGATTCAGTTACAGCCCTCAGGGTAAAAACTTTGCTTACTTCTCTTGATTCCCTCCCTCCCTGAAATGTTGAGCTGAGAAATCCTTGCTGCTGTATTTTAGCAGTTCTTCACTGTTTTTTAAAAGATTTAAATATATACATATATATATATATATATATACACACACACACACACACATATATATATATACACACATACATATATATATATATATATATATATATATATATATATATATATATTCTCATTTTTCCTTGTTATTAGCAGGAAGTTTGTTTTCAGGTACCTAGCCATTATGTTACCAGAAACAGAGCTAAACCTGCAAGTTTGCAGCAAGTTGACAATTCAGAGTGAATTCCTACCAAACAGGACAATGCAGAATGAAAAATAACACTTTTTCAAAGGGAACATAAAGAAATATGATGGTAATTGCTTTTCTACACACATTTATATACCAAACTAGAAGTTTTAGGCTGGCAGAGATTAGAGGTTCAACTTCTTTTTGTCAGTGAGGCCTAGGAAAACTAGTTCTTCTCGAAGGAGACAGAATTCATTAATTCTACAAGTATTTATAGTGCAACTATTCTGTATTCTGGGACTACAGCAGTGAAAAAAAAACCCAACACGTTCCCGTCCCCACTGAATATAAATTTGAATGGAGATTCACGACTGTGCCTTTCTCAGCACCACGTTCTAACCAGCAGAGTTACATCGCAGAGTTGGGAGATAGCTCTCAGCGAGTGTCGTATTTCCTCAGCAGGTGAAAAAAGATAATAAAGTGAAAAGGTTTTTCTTTTTTTTTTTCCTGTAACACCAGTGCCCCACAGATGATCCGTTATTTTTCTTTCCTCTAAGTCTCCTTAAAGCTCTGCTCTTTCCACACTGGGCACAATTGGGAGCCACACGGATACTGTACGCCCACTGCGTGCCAAGCCCTGCTGCAGTCGGTCTGTTGCCCTTCAGTTTCTCTCTTTGAGGAAAACCAAGTTTTCTCTCTTCCTTTATAGTCTGTGTCAAATCACCATGAATGGTCTCACCCTTAAGCTTGGGGAGTGGGTGAGAAGTTCGAGATGCTCTTTAGTGAGTTGGAAATGCCCAAATACATTAAATTAATTTCAGGATGAGGAGATCTCGGCCCTCGTATCAAGTCCTGACAACCGGCTTCTATCAGAATGTACATGATCAGAGACCAAGGGGCATGACGTGGTCTGCTAGCTCAGGGCAGCAGCTGCCCCTCGTCGCCTGCTGGGTGAGCCCACATTCTCGGAACGAGAGAAGCTTCCTTTTTCTCCAAAGCCTTGTCCTCGCAGTTCCTATGGCACAGAAGAGGAAAGCAGGGCCCAGACCACCCAGGCCTCCTCAGCGCCATGATGTACGTCTCTTGCATCTACAAAAAGAGTATAAGGCAGCATTTTGCCGCATGTGCGCCTCAAAATCTTTGAGGAGTTTCCAGGAAAACACATGTAATTGTTTATTTCTTTCTTGAATCTTCTCAACATGAGCTAACATACTAAAGGTTTTGAGAAGTTAAGTATTGAAACAAAGAAAACTGTGTAATGATGTAGAACATCTTTCAAATTTCCAAAATCATTTGATGATGGAGACTTTTTCTGTCCCCATGATACCTCGTCTCCTTGGAAATACTTTGGGAAAGTGTCTTGAGGAGATCAGAGGGGTCATTATTTTTGTGTTAAAGTGATAGGATTGTGGGCGCCTTTTCAAACATTTCATAACCTACATTGTTGGATGATTTCGCTTGTTGTTTATTTAGCTGTCGAAGTTCTCAGACGCAAGCTGGGTGACTGTGGCAGAAAGGGAATTACTAAAAGATACTGGGTTGCTCATGGAGGCCCCGAGGATCAGAATCAGGGTTCAACACCACCCGTCCAAGAAAAACAACCCAAATTCTCTCATAGAACTGATTCGATGAAGATATGATTGTTGCTTCTACTGGACCAGACGCAACTGCTCGTTCCACTGACAACACTGCTACTGGATGCCTGCCCCGGTGCTCGAACCGGTATCCCCATGGACTCTGGAAGCTGGGTCTAGCTACCACAGGCGCCGTTAGCCTCACCAAGATGGGGCTTGGGTAGCCCCAGCTCTTTCAGATTCTTAGCTTCCCAGTCAAAGTCCACTCTGGCTGAATCTGATTGTGAATCGGCAGTCATGTGACTGTGGTCTAGCTGTCAGGAAAGCTGAAATGCTATCGAGCTTCTACAGAGAAAAGAGAATACTGCTCACTGGCCAGATAAAGAAGGTCTCAGAGATAAAGAGGGTCCGGGGAGGAGTTGGGTAGGTGGCCGAAAGGAGTGACAAATGCCCTCTTCCCCCAAGTATTTTTCATCCCCTGCCCCAACTTTCTTTCTTTATATTCAATTATACTTTGTTCTGCCGTCACCCACACACATTCCATCTCCTCTGTCTAGTACAAATTGCAAGTTTCAGTAATCCTAAGAGCGGACACTCTCCCGCAAGCTCTAATAGCGTGTTACTGATGAGCCACATGCACTCAAACCAAGGGAGCTGCTACCGCTGGCAGTGACTCAGGTCTGAATGTTCCCACCCAAACTTCTGGTGTGTTTGTGTGTCCACTTCACCATTCCCGACCCCAAGTACGTAGCCATTCAGAGCTTCACTATACACACTTTCATGTTTGGAACAATTCTATTGAATTCCACAGCCCTGGAATAAAACCATACCCCTACCTACCCTCTCCCTGACCCACACACATAGCTGACTGGGTCATTTTTGCAAGGTTGGGCAATCCTTCCCCAAGAAGTTCTGGGGATTCCTTGAGCATGTTTAGAGAACTTCTTAACTGCCAGAAAATATTCAAGGACCCTAAAATTGCTCCCTAGTAACAGCCCTTGATATGCCTGGAGCCCAACAGCAAAACCAAATCATGACTGAACATGGTGGTGGAAGGGGTCCGAGATTTGGAGAAGCAAAGGTTCCGGAGAAGTATGGTGTGGAGCCTGACGTGACCCCAACCAACCCCCTGCTAGGTGAACTGTCCATTCTGGGACAGTGGGCTGTGGGGCAAGGAGAGACTCTGCCACCGAGGCCCAGCAGCACTGCTGTACCAAGCACCCCTGAAAGAGCTGGTCAGAGAGACTGGCATTTCCCAACTAACCCAGAGAAAGAAGAGTTCCAGAGGCCAACAGACCATCTGGACATATATAGAGCATCCCTGGTTGGCCGACGTCCGTGGCCAGCCAAGGACAGAGTTGTCACAGCTGCTGGCGCAAGCTATGAGAAACCACTGGCCCCAGGAGACCGAGAGATCATTTGAGATGCACAAACAAAATCTGTGAGGAAGGGCCCAAAAATATTCGGGGAGAGAAACTCCTGGAAACGAGAGAACTTTCTGCCTGCCAAAGATAGACAGGCTCTGAGCATTGATATTTTGGGTAGTACTGTAAACCTGATTTGATATCCCAGCCACAGATCTGGCTATGCCACTGAAAGATCTGGACCTTCCAGTTAGCAGGATTGTGGCTCTCCTCGTTTAAATTTTAATGCACCCCTTTAAACACTCCGCAGGTCAGAAGTACCATTTTACTCATGCACCCTGATTCATAGTCCCTTTACAGGGAGGAGACATTGCAATAAACTCCAAATACCAGCTTCAGATAGAACCTCCTCTTCACCCTCCCTTTGTATGTGGCCCAGCTACTCTGTCTGGAAATAGCCCTAAAGTCATGAGGTCACAACTCACACAGTCCTGGAAAGACTGAGGTCGCACTCAGGTTACTGAGGGGCAATGTCAAGATAGAACAATCAATCTAGTACTTCCTTGTAGCCAATCTAGACAGACGAGCTCCCGTAGAATAAGCTTCCTGAGCCCTTTTACCTTGGACTAGTGCTCTCTGGGCACACGAACCATCCCTTTTCTTCTATTAGAAGCTTCTTGAGAGCCCAGCCCATACCTGCTCTTGTTTTTCTCTCTGTAACTCCTATGACCGTGGTGGATATTTGAATGAATGAATGAATGAATGATAAATGATAGATATTTGGAGCAGCAATGCTGTACAACCTGACAGCCCAGTGACAAATCAATCAACGCCACCCATTCTTATCACAAGAAGGCTTTTCGTTTTCCAGGCAAGAAGTTCCCCATTCATGCTAAAAAATTACTTGAAGGACGCAGTCATTCAATGCCCTCTTCTCTGGTCGGTCTGAGCACTTCATCCCATTTAAGGTTTCACATTAACACACATAGACACACACACACACACACACACACACACACACACAGATTAAAATAACTAACCAAAGAATGCAATAATAGGATTGGCCAGGACCCATGAACCCCTACAAATGTTCTCACAAAGTCATTGTAGAAACCCAATGTTGTGTGTCTAAGTGGTCTCCTGAGTGAAAACACAGTCCCCTCCAGGAGATGTGACTTGGAACATGAATGGAGTTCTAGCTTGAGTTAGAGGGGTAGGCATTAAGAAATAATCAGCTTCAGCTCACTGATTCCTGGGCCCCCCAAGTCCGCTGTAATCTGGCTTCTAAATACCACTTACTCCAAAAAAACTCTACAATGAAGGTCACTGACAACTTCCTTATCAGTAAAATCCACAGCCCCCTTAACCTCCTTATGTCACATAATATTTCTGCAGCTACCAGAAGCTACAGGCTTTTGTCCCCTAGATAGAATAACCTGCTCTTCTCTCAGAGTGGAAATGGGAGGCCATCTTCCCATAAAGCTGGGGAAACGATTTGGGGGTCCAACTCTTTCTCTAAAATAATTTGAACCAATTCTCCTGGTTTTAGATCCTCTACTTCCAGAGTGCCCGTTACCTCTGATTCCTGAGACTTCGGGGGACAATCTCTGGTTCAAATTAACTTCCTATTGAGTTCTCCCCACTGCGTACTGAAGATGACAATTCCACTTTCTCCAGTCTGCTAAATCAATTGCCACTCTTCCATGTATTGCCTAGCTTCTAAAATGTCTTATCTGTGTTTCTCCTGTTCTGTTTGTCCTTACGGCTTACATATTTGTAAAAACCCATTATCATCCCTTTAATAGAGTTTTGGCAGGGAGAGGAAGAATGCCTGTGTTCACTTTATCTTCTTGAAGTAAAAGTCCCCTTGGCCTTTTGATTATATCTCTTAATACCCTTCCAGACACACTGTCCTGGTGGTTCTTCAAATGAATTCTCTCTCTCTCTCTCTCTCTCTCTCTCACACACACACACACACACACACACACAGAGAGAGAGAGAGAGAGAAAGAGAGAGAGAGAGAGAGAGAGAGAGAGAGAGAGAGAGAGAGAGAGAGGTTTATGTTACTCTCTCTCCTCAGATTGACTTTCTTACTTTCCCATTCCCCACATCTACCTGAAGAGGTCCCACTCATCCTGCATCAGGGCACTTTCCAGACCCCCGTGACCCCACAGCTCCCTGGATATCTCCCTCCTACAGCACTGTCTTCCAGATAATAACTGCTTATTTACTTTTCTTTCTTACCCACTGGACCTTAAAGACACCTGGGCGTCTCACAAGCCTCCTTCTCCCAGGGATGCCTCTGGCAAAGGGAAACTTTATTTTTTAATTGAATGGAAAACCAGAGAGTATATGAGATGTTCCCGGAAGGCAGTGTTCCAGACCAAGAGAAGGCCTTAGTCCAAACCGTTAAAATAAACTATTATTATTATTCTCTCCTAGATTAGTCCTCCAAATTAGACCAGAAATTGACTGCGCTAGAAATTATGTATAGTGCTTTCTCACTCAAACCACTTTCGCACTCAAACCACTTTCGCACTCATCAATTAATTATGATAATTTACCATCATTAGCTGGCAAATTAAATTTGCAACTGAACCTCCAGAGGAGAAAGAGCAATTTGGAAATACCTCTCCAAGCAGATGTCCACAGGCCCCGCTCCTTATTTCCTGACCTTCCACAGGAGAGTGGGCTCTGGGCTGGAACTGGGCCAAGCAACCATCCCAGGGGATCTCCCTCCCCATGATGCAGCCCAACGCCTCTCCTCTCCAGAGTTCCAACAACAAACAGCCCTAAGTGTGTCCTCCCAGGTGACACATCCATCCGAATCACAACATTCTTATTTGCAGTCAGAAGAAGAGGTTGTCTGTAACACAAATACACACAAAGTACAGAGCCCTTACTCGTGTAGCCAAAAGGGGGATACATGGCTAGAGCTGTAAACTGAGGAAGGCCTGCTGTGTTTGAGGGCGGCTTCAGGAGTGTCCTTGTTGGAGGGAGTGGAGAGGATGGAAACAATGCATTGCAAGGCAGCTCTTTACAAACTTATATTGGGGGAACTAGTATTCTAACACAGTACAGTCAGACTCCGATTGATTTCTCTTCCAACCTCAGGGACTAGTGCCATATGGTTAATACCTGTGGTGCTGGATACAAACACTGTAGAGAAAACCTCGCTGACTGGGCGTGAAGAGACCTGAGTTCTAATCCAGCACTAACTAGCTGGATGGTCTTAACCTGCCTAGTAGAGACTTTCACCTATTTTTACAGTAGATAACGATACCTGCCTCACAGAATTTTGCTTCATCTAAATGGCTTGCTAAAGCGTTATTGCCATTCAGGTGAAGCCACTTTTCCAGTGAATAAATGTAACGGTTTTGAAGGCCAGGTGAGTGCACTCCTGGTGTCTGGCCCTAAACCCAGGACAAGGATCCCTGTCGGCCAGCATGTGAGCTGCTTTTTAGAATTTACCATGAGGTACACATAGGAACCCACTGTCTGTCTTTGCACTTTAGAGAAGCTATGCGATGAGAGAGGTGTCAGGGATCTAAGTGACAGTATGTCCTCCAAGTGAAGCCACGGAGACTCCGAGAGAACTCAAGGTGGGCTTACAGTGCCCTGGCCCCTTTTGTTCTTTGCAATATGAGGGCTGCTTCATCAAGCACTTTCTTCTCTCACAAGATTCCTGGGTATCTTTCTGCATGGCTCTTCCCTCTTACTGGTCACCTCCTCTGGACTGAGATTTGTTCCCTGATTTTAACTGCCTCGCTGAGTCACTGAGTCAAACTTCACTGCTAGATCCATCCTCCTGATGTGTCCACACCACTTAATTTGTTCTATTTCCTACAGCAGTTCTGTCAGCTCTCTGCCTTCATCTCTCTAACTCTGATAGATTTTAGCTGATTGCCTGTAAAGAAGCATATGATCAAACCATGTTCAATTGAATGGGAAGAAACATAGAGATCATCTAGATTCCTGCCACTCAAAGCAGCCACACTAGCATCACCCACACGCTTATCAGAAATGCAGACTCTCAGGCCTGCCCCCGAATCCACATTTGAATAAAATCCTCAGGTGATTCACATGTATATTAAATTTTGAGAAGTGCTGAACTAAATCAATTATGTCATGTCACAAAGAAGTCAAGTGACTGCTCTAAGGTCTCACGGCAAACCAGTGACTGAGCTGAACTAGATCTCAGGTCGCCTGATAAATAACACTGTACCACACTGCCTCTGAAATGCCATCGATTGATTTTTATACTTAGCTAGTTTATCCAGCTTTCATTTCCATATAGAAAAGTAGGCACTGACACAAAGGCAGGCCAGCATTTGGCTTTCAAATCCCTTCTCTTACCCACTACTATCTATTATTTTGACAACGTAGTCCTAGTTTTCTGCAGCCTTCTTGTCTTTCATCTCTTGATATCATTAACTCACGAGGGCCTGCTCTGGTCCAAATATGATGTGAGGACAGCTTCTCTTTAATGTATTTCTACTCACCCCTTCCTTTCCCGTTTCCCTTTTAGAACTCCATCAGCTGGATTGTCAACGAGTCTACCTACCAATGTTTTATTTAGAATTCTTGTACCTCGATCTAAAATAAAAATACCCTAGATTTTCTTTTAATTTTAGTTTTTGGCAGAGACTTTGAGATTAAAATTATGATTGCTTTGTAATATGAATTGGGGAGTTTGAGAATTTTAAAACTTCTGGTTCTCCTCGCTGAAGGATTTGGCAGGTCATACTTTATGGCTCATCTGTATTTTGAACACTTTTATGAGATTATCTCATTTGAAGGATCCTGACTACCTAAAATCAAAAGCAGAATAATGTTTTTTTTAGGCAAAATATACCACCATGTTTGAGCCTTCGAGATTTCTGGTACTTCTTGGCAAGGAAGGAAGGATGACGAAGGGGAACTAGGTCCCTCAGACCTCCCACTCCATTCCCCACTGCCCCATCCTGAAGTATATAAAGTCATGTGTCTACAATGATCTTTATCTACCCCTTGCCTTCACCCATGACCCCTCCACTAGCATTTTCCAAATCTCATCTTGTACCAAGCAGCTTAGGAAACTAGTCCTAGATTCCAATGCAGTACATTCTTGGGATTTTTTCCACTGCAGTGCCCTAACAGTAGGGAGAGAGCATTTGGACAGCTCACAGTCACACGCAGGGCATCTGATGAGTAGCATGTGTCAGCATGCACGGGCACAGATATGGGTGACCCTGAGGCCCTCCCTGGTCTGGAAAGATCTGGTCATAATTCATGTTCTGCCACAAGTGACAAGAGAAAGAACAGAGTCTGCCACTTATTAGCAAGTGTCCGCACTGTCCTCGTCCTCACACACTGTTATTTCCTATTAAGTTGGTGCAAAAGTAACTGTGGCTTAAAAGGTTAAAAATAAAGGCAAAAACCGCAATCACTTTTGCACCAACCTACTAGGTTAGAACTGTCTCAGCCTGAGGGAGTAGGCATTTAGAAGTTCCTGCTAACAAGTCTATAATCTTATCACTACCACCCCGCCCCCTCAGTTTACTTTGAGACATCTCTATGATTGGAAGAAGTTGAGGAATATAAAGAAAATCTGAAGAATCTGAAAACTTACTGCTCAAAGACAACTGCTTCCCTCTCTTAATTAACAGGTCAAGTGGGCAATTGCATCTCTAAAGTGGCCTGAAGGCATTCAGCAACAAAAGGTCTGCCTACCTCCTGCATTTCCCCCCTCTCTGAAGTTCTGTCACTAGTCTGCTGATGGAAGAGCCCTCCTTCTGTCGTTGCAGGAGGGAGGAAACATGAGACACTGCATCTAAATCCAGGTGGTCCACAGTTTGCCCAGGACTACACTTGCTCTGAATTTTCCACACATGTTCAGGAGGGTAGAGAGGGTGCCAAGTGGGTATCAGGGACAACGGGGCCGGGGGATTGGAAGGGGAGAGTAGGAATCACAGAGAGAAAAACATTCCTAAACTGGAAAAGACTCCCAATCTAATTCTGTGCTCTGTAACATCCAGGGAAAAGCAAAGTCGGCAGTGCCCCTCATTCTCCTGCAGCTCTAAGAATTTCCTTCTCTGGGGAAGGATCTTTTCTCATCCAGCAACTCCGTGGGAGAACAGGATGTATAGAAAAAAAAAAAAAAAAAGTCAGCAAACACCATCTCTATGGTAGCCTGAGAATAAACATAATGGTTTATTTATGTACATGTTAATTATGTTAATTTTATGCAAATAATCCCAGAATCATAAATTGCTTTCACTATTTTTTGCATGTGGATCCATGGAGAAATCCTCTTAGCTTTCCAACACCAGAGGGGTGACAAAACAATTGGAGAATTACAATAGGATGTGAGATACGGGAACAGTGACAAGGTGGTCTGAGAGGTGTCTGCAGCAGTTGTTAGCTCACACTTCAGGTTCTGGATTGGAGCCTCAGAGGAGCTCCACCTACACACAGGTCCGGGAACTGAACTTCCTAGAGGATATGCGTGTACCTCCAGTCATTTGTTCGCCAAATGCTAAGGAATCTGTACTACGGGCCAGGAATCCCTGCTAGGGACTGCTCACTGGCAGCCCAGATGTTAATAAGACTGCTCTCGACCGTCACACAGCAGAAACCACAAAGTAGTGTGGTAAACTATAGAGGTAAAATGGCAGAGTTCTGTGGTAGAATTAAGAAATGGCATCCAACTTAGAGAATTAGCTTGGCAAAGTGGTGAGAGAGAGAGAGAGAGAGAGAGAGAGAGAGAGAGAGAGTTGAGAAATAGCATGGCATGCATAGGGAATGAAAGAAACCTTGTGTTGCTGGAGCAGAAATTGTGAGGCACATGCCCGGGGATAATCCTGGAGAAGCCAGCAGGGGTCGCTCATGAAGAACCTTGTATGTCCTGTGAATGAATGTGCACTTCACCCTGCAAATACAAACTGAGGAGCCATGGACGGAGTTCAATCGAGGGCATATCATAGTCAAACTTAATTATGAAGATGCAATCCTCTGTCAGCTGTGTGGAGGATGAGTTGGAAGACGTAGGGAGAGCACTTAGGAGGTCATTGTTGCCGTTAGGAGAGAGGAGGTGGGGGCCTGAACTGGGGGAGCGGCTCTGGGGATGAAGAGACAGGCTGAATAGGACTGAGCGCTATGGGGAGGCAACACGAACTACAGTTGGTGGCAGATTGAATAAGGAGTGGGAAGAAATCTAGTTAGAGAACACAGAAGGGAGGAAGTTTGGTAGGGAAGATGATGAATTCAGCATAGCTTTGTTAGGTTTGCGGGAAGCTAAGAGGCATCCTGGTATAGATTTCTAGCAAGTCATTCAACAGAAGGATCTGAAGGTCAGGCCAGAGGTCTGACAAAGGAAACGAAGTAGTTAAAGTTGGGTCAGACTAATTATGTTTCCTTCACTGGGGTTAGGCCAGAGCCCAGCCTCCCTAAAGAAAATGGCCACCAAATACCTAAACCAGGGTTCTGTTATCAAGAAAGAATGGGTGGGCATGGCTGTTGGGTAGGCAACCAAAGTGTCTGCCAGGTGGGGACAAATGTGGAAAAGTTTGTATTCAGGGGTAGAAATTATGTTGAATTTCCTTGATTTTCTTGTTTGTCTGCTGAGAGAGAAGGAACAGGGATTGGATAAGAAGCTTGAAGAAATAGATACGATTTCAAAGTCATTGAAGGAAATGAGAGAAAGAGTTGACTAAAGACAAAAGGTTGAGAGGCAATGCTACAAAATAAGCTGAGATGGCAGACCATGAACTTTTCAACATGCCAACCCATGTATGACTAGTTTTCTAGCATATTCCCCTATTCTGGTGCAACAGCAAAGGCGGTAAAAGTAATAGTAATAGTACCATTAGTTCTAGCTTGGGATTTTATGCGTGATAAGACAGAAGGATAAAGGATGGAAAGGAATCAAAGATGCTTGTGAAAGAATGGTTCAGCTTTCCGTAAAACCCATGGGATCAGGTTGTATAGAGAAAAAGAGTTATAAAGTTTCAGATAACTCTGAGAAAATGACGAAACCAAGGGACAGAAAGTGCATATGAGGTCAAAGTATCATGGGAAAGATATTGTGGGGACAGGACATTGTGACCAAAGAGTAGGGTGTTGGAGTGTTGTCCAACTAAGGTTGGTTGAAGAGGAAAAAAATGAAGGACATTGGACTTAATGATGTCCAGGAGTTTGGAGACTGGATTGTTGGGTGGGTTGTCTCATAAATGGTAAAGTATTCTAGGATTGTGTCTGCCTGGCCGCCATCTCGAAATCATCAGTGAAGGAAGGGAACTCACCAGGAAATAGGTAACATCAGTGACCAGGAGGAAAAGAACAGGATGTAACTGGACGGTATGACCTGCAAGAGAAAAGAGTCTCTACGTGAAGGTCGGTGAGCACCGGTCTGGCGGTGGAGGTGAGCATCTGGGAGCTGCCTGTTTCCTGCGAGGGTGCTGCATGGAATGTAGAAGAGTGAGCAGCCTCCCCTGGTGGGGACGGCAGAGGAAGGCGAGACTTGGAAGAGATTGAGGTCTCAGTTAAGAAAGGAGATTGAAGGTCTTCTGAAGCATCTTTGAGCATGTAGAGAGGAGTGTATGTTAACAATGGAAGGGGGCCAAATATTGCCAGCACCCCCAAGAGTTCTCAGGTCCTTGGATGGGGTAGATGACTGTCTGACTCCATTTCAGTGTATGTTTCAATAAGTCTATGAGTCCTTCATCTACTGAGGGAGGATTTCAATGTGACCATGACTTCTAGATCCCATAAAACATTAACAGTATCATCACTAATGCAAGGAAACCTTTTTATGTCAGAGTCAATAAAAAATAAAGGTGTGAGTTTAGATATGGGGCCATGTGGCTCTGAGCAGGAATTTATATGATTCTGCTAAGCTGGCACCTGCTCACTCACACTCTTTGTTATTCTTCATTTGCATTTTCTGGTTTCTTTTCTCATTACAGTCACTATTTACTTGACAGATGATAGAAGGCCAGCTGAGGGTGGAGTACGATTAGCATATAAACAAGATTTTGAAATAGCTGGAACAGAGAAGGACTTTGTATCCTGCTAAACCCTGGAGACTTGACCTCAAAATAATCCAGAGGAAAGTATTTGGGCAATCCTCAGCCAGTCCCAAGAATGCCCTGCCTGGCCTCTGGTAACCTAGGCTGAGTCACTATTTAACGTGGGGGCAACCTGCCCCTGGGTCTTTCATTCAGCTAATATTCTATAAAGACTTAGTAGCAAATACATAGTCCTTGAAGGCAATATGGAATAGTGTAAAAAGTGAAGGCTTTAGATTCACAGCAAACCTGGATCTGAATGTCAGTTGCCATGCCAAGCTTATTGCCCTTCACAAGTTACTTGACCTCTGACTAAGGGAAGTCACCATTTAAGGTAAGTCAGCTATAGGGCAAGTGCTTTGTGTTCGTCACCAGCTCCAACTGCACCAGCCTCCTGGGGTCAACCATCCCAGTGAAGTAGTGAGTCCCTACCTAACATACTACATTAGAGAAACTTACGCTCTTTTCCAGGATTCCCAAGGTGGGCACAAATGTTCTTTAAATTCCTACTGTCAGCTCATGTCTTCCCTCCTATGGCCATATCCCTCCTAAGCTGCTGTCCTCTGTCCTTTTCCAGTGAGAAGTGGATGCGGCCCTGCCTTAGGCTTCCACACAGCACCAGCACAAAGCTTCTCTGAGGGCTTGGTGATAATGGAAGCAATAATGGAAAGGAAGCAGACTGAAGTGGAATATCACCCCAGGCTAGCCAGCATCCCTTTCACCCCCCTGACCCTGGCTTCCATGAACCTGTGATCCTGATCTCCCACTGTGAGCTTTCTCTCTCCTCTTTCTTCTGAGCTCCAGGGCTGGGAAACAGATATTCTCTGCCACTTTGTTACGCAGGGCACCCCTAGTTCCCCTGGGTCTCACCTGGTCCCCATGCTGCTTCGCTTTCAACCACCACAAAGGGCCTTTTAATGTGGGTTTCTCCTCAGGGCTCCACCCCAAACAACACAAAGAATCATCAGAAACTTCGAAACAGCCACTTTTCTCACACCAGCCCCAGATCACACATCTGGTCAGAGATCCCTCTCCTGTAAGTAGCTCTTGTAAGTAGAAAGGAAAGAAATAGGAAAAGTTATTCTCCCCCGGCCTTGCCAACTTCTGGGTTCTGAGGGTCTGGGATTCTAGTCTCCTGTTAGATACAGATCACTTTAAACCCTCACAGCCACACTCAGAGACATGTATGATTAGACCCATTTCACAGATGAGGAATGTTAAGCTTAGAGAATTGAAATAACTTGCCCAGTGTCACAAAGTTCAAAAGGAATAGAGTCAAGACTATCCCTTTTGTCTCAGTGCTAGGACAGCTGCTGCCTTTTGGAAACCAGCTGCCACATACAAAATCCAACTGGCTCGACACCGCCATGCTGTGAGGAAGCCCCATTAGCCATGTGGAAAGAGAGAGAGAAAGCCTCAGAGGAGCATCAAAACAAAGTGTGAGCCGGGGACCAGGGCATGCGGGAGGTGGGTGTGGCAGGGAGCAGGCTCTATTTTCAAAGTCCTCTCTGAAAAAGTGACTTTTGAGCCAAGACTATGTGGGGAAATGAAGGAAGACTATTCCAGAAAGACAGGAAAGCACGTGTCAAGGCCCAGAGGAAGAAACAGGCTTGGGCTCCTCAAGGCAGAACAAGAGGGCAGTGTGACTGGAGTGGAGGGGGAAGGGGTGAGACTGGTTGGCCCATGGGGGTCCAGTGGTGGACGCCTCCATACTGCAGTGGGGCCTGTGGGTTTGATCCTAGCGTGTTGTGGGAAGGCACTGCAGGCTCTGAGTGGTTCGCTCTGACCTGCTGTGTGGAAAACAGACTCTGGAGGGGAAAGTGTGGAAGCAGAGAAGCTGGTTGGGGAGTTACTGCAATTGCCTAGAAGAACAGAGACAACAGCCTGAACCTGGGTGGTAAGAAGTGGTAAGACACAGGATGTCTTACCTCGGGTAGTCACACAGAATGAATATTTGGATCGAGTTCCTCAGCTCTGAGATTTGGAAGCATTTCTATTCTTCCAACTGATGACTGAGAGAGCTAGCTGGGTCCTTCATCCATGACCTGGAAGGCAGTGTTTGCCATTCCAAGCCTGCTGCCTGAGAGCAGAGAGGCCCAAGTCACCAGGGCAGCTCCAGGGCAAGGAGACAAGAGGATTTTATTTGATACCAAAGGATTGCTCCATGTACCCATATGCCAGAGCTGTCACTTGCTTCTCTGCCTTGGCAGACAGATCCGGTAACTTTCCAACCAGTCAGACAACTATCCATTGAGCTCGCCCTAGTTACCATCTTAGAGATCTTAGTTTTGTGACATGTTTCTTAGAGAAGAATGTAATTAAACTCTGTGTAGCCTGACCAATATTCCTTGAGATGCAGAACTCGTTTCTGGGAAAGAGGAGGAGCGATTTGTAGAAGGAACGCAGCGTCTTCCGGGAAGGAAGGACCCTACACTCCTACACCCAAGATTTAAAATTAGGGAAACAGAAGTAGCCCTGGCCATGTTTCGTTGGCAGGAGAAGACTCCAAAGGCCCCAAAGACAGGAAGGACAAAGGGTCAACGTGCTGGGAACCCAGGGTCATCGTTAGAGCCTGAGGTTTGTAGGGCAGGGCCAGTTCCAGGTAGCAGCTGGCTGAGGCACAAAGACCCTCACAGCGCAGCCACCAGGTCCATGGTCAGTCTTTGGGGGACAATGCTTGAGAGGAGAGTGAGAGCTTAGAGAGCTGTGACTCTGGAGCCCAACCATGGGGTTCCTAAAAGTAGTGGGGAGAGACTAGACCTGTGAAGATATCACAGTACGGGCAACTAGTTTTCAACAGTGGTGCCATATGGCAGCCACCAAAACAAGTGGCATGGGACCCGTCAGACCTGGTCTTGTCACCTTCTGTTTGAAAGCAGCTCTGGCTCCCTTTGGACTGAGTGAGCCCCTGGTGTTGGTGGACAATGCCAAGAGGGAAGGAAGGGCCTCAAGATGGGACCCTGGACTTCCTGCAAATACGCAGACGGGGACCCTAGTGACTAATCAAGGCAAGAAGGAACACTGTATAATTGATAGTGAATATATGGCATGGGACATATACGTACACATACACGTGTGGTAAGGACATACTGCCTGATAGTCATGGAGATTTGTCCCTGGCTATCTTTACTGGTAGGACAAAGTGTGCTTTTATCTTTTCATTTGTATTTGTTTTCCAAATAGCTACAACGAGCATGCATTATTCTTTTCAAACAAGAAAAAAAAATCAAATACAAAGTAGAGAACGTTTCGTCCACATCCCTCACCCTGCCATACAAGATCCCCTGTGGGTGACCCCAGAAACCTATAACCAATGATGACTTCCGGGTGTCTCTGTGGCTCCTATGCTGAACATGGAGAGTGTGATTCCTAGGCCAGTGAGTAGCTGGAACCTGCCATGACCCAGCACGAGTCCTAGCCAGCCTGTCTTCTGAGCTGACGTGAGTGGCCCAGCCCAGGACAGGACAGTGGCAGAACCTTCCCCCACCTGCTGTTACTAATCTGAGCTCCCTCAACAATTCAGCTGGCGATCACTCATGGGTGTCAGTGGGGGGGATTTCCCACACAGGTTCTCTGGCCCCTCACGTGGACTCTGCAGAGTTTCACTTCAGGTACCAGGATGGCACCCACAGAGCAACAAATAGACCCACCCTCATGCGATTTGCATGCTACGGCCTATCCTCCTGGGGTCACTTCGTTGTCACAAACATTTCCATAATATTGCCTCCACATAGTCAGGGGTCTGAGCAGAAGGCTGAGGGGGACACAAAGATGAAAACCTTGACTCTCTGCCTTCAACAAGCCTCCAGTTCAGAGGGGACAGGAGACATAGAAGGGCCTGTGACACAGGTAGAAAGCACTGCTAAAATGGAAAATGGAGACCAACAGGTACGCTCGTGATTGACGGCCAAGACTACTGTAGGGATCGGGTCCTGTCTTCACTTTAAGAGAGTCCCCAGGCATCCACTGCCTCTGAATGGTTCTGCCCTCTCCAGATCGCACCAAGACACACACCGGCCTCGGACCACCTTTCAACCTATTCCCCGTGCACTGCCAGAAGGATTTTTCAAAAATCCGTATTTCCTCCATCCTCACTTTAAAAAGTCAACAGCCCCGATTACCTTCTGAAGATTGTCTTTCCTGATCAAACTACCTCTTTTCCATTTTGCTTCCTGCCCTCCAGCTCCCAGCAAATCCCTACAGCCATCCTCCTCCCTCCACACACACCCAGAACGCTCTAAGCAGACCAGGCTTATCAACATTCCTCAAATACAGAACCGCCTAGAAGATCGGTTTCCTTAATCTCTGCTTGTCAAAATTCTATTCATTCTTCAAGGTGCAATTTCAGTGTGTTTTCCATAGAGGCTTCTTCAGACCTCAAGTCAGAATTAATCCTACCTCGGATCACAATACCGCTTTGCTTATACTTGTATCTTCTTAAATGCCCTCATCATATTATGCTCTGACATTCTCAATTTCACCTTGAGCTCCCAGAAAACAAACATCACATGCCTCCCACAACACAGGACCGAGCGTGCAGCCGATCCTTGGTTGCCACTTATTGAATCAAAAAGCAAGTCCTTCATATGAGGTTGGACAATTAAGTTCACGAAGTCATCCTAGAAAAAGTCCTACACACCTCATTGCTGAACATCAATCACTACGGTCACCTTCGAAGCACTCCCCTTGGGGGATATATATATATGTATATATATATCAAGCCTCATGGCTCAGACAATGGTCCACAGATCCTAGAGGTGAGGTACTAAGTGGTCCAGGGAATGATGTCCTGCATGTCCGGCTGTAAATCTTTATAATTTAATTTTATTCAGCAAATGTACTTACATTGATGATATTCTCTCTCTCTCTCTCTCTCTCTCTCTCTCTCTCTCTCTCTCTCTCTCTCTCTCTCTCCACACACACACACACACACACACACACACACACACACACACACACACAGATAGAGACAGCGATAGTCTATTGATTCTGTTATTTCCATGGAGAACACTGACTATATAGCAATCAACCCTCAACAGGCCAGAAAACTAAGCAGCTCCTGCCAGCACAGAGGCCCTGGCCCTAGTGGGAATTGCATGTCAATGCAGTACAGTTGTTCATGCAGGAACATTTTTTACCAAGTCCTGATGTTTCTTCCACGTGGAGCGATATCTATTAGTGTGACACGTCTGACATGCTCTACCCCTGACTCTCCTGCTTGGTGAGTTAAGTGAAGAAAGCAGACAGAGTTGCCCAGCTCCTTCCTAGTAAAATCACTTGTTGGGGATTTTCAGAAACACCTGGGAAAGGGACAGGTTTACTCAGACAGGCAGGTTGGGGCTCAGATTATGACAGCTAGATATTAAGAGTGGTGACCACTGATGGCTGGAAAGCCTCTTGAAAAAGAGCTAGAACTTGATAGAGGGATGAAATTTCAATTATATTTGGAAGAAGACTAGGATTGGATCTCTAACAAAACACAGAGCCTATATCGAAGAACTTCCTTTGTTAAGTTATCACTAAGCTGAGACAATTAATTTCCTAAAAGCACTGACCAGAACGGTCCCCTCTTCTACTTGGCTACATTGCTCTCCCTGCTGGCACCACCGGAATGAGAGGACTTGATAAATCTTCCCTGATCCAATGCCAAGGGCGAGACTGAAGAGGTGGATGGGACAGCTCAGTTCAAGTAAAGCCCTGAAAGGGCCTGGCATAGAAATGGGGACAGGCAGGGTGACTTTCCCAAACCCTCACTGTTACCCATTCATTCCTTCAACAGGCCACGATCGCTCGAGGCGCTTGGCTGGAAGCTCTCTGGTTCCTGCTCTCCCGGAGTTTATACATTGGCGGGTGAAAACACACAATAAGTACTAATAGCATAATAAATAAGTCGATCATGTGGTATGGTGGAAAGAGATACATGCTTTAGGAAATAAATGTTGAGCAGGATAAGGGCAATCAAGAGTCTTGGGAAAGGGGCCCATTACATTTTTAATACGGTGGCTAGAATAGGCTAACATTGAAGTAAAAATTGAAATAGGGAGGAAAAACATTCCAGGCAGAGGAATAGCCAGTGCAAAGGTCCTGAGGTAGAGAGTGACTGAAGTATTCCAAGAATAGCAGAGGCCACTGTGGCTGGTCTGTGAGAGAGGGTACAGAAGAAAGGGGTGAGAGGAAGAGGTGATAGGGGTTGCCTGCCATGTGGGGCCTTGTAAGCCACTGTTACAACTTGGAACCTCCCAGCTTAGACAGAAACTGCTATAAGCTCCATTCCTGAGGGGGTTGCGAAATTTCATCTCTGCACCCCCCCCACACCTGGCTTGCTGAGAGAATCACGGCATGTGGGAGGCACTCTTTGTGAAGTCCTAATGGTTTGGGTCACTGCTGAGTCATCACCATGAGTCCCCACTTCCACACCCCCCTCCAGCCCTGCAAGTGTCACTGATGCAATATCAGACAGCATTGTCCCCATCCAAAAACACGTTCTCATCCGCCCTAAAGGGAGACATCACACATCTCCAGAGCCCATATGATAACAAATTCATTGAGAAAAGGGCTGGAAATACAGGTCAGTGTGAGCAAATGAAACAAGTCAACCAGGCAACCTTCTCTCAGGCCCTGAGTCCCTGACTCCACCTTTTATGGCTCTAGTCAACGCAGCCTGTCCCCTCCCTTCCTTCCCTCCCTCCCTCCCTCCCACAGAGTCCATTTAATGAGCACTGAAGATTTCCTCAGGAAGGAATTTCTGTGCAGCGTCAAGACATGTATAAGGTATACTAATAAGCAAGAAAGGTGGGTGTACTCGTTTCGTTTCCATTGGAGAGAGTACAAGTCAGCATACCGAATTTTTCCCAGAGCCAAACCGTGTTAGCCAACAATTGAGAAGAAAGGAATGATCAGAGCCCCATCCTCTCCCTCCCCACTGTTACCCCACCACCCCACCTGTAAGTCGGGGCCCTCCATTCATCTGTGAGAGACCAGGTGCGGGGGAGGGTGAGGGTCAGTACAGGTCACCATGTTCTTATGAGACCTGTCTCCCAGAAAGGAGGCCAGTGACACCTCTGGGCCCCTGGGCTGTCCCACCTGGGAATAAGGTATGACTGAACTAGAAACTTTTATAATGAAGTTTTGCAAATGCTCTTCAGATGATCAGGCCCCACCAAAGATTCTCCCTGACTCTCAGAGTTGCAGTAATCTGACAGCACCCTGGCCCCCTCTCTCAGTCACCCCGTCTTCACAGGACTCAGAGGAGCTGGCACCTGCCAGCCCTGCAAGAATCCTCATGCCTGTGGACCCAAGTCAGAAGAGAACAAACAACGCAAGTGAATGGAAAGGTGCTCTCGAAAGGTAAACACTTTAGACAAATGTCAGTCAGAGGTCAGCGGAGGTCACTGTGCCCCTTAAAACACACATCTGTTTGGTTCAAACCTCTATTTTATGTTCTAGGGGAAAATCTAATGCCTGCCTTGAGATTTCTGCAAATCGCAAGGGAACCAAATTCTCCTGTCACCTCTGGCTCCAATTTCCTGCCCTCGCTGAATTCTTAGTCTCTGCTCTCCGTATTCTGTACCTTCTTCGCCCAACCCTCTTCTCCTCTCACCTAAAAGCAATCATTTTCACGAGCGTGGCACGTCAGCAGAATTTTTATTGATGGTTTGTAGGTCACGAGGGATGGGTTACATTTTCTCACCACACAGTAAACAACCTAGCATCTGATACCAGATGTCCCATTTCTCGACATTCTCTAGGGATTTCTAACTGGCCATGCCTTAATATGAAGCACTGAGGGGCCTCTCTCCCTCTCTCCCCCAGGAATTCTTCCCATTGCTGGCTCAAAGCATGGTAGCTCCCTCCCCTGCTTTGCATATTCAAAGGCTGGCTAGAATGCAATGGAACCAAAACCCATTCACTCCTTTAGAAGAGCCAGTTTTGGAAGACACTGGCTTTAAATGGTGATCCTTTTTCCTTTGCTTCACCAATAAAATTATAACTTTAATTCTAATTCACTAGAAAGCAAAGCAAATGTCTTCCGTTTCACTTTATAAGTTCAGCCCCAGATTTCTAAGCATCCTCTGCCTACTGCCCTTTAGGCTTTGGGCCTCTAATTGCCTTCAGAGCTAAAGAAATGGACTTTCCTACCTGGACACCTCCCCCTACACATCCAGCCAACAGCACCAGCACACGGGCTCTTATGCACAATGTACACAATGTCTTGTCCTTACCATGTTATAACTGCTGCAAATGCCTCAGCCACTGAGTGGTCTTTACCAAGGGGCTTAGCCTGGGGTCTAGGAACCCCTACAGAAGCTAGAACGTCTGTGAATTCCCTAAAACTGAAGAGAGGGTTTATAACTTTAATAAGCTATCCGCCCCCCAGAAAGTTTTAACCAATATCAGGAAGCTAGTGAACAGGACCAAGGTCTGTATCAACAGGGCAGCCTGGGGTGCTCACGTAGCCTTAAACCAGGTCACTAGTTAATTGGCAGTTTGGGAAAGAGAAGAAATCATTATGAAAAGACGTAAGTTCAAAAATATCTACTATGAGAGTTGTAAAAAATCAACAGGCGTTAAGGGCAGGAAAAATAAAAGCACAGATTCTTGTTTTTCATGGAGAGTTTTTAAAAATGTGGCTCATTCAATAAGTGAATGCCTTTTCACAGACATCAACAAAGTAATTTTGGAACGGAGATGGTACACCCATATTTCACATTCTGAAGAGTCCAGTTTTATAACCTTAAAAATATTAACCATAAAAATACAGATGAATCAGACATATAGATGTATGGTATTCATTGGAAAACTTAGCTCAGATAAAACAATTGTGACAAATAAACCCAAAGTTAAGGATGGTGGATGCCTGCAGCCAATTAAAAATAAAAGGAAAAAGATTTAGGTCTGAAAATTGAAGATAAGGGTTGGCAATTATCCTGCTATCTAACCAAACACACAACTGCCACTGTTCTGGATGACTTGATGTGTTTTCAATGATCATATCAAGCATTGAAAAAATGTAATTGACCTAAAAAATTTTGCTCCCTCCCCCATAATTCAGAGCAATGTTCCTTTCTGCCTGTATAGTATCTCTACACAGAGACGTAGTGGTGTAGTGCCTTTTACACAGCGTCATAAATTATAGAGATAGAACGCTTCCAATCTCCTGAGCTGTGTTTACCTCATATTAATTCTCAATTGAATGTGGAAATGTTTAGTTTTGCCTCATTTACATTGCTAATAGTCCTACACTAGATTAGGAGAAAACAGCTTTGAAAGAAGGCCTTTAGAACGTAGCAAAATCGCTTAAAAGTCTTAGCCCAACTTGTTCAGTGGAAGACAATAAAACTACCCTTAGGCTCCGGGCAAGAGAGCCGCTGGCCTGGACCTCTGTGTTAGAGGAGCTCCCATACCGCACCGTGCACGCGTGCATGCTTGCACAAGCGTGTGTACACACACACACATGCGTGCACACACAGAGTTCGTGATGACCATGTAAAGACCTGTTACTTGGGCTGTAGTGCTCAGTGCTGGAGCAGAACAACCCAAAACCCCAAACCTCCACCCTTGTTTCTAACACCCTCCAGGCCCCAGGGAAATTTTTCACACCTCTCATTCAAGGTGTCAAAACAGAAGGCAGCTGCATCTGGGTGCCCTGAAGGCTTATGGGTTTTGTTCAGCAGACATTGAACCATGGGGGGAAGTGGGGCAGCAGAGCACATAGGTGTAGAGAAGAGACAAATTAACTCATCAAATCTTTCCTCTCCACATAAACGCAATACCTCTTACAACAGAATCATCCTTTCCTGGTAAGCACCAGGTGTCTGTTTCCTTCCTTCGCTTTGTACTCTAATTGAAGTTTCCAGATTATTCGCAAATGATTGCAGTATTTACAACAGATGCAGGTAGCCGGCAAGCAACACTTTGCAATATTAAACAAATCGTCTTATCCTTAATTTGCATATGTGGGGATAAAGCATGATACCAATATTTTTATTGGTAACTAGAAGAAACTGTAAATGGTTTTGTTTTTTTAAAGATGCTTAAATTATAAAAACATCAAATTAAAATTCAGTTTTATTTAAAATACTTACATTCGATAACTTCTTCAAGGAAAGTAGAGTAGATATACTTAGATATACCAATTTCTTCCATTAAGTACAACTAAACAACCCTGGGCAAAAACCTTAACTGTATCAATTTTAATACCCTAGGTATAAAATTGCACCAAAGGTTTATAAGAGGAAAATGGGTGAAGGTACATGGGATCTCTCTGCATTATTTCTTACAACTGCATGTGAACCCACAATTATCTCAAAAATGTAATTAAAAATTACATTCATTTATCACTTGTATTTTTCTTTTAATTTTAATATATAATTGTAAATGCTTTAGAAGACACTTTTGCAGTAACATACATGAAAAATAATGTTAAATTTTCCCTTATTACAGTTGACCCTTGAACAACATGGGGATTGGGGCGCCGACCCCCATGCAGTTGAAAAATCCGTGTATAACTTTTGTCTCCCCAAAAAGTTAACTGCAGCCAAGGGTCCTTCATTATCCACAGGGCACTGGTTCCAGGACCCCTCCCCCAGATACCAAAATCCACAGATGCTCAAATCCCTTATATAAATTAGTGTTGAACAATGCATATAGTACTTCTTTCTATAACTTATACTTAAGCGTCATTCTGATGATGACATTCCCTTGTTAAAAAAAACCTTCCATGGCTTTCCAAGGCCTATAGGATACAAACCCCTTGGCTTGGTATTCACAGCGTCCCTGGTCCAGACCCCTGACTCACCCTTCTCTGCTGCCCACCTGCACACACGACCCTCTCCACGTCTAACTACTCATAATTCTTCAATGTGTTTGGCTGTCCGGCATCTCTGCCTGCTCACCCGGCTCCCTAAACGCCCTCATAGCTTTCAAGGCATCAAAGGATCTTCCCATTGTTCAAGACTCAGCAAAACCCACCTCCTCTAGGAGTCTGGCCTGTTTCTCCCCATCAGGGCCCAGACCAGCGAGAATTCACCCTCCCTCTGCAATCACACCAGAGCTGGCATATCTATATCTCAGCACCTACCAAGCACTCCGTTGCTCACGTGGTTTCTGCCCTCTTCTAGTCTGTGAGCACCTTGAGGGTGGGCACTGTGTAATGCCCACCTGTGCATTTTCAGTGCCTCAAATAGTGCCTGGCGCATAGAAGGTGGTCGAATAAATGTTTGTGGGATGGCTGAATATCCAGCTCATGTGACTCCTCCATTCTGTTGGCTTCCTTGTTCTCCCTTTTCCTTATCCTTCCCCCAATATAATTCCTTTCTTACCCTCCTCCAGTCGCTTAGACTTTGCTCACAGAATTAATATGGAATAAATATATTGTCTTGCGCAAGTTCCTCAAAGACGGGCAGTGTGCATTTTTCAGACATGCTTTCCACACATCAAAGAGCCCAAAATTGATTGATTAAACAAATTGTGTGATTGATTGAATGAACAAATGAATGAGTGACCTTGAAATACCTTGTAAATTACACACAAGGTAGGTTATTATTACTATTTACTCTGCTCCAGGACATTTTAGAGAGAGAGAGAACAGAGAAAGACACACAAACCACATCACTCACAAGGAAGAGCCCTGTGTAGCAGGAGCACAAACATAAAAGAAGGGCTACGTGGTTGGACTCGTGAACACCACTGCACAGTTTTTGAATTTGGGGTTCGGTCTTGACGGACGGAGGGAGGGTGAGAAATCATCACATCGTTTCAGCTGCTTAGGAAAGAATCCCAGGATGAGTCCTATTTTCCACATATAAGGAAACAAGAGGCACAGAGACATGTCAAAATCACCAAATGGCACGTTTCAGTTTTAAGCACAGCCCCAGCCTCGAGGAACTTACAATTTCCTTTCAGTTGCTATAATTCTAAACGTTTAATGTAATATAAAAATAATGCATGGGAAAGAGTGTGGGCCTGAAGTCAAGCCCTGGCTTGACGCTTTGCTAGGTATAGGAGCCTGCCATCTCTGAATCTGTTTCCTTAGCCATAAAATACAGTATGAGACCACGTGCATATGGGGCAGGTGTGAGAACCAAATAAGATAATGTACGTAAATTGTGGAACATAATGCCTGGCCAATAAATTATGACTGTCCCATTAAAGCTACCAATCTCTGGATTATGAATTTCAAAACACCTTGCAGTGAAATATTTTTCTCATTTAAACTGTATTAGAAGTCAAAGTTATTACACCAGGAGAATACTTAAGAAAAGTGTATGTGTTAAAAAAAAAATGTTCAATAGCCTGCTGGGCTCTCCATAAATACTTCTTGACTGACAAATGCATTGTCAGAGCATAAAATCACAGAGATGGAAAGAGATAACAGCAGAAAAACAGCCGTGGAATCAGCACACGATGATGATCATACTTCAATACGTATTTTATTTTTCAAAAGCAATCGTAAAGGCAACTGGAAGTCATTTGGAAAAAAATCAGGTTTTCCTTTACAGTCACAAGGTTATATGATCACCTACAGGCAGAGTGTCTGAAATGCTGGAACCTCTGGCAACATTGCTAAACTGGAAGCAATGGTAGGGAGGGGGACGTGTATTTATGACACTGTCATCACTTCTTGCCACATGACCCAGGGAGCAAGACACCCAGCTGCCCCATGCACCCATAACTGAAGCACCTGCTAGAATACTCTTTAGATCATCATGGTCCTGAAGACATGGTTCACCTACCAAGTATTTAGAGAGCTTTCCTATGTTGCTGGAACCATGTGGGCTCAGGGACCCCGAGATGGCCAGATCATACCTGTGCTCAGGAGAAGAGATGGACCTATAAAGAAATAATCGCAAGTAGAGCCTGACTGCCTAACCTTGAGGTATGTAGGACACACGGTGGCACAAAGGAAGGAAGGGTCCACTTCACCTGAAGGAGAAAGGAAATATTTCTCAGACATAGTAACAACTGAGCTGGATCTTAAAAGATGAGACACTTGCCACACCGGTAGGAAGTAAGGGCAGTCCACGCAGTGGCACCCCTGGGACAAGTAAAGGGATGATATTAGGGACATTTGTAAGTCACTCGTAACGTATGTACATGTAACGTCTCACATGTGTAGTGTATACATATCTTACTATCCTTGCGAAATTGTCAGCAAATAATTATTTCCACTTTGTTGATGCATGTGCCATGAACTTACACTTCCTATTCCGTGAACTCAACAGGTTCACCTAATATTTTAAAATTAAACACCTACAGTTCATATCTGTGATGGGTCATTCAACGGCACTTGGTCATCAATACCTTGCTCTTCTTGAACTTATCTGAGAGAGGCCACCCACGGTTATGAGGTTCCTGAGGAGGGATGGGGAGGAAGACGGCTGAAGGACAGCGGGTCACGACTTCCAATGTGGGCATCTCAATAGCGCAACAAAAAAACCAACATCCTGGAGAAATAAATATTTCGGACCTGTCAGGAAGATGATAGAATTGTGAGTTGTACATGAATCAGCCATGTACATTGTGAAGCCTAAGCCATGGGTTCTTTATTCCGCAATCAAAAAGTAGAAAATTTTCCATCAGGATTGAAAAAACAAAGACAAAACCTGCCAATTTGTGGAGCGACTCACAACACGCGAGGCTGCTGGGCTACTACAGATTATCTTATTTATGCTACAGAAAGAGCCAATATGTTGCACATGGGCTTCCACTACAGGCATCATGGGATGATCTCGGTATGTTTTCCCAGTGAACCTGACATAAGAGGACAAGGTGAGGTCAAAAAAAGTAGAAATAGGGCTTTTCAGCCATCATCAAAATGGCCCCATGGTGGCATTAACATTGCTACTGCAAAATGTCGTCTTCCCAATTTCATGTCCAGGCCTGCCACCAAATGGTTATGTGACCTTTCCCAGGGTCACATCATTTCTCTGGGCTTCTAATTCCTCTCCTGTGCCCTGAAGACCTGGACCTGATAAACTCCAAAGCCAGTTCCTGTTCTGACAGTTTATAATTCTGACTTTCCTCTTTGGCTCACATCTGGTTATCCCAAGCTTCTGTCTGTAACTAACAACCAATTGCCTCGGGCAGCAGGAATCTAACCCCTAGTCTCTGAAGGCAGATGGGTGGATTCTTGGCCCAAACGGCACAGTTCAGTTAAAATGCTCCATGGGCCGGGCTGCTCAGTGTCTTGCCATCCCCCACCCCCCACCTCGGGCAAATGTGTGCTGGAGGTAAAGCTAGAAGACAATGATCGCTGCCCCCAAAGTAGTAACTTGCAAATCAAGATTTACCTTGCCCTCTGTGGTTTCATTTCCTGCCCGGAAATGGAGCTGGGTGCTGCAGAGGGGCCTGAGGTGATAAACACTCTAGTTCAGCATGGTTTCCTTTGCTGTTAGATGCTGCTAAACACTCCAGAGCTGCTTCTTTTTGTAGATTCAGGCAGAAAGCACGTCACCTTGGATTTCCCACTTCTGGATGAAATGAGTGTGAAGTGTACCCTGGAATTTTGGTGTTAGGTGGAGCCCCACCGTCAGTGGTTTCCAGCCTCTTGGATCCAATGGGTCGGGCAAGAAGAGCCCTGCCTCCCCCACCCGAGGTTCCAGCCAATAGGCAACAGGAGTGAGAGAGGAAAGGAAAAATCAATAGTCCTGAGCCTGTCTTTATTTAAAAAGTTGATATTTTCTTCACGCGTTGTTTGCATTTTTTAATTAAAAAAAAATAATGCCTTCAATGTATTACTTATTTTGATTACTGGGGATTTTTTTTGACAGCCCCCAAATCTTGCACACTCACCGAAGAACTCAGTAAATGGTAGTTGCCACCATTTTACACTCATCACACAATGACTGCACACTATAGTTTAGCACTTAAGTATCTCCTGTCTTCTATTAGTCATTGTTCCAAATACTTATGTCCTGTGTTCCCAACTAATTTGCACACTTATTAAGGGCAGTATTATGACACAGGCCAGTCACCCCTAAAATGGCTGAGTGCATAGGAGAGCCAAGTAAGTACATGTCCAGCGGTAGCTCATAGCCTGTGGCAGACAATCTCCCACTCTCCTTTCTCTGATCATTTCATGTGTGTGAAGGTTTCGTTTCATGGTCCTTGAGGGTAGACATGCCATCTGGTATTTATCCTACACCACGTCCGGCACAAAGCTGGGGGGAACGGAATCAAAGAACTGACAGGGACCTTTGAGTTCATCTAATCCTACCTGTTAATTTTACAAATGAATCATTTGATGCCCAAAGAGGTTGGATGATGTAGCTAAGCCAATCGATCAGTGATGACGCTGGGACAAGACTTCAGGCCTCCTGGGCTCTTTCCCTCTCAATACTTTGTCGATTTTCTTTTATCTCTGCACCCCTTTCAGTAGCAAGCGCAGAGTTCTGCATGTAGGAAAAATCAAACTGATGGAGACTATTGACGTGTGAAACTTGAGTAATCTTTGCTAAAAGGGGGAGTAGGGAGTCACTGCCTGGAAAAGTGTATGACTATTAACAAACTCTCCACAGCTCCTGGCTCAGTGTGGCAAGGGGGTGACGGGGATGCTGGATCTGGGGGTGACTGCTCTGAGTCCTGGCTTCTCTACTTCCCAGCTATGTGACCTTGGGTAAAATAAACTTCTCCATTTAATTTTCCTCAACCGAAATGTGAACATAATAATGGTCCTTACCACATAGAATTGTGAGAAATACACAAAATGAAAACATGTAAAGAATATGGCAGACTGCCTAACACATAGTAAAGGCCCAACAAATATTAGCAACTGTCACTATTCTAAAAGTAAGCCCTAAGAGTTAGGTGGGATTTAAGGGCAGGGATAATTATAGGTGTGCTGTGTAACATACCCACGTGTTTATATTATGGTGAATAAAAATTGGGAATGAGGAGCTGACGTACCAATCAAGCACTTGACGATATTTCTCTATCTATTCCTGAGCCTCATAAATAACTCTACTATCCAATATATGCTATGGGATTTCAGTTCCACAGAACCATGACAGGGACCCCACACACACATACACCAGCTGCCTAGCTCCTGAAATTTTACAGATTTCTAAAAGCACCAGGAGCCCAAGCCAGCAGACTATAAAAAGGGACCTGTCATAAAGTCAAGAATGCCTAACCATAATTCCATTTTCAGTTCCATTTCAAGAGAAAACAAACTCTATTAGCAAGGACTCCCAATCGATAAGCAGAAGCCCAGACAAATATAACAAGACACTCTATGACCTGGAATGTTGCCAGCACAAGTCTGAACAATGGATAGAGTCACTCCAGAAAACCAGCCACACAATTGAGTTCACACAATACCTCACCTACCTTTATTCTCTTTTGCCCTCAGCCCAAAGGAAGACTAAACCTAAACTTATATGGCTCCATAGGAAGTCATGAGATAGAAGTCTGTGTGAAAAATACCCTGCTTTTTAGTACACAGAACCTGGAGGGGAAGGAGAAACAGACTTAAATACCCCAAATTTCCAGTCAAGGATACCAATATATTGCAGCATCTTTATTCCAAAATTCTCAACGCAATGCAGCTTGTCTGGCATTAGTATCTCCGAAGAAGCTAAACATTCATTGAGGCCACAAAACTTTAAAGAGCACTTAATATTCAAAGCACTTTGGTAAGAAAAATGAGGGAAAAGAAATAAAACTGTTTCCCATCCTGGGCAAAAACCCGCCATTGGCAATCTGAAAGTTCTCTTACAATTCAAGGTTTCCCCAAAGCAATGTGGTATCCTGAGTTAGATCCTAACTGGGGGAAAAAAAAAAAAGACATTTGTAGATGAACTGGTGAAATCCAGAGTCCATAGTTCAATTAATAGTATAATACCCATGCTAATTTCTTAGTATCGACAACTGCATCAGTTACATTAGCTGTTAACATTAGGGGGAACTGAGTGAAGGGTATACAGGATCTCTGTATTTATCTTTGTAACTTTTCTCTAAATCTACAAGCACTCCAGAGTTTATTCCAAAATTTATTTTTAAAATAGAAAAAAACAAAACAGTATGTCATGATTTATTTGCCGAAGACCCTTTGTTTGGTGGGTGGGAGGGGTGAGGATTATTATTCCAGTGAAACAGTGTATTAAAAGAGCAAAACTCTCCAGCCTTTTCCTAGAGATCAACCCAAAGACGGTGGCCAACTCCTCTTCTCCTCCAGGTAACGTGTTGGGAAGGTAAAGAGAACTCTGAGCTCAGGATTGGGCTCTCCGGTTGTGAAATGAAGATGGTATCTCCCTCAAGCGTCCCTGGGGGAATAAAGTCAGATGGACGTAGGGTACCTGACCACGTCAGGAGCTGGATACTGGCATTTCCCTTTCCTCCTCCCCAGAACACCCCCCGCTGGCAGCTCCTGGCAGCCCCTCAGGGAAACTCTTACAGATGGTCCCTGTGGGTGGGCGGATGGCGCCTCTGCCTTGGCAGGCTGGGCTCCCCGTGTCCCTGGCCTCCTGGGGACATGAACAGTGAGCTATGGTCTCCTAGTTCCACTTCTAAAGAGCAGCTCACTCGCTGCTGGGCTCCTGCCAGGCCCTCTGGGTCAGCTGGGTCATTGTACCACTTTTTAAACAACAGCTCACCCGTCACTCGGTCGGGACAGGGAGACAGAAAAACCTATCGCACTTACTTACAAATTTACTTTCCAGTGAGAGTGAGAAGGGAAAGAATGGGCCGTGAGCTGAGGCTGGGGTCCCAGCCTTGCCCCACAGAATGGCTCTGTGGTGACTCGTTTCTAGAGCAAACTTTGCTTCCCTCGGCTTGGCCCAGCTTTTAGCACATACAGTCCATCTTCTTCCTGGCATTGTCTGGTTTCATGAAAAGGGACTGTTTGGTGAAAATCCCAAGTTTTTATGTCCTACTTCCATAGGTTGTGAATTTTCCCAAATATTCCAAATATTCTGCCTCATTGGTCTGAGAAACCATCCAAATGTCCCAGAAATTGAAAATGTGTTAGTGTGTATTCTGTGCCAGACAGCCGCGTCTACCTAAAGGTGGCCACATGTTCTTGCTAGCTTACGGGCTTTCTTCAAAAGCGGTCAGAATACCCCCTGGGAATGTGGGTACAGTCAAGGACATTTGTCATGCTTTTTGGCCACTTAGCATCTGAACCCGCTTCCTATGTTTAGGGAGCCCCTTTCCCTGTGGTCTCCCCCTGCGGAGGCTAGCAGTGATGGACATTTTCTTACTAGCCTCCCTTGGGGCCAGAGAGCTAACCATGAACGAGGTTCCACCAACCAAATGCACTTAGTCCAGACTTTAAGGTGGAAACTAGTCATACAAAAAAGCAGGAGTCACACAGAATCCATTCTGGCAATCAGGACCGCTCCACCCAGCTTACTGACGTACCGATGGTGGCAGATTCAGGGCCCGTCCCCAGCACAGACTGCCTGTGTGACCTGGGGACAAGCTGTAGTATCGGCGCTCAGCAGAGCACAGATCTTCACTGGACCAGTTCTCCAGCACAGCTTGGGTATTTTCCCTGACCACGCAGCCTCTGAGCCTGACCCTCTGACCTTTCTGAAAATTCTAGGAGCCACGGGTCAACAGCATGTGTAGTCACACAGGTCTCCAGGCTCAGTATGGTCCATGCTTGGTTTAATGCTCTGCTGTCCATCTTCCAAGTGTTAAAACTTTTGAACCAAGAGGCTCCACATTTGCATTTTGCTCTGGGCCCTGCAAATTATGTAGCCAATCCTGCTGTGAGTTCACTAATATGCTTTAGGTCAAAGAGTTCTGAACCTTTGTGTGTCATGGAGCCTTTTGGAGGTCTGGTGAAGTCTCCGAAGTATGTAAAGAACATTTTTAAATGCACAAAATACATAGGAAGCCAATTACACTGAAATATAGCTAAACTACTTTTTAAATACATGATAGCATAATACGTGTGCTTTTTTATTAGTGCATTAAATAAATCTAGTGGCAGGTCTAATAACTGCTGTTACCCAGCAGTAGTAATAAGCATAAAAAATATTTTAGAATGTCTGCGACATTGTTACTTGAAAATATCTATAATTTCTAAAGGTGATAAAGTCACAGATACCTGGTTTGTTGTCTACATTTATGACTTAAGGACACGCTAAATTCAGTGAGAGACTATTTTAAGTGATTCATCCAAGTCACAGTCCTTACATTTTAATTGAAATTTAATTTTAAAACTTAATGAATTAAAATTAATTTAAATAAAGCCCTTTTCTGCTTCAATCAGCCAAAGCTTTTATGTTCTTGCTTACAACAGAGAAACCTATAGGATACAGGGACCCACTGTGACCCAGGCACCAGGAGAGTCCTGGATATGCCAGAGTTCTCCACAGAAAATAAGCCAACACAAGAGTCACAGTGGCCCTGGGTGAGTCAAAATGTATCCAACACAGCTCTGCCCTCAGTTGTTAGGATCTTAGAGAAGTGTCAACGGTGACACTCTAGGACGCTGTCTAGAAAACACATGACAAGCTCTGTGTGTGTGGTATAAACACAATAGTGACCTACGTGGAGAAGCAAGTGGAAATCCCATCTAGCTGGGAAGATCAACCGTTAATAACGCTTCTACATTATGTGAAGGGAGATAAGACACACAGCAGTAACCGTCGTGCCAAAGCTCGCAGCCAGTGAACAATGCTGAAGAGCCCTCTTTCTCCATTTCCCAAATCCTGATCCAGGATTCTTTGTTCTAGCCTAGATCAACGCTCAGGTTTTTCAACAGGTGTTTGTTCTTTGCAGATCTCAAAGGAAAAATGATCAAAACCTCGCCCCTCATGGACTGGTCTCTCGCCCCCATTCCACACCTCCTTTTCGGACGGAGGACTCAAAAGCCCCTTGAGAAAAAAGGACTATCTCTATCTTTTGGCCCCACTTGAGAAGCCTGGGTTTGTTTAGCAAAAGTAGCAAACACTCCATTTGCAGATATCTTGCACTTTTCAAAGTTGATTCATCGCCACAATTACACTTCAGTTCTCGGCATATATTGTTATCCCTATTTTACAGATGAAGAAACTGAGGTCAGAGAGGTTGTGACTTGCTCAAGGTCACAGAGCAAGGAAGAAAAACCCAGATTTCTTGCCTCTTTAGCCCAATGTCCTTTCCTCTGCCCACACCTCTCCTATCAGCAGATCATAACAGAAGGGGAGGCTGTCTCTGAAAGGGAAGTGCATTCATGCAGATCACGTAACAACTAAGATACCCACACCTCAGACTCAGGAGAGCAGGTGCCAGCTAAGAGAAGAGAGGCTCAAAAAAGAACACAGATCACCAAATCCCCTGGCCCTGAAGAGGCTTTGATTGGAGCCCCCAACACAGGAGAGAATTTCCTTGGTGTGTGACCAGTTCAGGATCCTTCCAATTCCTGCTCATAACAACAGTCACAGCAGGAAGAGGGCTCCATGAACATAAAAATAAACAAACTTCTATTTTTAGCAGGTCTGCAGCTGGGAGAGCCTCATTATTTGCCTTCCAGCTGCAGCCTTCTGAGAGAGGAGGGGTAAGAGTGGAGAGGGTGGGGGCCAGGACAACTAGAGACTAGAAGCCAAATTTTCCATTGCTGAAGCTAATTACATGCAGGCCACAGAAACCAGTGTCCAGCCTGGAAGTCTCTGGAGTCTGCCCGTCTGGAAAACTTGGAGAGCGTCAACCAGGAAGTAGGCCCGTGATTGGGCTCTTTTCTGGCCATATATAGAAATAAAGAATCTTTTACCCACATGGCTTTCAGAGCCACTGAAAACTGTGTTGCCTAGTGACAACATCAGAGGAGAGGAAGATAAGCTTGTAGGTGGAGACCTTTTTCCTCTTAACTTAGGTTCTAGTTGGAACCTGTGTGAAGCTCTCAGGAGCTCCGATGCAGCATCTCCCAGGCTTAAACCCTGGGTTGAGACTTCTCCATGAGCCTGAAGCGTTGTCTCCCGCCCAGCCCTCGCTGACAGCTGGCAACTTCAGGAACTTAGGAAAGGACAACCCTACTGGGAGAGGTGGGGAAAAATAGGAGCTGGGTTCTTCCTTTCTGTTTGCCTGGCACAAGACTGGACATTGAGAGAATGGAGTGGCAGGCCACCACATGGAGGGGCGGAAAGGGCCTTTTCTTATAAATGTCGCAGCAGCTTCAGGAAAAGCATACACCGGATTTGATTGCAGAAATGCCTCTTTAGCCAGGATCCCCTGTCGCCTTTATGTTCTTGTGTCCCTTTGCATGTATAGTCCCAAATATATTTTCAGTTCTTGGGGAGGAGACAGAACTGCAAACCCCAAGACAATACCGAGTGAGGACAGACCCAGTGCTTCGGACGCTGACAGGAGAGAAGTGCACGAGGAAGGAGGCACGCCATGCTCAGAAATGGCCTCCACAACTTCCCAGATGGGGTCTTACAGCCAAGGGCCTTCGTTCACTGGGAAACGTTTCCCAAGCAACTTGTGCAGCATCCCTGCTTACACAGAGCTTGCAGTCCAGTGTGAGGAGCAGATAAACAGGCCAGTTTATCACTGTGGGGCAGGCTCTATGCCACGTGAGCACAGAGACCCGTGGGACTACAAAAGACTGGGACCCAGGCAGGTAGAGACTGGGTAAGGTATGCGTTTCTCCTTAAATGCTGTTCACGTAAGCCTAACTCTCAAATAACAACATGGCAAGCGAACAGAGCAGGGCTAAATATATAAGAACTTAACCCCAGAACCTCAAAGATGATTTCTACTGACAAACATTCACCATGGTACTCAATAGCATTGTACTGAACAAACCAATTGCTGTTGTATTGTAAGAAAAAAGCCAGTATCGTAATGTAGTGGAATGTGAATGACTACCGCTAACAGTGGAAGGCCTAGAATCTTGGGGTCAAAAGATCAGACGGGCTACTGAATCCTCTCACCCGTGGAACAGCCCTTCTATAGGATCCTTGCCACGTGGCCATCCAGCCTCTGCTGAAATTGCTCCAAGGATGGAGTGTTCTCCAATGATCAAAGCAACTAGTTAGTTAGCTAATTAGTCAGTCTGGTAGTTTTAAAGGTAGGGGCTTGACAGTAGTCTCCTGCCATACTGTAATTTCTGACACCAGTCCCCCTGTATCTCCACACTCCAATAAACCCTGCAAAAGCCCACCAGTATTGTTCAGTATTGTTCAACATCAGCAGTGACCCCCAACTACTGACATACAAATTCTCATCTCCTACGAAAAGACCAGAGTAGCCCAGATCAGAAGGCAACATTGGTTATCGTTAGTCCTTAGGTGTATGGATATATTTCGGTTTTCTCCTCCATACTTTTGAGTCCCTCGTTTTCTGCATTCAAGAAGGAGGGGAGAGGTGCTGAGATTGAGAAAGGATCATCAAAGGCTTAATGTGATTTAGCAAAAAGTCCTACTACGTACAATGGTATCTCACAGTGTTATTAGAAATTTAGAGGTGATAGTTCTAAGCTTCTCAGCACAGTGCCCGCTACTCCAAAAGCAATAAGGCAATGGTAGCTAAAACAGAGGAAGCAGGTGAGAGCGTTTTGGCCACTTAGTCAATGAAGGCTGTCCCATTATTTTATTTTGTTGTCAGCCCTTCCTTTTACCTGTTATGAAAGAGCCAGGCCAAAAGAGAGGAAGTGTGTTTGTGGCAACATTGATGTTCTGAGTCACTGAACTAGTGAAGGAAGCAAATTTCAAAAGCACAGTTACTTTGTGGGCCCTCCAGGCAAGCGGAATAAACAATTTCAGCCTTCACAGAAACTTCTGCCAGAATGAATGTGCTGGGCAGGGCAAGCTGGGGATTCCCAGACGTCTCTCTGACAGAGCGGCAAACAATGTTTTACCTAATCCCCGTAAATGCTATCTGAAACCCAGACAAGGGGGCCCTCTCATAGGCTGATAAATAAAGCGTCCCCAAAAGAAGAGCAGAAGGCCAGGGCAACCACAAAGAGAGGCTAAAGAAGGCCTCTGTGGGGCTCTCCTGCTACCCTGAGAACGTTGCCAGAAAAATGGAACCCAGAAGTCCGCTGTTTACCCTGGAACAAAGCCACCGCTGAGTCCCCCCAAAGCATGCGGAACAGAAGTGCCGGCCAGTTTACAACTGCCAGCAATAGTGCCATAAAAACAGCTTTCAGGACAGAGCTCTGGGGTCTGTGTGCCAGGTACAGAAAATGAAAACGGAGCCCCTTCCTACCCTAGGGGTATAAACAAATGGCCTACCAAGCAAGCACCCCCCATCAGCCCACTACTGGAAGGTGTGCTCCATTGAGGGAACCTGCAGGAACGCTTAAGAAAGTATAAAGCACATGGAGCAGGGGACTTGTGGGGGCTGGGGGAGATGTGGATTATTAAAGGAGACATTCAAGAGTGTCCCAAACTCCCCCCAGTGCCAAGATTTGGAGCTACACCCATGAAAGGAACATTTTTCCTAACCTCCTGGATGCAGCATTGAAGACTTTTGAGGTGCTGCATTAAAATGAGCTCCTAAGAAAAGCATATTGTCACTGCTCTTTTCAGAGGAGCTTTCATAATTAGAGTAATTTATGTCAGAATTGGACAGTTCAGGAGGGGAAGGTCTGAACAGAAATCTAATTGCAAGAAATAAATATAATAGCTGGTATGAAAATAGCCTCTCAAAATCTGTTTATAAGTCCAAAGCCCAAATGGATAAAGTGATGCATTTTAAAAGCACTTCCAGAGGTGGGCGGTGGGAGGAGGCGGAGGGCAGAATACTGTCTTTGAATGGCTTTAATTAAGCTGGAAAACTCGATGCTTTTTGAATAACCTGCTAAAACTGAACACGTGTGAGACTAAACCAAAAAGACAGTATCTGTAGAAAATGCTTGGCAAAGGTGAAAACAACAAGGTTTTGCAGGCTTCATGAGGCAAAGGGCACAGGGACGGTAGCATTTGGGAGGCGGTGTTGGCACTGCTAACTGGCTCAAGTTTAAGGTCTGTCGAGGCCAGGTCTCTTGTCCACAGATCCCATGTGTGCACAGCGTAAAGGGCTGTTGGGCCACCTTGAACTGCCGACCACGGGGAGTAGACCTCAGCTTCCTACAGTTCTTCCTTATGGCTCTGCCATTCACATGTCTGTCCAAACCCATCTGAAATCCATTTATGTTGCCAGCTTGAGCTACCTCTGGAAGATATTCCGTCCCATAAATTCATTACCTGCTGTGTGGTGCAGGATTTCCGCCCACTTGTCCTGAACTTGCCTCCCTCATGGTTCCCAGGCCCTACGGTATTTCAGGATCTGATGAACGAGTCTGCTCTCATCTTATCCACACCATTCATAGGCCGATCATTTCCTCCTAACAGCCTGCGTGTGCCTGGTCAACAGCCCGTCTGACTTCCATTCCAGTTGTTCCTCAGAACATGCCGGCTGCCGTTCAGTGACTTCTAGCCTCTCGCCCAGGTGTCGCAGGCAAGTACGCACCCCAGTTTTGGGTGAGAGTGATATAATCTTCTCTGTTTCATATTTTCCGTACCTGAAGAATATGCCCATTTGGGGGCAGCACTGTCCTGGGTGCGAACACGTTATATTTGACACGGTTTCTAGAAGGGAATTTGCAAACTGATGGGAAAGTGTCTGCAGGCAACACAGGGTGACTGATGCTGACCAAAAGGGCAAGTCATGTGTGTGAAACAGGGCATGGACAGAGAGAGAAGCAGGTGGAGCCAGTCCCGGCATTCCCAGCAGGCTATGCTCTGTATTAGACACCCCACTGCTTTTCACACGCTGAGAAGGAAGCAGCACCTTTTGTCCCCAACATACTGAAACCAGAGTCGGGCAGGTGCTAGAGTTAGTAGCGGGTGGTCACTCAAATTTCCAGTCTCAGTTCACAGATCTGCTTAGTTTGGCTTCTTCTTCTTCTGTTTAAATTAGATGTCAGTGCTGCTTCACTCTATTTAGAGACCACTAACCTCTTGACCACCTTCAAATATCTCTACTGAAAACATGAAAAATAATGAGCATGAAACGGAAATGGGACAGCACGGTGGTTGCCTGGGGCCATTCCTGAGTTCATCCAAGTTGGGATTTCACGGCCAAGAGAATGCAATAGTAGGTGGGTGTTCCAACCTGCTTTTTCATAAGGGATGCATCATCTACCCAGAGTGAGCGCATCCTGGCCAGACGCCCACTCCTTCTCTTCTGCCAGAACCGCATCTTCCTTCCGAATAACGTCAACAGGCCTTGCAGGGTTGGCAACCCGTGTGAACAAGTCCGCCATCTTGCTCCCCTCGGAGTCACTGATTTCTCTTACCTCAACTACTTCCTGAGACATCACAGAGACGCCACCTTACGAACAAGCCTCTGAAGTTCTTTCCACCATTGACAGTTATACCATGAAGCCCTGAGCTCAAGTCACTTGCTTCAGTTTCTCTCGTTCAGTTTCTTCCTCTTGTCTCTGAAAAGCAACCCTACATAATTGTCACTTAGGCCATCGCCAATCTGTAATGTTGCCCTCGATTTCCAGGAAAATATTTCCTGTAGTTTTCCCTCCATCGGCCTCATTCCAGGCCTGAACATGTCCCCTGCTCAAGTGTGGGATTCCTTCACAGAAGGCGAGGTACCCGCTACTTGATGACACAGTGGAAGAAGGATGAAATGGGGGGTGAGAAACAGTTGGACTCAAAAAATGCCTTGTAAATGTGTTGTGAAAGACTGAACAATCTGTTATGTGTAAAGCTTCTGGCACAGTCTGTCGTGTCCTTCCTTAGCGTGGACGGTACTATCCTTTCCCAAATCCTGAGGCCAGCCCACGACTTCACCACCAGCCCCCACTCGTGTCCTGTTAGTGCTGTCACAGCCTCCACACTCCTCCTTTAAGCTCCAGGAATGAGAGGAACCAATTCTACCTGGTAGATAATTGTAGGCTCCAAGTGTGATTACAGACCGGGGTTTTCCAAGCTGGTAAACACATCCACTGAGGGCAGCCCTCCGTCTGGACACTTCCATGCAGCCGTCCAATGTCTGCTGGCCCTACCTGACTACTTGTTAGCCCACCTGCTTCTGGGACCCACCTCCCCCCTTCTTGTTCAAATTCAGGCTGAGCTTACTTCACATGGATTTCTGGGAAGAGCGTCTCCTCCAATCTCCTTACATTGGAAGAAAACATTTTTTTTTTCTTTTCCCTTAATCATCCTTGGCATTCCTGACTGGATGGCTGGGTGTCCTCTTTGGCGTTTCAACTCACTGCCATTTGGTTTCTCCTACATGAACAGAAAAGGGTCTCCTGTTCCTGCATTTTAATGCCCACACCTGGAGGCCGAAGGACACCAGCGCTCAAGCACAGTAAGTGAGGGCAAGACCCTGCTTAGCACCTGGCACCTAGCAAAAAGTCAAGGGTCTCATGCCCGAGTCCTGGAAGCACTTCCCGAGATGCCCCTGAGGAGCCCCCCCCCCCCCCAGGGCCAGGGCCTGGCAACAGGCCAGTTGCCACTTTCCACGCACAGTAACCTTGGAGACCTGACCCACACAGTAACCTTGGAGACCTGACCCACCGTGCAAGCTCCCTGCCCTAGGTCATCAGAAGCTCTGATGGGGGGAGTCCTGGCCCGAAGCAGGCTCTTCATTGTCTAGTGTCCCAGGTGCAGGACCTCCGGGAACCGGACCCATGGAAATCTGAGTCAAAGTGGATGGAGAGCAACTGAGAATGAGAAGGGAGGGACCTGAGAGCTTTCTGAAGACGGTTTTCCCTCCCATCTCCGCTTCTGACAGCTCCTGTTGGTGCAGTGTCCCTTCATGCCTTCAGGGAGCCGCACACACTTGACAGAGGTGCTGCCTGCACCCCACTGAGCCGACGGCAGTTGACTAGGGGAGCCTGTCACTTTTGTGTATCCAGATGAGGCATTGCACCCTTACCCAATCCGCCCCAGGGCCTCCCTCTCCTACCCGTTTCCAAGAAGGCTGCTCTATTAGGCAGCCCTGGGCCGTTTCCACTTAAATTGCGTTTCCCCGACTTAGGTCTCACGTGCTGGGAACGTTCCAGTATCTATGAAAGCGACTGGGGACCAGCGCCCTGCGAGGAGGGGCTGTGTGTCCCGCAGGAGGCGTGTCCCGGGACGGAGGGGGCACTGACACGTAACGCGGGGGGGGGGGGGGGCGTGTAACTGGCGGGAAGACTTGGAGGGAGGGCGCGGCTAGGGCGTGTGCGCCCAAGTCCAAGGGCACCACAGTCTGTGTGCCCCAGTGGGACTCCTGGGCCGAGCCCCGGAGCGGAGCGCGGCTGATTCAGGAAGTTGAGTCTCTGACATCAGGGGCAGGACAGAGTTAGAGTGAAACCTCAAAAATGAGAGGCGTTGGCTGGCAGTCGGGCAGGGAAAACAGAGGGTGCCCTTCTCAGTCTGGCGCAGGTAGGGCCGCGTGGGGCAGCCCCTGCTGACCCTGCCCTTCGGCTGCGGCCCCGCGGGAGACCGGCAGGGGCTCCAAAAAGGAGCCCGGACCTGCCCGCCGACCGGATCGCTGTCAGAGGGGCAGCACCTGGCAGATCCCTCCCTGGGCAACAGCGCCAGCAGCAGGAAGCCCTCCGCAGGAGACTGAAGGTGAGTCACCAGACTCGCTCTGGTTTGGGGGTATGTGTGTTTTAAATACATTTTAAGCTACTCTCTGGAAAGGGACTTCCTGCTCACGTCTTTCTTTAGGAGGATGAGGCCAGTGATAAGTAAGATGTAAGGGTTGTTTCTGAATCTCCTCTGGCCCCACCACAACTGCAGTTCTCCAAAGTTTCCCTTCTTTGCGGGGATTCTCCGCAGCCTCACATCTGCTGCTGGGCTAGGTCCACATGCGTTCCTGGGCGGTTGGGGTGGAGTTCTCTGACTCCAGTTGACAACAGCTGCCGGTAGGAGCGGTTTGAAGGGGACAGAGGGACATTCTGTTTGCTGCTGGAAAAGTTAGGGCCTGTGACCCTCCAAAAAGTTAGGCTTAGATGTTGCTGAATTATTCCCGGTGCAGCCAGATTTTCACAGGGCTAAGAAAGTGGTCAAAACGAAAATATGGCCTGGAGCCAGGGGTGGAATGGGAACCTGCCTGCTCTTCCATGAGTCTCTGGGGATTTCTTGTGACACAGATTGCTTCCTCACTTCTTTGACTCTTGATACGGTCCCACTCTCAGCCCCCACCCACCCATGAAGGCAGAAGGGAGGACACAAGAAGACCAGTTTCCCTAGTATTCTGAAGAGCTTCACAGGAATACGTTATGTAATAATAGAGTTAAATAAACTACAGACATTCGCCAGTGAGAACACCAGCCCTGCCAACCGAAAGGGAAACCGAAGCAGACCAGCACCGCCCTAATTTCACAGGGAACCCCGTAGCCAGCATGCTTGCAGGACCGCTCTTCAGGCTGAGAAAGGGGAGGGAAAGTCCACTTGAGCCTTTCAGAAGCACCTTTCTTTCAAAGCTGTTGGCATTTCACTCACTCCACTAAAGAACATGGTGAAGCTACAAAGCTAATTTTAAGGAACTTCATTGTGAAGTCCTGTTGGATAATGGGAAAGCCTTGAGTTATAAGGATCAGCATTGATGTGTCTCGTGTCCAACCCTTTTGCGAATAGTTTGCAAGTTCCACCTACAGAATTCAGCAAGGGTCTTACCATCCACTTCCCGGTCTCATGTGCCTTCCCTTTCTTTGCCCAATGCTGGGCTGGGGAGGCAGCTGTGCTGGAAAATCTGATCGGGTCCTTTGGTCTCCTCTGAAATTCTGGCTCCCCATCCTCACCCCAGATAACAATTTTAGGAAAGAAATGCATTGCAACACAAATGTTTCCCCAGCCTCCACACTCTGTCAATGTTTAGCCTGTGAAATAAAGAGAGGATGATTTCTACTCTTTTCCCTAAAGACGAAACTCAAGAGAATAATGAACACTCAACAAGCTAAGTTACTGATTTCATCAAAGAGGGAGGTACATCTATCCCATCCATTCAGTCAACATTTACTGTACCTACTGTGTGCCAGGCCGTATGCCAAGACCTGGGAGTCCTGAGATATGAGACAGTTTCTTCTCTTGAGGATCCCCAACCTGATAAATAAGACAGATATAGAAACAAACTACAGTTCAGAATAATATACATCATAATAGCAGGAGCCACGGGACACTGAAACTATCCAAAGGAGGGAGTGATAAACTCCTCCAGGAATTATCCGGAAAGTCAACACTGCAAAAGCAACGGATGAGCAGGGTGCGGAGAATGAGTAGGAGGTCCCAGGGACGTGTGTGTCCTGGCATAAGACAGAGTATCTGCAAAGTCAAGGGCAGGTTAGGGGAACTGCACATTATGGGGGTTACATTGCTACACTGAGAATGGTGAGCTCTCTCTGGTAGGCATGGGAAGTCATTTGGGGTTTTTAAGCAGGGAATTTGTGTGTGAAGAGAGAACGAATGGCCCGATGGAGGCTGGCTTGGAGAGATGGGATGCAGAGGTAAGGAGGACCTTAACTAACATAATGGCAGCAGAAACGGGATGTTAGTGGTGTTTTCAGGAAGGAGAGTCAAAAGTGCCTGGTGCCCAAGTGGGTGTGGTGAGGGAAGAATGAATGGAAGGGAGGATGCTGACAGGTTGTTGAGCTGGGGGTGGGGGTGCATTGTGATGCCTGTAGTGCGAGTCATATGAACCACAGGAGTGGGCTTGAAAAGCGGATTATGGGAGAAGTAGACAGTGAACACTTCAGACACATTGAAGTTAAATATTCCCCGGAGATGTCCGGGTGGAGATACATGGTAGGCAGTGAGTATTTAGGTCTGGAGCTCAGGGAGAGACGGAGGATGCTCCAATGTAACTATCCAGCAGTGCAGATGGCAACTAAAGAAGCCTGTGGTAATGCTATCGCGAGACCATGATGCTGCTGAGAGCCTTGGATTTGCCGGTAATGGCCTACAGATATTATTTTCATATCATACAGTGACCTACCAAATGACTCTCTAGACTCCCCAGGGTTTCCCCGGGTGCCTTACAGGGTGATAACCTGATATGCTGGCGAGAGTCCTGGGTTAACGGTGTACAGGTAATACAGACGCATTTAACCAAACAAGCCAATCCCCCAATCCCGAGGAATCAATTCCCTGTGTGAGAAATGAATACGTTAGTTCAACTGTAAGATGTGCCAACCTCCCCAGAACTCAAATGCCTAGTCTAGTTATTGCACCTGTGTGGGAGAGTCCTCTATCGCTAACACAAGAAGTGTGACGTTCTCAGACTAATTCTAAGCCTCTAGAACAGGGCTGTCAAAACTGCGGCCCGCGCGCCAACTGCGGTCCGCAATCCATTGTTAATTGGCCCTCAGCAAATTCCAAAAATATATTTAGTTTACTTAAATAAACCAGGTGAGACAATACATACTTCACCTCGAGTGAGTGGCCTGGCTGTTTGTGTATTTTACCGCATATGGCCGTTGGTGAAAAACGTTGAAAAAAGTTTGGACACCCCTGCTCTAGAACGTAGGCCTTTAGGCCTGGCTGCCACTGCCCACATCAGGATCTTATATGACCTGCAGTAGAAGAAAAAAGCCTTGAACTTGGAACTAGACAGACGTGAGTTCAATTCTTGCCTTGAGCATTTACTAGCAGCCCTCGAACAAGTCTTTGAATCTCTCAGCTTCATTTCCTTTATATTTAAAATGGGGATAATTATTACTCACCGGGACAATGGTGAGAATTAGAATCAAATAAAAAAAAGTACATTTCAAGTGCTACATAAGTTATAAGGTTTTATAAAAATGTAAGGGGTTTTATTACTACTAATCTTGCCTCTTGAACCTGCAAAATCAGATGGACTGTGTAGGCATAAGATCTGGGCAGCGTCTTAGGCCCAGACTTGCAGGTTTTAACTGCATGACGTATTTTAAGGCAGTAATTATTAGGTCTTCTGCCGTCCTATCAGTGACACACATCTATCCTGGCCACTTCCCTTTCTACTCCTTACCTACAGTCATTAGAGCCCAAAGAAGTGAATGCTTTACGAACTGCATGCAGGTTGTGCTCTCCACAGGGACTCGGGGGCTCACGGAGTTGCAAGCAGCTGCTCTTTCACTCCTCAGGCCATGAGTCCAGGCCATGTGCAGCTGGGTCCACGAAGGTGACGCTTAAACCAGCAGTGGCCCCGACTCTGAGAGTCAGTTGATGCCTTGGGTGTATCTGTGATTTTTACCCCCCCTGTGCTAAGCACGGAAGCCTGCCATATTCCAACCCAGTGAAGTTTAAATTTTATGCTGGCATCAAAACTTTCAAGTCAACAAACTTCTGATAAGGCTGGCTGTTGGTGAGGAAAAGGCAGTAACCACAGACGCAAAGACTTCAAATGGAAAAACACTTGAGCGAGGAGCCAGCCCCACCCCCTCACTTCACAGATGAGCAAACTAAGGTTCAGGGAGGTGAAGTGTGTGCCCGGCGGGTCAACAGCTGGGTAAGGGAGAGACCGGAATCCAAGCTCGGTCACTCCGTTCAGGAATAGTGGACACGCTAGGGTTTCCACCAGCTGGACCTTCTGTACCTCACACACAGGGACACACACAGGCGCTCGAGAGGTAAAATAAAAAGACTGCATTTGAAGCTGAGTCTTCCCCCCCAAGTAGCCTCCAGCGAAAACCAGGAGCAGATCTGTGTGATGTGGGCAGACCTCATCTCTTCTGTTCCCTCAACTTCAATCCTTCAACTGCTCTCAAGAATCCCCCAAAAATGCCTGCAGAAGGGAACTAGCACTGGGAGCCTTCATGAACTAAAACCCTTTGGTGTTTGGGGAAACTTCTCATGAAGACTGTATGCAAACCAGTGGCACGGCCAGACGTACACATCAGATATTGATACACAACTTATCACTCAATGAGAAAGGCTCGAGGAAAATCACAGGAGCTCCTGAGACTTGTCACAGGTACAGTGAGTGGCAGGAAGGCCTGTTCCCCTCTCCGAGCAGCGAAACGAAATGTACAGCAAATTTTTTGCAGGCCACAGAGCAGCTCAGGTTTCTGACTGCTCCCATCGGCCTGCGCCATCTCAACAGAGCATCACCTGGGACATGAGTGGACCTTTAGTGAAGACTGGATGAGGGGTGCTGCGTTCCAAAATGAACTTCATGCAAACACGAGATTCCTTTTTCAGGGCAACTCCCGAGGGGCTGTGGCAGTGTCCAAACCAAATCCCGGACCCTGGGAAGAAGCTTGCTCCCACGACTGCAAACAAGCGGCTCCATGGAGTTTGTTGCTAAGAAATGAAAAAAAAAAACCTCATCCCTGCTCTGTTTCTTGGTCAAAAGTGAAGGCTATGTGTATAAGCCACTGCAGACCTGCGCTTGCTCTAAACCGTCTATAACTCCTTCCTGTGAAGATGCTTTTTCAGTTGACTTTTATTCTCTTCAAATACAACCCGAATTTCAAGCCAGATACACTTAAGGAGAGCCCCCCAGTACTGTCTTCTCATTTTCCAGGCAAGTCATAAAAGAGAACTGCAGAAGAGAGGGAAACGCTATCATCACCATCAGGAGAGCTGCACGTTATAGTCCTTTTGGTTTTCACACTGTCCTGAGAAGGAAACGGGGGGCATGCAGGTTTAGAGATGGGTGTCGAGGCTGGGGTTGGGGGCAGAGAAGGAAGCAGTGGAAATGGGGTAGTTCCATTAGCTGTAGTATCATAGGAACAGAATGGCATCCAGTGGACATGCCGTGTCTTAACCTAATCACACGTGACCATGGCCACCTTAAAAAACAAAGAGAATTTCTGCTGCATTGCCAGTCAGGAGTCTGCCCTTCCCACCCCAACCAAGTAAGATCTTGAGTCTGTGTCCTTCTCCTGCTCTCTGATCTTAGCTTCTTATGAGCTTCCCTAGGGGGACAAAGTATTGGCCTCCCAAAGCCCCTCTGCTGTCAGTGACGTGGGATTACAGAGAGCCACTCAGGCACAGTGACCTGAAATCACCCAGGAACTAACACTGGGGTCTAAGTGACCTTCCCCATGATTAGGGACCTGGAGTCAACAAATTCCATCCAACCTGTCTTGGCCCCCACAGATTTTCAGTGTGCAGGCTAGGCTCTCCGTAGCCATTTGCTGAACTGCCGCTAAGACTCTGAAGCACACGAGAACAACAGCCATCGCGGCCCCCCACCCATCAGGTTGCTTTATGAGCCCATCACGGTTGTTTAGTCACGTTACGCTCGGGAGAAGTGGCAAAGCTGAAAGAGAGCTCTTAATTAAAGCTAGTCCTGCAGACTCGCCCCATCAATCAAGCCCCTTTCTTGTAAATGACTGATGGCTTCCACCCTCCCTCCTGTTGCTCCACCTTCCACTCCTGACCGGAAACATTCCCTCGAGCCCAAGGCCCACAGTCTGCTGAGCAGCAGTTCCCAGCACAGCACCCCAGTGGCCTAGCTGGGTGACCCACACCCATCATGAAACCTCCACGGGGAGCGGGGAGCACATTTGCAGGGCACGTCACCAGACAGGACCTGCTCGGAGCTTCCTGCTTTCAAATTAGAAACTCGGATCCTGTCCACGGGGTATTTGGCTCAAAGCCTTTTGCGGTTCAGAAACAAGGCAAGACATGCAGGGGGTCAGGATACTTGCTGATTTCCAACTACTTGGTAGTTTTGCGTGAGGATATGGTTGACCCCTCTGAGGAAAGAGCTGGCTTTTCAATGATGGATGGTACAGATTTTCATAGCCGGTCATGGAAAGAATATCTCATTTCCAGACAGATGCCCTGCATGCCCCCCACCCTGTCTGGGACAAGGGAACACAGTCACAGAGCATGTGCCACATGGGGAAGAAGGTCTGATGCTCCTGACGGACATTTTCCAGGAATAAGTTTTCAGTGGTTTAAAAATATTATTCCTTAAATAATATTTATACCACTGAGGTATGTGGTCATTCATCATTTGGTTTTGGAGTGAATAAATATACCGTGTTTCCCCAAAAATAAGACCTCACTGGACAATCAGTTCTAATGTGTCTTTTACTATAAGACCCAGTATAATATAATATAATATAATATAATATAATATAATATAATATAATATAATATACCAGGTCTTATATTAATTTTTGCTCCAAAAGACACATTAGAGCTGATTGTCTGGCTAGGTCTTATTTTCGGGAAAACACGGTATTCACACTAAAAAATCAACTATGACATTTTATACTTCTTAAATAATTAATAATGGGAACTATACCATTCTATTCTATTTCTTATCTATTAACTTTTAAGAAATTCTTCTCATGTCTCCCTCCACGTTTTTTTAGTTGAAATTCACATTATATAAACATAACCATTTTAAAGTGAACAATTCAGTGGCATTTAGTATATTCATGACGTTGTGTAACCACCACCTCTGTCTAGTTCCAAAATATTTTCATCACCCAAAATAAATCCATCTCCACTAAGCAGTTACTCCCTATTGTTCCGTCTTCCCAGCCCCTGGCAACCCCCAGTCTGCATTCTGTCTCTATGGATTTATCTATTCTGATATTACATATAAATTGAACGGAATCATACAGTGCATGAGCTTTTATGTCTGGCTTCTTTCATTTAGCATAATGTTTTCAAGATTTATCCATGGTTGCACATCTATTGGTGCTGTATGGTTTTTCATGGCTGAATAATATTCCATTGTGTGTGGATTGCACAATTGCTCTGTTCGTCTGTTGATAGGCATTTGAGTTGTTTTTACCTTTTGGCTGTTGTGAATATACGTGCACAAGGATTTGTTTGAGTACCTATTTTCAATTGCTTGGGGCATATACGTATAAGTGGAATTGCTGGGTCATAGGGTAATTCTTAGTTGAACTTTTTGAGGAACCACCAAACTATTTCCCCTTCTCCCACAATCTTATCAACGTACTTACAAATTCACTTCCTTTTCGTGAGGTAATATGCATATTTAGTGGCATACTAAATTTCTAGGCCTGGTCTCGTATTTGTTGCCTTTGATCTCATGTGTAAATGAGATATTACATTTTGCCTCTTGTTGTCCTCGAGATGCAGAGTTATTTGGATGCTTGACCAGGAACATATTTGGTTAAATTAGAAATCATTCTTGGTGTGAGAAGGAAGAAACAGATAACAACAGCCACATTTATGGAGGACTATGCATGTGTACTGGGCCTTGCTTTAAGCTCTTCACCTACTTCCTCTCATTTAACTCCCATGACAGCTCCACCGTTATCCCTATTTTACAGATGAGAAAACGGAGGTGTCTACCAAGAGCTAAGTGTTCTTCCCCTGTCTCCAGAGTACTATCCATAAGCCTTTCCTACAAAGGAACTGTGCAACTGCCACCAATAATGAGGAAGACAGTTAGTCTGTTCTGGCAAACGGACAGATGAAGAGGCAATTATAATACAGTGTCATGAATGGCATGACAGGTGTCACCACAGGGGCCCATAGAAACAGCACTTAGCCCAGCTCTGGGCAAACAGACTTCCCAGAGGAGATGAAATCTAAATTAAGTGTAGTCTTTTATTTAAAACATTTGCTACCCTTGGGAGGACTTGACTCTCCCCCAGTCACCCTTCTTTGGCACCACCCTTCACCATTGTATTCCCAGGACACACTATCTGCCACATAATAGTTATTCACGAGACACACATGCTCTGCAGATGGAACTTCTACTGGGTCATGCTGGTACACGACTCCAATGCCTGGGACCTCTTTCAGCTCACAGGCTTTCTCAAAATAGAGGTGGCCCAGGGAGCACAGGAAGGAGATGGTTAGACAGCTCATGAATGGGGGGGCCAGGCTTTGACCCAGGCGGGCCCACCTAAAAGGCAGGGTGGAATAGAGATAGGACATGCTGTGAAATTGGAAAGCTAAAGATCAAACAAAATCCATTCGCTGGTTACATCTACCTGGTGGGTGGGCTTCCGATTTGCAACCTCTGATCTAGGTTTGCCCCTCTTGGACAAACGTCTCATTTGGTTTCTACCAATCTTGTGCTAAGAGTGTGTGTGCGTGCGTGTGTGTGTGTGTGTGTGTGTGTGTGAGAGAGAGAGAGAGAGAGAGAAAGCTATCCCTTTAAACTAGAGCCAACTGAATCCAGCTTTGATTACCCTTGTGACCTCAGATTTAAAATTAGGATTATCACCAAACTTAAGAATATACAAAGGGATAAAGTGTGTTTCAAGTCGGGGGTAAAAGGACTACTCCCTATCCACTCAAGTTTTCTTACACAATTTGCTTTCATGGTCAAATATGAAAAAACATCCCTGAAGGACCGATCAGGGCTTTCCAACAGCATGGTGGTAGCCTTACGTTCAAGTTGAGTCATCTAAATATTCAATATGGCACCTCATGAGGCCGAGGCCAGCGACCGTGGGAAGTCAGATCTCACTGCTGCCCTCTCTGTTTCTAGTCATAGCCTCACTAGACACTCAAACGTAACCAGTCACCCAAAGAGGCCTGCAGAGTGTGCCTGCATGCTGGAATGTTCAAGAATATCCGGCATCTGAGCCCAGGCTGTAAGAGTTCTCCAAACTCAGAATACCGAAATTTCAGCTGGTGGATTTTTCTCCCCTCCATATCTTGTTCTTTCTGACGACAGTCTCTGTGTGAACTCCAAAACACATGTGACAGCATGGAGCGACCTCTGGATAGTTAGGGGAAGAACAGCCCCTGCTTAGCTGTGAGACTGTGGGTATTTCACTTCAGTGGGCTTCGGTTTCCTTGTCTATAACAATGTTCATTAATTCAGCAAATATTTTCCAAGAGTGAAACATGCCCCAGATGTTGGGCATGCCGTGATGGAAACAGATTCTGTCTACAAAGGAAGATTGACTAAATAAACAATGAGACTAAAGCAGGTTGGGGCTTGTGGTAAGGGGACAGTGAAGGGCATGAGGACGGACTGTTTACCTCAGTGAGGTCGTGGAAGCTTTCCCAAGGGCAACGCTATTTAAGCTGAGACTTAAATAAAGAGTGTAGTGGTTGGGGTGGGATTAGGGGAACGTTGGGGGTTCCAGATAAAGAAGTGTGTGTGAGGCCCCCAAACAAGAGAGGCCCGGCCCCCAAACAAATCTCAAGAGTCTGAGAAATGAAAAGGCTTGTGAAGTGCAAAAGGACTGGTTACCCTCTTCGCCCCTGCTCACTCCTCCTCTTGGTGCTTTTAGGAGTTAGTGTAGTGAGAGGACGTCCCACTGGGGAGCCAGGAAACTAGAACCCTGTCTGCCCTTGGCCACTAACCCGCTCGGCCATTGTAAACAAACTTTGAACACATTTCTGCTCTTTAGTTGCTTCGTCTGTGAAATAGGGTAAGAAATCCCTTCCCTCCTCACAGCACAGTGGACTGAATGAAAAACACGTTTGCAGACGCCTTGAACAAATTAAAATGAGGGGTAAGCGCAGGGTCTTTGATGGTTGTTCCCCCAAACATAAACCGCACAAGCCCGTTCTAGTGTTAGTTCGAGGGCTGGAGGAGTGACTGCCTCAGAGCTTTTATCTCCCTCCCACCATTCCCAGGGGGTTGGGAGATAAATAGCAGTTTCTTTCTGCTGGGTTTGGTGATATTTCATTTCAGTTCATAATCAGATTTTGTCGAAGGGAGCAAGTGTGCTTCCTATTAATAAAAGGATTTTATTTTAATTGTAATATTTGTGATTACTGAGCCAAAGGGTTCGATCCTGCACAGGCCTGGGCTATGGCCAAGCATACTTCAAATTACGAGAGGGATCAGGTAAGAGACTGTGGCCTCTGAAACCTTAACGCTGCTCTGTCTTCCCTGCTCACCAACTTCCGGGACCTACGTTAGGCCTTCAGAGCCCTCTGGAATCTCCCCAGCCTTGCCTGTACCACCTCACTTCCCAGCCTTCCTCAGAAGGTGTCTTCACTGCCACCCAGTCCCAAACTCTGAATGTGCTGGCCTCTGTGCCTTTGCTCTTGCTTTCCCATCCTATCCAGCTCACCCCAACTTCCCTTCTCCCACCTGGATGTCCACCCCTCCATGTGGTAACAGGCAGTGCCAGGACCAGCATAACCCCATCCCCTCCACGCGGCCCCCTTACATGCTGTCGTTGACCCCTGCCTCTCTAGTGGGGCGTGCATTTTGGTATTTTCTGATACTCACGTGAGCCTCTAATTGCTTACTATTATCTCTGGAAATTAAACTTGGGAGAGCATTTTCACTTTATCAAGAATGCTCATGAGCTTATTATGGGACTTTCACAGCAACAGTAGATGGTGATGAAGCTGGGGGCTTACTTTATTCCCATCCTAGAGATGAGGAGGTTTGGGGGTTCAGGGACTTGAGCTACCAGCCACCTGGCAGGACTTGCAGTGCTTCCGCTTCCAGTAAGAAACCCTCCTAGGTTAGGAACCAGTTCTCACACTTCTCTGCCCAGCTCTGCACCATGCTGCTCACAGAGTAGGTGCTTCAATTAACTAGCACTTCCGGAAATGAAATCCATGTGCCATCTCCGGAAAAGTGATTCAAAGGGCACATTTTATTAATGCAGATAATTGTTATTCATACTATTAGCCTCTTCGCATACAAAGAACAAGATGCTCACAGAGTTACTTGTATTATAGTGACCCAGTGAACAGCCTAAGGGAGACTCACACCCACTCTATACAAACCTCCCACCCCTAGTCAGTCCCTAGTCAGTCGGGGGCAGCTACACTGCACGTACCAAGCCCCTGCTCACACCAGGCAGGTTGGGCCCCACGGCCTGCAGGCAAAAGTGGAATGTGCTTGTCAGAACTTGCTCAGCAAGGTGGACACGTTCCACGCATGGCCAGGCCTGGGAAACCTGCGTCTTATGGCACATGGAGGATCCAAGTTGCCCAGCACCACTGCTGCCCAGGTAGGGTGAGCGGGGCGGTGCCCACCCATCCACTCTGGGTTAGAGGCGGGAAGACCTCCCATCATGGGAGGAAATTTCCCAAGAACTCCAGGCCACTGATAACCTGGCAGAATTGAGGAGTCACACTCTTTGCTATGTTCCAACCTTAGTCGGGAATAACACCAGTCATGACTCTCAATATTTGTCTGGCTCCTGACAGCCTAGGAGCACATTCTCGGGCATCGTGTGCTTAGACACAAGGACCTGTGAGGCAGGTATTCACTTCCGGGTTCTGGTTTACTTTAGAAAGCACATGTGTGTGTATGATCAGACCTTCAGAGTGGTACCAAGGGACTGAGAGGAAAACCAGTCCCCCTTCCAGCCCTGCCTCAATGTCCTCCCATCAAGACATCGCATACTGTCACTGTCTTGTGTATATGTACAGACTTTCTCCCCATTTTGGAGATAGAGACACTGAGGCCCAAAGCAACGGAATGCCCTTCCCAAGGACGCACGCTAAGTCACAGGTGAGAATTTGAGCTGGCTTCTCATTAACAGTCTATGAGCACCCCCTATGTTTCAGCCAAGAATTCAGCTCATAGGGTCCTAAACAAATACAAGCAGATAAACGGCAAACCCAGAACTGGGGTCCCACAGGCTCTCCCCTGAGGAGCAGAACTGTCCACCCCTATTCAGGCATGACATGATACGCACCCCCTCCTCTGGCTGCCCCAAGCCAACTCCTATACCCAGGACCCTCTCCTGCCTTCCTGCCAGCCCAGGCAGGGCCACATGTTCTGACTGACGGCTCTATCAAAAGGTTCCCACCCAATTTTCCATTTCTCCAAGACCCTGACACTTGCAGTGTTAGTCTGATCAAAAAAAACAAAAACAAAACAAACAAAAGGCATTCTGGGCTGCTGATGGAGATAAAGCCTCAAGGTTAGTGCTGAGCCTCCAGGCAGCCGAGCAGTGAGGCCAGAGAGCTCAAGACAAGGTCTGTGTCCCAGCCTCATCCCCTCACCCCCAGTGGCCCATGTGCTTTCCAGAAAGTCTTCCATAAAGCTTTGAGTCTCCATGCAGTAAATCCTTAGGGCACCCACGTAGGTCCTATGCATACACCAATAATTATTTAGCAAAACTGCAGATGGAAACAAGCTCCACGCGACCTTAGGGACGCAGACAGGAAGTGGAGGCTCATCCGCCAACAGCATCAGCCCCTCTAAGGACCTCTGGGCTGCGTCCTCCGCAAGGCTGAGCTGTGATTGACATGACATTACTTCTGCTCACTCCCTCTGCGCTTTGGCCTTTACCTTGTAAGCCCTAATATGACAGCAAGGGAGCTCCGGGCTTTGAATTGCCCTGAACTTTTGTAAACATTAAATGAACGGAGGACATGGAGAGGAAAATAAAGCCCTATCTGTATGGCTTTTTAGTTGCATAATTGTGTGCTTTTGCGCCTCCGTTAGTTTTCAAGTGTTCCAGTCCATCAACCTCTTTCCCATCACCGCCGAGACAAATAAATCAGTCATTCTGTTATCACTGCCAAGTTTGCAGAACTCTGAGTTCTCTTCTCCAATATTATGCGACTTCTCCAGAATTATGCGACTTCTCCAGAATTATGCGACTTCAAATTTAAGGTCTGTTTTTGAAGGGTCCCCTGTGTGGGAGACTCTGAATCACACAAGTGCTTGGTTGTCTTCTTGCTTTTTCAAAAACACACTTTCCTTCCAAGAGGATATGACCTTTGAAGCCTTAACTGTCTACTGTTGGAGTCAGACACAGAGCCTCCTCCCCTTTATTTGCGGAACAGAGAAGTCACCGCCTCTCCCCAGCCACTCCTAACTCAAAAATGACCTCAAAGGCGCTGCTCACCATCTCCAAAAATAAAACTTTACCTAGATGCTTACCACACCCACAAAAACAGGCTCAAGACTCTTACCAAATAGGTTTGAACGGTAAAAATGAGAGCTGTATGACCAAGGCATTTCATTGTAACCATGGCTACAGGTTTTATTAGCACTAACACCAGGATGTGGTCAGATTGGATATACCCAGACGGCAAACAAGTGTGAGTGGTGTCAGAGTATGTGCCTGTAAATCCTCCAAATTGGAAACCTAGCTCCTAATGACACTGAGTCATAAAGGACCTGGGGGAAAGGGAGGGGAGAGGTCAGGAGGGTGGAGGGCTGCGTCAGTAAGAGCAGCCCAGGGTTCTCATTTTAGCTTTAATCCAGCTTTTTTATATAATCCACTAACATACTACTATCTTGCATTTAGATTGCAATTTTCCCTTCTCGGTGTCCTTTTCACACGTCCTGTCCTTCTTCACAATAATCTTGAGAGCTATCTGGGCTGGTTAATAGCCTCATATTTCAGATGAGGAAAGGGCTCAGAACGCTTAACTGATTTGCCCAAGGTCAGAGGCTTGGAGGTCAACTGAACCTGGACTAGAAGTGGGTCCTCTGACCCCTGGCTTCATATTCCTTCCACTGCACCTCTCAGCCAGCCTTTTGTATCGTACCTGGGGACATTCCGATATGTACTAATTCCTCTTGCAAAATGTCCCTCGTCCTTATCTTTTGATTTAGCCAAAGACCTGGGTCAGGCCATCTAACTGGAGGTTATAGCTGGAAAGCAAGGCTTGCCTTTTTCTCTTTTTTCAAGCCCCCCTGGGTGGCTCTCCCCTACACAGACAACAGCACCAAGAACAGGTAATACAGTCCCCACTCTGGACTACATGTTACAATCCAGGGGCCGCGAACTTAAAATGCCTGCAGGTGAGAGAACTGGGTGAAGAGGCAGGGTGGGGCCTGCAGTGTGGAACGGAGAGAACACAGGCCCTTCTAAAGCTCCAGCCCATCTCGGGTATATGGGAAGTTAGGGTGGCCACATTTTAGGACTAGCTAAAGATTGAGAATTTTATACGCAATCAGAGGAGGCAAAAAAACCAAAGTGCCTATGGGTTGGCTATAGCTCCTGGACTGCCACTGAGCACCCCAGGGAGTGTCATGCATGCTTTTGGGTCCCTAACACGCACTGTCATACGTGACACTGTTCTATATTTCTTACATTTTTTGGTCCTCTTAAAAAGGGATCTCCTTGAAGGCACAGAAGATGTCTTAATTAAGCATGGGTGGGGTGTGGCTCACATGGCAAGCTTTCCAATGTTTGATGGATGAATGAGTGGGTGAACACCCCATTATCCTAAGGGAAGTCCCAGAGACTAAAGTCCCCAAAGGGGGACTTTCCTGAGGATGGTGGCTGTGTGGCTGAGTGGTTACAGCAAGATGTTTGGACTCAGGCAGGACTCGAGTCAAACCTCTCCTGCACTTTAGTAGCTGCATGGCCTTGGGCAAATCGTATCATCTCTGGTAGCGTCGGTTTTCTCACCTGTATAATGGGCATAAAAGGGCCCACCTCCTGAGTTGTTGAATGAGGCCGTGTTTGTAAAATCCTGATTACACACAGAGTAGTGCACTTACTAAAAACGCAACAAATGGTGGCTTTTTCATTCAATGGACCGTCCCCTGTCCCTGTGAAAGGTGATAGGACATGTGCCAACCCTCTGTTTTGAGGCTTTGGCCTGCTGAGGTATCTATGTCAAAAGAGGCCAGTCAAAGGAAAACAAGAGAGCATTCTCGCTGAAATGAAGAGCAGAAAGTCGATAGTGATGGACAAAACAAGGCGCCCCTAAGAAACCAGATCCCAGAGGTCAGGAGGGCTGAAAGAGGGAGGCGCGGCTGGGAACGAATGGGGATCAAGTCAGCAAGAAAGGAGAGGAAAGGCCATGCGTCTGCCCTGATTCCCTAGCAGTTGGTTGACTCGCTCTTTAAACCAGTTTAGTGACAAACTGACTCATTGGTTACAACAAAATAAGTCTTTAAATGGATATTTTCACTTTTCACACAATATGAATAGTATAACAAATATAGTATTACGCAGTTTCCAAGGCAATTTTAAGGCACCCACTGTGTGAGGTACACTTAAGCTGCATGCTTCACACTCATGATCTCTTTTATTCCTCCCGGCAATGCAGTCACTCACTCACTCATTCATTCATCCATCCATTCAACAAATGCTTATTGCCACCCCACTTTCTTCCAGGCGCTGTGCTAGGTTGTGAGGTTAAAATGATGTGGTACCATGGACAAGACACCTAACCCTCTGAGAAAGGAGCAAATATCTCGTTACAGAGGAGAAAACTTAAAAAGTGCTGAATGCGCGTTGCCCAGACGCCACACTGTGTTAGTGGAGGAGGCAAAATTCTTGACCACACGTTTTCTGGTTTAGGAGCAGAAAACCCAGGACATTTCCTTGACGATCCCAGGAACGTAAATCTGAGGAATTTGTTGACTGTCTGACAGGCTGAAAGTACTATATTCAATCATAATTAGTACAGGTGGAATTTTCACAGACTCAGACATGATTTCCAGCATCTAATCCTAAGGGTAACTGAAAAAGACGAATTATTCAGAGTCCGCGGCATGGATCTTTGGAGACGATGAAATTAGGGACAAGGAGAGAGAAAAGGAAGCAGAGAGAGAAGGAGGAAGAGGAAAGGAAAATAAAGCAACTAGAGACGCCAGGCCTCCCATCACAGAAAGCCCAGATGAAACCTTTGTGAACCATTCCCATTGTTCTTAAATCATTCTCTGTTTATTTCCCTGGTACCGTCTTTGAGTAGAGAGAGGGTGTCTCTTAGCTCCCCTGTATTTCCGAGCGTAGCTTAATTAATCCTTGATTGATTGAAAGGCTGACTCATCTGAACCTGGAGTGAAATGGAGCTTTTTAATTTTCTTTTCTGCTGAACCTGAACTAGAGCATGTAGTAATCAGGAAAGGATCCCTTGTTATCAGAAAGTCCCAGCTACAATGCGCCCTTTGTGACTGAGCGAAAAGAAGGTGGGTGAGTATTTAGGAGCAGATAAAGCACCCCCCCACTCCGCACTGCCTTCAGCGATACGGGATTTTTCTTGATCGTTATTTCCTCCTGAAATGAGTCACGTGGCTGGGGACCTGGCTGGCCTGTGGGCTAAGTGGTGGGTAATTCTCGTCAAAGGCTGGCCACCAATGAGACTGAGGGTCACTGTTCTGTGCTCTTCGCTGCCCCTCCTGTCTCTCCCCAGCGACCTGGGTTGACTGATGAACATTTCTTTTTTTCAAGATCTCTTTTCTTAGACCTTTGCGTTAACTGGCATGACTTCATTCATTCCTTCAGACTCTGGGCATCCAAACAGAATATGACAGGCAAGGGCCCTGTTCTCACTGAGCTCACGTTCCAGTGTGGGAAGACAGTCAATACATGTGCAAACAAGTGACAAGAACGCGACCTGTGAATGAGAATCTTCAGCATGGGAAGTCCTACAAGGGCCGTGAGACAGGATGGGGCAGTGGAGGTTGACTGGGGGCTAGGCCTTTTTCAGTTACTTGGTTAAGAAAGCCCTCTTGATGGGGTAACAGTTGAGGTTACATTTTAGCAGAAATGCATTTGAACTGAACTCTGAATGTTACGAAGCAGTCAGTCATGCCAAGATCTGAGAGCAAATGTCCTAAAGGGACAAAAAAAGGTCCTGAAGTGGGTGTGTCCATGGCATGGCGGGGTAAGAAGCGGGGGGTGAAATGAGATTGGAGAAGGAGGCAGGGCCAGATGATGGAGGCATTTGTGGGGTACGGCGAGGAGTTTAGATGTCACTGTACAGGCGTTGGGAAGCCACAGGGGAGCGGTGGTGAGTGGAGGTGTGTGCGTGTGTGTGTGTGTGTGTGTGTGTTCGTGTTGGGGGGGGGGGTAACCTAATCAGGCTCATAGGAGAACAGGCTCTAGAGAGGGAAGAACCCGAGATTGGATAGGAAGCTGTCACAGTAATCCAGGTGAGAGATGGTGGTGACCTAGCCATGGAGCGGAGAGAAGCAGATGGATTTGGGATATAATTTGGAGACAGAGCCAATGGGACGAGCTGATTGGGGTGCAGGTGGGGGTGAAGCAAATAATGTATACTATTAGTTTCCTGGGGCTGCCATAAAAAGTGCCACAAAGTGGGTGGCTTAATCAGCAGAAATGTATTGTCTCACAGTTCTGGAGGCTAGAAATCTGAACTCCAATGTTAGTAGGGCTGGTTCCTTCCGCAGGCTGTGAGGGAAGCATCTGCCTCAGTCCTTGCACCTTGGCTTGTAAGTGGCCGTCTTCTCTGTCTTCTCCCATGGTCTTCCCTCTATGTATGTCTGTCTCTATGTCCAAATTTCCCTCCTCACAAGGACACCATTCTTATTAGACCACGGGCCCACTTGACTCCAGTATGACCTCGTCTTAACTAATTACATCTGTAATAAGGTCACATTCTGAGGTACTGGGGGTTAGGACTCCGATCTATAAATGGGGGAACCAAAGACACACAGTCAGTCTTCTGAGGAGCCAAGCAGTGAAAGAATTCATTCCTTCATCAAATATTTATTAGCACCTTTTGTATGATAGGCACAGAGCGAGGTCATCAGGTCACACAGACGACTGAGACCATTGCTATCTAGGGACTGGCACGAGTATGAGAGAATCAAGTCCACAGGTTTTACATATATTTAAAACTTACATCTCAAAGAAAAATGATTATAACACAATAAGATAAAGGCCACGATAGGTTCCTGATTCTGTGAGAGCTCAGAAAAGAAAGAAACCTACTCGGGGGGGTTTGGGGACAGAGGCCCTCCTAGAGGAGGCTTGAAGGACAGACAAGAAGTTCTTCATGACTAGGACGAGGGACGAAGGTGTGACGATATTCCAGGCAGATGGAACAGCATGTGCGAAGGATGACAACAGGAAAGAACAGAATGCTGGGAGAACTTAAGGGAAATGGGGCCACAAGGGTGGCAGAGGGCGATGGTCGAGGGGCCCAGATCACGAGCGATTTGTCCTCCTTGCTAAGCAGTTGTGATCATGATACAAGCACGGAAGAGCCAAAGGGAGGCTAAGCAGGGGCCATGAACATACGCGGGTTTTAGAAAGATGAACTAGAAGAAGGAAACGCAGAAAGCAGTTTGAGGCTCGGACAGAGATGGTAACGATGGGGATGAAGAGGGGGCCGCCGGAATCTGAGGACCCTTTCTGTCTTCTCCACCCTCTGCCCTCCATCCCACGCACAGAGCTGCCTGACTTGAAGCCGGTGTCACCTTCAGGGCTCCTGGGCTCCAGCTGCACCGACCTCCTCACCCCTAGGGTTTGGGAAGCTCCTTTGCACTTCAGAGCCTTCACCCTGCTGTTCCCTCCCCCCTGGAAGGCCCTTCCCTGAGCTCTGTGCACAACTGGTCCCTGTCGACCTCAGTTCCGAGTCCCCTCCTCAGAGCCCACGCCAACTATTTCCTTCCTGGCCCTCACAGCACATTCTGGTTTATTTATTTGTGCACTTGTTTATTACGATGTACCTTCGCCCTGTGGAAAGTGGGCAGCTTTAGCGCGGTGTGTCGTTCATGACTAAATCCACAGGCCTGGGACAGGAGCGGACATGTCCTAGGAGCTCATTAAATGCATTGCACAAAGACAAAGGGACATCTGGCTGGGGGGAGAGGAAGGAACTTCTGTCCAACTGTGCCCAACAATGTGAGATCCATGATGAGAGAGAGACGAGACCGTCCCCTCACCACGCTGCTTCTCAGCAATGTCTGTATGTACTTCAGTTCTGAAATGCTTGCTTTGAAAATAGATGGAATAATTTAGAAAGAATCTCCTTACTACAAGAAAACTTGAGAGAGGAGAAGAAAAATGCCTTAAGGGAGACCTGCATAATCACAGTCGTGACGCTAGAACCATCCCAAATTCTAAAAAGGCAAACGAAATCATCCTTGGCTCAGGAGGTGAGGCATGTTTCCCTTGGCCAGGCTATTCATTTTGGGCCCAATAATAAGGGCACAGAGGTAGCGCCAGGCTTGGCTCTCAGACGAGCCTCATCCACTGACTCACTTACTTTTCCCAACAGCTTATTATCATCAGCTCCACTTTACAAATGAGAAAACTGAGCCCGAGAGAGGTTAAGCAACCCGCCCGAGGTGATACAGTTGGCAAAGAGCAGAGTGAGGGTTCGAACCCGGGATATTTGGCCCCAGAACCAGCACTCTGAAGCAGCCCCCTCAGGTGAAAGCTGCACTACAGGAAAGTTAATCAACTCATCGCATCGTGGTCATCACCAACATCAGCTTGTTGTCACTTGTGTTAGTCAGCATAGGCTACTTGCTATAGCAGAGGATCCTTGAATCTCAGTGGCTTCACCCAACACAGGTGTATTTCTCACTCACTCCGCTGTTGACTGGTCACAGGGGTGCTGTGCGCCACACCCTCGTTCGGGAACACCTTCCATCTCTGTGACCCCAGGGGTCTGGGAGTCCTCCCCGGGGCCCTTTGCCCACGGCCAGCCAGCGTGACAGCAGAGAGAGAACACGAGGACCTGGGGGAGATCTCAGGAGGCAGTTCAGTCTAGCTGTGCCCAGAGTGGAGAGGTCGGCATCTTGCCAAGCATTGCCCCATGCTTCTTTTTAAGGACTTTCGTAGGAGAGACCTGGCCGGTGCAGCTGCCAGGAGTCGGCAGACATTGATTCTGGTCCTGACCCCCCAATCGCCAGCTGTGTGCCCAGTGAGTCAGAGCCTCCTGTGGTCTGGGGTTCCTTATTAACAAAGTGGGGAACCCGACCACCGGCCCCATGTCTGCCCCCTCGCAGTTCAGAATGTCTACATGATAAAGCATCATTTTATTACTTTTAATAATCGTGGCGCTTTAATCATTTCTATATTGATGTTCTGTTTTTATGCCTTTGTTCAAAACGGCAACCATAATTATAACATTGATTCTGAGAGGAAATACTATCAATTTTCTTCAAACACTCAATACCTCGTTATATACCATCTATGCATACTCCAGGGAGGAAAAAAAGAGGCTCTCCCTGTGTATTTGGACTAGTTACTTGAAGCAATTAATTAAACTGGGGAAACTACAGATTTCTATCTCATCAGGCCTAGAGCCAGATTTCAGTTAGAAACTTAATAATCTACAAGCCGATTATGTGCTGTGATGTGACAATTTTTTTGTACAAAACAGTACTTGCATCCATCTATTAGAGAGCATCTGAGCATGTCAGATGAGCAAGGTGAAAACTGCCAGGAAAATACATATCCGGACGGCGGAGTTAATAACTGACTGGGGTTCCTTGTGCCGTTCACTGCCAGAGGCCGGGCTTCTGAAGTGTGTGATGTTATCGTGACCACAGGCATGTTGTGAGGATTTTGAGAGGCGGGGCAAGGTTGGAGCAGGCAGGTGGAGACACCTGGGGTGAAGAAGAGATTTTAAACCCCCAGGAGAGATGGCGGGGAGTCCGGTAGAGACGGAAGGGATCCCTATTTTAGAGAAAATAAAACAGGCTCGTCTCAACAACCTGAGAAGCCAGGGCCAGAAGATGGAGAGCAGAGCACAGCCCAGGGACACTTCTGCTTGTCCCTCTCCCATCACATCCGCTGGAAAACACTCAAGGCAGACACTTGTCCCGCCTCCACCACCAACCTCAACCCATCCCGGCTGCCATTTTCCCTGAACCACTGTAACTGTCTCTTCTCACTCCTGCCCTCGGCGATCTGTTGTCCGTCACCTCAGTGACAGTGTTCTTTAGGAAACACAGATCAATTATGTCCCCTCCTTGCTTAAAACCCCATGGCTCTTACAGCGTACACCAGACATTGACATGACTCAGAGGTCCTGCGGGAGAGGGGCCACCTACTCTGTGGGCCTCGTGTCACCCCGCTGTCATCTGCACTCGCTGCTGTTGAGTTCAGCCACACTGTCCTTTCAGGTTCTTTATAGGAGAAGCAATGGGTCCAGTTGTTCTTCTGGAGAAAAGCACAGTAAATGCGTCATTTCCCTGTGTTTCCAGAACGTTGGGGGACACTTTATAGGTGCACTAACAACTGAACACATTGCTTTACATTTAGAGGCACTTCACCTGGAAAGGTAGCTGAGGGTTGAAGAAAAACCTATCAAGCCTGTGACTTGAAAATGTGCTACATGCTCATACATTTATTCTATGTCAAGACTTTTCAGACAGCCTGACATGTGTTTGCTGGTTTCGTAACTCAGATCTTAGTGAAGTCACCCCCACTGAGAGCCGGCCCCGACCTCCCCGAGAGGTAGCACTCACTGTCCTGGCATCATGGGCTTCTCCTTCTGGCACTTACCCACATGTCTGCTGGGCTCTTTCATGCGTGTTTGTGTCCCACACTAGACTCTGAACGCTAAGAGGACAGAGATCTGGTCTGCATGTTCCACCAGGACTCAACACATGGATCCCAGCCCATAGCAGGTGCCCCGTAAATAGTCATTGACCAAATGACGGAGCAGACCCCGTCCTGATGGCCATTTCCTTCCAATCACGTTCCCTTAACCCTCTCCAGGCCAAATTGCTTACTCCTCCTGCTGTGCTGCTCCCATGTCCCTTGGCACAGAGCATGAACCCCGGACTCACCACACTGTACTTCTGCTAGCTGTCTCTTCTCCCGGGGCTCAGGTCTGAATGCATGGGACCAAGTACGGAGTGGGTGTGCAGTGAATGCTTACTGGGTTGAATTGTGATCTCCAGGAAAGTAGCTGGGGCCCAGATGCCCTGACTACACCAGAGCCAGAAGTGATGCCCCAGGAGGTGCCCCGAGGCAGGTGATGGTGCCGCCGTGTATGAAGAAAAGCCTTCCCCACCCGCCCTCACCCAAGATCCATTCCCTCACTCAAGAAGGCACCTGGGCTCATAGAAAAGAATCATTGGTCCACTCGCTTAGACAGCAGTTTTCGAACTTGACCATTGTTCAGGAAACTTGGGCGATTTGTTACAAACAAATCCCGGGGCCCACCTCGACCTACTGAAGCTGGGTCTCCAGGAGGGCGGCCCAGGAACTGGCATCTGTAACTCCCTGGGTGACTCTTAGGCAGCTAGCCTAGCCAGGAGTCCATCCTGCTGTCACCTGAGATCCTCGGGTGAGGAAATATGTAAGCACAGCAATAACCACAGTACACGGTAGAGGCTCCGAGGAAGCATTTAAGGCCCAAGGGGAAGTCTTTGTTCCTAGCTTTCAATTAAGAAGTGGCCCCATGCATACCCAGGAGTCTGCAGCTGTAGCAGAGGAACCTTCAAAAGTTCTGAGAGAGACCTGAATCTCCCGCCTCACCCCACCCCTCACCAGAGGGATAAAGATCTGGCCCACTGGTCACTCGAGTTGGTCTCAGGAATTTTCATCGGGTGCCATCGTGATCTTTATCATGAACATTTCTAGGAAGCATTTACTACCCGACAGATACTGTTCTACAGCTTACACATATTACTTCACCTAATAAACAGGAACAGCGAGAGGCTGGTACAAAGCAGAATGCCCTGGCCCCTGCTTGGGGAGCTCCGGAAGCATCGTGGGTCGGAGTGCCAGCGCCGGACACAGTTCTGGAGCAGCTCTTGGCTCTCAGAGGTGGATCTGACCTCCCTGGGGAAGGACCCCTCCCGGTACACTGCCAGGGGTTCCAAAGCCTGGGAGGGGGCTGGGGCCTGCAGAGGGCTAGGCGCTCTCCCTGGGGCTCACTTTATGAGCTCAACAGTCCTCCAGAGACCACCAGAAGTTCCCCAAGTGACCCTTCTCCATCCTGTTGCTGGATGCCAGAGTCTAGAATTACAACCACAGATATGGGGCCCACCCACAGGGAGGTTACCTGCAAAACCTTGGGTTTGGGGTTCATTGGGTTGGAGTCGGGGCCCACGGTTCTTTGGATTCTTTGGCAGTGAGGATTATGCTTGGACGTAAGAGACGGTGAAGAAAAGCCCAAAGCTAGAATAGGCCACTGCTATCTGGAGATAACCCACTATTTTATGGATTATGCTTTACCGCATTTAACAGTTTACAAAATATACTAAGTATATTGAGCGCTTATAATCCTCACAACATCATAACAAGGGAAGCTTATTAGCTTCATTTTGTAGCTGAGGTTCCATCACTCGCCAAGGTCATGTGAGTTGACCCAGGGCTCACATCCAGGTCTTCTGGCTCCAGGATCGTTGCTCTCTCTCAGTGCCTCACACACAGACAGACAGAAGTTTGTTGGAAGAAAGAATGAATGAATGACTCTCTCCCCAGCTAGATACTATTGAGGATATAGAGATGGATACTGAAAACAGCCTTTCCCCTCAGCTTTCTCCTCACACCCACCCCCACAACCACAAACAATCATGGCTGGCTGACACCTACTGTTGGTTTTTACAAGAATAGATGAATTACCTTTCAAACAGTGTCAGCAGATACTAAGAGCCAACAAAAGGATGGGTTCATCTGCCCAGCGAGAATTTCTAAGGCCCAAAAGGTGGCTCCTTTTGCAAAATGTTCTATGGAAGCTCTAACTTTTAATTTATACTGCCAAGGAGATATTTGATTGTTTCCTGCAAATGCTAATAGTGCAAGGCTCATAAATACTAATGAAACACTATAGATTAGCAGAGCTCAGCAAGTAACCTGGGGCATCTAGAAGAGAGTTATTAGATTAAAAAATATAAAGAATACCTTTTAATCAAGTATTCCCCAGACTGGGTTCCCAAATGTTAATGAATACTCTCTCTGGCTGTATGGAGAGCAGACTCAAATAAGTACCTTTAGGAATCCCGAAGTGAATTATTGACATAGCTTGAGCTTGAAAAGAAATCTATTTATTCAAAGGCTATTTTAGGTGCCACAGGATGGAAGCGCTTAAGACAAAGGTTGGGAGGGACACTGAGATAAACATAATTTAAATGCATACTTCTGTTTCAGCCAGCTAAGCAACCTAAGCTGGAATTCGCTTATTAAGTTTTACTTTTATGACACAATCCCTCAGTGACCATAACTCCCCTGGAATGTACAAGGCTCCATGTTATCAGAAGCTGTATCTTTGCGCTTTATTACTGAACCTTCCGTCCCCAACGGTACTTATCAGGTGCTCAATAAATATTTGTTAAATGCTTGAAGAACTCTCTTAAAACATTTTCCAGAGCTTTTCAGATGCTGTTGTCTGATCTGATCACAACATCCTCCTGTAACAAAACCCCCAAATTAATACACGCCCTATGAAGGCCCTGTCTACCCTGGCCACAGCCTACAGCCCTGCTCGCTCCTGCCCTGAGCTACAAGCTCACCAGAAGACCCCCATTCTCCTGCCCAGGTTCTGGAAGTTTCTCTGCTTGGAATCTTTGAACAACCTTTTTACCTATGTTTCTCGGGCAGACCCTAGTCATCTTTCATAGTCCTCGTGACCCCCCCCCCTTGTGAAAACTGCCCTAATATTCTCCAAGGGCTCAGTGTCCTTCCTCGCTCTTCCTGGCTGAACCCAAAAGTGGGTCCCGCATGCCTGTATGTTCCCCGCGGGACCAGCCTCAGCACTGGCACAGAATTCTTTGTCAGCAAACGTGGTGGTGGTGTTATCTGATCTGAATCACAGAAATGCAGTGCAAAGAGCATTTGGTCCCAGGAAAGCTTATGTGTGGACCCAAGTAGAGAAAAGCACCCAAAGTCTCCCCACCACAAAGCAGAAAAATCCTTCTAGGTGGGCTGAAAACTACTGGGCCATCCAAGGCTGAGGTCAAAGTAAAGGTCATGGCAAAGGGAGAAAGAAAATACAGAGACAGTGGTATGAGGAGCACGGCAGCGAGTGGCCTGCGGTGAGGTTCCAGGTTACCAAGGGTGGATTTTCTCTATAAAGAGCCTGCGTGGTGGCGTGTGGGCAGACCCATGGCGTAGGGGTCCCAGGTCCTCAGAGGCGCTCGGGCAGAGCCTCCGTTGAGGGGCTGTGACTTCTCAGCATACTTTTCTCTGTTGCCTGTTGAAGTTCCGGCAGCCATATGCTTTCTATAGACCTCCACGTGAGCCAGACCGGATGTTTGTTGTATGTCTCTTCATGCGTTTGTGATGTATCCATCAACCTCTTTGCCATCTTCTATAACAGAGCAGGATAAACATTTAAGCCAACCTGGGGAAGAGCCCATTATCGGAAGATTCTGTAACTCCCGGGCAATTGCCAAATATGGATTAATTCCGCACAAAGGAAGAGGAGGTGCAGAGCAACACCTGAGAAGGGCTCATCGCTGGGGCATCTGGAGCCGAGCTCCCCACAATCAGCAAACCCAGTTTCTCCACTCACTCACTGTGTGACCTCTCTGGCTGCAGTGGGAGAATTACTGTACCTACTTGGTAACACTGTAATGAAGACTGAATGAGTTAGTACGTGTACAGTTCCTACAACAGTGCCTGGCATGTAATAAGTGCCACCTTACAGTGTCACTTCCCTTCCATAGGCCAAATGGCACAGTAGAATGTGCCAATCTACACAATCGCGTAGGTTATACCATGAGGGTGTGGGGCCTCAGTCCTGCCAACAGACCAGGACTGAGGTCAGGTGGGGCTTTGATGGACAAACCCCACCTAGGACACTTCACAGAGTATGTTTCCAAGGAAACAGACCTCAGGGACCACCCCTGGGGTACCACACCACTGAGGTGGGGCCATGCAGTTATGCACCAGCACACAACAAAATGCCACAGAATGATGCTGGACCCAAGTCCCCCAGAGCTTCTCTCCTTCGACAGTGTGCCGTCCTGTTGCTCACTTACAACATGAAGGTGGTTGGGAAAGTATCAAGGGAAATACAAGCATAAAATCACGCCATCGTCCTGTGCTGCTGGCCCGGCAGCCTTGAGAAAGTGCAGGACCCCCTTGTCCAGATGTCTGGGTGTTCCTCACAGCTCTGTGTCCTCGGACATGTCACACCCCCACTCTGGTCTCGGATTCTTCATCTTGACGTGAGAGAGTTGGTCGGGATGACCTCTAAGGTCTCCAGCCTCAACATCAGGGACTCTGAACTTTGGGTCCTGGGCAATGTCTGGCTCCAAGAAGTCTCTTCAAGTTCCTTGAATGACGCCTGTCCTCCGAGTCTTACTTGGTCACAAGAACTCGTGGATTCCAGAACTGAGGGAGCCCCGAAGACCTTCTACTTGAGAGCTGAGGCCTACAATACGTGTGGCGAGTTGGAGGGAGTGCCAAAGGACGAGGGGCCACTCTGGACAAGCAACCAGAGCAGACCCAGCCATAAGCTGAGCTCAGGAGGAGTAGGAGGCGTCCAGCCCACCCCAGTTTCCAAGCACCATGGCTGAGCAGCCTTCGAGACTCCTTTTCCACTGAAGCCAAAGGGAACCGGCCAGGAAGGGGACTTGGGAACACTTGATGAGGGACAGGGAGCAGGGACAGGAGTAACGAGGGAGAGGACGATAGAAACAGAGAGAACCAGCAGATGGTCCCCTACCCAAAGCACCATGAGTCCTGTCAGACACAGGAGCGGGATGTAAGGGGGAGGGGTCATGAACAGGGAAGAGAGCAGGAAGGGACAGGAAGGGAGGAAGGAGTGAGGCCGATGAGGACTGGTGGCCTCGTCGCCTGGGGACGTCCACGTCCCCTGCCACAGGCAGCAAGACATCAATTTCATCTTGTGCTTACGCTTCAATGCATGTGCAAATGTCCTGCTGTGTTCACAGAAGGTCAGCTACCAAGCTGTCTGTGGGGAATATGTGTTTCACATCTATCAGGTGAGCTGCCGTGGAGAAAAGACTGAGAACTGCGCTTATGGAGAGTCCAGAGAGTCAATTCCTAACAGAACACTGAATATACACGTTGGTTCATTCATCCGACAATTTCTGAGGACCTACTATGTGCCGGGTCTCATATACTATTAATTTCTATATCCTAAGCCCAATATCATGTATAAGAGTTAGTTAATATTCACTGACTACATGCACGTATTTCTCTTCTTTATTGAATCTCAATATAATTTCTCTGAACTCTGGAAATGTTTGATTCCCTCCCCTTTCCTAAGCCTAAAATCTAGGATCTTATTAAAAACTGTCGATCGTGCCATTGCCTTTTTCTTGAATTGTCTGTTTTGCTCCCTTCAGGTGCTATCCATGGCCTGCCCAAAGCCAGAGCTGGAAGACAAGTAAGTTCCCAATGGGCAAGGCTGTGTCCTCGTGAGCCTTGGACGTGGCAGTCAGCTGAGGTTTCTCTGGAACCTACCAGCCGAGCACCATGGAGAAAATCAGCTCCTTCTTGAATGCCATCTGGGACACCATCTTGAACAAGCACGAACAGGGCCTCTTCAACACCATCTGCCTGGGTGTCATCCTGGCGCTGCCACTACTGGTGGTCCTCACACTGCTCTTCATCTGTTGCCACTGCTGCTGGAACCGGCCACGCAAGAATGGCCAACAGCCAGTACAAAACAAGGGAAAGAAGAAAAAGAAGAAGAAGGCAGAGGAAGACCTCTGGATCTCTGCTCAGCCCAAGCTTCTCCAGATGGAGAAGAGGCCATCACTGCCTGTCTAGTCGGGCAGGAAGCAGAGGTGCCCCCTCAAGGACTCGGCTGTCTTCCACCTACACGCAGGCAGGGAGCAGCGATCCCTGACCTGACACACTCACATCAACAGAGGAACTTCTCAACCAAGGAACAAACCTCAGGCGAGTGTCCCCATGGAGGGCACTCCCAGGGAGCATGTGGACAGCTCTTGGGCACGGTCTTGGCAGCTACGTGTCCAGTAACAATGCTCTTCCCTACAGACTCAGGCATGCCATCCAACGGTCCCTGGCAAACTACATATGCAAAAGCACAAGGAACATGTATCTATACATCTTGACATGTCTCCCCAAAGCACACACACACACGCACACACACACACACATGTGGGTACTTGGGCAAGTGTATTTTGTTCATCAAATGGTCACTGAATGTCTACTGTGGGCAAAGCCCTGTGCACGGCAGTACATTATCTGCTCTTACAAAAACATCCCCCAGGAAGGCCCGGCCAGACGCGGGCACATATGCACAGTTCTAGGACCAGGCAAGGTGCACATCTTCCCCACAAACTCAGGTTAGAGACGTGTGCTTCCCTCTTCCTATCCCTACATAACCTTTGACTGGAAATCCTCATCACTGGGCATCCAGCAACCTGGTCAAGCCTCCATCCCTGTACGATACAGACTCAGCAAGTTCCCATGCTTTTGACCTCCCACCTGGGAGGAAAAATTTAAAGTGTGACAGATCAAAATTCATTGACAGCTACTGTCTTGCAACTCTGGACAAGGTCCTCGTTCCCACTGGTCAATATTTAATGTGGTCCCAGACCTCCCTCCGAGACGCTAGAACCACTGAGCAAGGCGTCTACTCCACGTGAGAACAAACCGCTCTTGGTAGTGACTCCCAGAGAGCTATGGAAACCAGGTTTCTCCAGGGGAAAGTATGCTTCCCGATGGAAGGGAGGTGCTACACCCGAGTGAGGAGTCTTCCGCGGAACCGAAGGTTTTCAGCGGGGAAGGAATTACGACGGTCCCTGGGACAGCCTTGCAAGAAAGCACACTGGACACGATTTCCTACGGTGGAAATGGAGGCCTTGCATGTTGTAGGAAGGCTGACTGCAGGAGATACAGAGTCTCAAGGAAAGCAGGATGAAGCTATGTAGAGGTTTATCGATATTTATGTTGAGGTTTGGACAAGTGCCTTGCATGCAGACGGTACTCCTAACTGTCTGCGGAGGCCGTTGGCTTTGTGACGATGTTAAGGGTAAACTACATACCTCACTAATTCCCCCAACTGACCTTCTGAGTGAGTCCGCTCATGCTGCGATGCCTGGGGGCTGAGTGTTGAATTCTGCAGGAAGGTGCACACAGAACCAAGAGTCAGCTTGGCACAGGTGTCGTTCGGACGTGTAAACTAGGTCTGTAGAGGGTTCCCCTGCCAGGCTGAAGTTGGGGGGCCATGTTAATCCACTTGTATGATGAGCTGGTTGGTGTTTTCATTGTATTGTGACCATATTACAGTGACGGGTAATTCCCAACGTGGGAGTAGGCTGTGCTGTCCAAGTTCATTTGCAAATCTGCTGGGTAGCGCTCATGAAATATTTTCCCATGGAAGCTCTTCTAATGGTGGTGAAATTGAGATTTAAGAACGTAGCTAAACTATGATATTGAGAGTGGCAAAAACTAAATTCTATAAGAGTGCAGTAATGGAAAAATGCACTCTATCTGTTCTCTTGGCCTACTTGGTACTCACCTGCCCTCCAGGTCTACTCCAGGCCTGCGAAGGGCAGGTGCTGGGTGGTGACTGCTGCACCAGGTCTTCTAACAGGTGACCCTGTGACTCATAATTCACGCCTGCATATATTTTAGGACCAGTAACGTTCACCCTCTCACCTTAAGTGGCCCTAAGTACCCGGGGCACTCAGACCCTCACTCCTAAACCGCTGTGACCAGAGGAAGAAGCGCCTTCTGATTCTCTGTCCCCTTGTCACATGGAGAGTTTTTCATGGAGCATCTGACTGTCCCCTGGACATCACAAGATGATTAGTCATCTCCCCACACAAAATGCACGAACCTCACCACGTCCACCACTGCCCACCAGGACACATTCCACTTCCTGTCTCCAGCACTCAGCACCCCCCGAAACGCATGTCTTGGGGGAGTCGTGGAGGCTGACGGCTGAGACTGGTGTCAGATATGATCCCGGCGAGCAGATCACTGGGATCAGGGCCAGCAAAGGAGCATGGCTGCCATGGCAACCGGCCGCTCATTTGAATTAAGACAGCAGTCGGTTGTCACTGCCATAAGAAGGCCTCAGTCTCCAGGTGCAGCGTCCCACTGTTTCCTCATAGAACAGACCAGCTCTACCTCCGGGCACAAAACACCCCGAAACACATGTCTCAGTTGCTTCCATAGCCTAGGACCCCGGACACCTAAGCCCTGACTGAGGCCTGTCTGTTCCCCATCCCAGTTTCCCGACAGCCTTCCCTGGAATACCTAGGACAGTGCCAGGTGCACGCACGAGCGGCCCTCCCGTTTCTACTGAATGAGCCCAAGGCAGTTACTGGTGTCCACTCCCTTTTCTTCCCACTTCATTCTCATCCTTCTCTCACTCCCTCTTCTCCTGGCACCAGCCCAGCTCCATCCCTCTAATCCTCTCCAGTTTTACTCCTTCCCAGCCTCTGTCTCAGAGCTGCCACTGGCCATGGGGGAAGCCCAGGCTGACAGCCTGCGTGGCCCATCTTGGGGGATTTAAGCTCATGAAGGACAAAAAAGATTGTAAAAAAGAGGCTTCCTAAACCAGCACCAGCTTGGGGAGGAGCCCCCAGGTTTCTACGCACCTTCAACCAGAGTCAGAGAAGGTCTTTCCCCACCCTCAATGGATTCACTTTTGTATTTCTTGGGGAGAGGGGGAGGGAGGCTACAGAGAAAGGGCAGTCGCCTTTTCAAGAAGACTATAAATGGTCCAAGTTGTATAATATTTGTCAATATTTTTTTTCTGGAAAATTCAAACACACCAACAGAAAAACTTATTTAAATAAAATACTTTGAACATAAAAAGCCATGCCTGGCTTCCTTATGTGCTGGAGTCAGACGCTCTCTTGGTATTAGATGTGACCCTCTCAATCAGATAGAGTGGGTGCAGTGACTCCTGGGATACCAAAGGCCCAGCCTTCCAGCACTGCCCCCGCCCCCGGCAGGGTCACAGGTCACAGGCGAAGGAATGCAGTCACACCACTGCCTGCAGAGCGTTTGCCTGGGGACCAGGCACCCGCAGAGGTGCCAGCTGCAGGAGAACAGACTCAGGTGCCCTGGCAACACTTACAGAACATTCCCTTCAGTGCGGTCAACTGATATCTTCTTAAAGGAAAAAGAGGAAAACAGCAAAAACTAAGTGAAAACAGACCTGTGCGTTAACTCTGGTGCGGCCAAAGGGAGAGATCAAAAGCCTCTACAGTAGCTGCTAGGGAGATAGACAGGTAGATAGATTCCGTGTTTCCCTGAAAATAAGACCTCGCCGGACAATCAGCTCTAATGCGTCTTTTGGAGCAAAAATTAATATAAGACCTGGTCTCATACTTTATATTATATTATATTATATTATATTATATTATATTATATTATATTATATTATATTATACTATATAAGACCCGGTCTTATAGTAAAATAAGACCGGGTCTTATATTTAGGTCTTATTTTCAGGAAACAGAGTAGACAGACAGACAGATAGACACATGTATGTATAGGTAAATGTTTCTCTTTTTTCATGTCAGCCATAGCTTTGCATTAATTATGAAATATAATGATTTCGATGCTCCTGATCCATCCCTTAATGACGGGCATCAAAGTTGGTCATCAAAGCAGAAACCATCTAGAACAGAGCTGCCCAATAGAACAAGGAATGATGGGCCTGTCCCATACGGTACTATTAGCCACATAGAGCTATTTAAATTAAAATGAAATAGCATGAAAAGTCCAGCAACTGAGTCACGTCTGCTACATTTCAATTGTTCACTAGCCACGTGGTCCAGAAGCTCGTGGGAGGCGTGGTCAAACACACTCGCCATCAGCTAGGGCTGAGGAAGGCAGGCTGATATTCCTGTGGTTTCACTCGATTCCTGGGCCCCGTCTCCACCACCACACCGTCCATGACAACCTGAGAACAGATTCTCCATTCGGGCCTCTGTTCTCTCCTCCGGGACTTCCAAACCTTTCCAGTGTAGAGGACGGAATGTTGCCCAGAAACTATGTGGGGAGGAGCAGCTGCGGCACAGCTGCGGGGACGCCAGAGCTAACTGCCATCAGCTCCACCTGCCCAGGCTCGGCCCTGACCTGAGGAGTAAAGGAAATAATGGGTAGGACGCATTTCAGACAGACAGGGCCTGGCTTATAGTAAGTGCTCAGTAAGTGTTAGCTGTTATTCTTAAGTGTAGATGGAAGATCATAAGCGAGCTGTGTTCTAGAAGTCAAAGGAGGAGAAAGTTTCAAGAAGAAAGCAAGAGTCCATCAAGTCTTATGGTGTAGTCAGTTCAAATGAGATAGGGGTTTAAAACAATGTACATTTTCTCTTCCTCTTGGTGTAATACATTCCTGATTTCACCAGACACGGCACTGTCTGCAGCACGACCAATACCCCATGAGTAAGGAGGGCTCCCAGTTTGCAGTATGTGATGGGTGAGTTTGTCCCCTCTGCCCACAACCGAGCCATCCTACGGTGACAGTGGTGCCCCCTGGTGGCCAGATCAGGAGAGTATTTGCATCAGCGTCTCATTCACCTCACAGCAGTTTCCCTTACAACATCAATCCAGCTAGATCACTGGTCCTCAGACTAACGGTGCGAAAGACTCACTGGGTTTCCTGTGATATTCACGAATCTGTCAGGGTCAACACTGCCATGTTCATTGGACAGATGAGGGATACTCAGAATCCTAAGCCTTAATTGTTGTTACAGACATTTCTGTGACGTGGTCCTGATTTTACATCCCTGCCTACAGGAAAGCTTCCCAAACCACATGAGCCTTGCCCATCACAGCAAAAGCAGATGATATGGCAATTGTCTCTGTTCCTCATTCAAAGCACTCCACTCCCACCCGCATTAGAATTAGCTTTTGTGAGGCCAGAATTGTATCTGTCTTATTCACCACTGTATCTCCAATACGTAGCAGGGAACCTGGTACATACTACATGCTAAATAAATGCATTGATGAGGGGGAAGAAAGAGAATCACTGGGTGTCTCCCTCTGACCTTCTGCTGGATTTATTAAATCTTGGATGAGGCCAGACTACCTGCTCTTCTAGCAAGCACTCTAGGTAAATGCCAGTGGTCCCTGAATCACACCTTGGAAATGTTAACTAGATACTCAGAAAACAAGCAAATTCTATGGTCAGTGTTTGCAAAACACTGCATACTGTGACTTTCCTACTTTTCTTTGAGGTCCACGGTGAGTGTATTGCATTAGGTTCTAAGAGGCACTATAAGGCAGAAACTGGTATAACTCTGCTTAGCTCAATGCTTTCCCAAGCTTATTTGACCATGATACCTTTTCTTCTTCTAGCACATCTAGAGGAGGAAGGGTTCCGAGGAACACAGTTTGGGAAACGCTGCCAGGGAGGGTCTGCATATCCCCCAGGGTTCATCTGTTCCTATCTTTGTTTATAACTCAGTCCTATCATCCCCAAGGACACCCTTTCTGAAATGCACACAGATTCTCCTTTACCTCTCGCGGCCTTTGTTTCTCACTCTGCCCTTTGGCTTTCTTCCGTTAGTGACCCACAACAATCCTACTGGTAGCCATTCATGGCCCACATGCCTTAGAGCTGGCTAGAGATACACTTCTACATCAAGAGAAAAAAATAGAAAATCCCAAAGTTGTGAATGAAGGTATAAAGACTAAAGATCCAGGCGGCCTCCATCTTGCCTTTCCAGAGCGCTTTGAATCACGTAAGAGCCCTCAACATCCCATTTGATTCTCACAGCGACTGACACAGTACATCAGGGACTGATGTCATTCCCATTTTATACAAGACAACGAGGCCCAGAGAAGGAAAGCAACTCACCCAGAGCAGCCATGGAAACCAAAGCCTTCAGACTCCTACCCCAGCGCCCCTCCCACACGCCGCGGGGCACCTGGACCCAGGCCCACCTGCTGGTCTTGGCTCCTCAAAGACTGTTAGCTGCAGGGGCAGCCGCTCTGCTCAGAAGTGTATTGAGTACAGCGCAGGGCTCTGCCCACAAGCCCCTGGAGTCCCGGATGTCTCCTTTAGTTGTCCCATACCTGGCTCATCTGCCTCCTCCTCCTGCTCTAATGAAAGCTAACTTTCTTCACGCATCAAAATCAAGAGCTATTTTCATTCCGTTTTTCCCCTTCTTTTATTTAAATTACAACACTACAATACCGTTGTTTTCTATTTCTGTCATAACTGCACTGCAATTTGTATTATAGAATAAGCAGGCTTTTATGGGCTAACCTGGGAACCTAACTTTTTTTACATAACATTGAAATGGAAATGGAAATGGAAACAACCCAGTTCCTGTTTCTCCTGTAGAAACCCCCTCTCTCCCCCAGCCCCCAGCCCAGTACACCAGGTGTGCGGGGGAAGAAGGGGGGGGGGGGTCCAGGCTCACTAGGCCATCTCTTCAAGGTATTTCCCAGTCACTTGTTTTGCGCCTTAGTTCAGCAGCCACACTGCCTGCACAACACTCAGCATGGACTGCATGCTGGGCCGTGGCCCACAGGCCGACTCTCAAAACCACGTTATCCAGGAAGCAAGAAAAATGGGGACTCCCCAGAACTCACCTTTACGGCGGCAAGTGGCGTCCAAGTGAGAGGTTCCCGATGGGACAACACTGCCATCTCCTGGCCTAGCTGGGTACAGCGTGCCTCCCGCTCTGGGCTGCTGGACCCATCCGCACTCTTAGAAACTGCTTCCTGATGCCACCGCCCTGGGGACGGGCTCAAGGGAATGACTTGGGAATTTTTGTAGTGAAGGGCTTCCTCCAGCAAATGATTCAGTTTTGCCAAGAGCTCTTCATTATTTATACGTGTTTTTCCTTCTGCCATGCTGTACCTCTGTTTGCATCGCTCCCTGTCCACATTCTTGCGCTCTCTCTCCACATACCATGTCTGGTCCTTTTCCTTCCAGGCACCCCCTTGATCACAATCCCTTGGGTCATTCTTGTCTTTCTCCCTGGCTCTTCCAGCATTTTCTGGCTTTAACTGATCTTTGAATCCCTGAGAACTCCAAGTTAAAAAGCAGAGCTCTTATCGTCTTATGACAAACACAAACTCTGGGACTCTATTCCCAGAGGAAGCGCCTGCCAGGAACCAGGTCTAAAGACCCCATAAAAGGACCCCTTCGCTGCCTTTACCACCTGTTTGAGGGGACAGGATCCCCTCAAATCCTGTCGATTCCTCCTCCTAAATCTCTCTTTAATCTGAGCCCTTAACCCCGTTCCCATTATTTTTGCCACAGGCCAAGGAAGTCATTACCCATTCCAGGAGCCTTCGTCGACCTGTCTGTGAGCCTCTACCCTTCCCCCAAACTGCCCTCAACACCTGCCCCGGAAGCTTTAAAAAGCTCAGGCGAACAGGACTCAGCTGGGACTCATTGAAGCGGAGTCCCAGAGGCAAAGCAGATCCGGGTACAGGAAGTGAATCAGCTCCAGCTGATTTCGGTGGACAGTGCCAGCTGAAAACCACGGTATCTCAGGGCCAAGACAACAGTCCCCACCCATCGCTCCAGCGTGGCCCCCACCAAGCTCTCCTCAACCCACCAGCAAACCACTTTCCTCCCTCAAACTCACCACATTCCACCCTTTTCATCTTTACCACCAAGTGTCCCTTGCCCGAGGTGCCCTGCAAACTCAGATTCATCCTTCCAGACCTATCGCCGACATCACACCCACGACACTTTCTCTGGGACCCTCGCTCTGCTCCCAGGGCCTGGTCCGTATCCCCATTGACTCAGTCTCCCCATCTCGCTACCCACTGCCGTGGTTGGTACCCACCACACTGCGCACACGGGCTTTGCTAGTGTCTTGTGCGGAATTGGCAATGGCTTGGAGACTTTATCGAATGCTTGTGATCCGTCTGTCCTTGCTTCTACCCTCGTGCCCAGCGGGCAGCCTGTCCCTTCTATGACAGCTGTTGCTTGCTTTGCTTTGTCCTTTAGGGTGGAAATTCCCTTTAAACTTCAAAGGCCCTATGGCTCATAACCTGACTCTAAGAAAAGTGTTTAACCCTCTGAAAAGCAGGCTTATCCAGAAATCCATTTCTGAGGCCCATATTCAGCTATCAGAGCGGGGGCTGCCAGAGCTGGTCACGGTAAATGAGCTTAGGCACAGAGGTTTAGGGCTAGAACGTTCTCAAACATCCTTTGAAAATGAGCTTCCCTCTACTTCCGTCTCTGCCCCCCACCCCCGTAGAACCCTTGAAGGGTCAGCTGAGGTTTTCTCCACCCTGAACCTTCGGGGCAATATGGGTCCTACAGGTGAAAGAATGCAAGAAGCAACTCCAGTTTCCCACAAGCCCTCATCTTGGCCAGTGGAGGACAGACGCTGGGGTCAGAGGACACGGGGGTGTGCGGCTGCCATCACAGATGCCTCCCAAGTGGAAAGACCATCAGTGGGGGCCCCCTATGTCAGAGCTAATCAGAGTGGTCAGTGATCCAGCTGCAGCCCCAGTCCAGACCCACTGAGTCAGAAGGTCTGGGGGTCTGCTCAGCACGTTTGACGAGCGTGTTCAAAGCCAGGAAGTACTGACAACCAGCAAGACTCCTGAGGCACCAAGGTGAGGAGCTTATGTGCAAACAGAAGAAGAGAGGACACAGAACTGGGGGCTGTACAAAGGGACCTTCAAGGCAGATGAGGAAATGAAGCGCAGGCATCCGCCTGGTGAAGCCGGATCAAGACTAAAGAACTCAGGCAGGTCTCTGCAAAGACGTCCTCCTCAGGGAGGCCTGTGTGGCCCCCCAGCTCCAGCAGCGTCTCTACCTCCATCTCTTAACCCTCCTGTAGTTTTCTTCTAGGGCACTTAACACTTCTTAGAATTGTGTATTTCTGTGTTGTTTATCGTCAGTTCCACCAGTATAAAATAAGCACAGGGGCAGGAATAATATGTTTATAGCAGCAGAACCTGACACACACTGATGCTGAATCATTATCTGTTGAATGAATGAATGAATGAATGAATTACAGCACCCACACTCCATTAGTGCAAGGACCATGTCTAGCTTGCTTGCCTCTGAGCTCACCTCTGTCTCTCCAGTGCTAAGCACACTGCCTGGTAAGAAGCAAGTAGACAAATTCCTGTGGAAGCCACGAGCAGGCATATTTTAATGACCAGCCCCAACCCTGGAGCCATACGTCACTGAGATCACCGGCCATCAGCTCCCGCAGTTATTATGCCATTGCTCAGTGTGTGTGGGGGGGGGGGGGGGAGGCGGGGGGGATGTGCTAAAACATTGAAAGATTGACAAAACTGTCTTCAGAGTATGTCTTGGCATTCAGCCAGAGATTAAAACTGGGAAAAGCCAAGGCAGTAAGCCACACGCCGGTCCTGGAGGGGAACTGCAGCTTTTAGGGCATTTGTCCTCCCCACTCACTCACTTCTGCTCCCAAATACCATTATTTGCCACCGTGCAAGTAAGAGACCACACCAACCAAAGTCCACTATAACGCACAAAGTTCACCTCCACTGCACTTAGGTTACATTTAGAGTTCAAGTGCACTTAGGTGGGGAAAATAACACAAGGCAATTCTTTTCCAATCACGTGGCTTATTATCTTCTTCTTGAATAGGAATTTTGAGTTACTTCAATGGTCACTGATTTGCCTACAGAAAAACCTTCCCAAGAGACAGGAAAATAAGCCAAAAGGATCTGACCTGAGGATAAAACAGATCAGCGTCTGAGCTGAGCACTTTCAGGAAACCAAGGGGCCCCACAGAGTGGGGGCCAGGAAAGGAGGGAACATGAAAAGGAGTCGCAGGGAAGTCCCTGGGAGGAACCAATTATCGAGAGAGAGAGTCAAATTATTTAAAGTTGAAATGAGTGAGAATTTATTCACAACATATGCGGATCTATGAAAATGATTATGCAAATGGCTGGAAAGAGGGCACTTAAAAATAGCAGTAACAGGCAGCTTTGGTTTCCAGCCTGCTGGATACTAGTCAGAACTGAGCTAAACGCGAATCCACTTGGTCCCTTTTGGTTCCCTTTATTCTGCCTCAAAACACCAGCAATTTTTTTAAAGGGGAAGATCTACACCTCTTCCCTCAAAACGCAGTTGTACAAGGGAGGTCATTAGCCTCAGGCTACCTTAGCACCTGGGTCATAAAAGAGAAGCCCTCCTTGGTGTTTCTTTCCAGAGAGGAGCTTCGTGTTAGCAAAACTTTAAATATTATATACATATCAGTTTGTATTAGCAAAACTTTGCATATTATATATATACCAGTTTCCAAAGATTTCCAGTAGGTAAAGTGCTAGGCTTTTTTTGGCCCTAATCCCATATATTTGTTACCAAAGATAGACTGAAAAAGCTTGCGGTTCCAGTGCTGTCTTTCCCATTCACACTCTGCAACTACTATTGCGTTGGTGTGCAGGCCCCCAATACATGAGGTCGGACAATTAAGTTCACGAATGCATCCTAGAAAAAGTGCTCCATACCTCATTGCTGAATATCACTATGGTCACCTTTGAAGTACTCCCCTTGGGAAGCTATGCACCAACGCCAGCGCCTAGTCCACCCTTCAAAGCAATTTTGGAACTCTTTTTCTGGAATAGCCTTCAGAGCTGTTGTCGTATTACCCTTGAGGTCCTGAATGCCATCAAAATGTCTTTCTTTCAATATCTCCTTTATCTTTGGGTAAAGAAAGAAGTCATTGGGGGCCAGATCAGGTGAGTAGGGAGGGTGTTCCAATAGAGTCATTTGTTTACTGGCTAAAAACTCCCTCACAGACAGTGCCGTGTGAGCTGGTGCATTGTCGTGATGCAAGAGCCATGAATTGTTGGCGAAAAGTTCAGGTTGTCTAACTTTTTCATGCAGCCTTTTCAGTATTTCCAATAGTAAACTTGGTTAACTGTTTGTCCAGTTGGTACAAATTCATAAGGAATAATCCCTCTGATATAAAAAAAAAAGGTTAGCAACATCATTGCAACAAGTTCACGAACTTAATTGTCTGACCTCATAGATGGGCAAAAATGCAGGTGACAGGGAAGTACGCTCTATGGTGTGGAGCTCAGTGACATGCTTTGTCCTGCAGGTTATCCAGCATCTCAGAAACTAGAGACTATGACCATCCCTCCAACTTCCATTAACCAGTCACCACAACCCACTCCACCCCAAGCTTATGCAGTCCCAACACTGGGCTGGTCTTGCCTCGTGCGATGATTGCTCAGATGGGCCGTCAGAAAGTTCTCGAATTTTTCTCCTAGTGTCCGCTTCCTCCTGCCCAGGACATGCTCCCCACTGTAGCCATGAGGGCGAATTTTCAACTCCACATAAGGAATGGAGAATTCGTGTCCTTTCCACGGCTCCCAGTTCACGCCCTACATAAAAAAGCCAACATCAAATAGAGGCACTTGGGAGGAGGGCAGGGTGGGTTACAATACAAAGGAATGCTTCCTTGTCAGGGAAACGGCACACTCACTGCTTAGGGGAGAGAAAAAGAGAGACAAGGGGTGACTGGGGTAGTTACAAGGCAAGCGGGGTGGACTCGAGAAACATGCGCCCTCTGCTGGGCAGCTGGGGTTAGACAGGCTGGCGGTTTGGAAGCCGCAGGGGTGGGAGGACCCGGGATGTGAGCCCAGGACGGGGGTGAGGCCTGGGCAGGAGCAAAGATAACACAGGGTCAACCTGGCCAGCAATGATCAAATTATCTTTGCCTCCCTCCTTTCCTTTCCAAAAAATTAAAGGCAAAATAGACATATTAATTGGCCAATTGTGTAAAATCATTTTCAATTTAGACTGTTTAGATATTAGCTCTGGGGTAAAGAACAGCCCGCTGAAAACTAAATTTCACTTTATGTCTTTTGACTACTGAGCGCAATAATATTTAATTCAGTTGATAACCTTGCAACCTGGCCAATAAAGAGCCCAAGTGACCAATTTTATGTATTTTAATTTGTGAGGTAAATGATAAACAAGAAACTAAATGCCTTGCAGACGCTGAAAAGCACATTAACCAGATGAATGTCTTTTATTAGCAAATACAGGGATGGTTTCGGGCATGCTGGCCGCTCGTTTCAAATATCTGACCTCTCTCCCATCACTGGCTTGCGTGAGTCAGCCCACATGCTGCCACCGTGATTCATGGGCCCAACCCCCTCAGCTTCCCGGGGGACACATTTCTTCTTCCCTTGGAAAAACCAAAGCACCAGGAGCCCCTGCAACCTGGTCAGGACCAAAGGACTCAAAATGAGCCTGGACTTTAGGTGCGCTAATACCTACAGTAATATCGTTACAAGGTGAGTTCTAGGGAGAGGTTAGATGCAGGACTCAGGACGGGAGATTAGAAACCCAGGATGGGGACTTCGAGAGTTCTTGGAGGGGACAGATTAATGATGAGAAGGAACAAGAGGCAACTTTTAAGAAGCCAGAGGAAGCAGGCAGGAGATGCCGAGAACCTGGTGAGGAGTCAACAGCAGGTTCACAGGTCATGGAGGTTCGAGGAATTGCTGGCAGGAAAGTTTCAGGGTGAGGGAGGGGAGAGGAGGTCTCAAGAACGCTTAGCCTACGTGCATACTCGTCACCTGGGAGACCGGCTTAGCATCGTGCTCTGGGCCGACTCTAGGGGTTTGGGATGAAACGGAGTGAAGACTGGGCCTGACCTAAGGAAGGCTTTGTTTCCCTGGTGATCAAAGGACTTGAGGAAAACAGCTCTGGTTAACTGGGAGAACAACTAGAAAGAATGAGGAAATGTCTGTGTCCCCCTCCAAATGCAAGTGTGGAAGCCCTAACCCCAGGGTGATGGTATTAGGAGGTGGGGCCTTTGGGAGGTAATTAGGGTTCGATGAGGTGATCAGGTTGGGTCCCCCATAGTGGGATTATGAGGATTATTATTCTAAGAAGAGAAAGAGACACCAGAGCACTCTTCTTTCTCTCTCTCCCCCCCTCTCCTCTCTCTCTTCACTATGTGAGGATTCAGAAAGAGAACTCTCACCAGGGGCTGAATCTGCCGGCACCTTGACCTTGGACCTCCAGCCTCCAGAAGAGTGAGAAGTACATGGCTGCGGTGTAAGACCCCCAGTCTACAGTATTTCATGCCAGCAGCCCAAACCGACTAAGCCAGTGTACATGTGTGACCTGGTAAAGCGAGGTGGGGTGGGTCCCACATCCTGTGTCTCTATCCAGCAATGAGCAGCCGGGGCTCCCGCCTACCTGCACGGAAGCGTGTAGCACGGTAGGGAACGCAACGTGTGGAGGACTGCCACAAATGGGGGTGGGGGAACCTCAAGGCCATGGAACCTGGAAAAGAAGCCCTACTGCCCTGACTGGAAGCCTCAGAAGGAGAAAGCAGCCAAACTAAGCTGGAGGATGTCACTTTGGGAACTGAATGTGGGCAGAGCCTGGGACAAAAAAAGATGTTCACCTGTCACCTACCTCACTATGCTTGGTCTCCCCGTATCTGCCATTGGGGTTGGCCAAGTGGCAGTTCTTGTACCACCAGCCGCCATGATGCGTCAGGGCACAGTTGCTGAGGGCAACATCGTTGTCTCTGTCAAAAGTTGTAAACTTCCATCCGTTGTGGTAAGTAAGAGCGTCCCCTGCAGGAGAGAAGAGAGGCCATGTTTCACCGCTGAGAGGGTGACTACACTCTGGCCCGAAAGAGGACTCAGCAGAAAACTCTCTAGGCATGAAAATGCCCAGGATCCAGTCAGTTATGTCACAGGACTCCTCTCTCAAAATGGCCAAAAGACAAAGACAGGATACAGACGACAGATTCTCTTGCCTGCTCTGCCATCCAAACTTCAGGCCTGTTTCTCCAATCGCCTTCAGAGCATTCCACGTAGGAGCTTCACAGTCATGTGAAATAGCCACATGTCCAACACCAAACTCACGCACTCTCCCCATAGTGCCCGAGCACCCTTCTCACAAGCTAACCCCTCTCCCACCCTCCCTGTCTCGGCTCAAACATCGTCCCAGCCACCCAGATGTAGAGCCCCCGAGCCACATCGGCAATCCCATTGTACGCCTTTCTCAATCCCTTCCTTCTGAAGGAACCTACGTGCACCCCTGCTCCCACGGCTGCCACCCTGGACCTTCTCTCATCTCTTCGGGCCTCTATGAGCACAGCAGCCTTCCTAGCCCTTCTGAAGTGTAAGCATCCATTATGTCAGGCCTCATGTGCCACTTCCTACCACCCAGAGGAGCATGGCTCCGCTGTTCCCAGCACAATCTCACGGCCCACTGCACGCACCAGCTTCTCTCTGCCCTTCATCAGTCTAAATCCCAACCATGCCTCAAGGCCCAGCTCAACCCACTCCTAAGGAGGAGTCGCCTTATCAACCCTCGCTCGCCCCTCCTGACACACATGCCTGAACTTCTAGAGCCTTCCTGGGCTCACATACACAATTCAGTGCTTCATCGCATCCTGTCTGTTAATCTGTAATTATTTCACAGGTACTTCTGCTATTTCCCCATCATATTTGTCATCCTTTTATAAGTTTGCTTTTTAATTCAGCTCATAAAAGGAAATAAGGACCCACATCAATCCCAGGTTTAATTAAGTTCTGTTTCTACTCTAACAACACTTATATTTACATCTGGTCTCTGAGTTTACCAGGCACCTTCACATATATATTCTCACAAGCCTCCGGGTAGATCGGGAACATTTTAGTCCCATGAGGCAACAAACTCACGGAGGTTAGACTCTAGGGACCTGTCAAGGAGCCGACCCCTCCCACCTTGTCTCCTCTCTTGTCACTGTGTCACCAGGCTCACACCTTCACTGACCCCAATGGAAGCAATTTGGGTCTCGGAGACTATTCTTTACAATATAAAACATCCTTAAAATTATATAGAAAGGTCTTGCCAGAAATACCGTATTTTAAACTCACCTATTCTGTTCCAGGGCCCACGCTAAGCATTGGGAAATAAGAGCAAATGCAAAATTCATGTAATTAAAAAACAATTAAATCATAAAACCTGAAAGACATTTTGTATTAGCAGTCAGATACTTCAGATTATGGTGTCTGTTCGCAGTCTTCTGCCATTACAGGTCGTTGAGCAGACAATTTTTGAGAAGGCCTGCAAGGTCTGCAAGAGTAAACTCCAATGGCCTTGCCTCAGCTCTCCCTACCACGTATGAGACTCTTTGCAAAAGTTACCTTATAAGACTGTCCATTTCCATGTGAGCCTAAGGGGAGCGACATGTCTTAAACAGTCAGTGGATCTGGCTGATAACACATTCCTATCTAGTTACATCCAAGTCAAAAACATGCAAAATGAAACAACAGGCCCACTTATTAGGGTTTTAAAATCTATAAATTCAGGTTTAAGTATAACATTAAAACAATAACCACCCTCCCCTCTTAAGTACAACATTCGATGGGATAATCCCCGTATTTCCATCACGATGCTCAATTTTGTTCTTTCCCTTCATAACTGAACACACCATCAACTGGCTCAAACCCAGTGAGCAGCTTATTGAGGCTAAAGATTCTGCTCCCGGCTCAGCTGCTCATTTCTGTGTTGTCACAGTCGTAGGAAGTTAATGAGATGGATGCTTTATTGTTTGAATCAGCACTTTCGTTTTTCTGTCTTCGTTTATGGCAAAGTGCCGACCCACTATTTAAATAACACACACACACACACACACACACACACACACACACACATACACACACACACACTGCTGTGCAAGGATGGCTGCCACCCCGCTGAAGCTGAGTGAAAGGTGGGCAGGCACCACTCTGTCACTCATCAGCCAACGTACAGTGACCTGAATTTGTGGAATACAAGAGGAGGGCTTTCATTGGCTGGAGGTGGGGTGGGCATTGATGTATAACATACAAATGTTCCGATTTTATGATGGTCAAGGATTGCTTTAACGACTTGGTTCACTCCCACCCACTGCAGGGAGCAGGGCGTCAACTGTCAATGAGGACAATTCCCCTTCGCAGGACATTCCGTCCCCTAGATCCATGGCACATGGCAAACCAGGGCTTAGACACACAGAGCAAGAGAAACCAGCAGGAAGAAAGCTATTTCTTACCTGCTGTGCCCCTGTATTTCCCAACGGTGAGCTTGTAGCGCTCCCTGGGGGAGGCTACCTGGAAGAAGTCATACACGGCGTAGGCGGACTCGTTGGCGGTCTGCAAGTCCACTCTCACCTCGTACCGGGTGGGGGTCCCAGTGGTGAGATTGTGCAGCTTGTCCAGTCCTGCAAACGAGGAATTCCAACCCCTGATCAGCCGGTGTGTGTGAGCATTCACCACCGGCATCCGAGACTTTCTAGCCTCTACCGCCTCTGCTTTCTCTTAGGGGGGCTCATTTTCTCCTGTGATTTCTTTGGCACTTAGTATAGAAGCCAAGTCCTGTAGGCGGGCACAGTGGGGGTCCTCATAGGTTGAACCTGACCCACTGACGCCATCACTCTAAGGCATCAGCCGTCCTATTTGTCGTCCACTTATCTCGCCAGCTGGGAGAGGAGATCAACTGGTCACTCTACAGTCTCTGAAGGGACTTCGGACCAAGCAAAGCACAAACCTCACCTACTCTTTCAGGCACTGAGTCATAATGTCAATGGATTCCTTCATCTCTCAGTTGGTGCTTGTGGCTCTTTCACTCTCCATGAACATCCACCCCAGAACAGAGCGGGAGGAAATGAGAGCAAACTGTCCCATAATGACTGGCATTACGGACAGAATTTCTGGGACGACTTGTCTGATCTCCCCATCACAGCCCAGAAGCCCAATCGATCAGCTCCTGTTCTACTCTGTGGTTTTTAAGAAGTTTGGGCTTCAGGCAGATCCTGTGGGGCTCAGGTACAGCATAAAGACCCTCTGGGACAGTCTGACCCAGCCCAGAGCTTGGGAACCTTCCTGGTGACACAGGTCGGCAGGGTCCTCAGCGTGTCCCTGTCACTTGGACCTCTTCCTGACTATGGTGGGCTTCGTCAAGCTGCCTGACCAGCTTTTCGAGGGGGAAATCTCCCCTTCACATCCCAGCCCTCCTGGATTCCCAAAGATCATACCAAGCCAGAACTCCTTCATGGGGTCCCCAAAGCCTTCCACGTAGGTCCGCCAACGCTTGAAGAAATCCAACTGCCCGGTGTTCCGCCTCTGGAAGACCTGAGAAGGGAGATGGATGTTTCGCTGACACACTCGAACAGTCACGACTGAGGGACAGAGGACAGTGGCTTGAACGGGGGCTGCCCTCAGGATAGACAGTGTGAGGGTCTTGCTTATGAGCGTGCTTTGGAGAGAATAAATGTGGGTAAGACATACATATAGGGCATGATGAGGCAGCGACAGACCCACGAGCCTTCACAGCCATCAGCCTTAGCCTAACCATGCCGGCTTTATCCCAGGCGTGAACTACTTCCGGTTCTATTCCTACAGGGGGTAGGATTTCTCTACACACAGCTGCAGGCCACTGGAGTGCCTGTGTCTTGTGGATAAAGAAGAACTAGAGTTCCCAGGGCTCTGGGTAACTCACAGTCCAGCCGCCTCCATCGGTGTCCATGTCACAGTACACCTGCAGGGGCCAGCTGGTGTCACCGTGCAGGTAGATGGTGTACAGGCCACTGGCGACGTCGCTGTTCTGCTGAACTTGACTGCAGTCCGAAGGATGTGGGAAACGGGCACCAACTGGGAGCCAAACAGGGGGACGGCATCGTTAAGAGACAGGCAAGGGAGAGGGCAGCGGGGCGAGTCCCTATTTTAAGTTAATTTATTGGTTTAGGGTTAGTCACAACCCACGACCACTTTGCTTCCCCAAGTGTTCACTCATCTTATTTTTCTCTCACTCTGCTCTCATCGAACCCTATAAATGGACCACAAATAAGGTCAAATTCACATCATTTCCACCCCTGACCCAACTGCCCCCCAAAACAACACTCCTGTTCGCTCCCCTCTGTAGTCGCTCTCTCATGGGATGGATTTCTCCTGACCCCATTTCCGTTTCCCCACGCCTAGAGAAAGCCATAGCTCTGCAGCCTTCGCTCCTCTGTGGACAGCATGTCTGTCCTCTGTCATGCTCCTCCCCCTACACTCTTGTTCCGAGTGCGGACATATTACCTGTGGAAAGGGTGGTGGCTACACTCCTGCTCCAGCGATCCCCCTTAAAGGCCACCAAGGAGATGGGGTAGGTGACACCCTGCTCAAGGCCTTGCAACTCCAACCTCTGGTCCCCTTGTCCGAGCCGCACCTCCTGCCCAACAAAGGAGACAGTCGGTCAACATTCAGTGTGTCACCTCCAGCACTAGGTGTCGGCAGCGTTCTGCTAGTCACAGAAGCTCTCTCCCGGCGCAGGGTTTTGTCCCTTTGAGGGCTCAGTGGCAGTGCAGGATCCCAGTGGGTCCAGCCACCGCTGTGAAAGGCCATGCTGTGGAGATTCGGCAGTGCTGGGAGCCAGCGCCCCTGGGGCAGCGCCAGCCAGGCCTCCCGGGACCTCTGCCCTCCAGACACACACGGGGGCACTCAAGGCCAGGCTGAGGAGGGAGCAGGGAAGGGAGGCAGGGAGACAGTTGGCTTCTCAATAAACTTCCTTCTGACCCTGTCTTCCTTCCTCTAGCAGGGCTGTCCTAAGCATTAATTGAGATAATGAATAAATCAATGTGCCTTTTGTTCCTTCCTCCCTTCTTTCTTCCTTGCCAAGGAGAGAGATTACTAACTTTCCATTGGAACAAGTTTTACAAATTTACTGGCCTTAAGATTCCAGGTGGGAGATGTCACCCTTGAAATAAGGGTTGACCAATTCATTCAACAAATCTTAATTGAGCATTTACTATGTGCCAGGTTCTAAAGACTTTACATACAATGATGAACAAAACAGGCAAAACACCCCTGTCCTCATGGAGCTAATGTTTACTGGGGAAGATAAACAATAAACAAAATGAGCTGGGGCCGACGTGTGGCTGACAAATACGCAATGGTCAGCTAGGAGCAGGCACTGAGGTTAGTCCTATCGGATGACAGCTCACTGTTCACAAATGACATATTTAGCACTATCCCTTGCACACAGCAGGTGATCAATAAGGATCAACTCATTTATCAGCAGGTTGTCATGAGCCCAGCAATCGAGCTGGTTGGCCTAAGCCAGTTTATACAGAAGCCGGGCACAGGCGCCGAGCACGGACGGGGAGTATCCAGTACCTTCACAGTACCACCTGGGAGCTGGTAGGTCAGAAGGTAGCCATCAATCTGAGTAGAGGGGGGTGTCCAGGTCAACAGCCCACCAGTCTGTGTTACAGCAGACGGACGAAGGTTTCTGGGAGGGTCGATGTCTGCAGAGCGAAAGTCAGGTAATTATTATTACTAAGGTGCATCTGAGGTCAGGTAATTTTTGAAGTGTTAGCTTGTATTTTCTCCCTACATATCCTTCCATTTGTCTTCTTCCCTTCAAGCCGGTAGCAGGCTCTTTTCTTTCTTGCCACCAGGTCTTTGTGACCTTTGTTTCCTGGACCCACTGAGGACAAGGATTAAGGAGCAGGCACGTGGGTGGGGCCCACATGGAGTGAACATGGGCTCCTACTTCCCGGCAGAGTGATGGGTAGGAGGCTAAACTAGCCGACAGATCCTGAGGTGGCCGGGCTCCCACAGTGGCATGGAAACGAGTAAATGCAGATCAGAAAAGTCCCCACACAAGGAAACCAGGACGTCTCAGCAAAGAGCTACCAGGAAAGGTGACCGAAATGCAGGATGAGCTGCTTGCGCCCGGCACTGGGGAACTACCCAAGGCTTTACATACAGCCCCGGGGAAGGAGCATGACCTTAAAGGCACTGAGATTTCTGCCCAACAGGCAGAGTGGGGCTTACAATGGACATTAGGTTGGTATAGAAATATAAAGTTCTATTTCTTACGTATCTAAGCGGATGGCCTTTAGATGCATACTGTGTACAGAAAGTGGGGGGGAGATTTGTACAAAGGAGGAGTGAGAGGAGGGAAGGAGGGAGGGACGTAGAGACAGCAGAGTTTTTCCTCTGGTTCCCATGCACTTTCCCACACAAACACCAGTGGGAACACACAGGCACACATGCACTAGACCAGGAAAATTAAAGCTGGGCAAAAATTGTAGTCAACACCATAGTACTTGGTCAGACAGCTCATTTTTTTTTTAAACCAAATAAGCTATGAGTAGAAATTTCCCTGTTGAAAAGTCATTATCATAGAAGGTGATTTTCATTTCTAAGTTCCCAAAAAAAGACGTCTGCAGGCTATATTCTACCCAGTAGCATTTCATCTGAGAAATGAAATGCATTTTAATAGAAATCAGGCAGCTGCTGTTTTAGGATGTTTTGACAAATTTTGAGTTTCTGTCATGTCAGCGTGGTTTGACTTTCTAAAGCGTAACATTTGGTATGGATTTCAGTGTATCCATCACACGAAAAAAACTGAACTTCTCCCTTGCAAAATCAAAGGAAAATCTGAATGATTTAAATATCTCAAGCTGGCTTCTGCCACCTCTGACTGCCCACCCATCCCCACATATGGGCTTGAGATGTGGTCTTCGTTCCTTTCACATTTCTATGAAGTAGAAAGATGCTAACGTTGTCTTTAAATATGGGGAAAGTGAAGCAAAGAGAAGATAAAGAAGGAAGAGAGGAAGGAAGGAACAGGGGAGGGAGGAGAGGAGGGTGCAAAATACTGGCTACCCCTGAAAAGCATGAGGATGAGAGAGTCTGGGATGTGGAAAAGGGTTTTTCCTTCTACACACCCTTGCTCAGTTTGAAACTTTTTTACATAAACACGTATTACCTTTTTTGGTTCAAAACTCCAGTTAATTGTAACTAATAAAAATAATAAAGAAATTCAAGTCACCTCTAAGTCCAGTGGCCACACATGGTGGACTCGGCCACAGAGGGGACGGCCAGGCCTCGTCCAGACTGTCTAAAGGGGCCCGCGGCTCTTCTCAGGTCCCCCTGAGACCCGATGCAATGATGCTCAGCGAGACCAGCGGCCCCGTCACATACACAAAATACAGGCCTCCAGACCCCTTCGTCATCGACTGGAGAGGGCCAGTGACGGGGGAAAGATGCCCCACCACTGCCCCAATCTGGAAGATGGAAACAGAAGAGGCTCCTGGCCTCCCTCTGAGCTGAGGCCCAGGCAGCTCCTCATATCCGGGGCGCTGGGCGGCTGGAGGGGGTGGCCAGGGAGGCTACCTTTGCAGGACCATCTTGCAGAGTCACACAGGCTTACTTTGACATCGGTTCTCCTACCCTCTTTCATCTTAATCTGAACTGTCAACATATTACCTCAAAAGGCAAAAAGAAAGAACCCCTTTTGAAGAAAGTCCTCAGGTGAAAGAACTGCCTTCCTGGCTCTTCTCCCCAGCCCCAGTTATGGCGGAATACTCTTTCCTGACACACGTGAAGGGTTCTATGTCCCGGTGCCTCACAGTACCTGTCCAGGCCTTGGTGTCGGCCTTCCTGCTCTCCTGGTCCCCCTTCTCGGCCCACACGTGGACCGTGTACTCCACGCCCGGCCTCAGGCCCGTCAGGATGGTGCTGTTCTGCTCCTTCCCCACAGGAACCTCCCTGGTGTCTCCATCGGGGGAGGTGTAGCGCACCATGTATCTGTCAATCACGGCCTGCACCAGGTCCCAGGAGACGGTGGCCGTGGTCTCCGTCACCCGGTCGGTCACCAGGTTTCTGGGGCTGTCAATGTCTGAAAGAAAAAGTGTTGCTCAACATGCACTGTTAATGGGCCAGAAAGTACTGAAACTCGTGGCCATTTTGCTTGGGGTGAGACCCTTTCACGTTCTTCTATCTTTTATGCTCTAACTGCTTCGCAGACATACGTCTTCCCTCCTTAGGTCGACTTTGGCTCCTCAAAGAGAAAGCACAGTGGACCAAAGTCTGAACACCCACACCATTACCTCTACCAAGATTTAGCAAAACAAATCTCTTAGTTCATTTAGTAAGTGTACGTCGAACTCCCGCTATGTACAAGGCATAGAGCTGGGCAGTGCATGGGGTCCAGTTAAAGAAGATGTGGTCCCTGTTCACAAGCTGCTCATAATACTGTTTCTGGCATCACAGCAATGAAGACCTCCCATTTCATACAAGAAGATTCTACCAGCCAGATGCAAATGTAAGCTCCTAGAAAAGGAGGCTATGTCCTATGCCCCTGGGGGTTCCCACTGCCTAGCAGAGGACCTGGCAAATGGAAAGTTCTCAACACATGTTGTTAAATGAATCAGCAAAAATGAAAACCTGATTTTAATGTTCTTCACAGTATCACCGATTCACTTGTAATGCTCATTTGCTGGTTAAATCACCATAGAATTATCTGGTCACACATCTATTTCACAATAAGATAAGAATATAACATAGAAGTCACCCTTACCCTCAAAACCAGAATTATCATGATTCATTCATAGCAAAGCAAACCACGGACATCTACTTTCTCTGATAGCTGTCAAGCTTACTTTTAGGAAGGTAAATTTTCAACATCGTATTATTGATATTAACATCATTTGATTTTCATTTTCTGTTCCCACTCACAAACTCAGTAGGAGACCCTCAGCTCTGTCTACGAGAAGAGATTCATGTATTCAGAGGAACTTGGCTCGACATGACCATCTCAACGTGGCAAAACTATAGTTCGCAGATGGCAAGGAGGACCTGGCTCATAAGGAAACTGGTTCAAGGGAAGTGAGGGAAGGTGTATACAATCTACTATAAGCAACCTCACGCTGCTCTTCCATAACCCATCGATTCTGCCAGTGTCAGAGCAAGAAAACTAAACTCGACCAGCCATAGGTTTAGCATGACAGGTCTTACATTCCCAAAGAACGAGGCTCCATTACCTGTCGGGGCCTTGGTGTCGGCCTTCCTGCTCTCCCGGTCCCCCTTCTCGGCCCACACATGGACTGTGTACTCCACGCCCGGCCTCAGGCCCGTCAGGATGGTGCTGCTCTGCTCCTTCCCCACAGGAACCTCCCTGGTGTCTCCATCGGGGGAGGTGTAGCGCACCATGTATCTGTCAATCACGGCCTGCACCGGGTCCCAGGAGATGGTGGCCGTGGTCTCTGTCACCCGGTCAGTCACCAGGTTTGTCGGGCTATCGATGTCTGAAAGGAAAAGTGCAGTATTAACAAACATCAAAAAGTGACATTATAATGGTCAGGGGGAGGCAGCTTCCGGTTCTTAGGGTTTCCCTTCCCGTACACTGGTTTTCAGTGGGTCATGGGCACAGACCTTCTCTCCACAGCTGGAGAGAAGACCTTCTCTCCACAGCTGGTCCTCAAGGAGGCAGCACAGGACAGAAAGAGCACTGCTCAGAAGAGCTACGTGGGTTCTAGTTGCAGCCGAGAGACACAGCAGAGAGGCAGGACGAGCCCTGGCTGGAGCCAGCAGACCAGGCATCAAGGTCCAGCTCTGCTATCAGCCAGCTATGGCCTTGAACAACCTGCTGCCTTGGGCTGGGCCTCAGTTCCCTCATCTGTAAAATGGGGGCCCACTAAGTAGAGTTTAAAGTACCATAATACTCCATGAATATGCCATAAATCTGACTCATGAAGCATCAGTTAACTTTGTGACTTGTCGCGGTCACACACATGTGCTTGAAGTTGTTTCTGAACTGTCAAATGGAAATATTGATTCCTGCTCTACCCATCTCAACAAGTCTCCCTGAGGACCAAGTAAATGAGGAATGTAACTCTCATTCATTGCTAGTGGGAATGTGAAATAATGCCACCGCTCTGGAAGCAATCCGGCTGTTCCTCAAAAAGCTAAACACAGAGTTACCACGTGACCCAGAAATTCCATTCCTAGGTATTTGCCCAAAAGGACTGAAAACACGTCCACATAAAAATCTGTACACCAATGTTCACATCAGCTTTATTCATAATAGCCAGAAAGTGGAAACAACCGAAATGCCCATCAACTGACAAATGGATAAACAAAACATGTTATACCCACACAATGGAATGTTACTCAGCAATAAAATGAAGTACTGATACAGGCTACATACAGCACGGATGAATCTTGAAAATATCATGCTTAGTGAGCGAAGCCAGTCACAAGAGGCCACATACTCATACTGTATGAATGCGTCTACATGAAATGTGCAGAATAAGGAAATCTGTAGCGACAGAAAGCAGTTTTTCCTAGGGCTGGAGGAAGTGGGGATGTGGAATGACTTTTCACCCTTGTTAGGGTGGTGAAAATGTTCTGAATTAAGTAGTGGAGATGGAGACACGGCTCTGAGTATACTAAAAAAACCACTGAATTGTACACTTAAAAAGGGTGAATTCTACGGTACATAAATTGTATCTCAATAAATCTGTTCTTTAAAAATGAGGAAGCAGACGAAAGAGCTTTAAAAATTATGAAGTGTTCTTATACATTAGTGCAACCTCAGAGCCCTCAGAACAGAGCACAGAGTACTCAAAAGAGGATTTACCCACTAAGAAAGCAATCACCCTTCCTTGTTCCAAAGAGATTGCAGCAAAAGCCACTTCCCTAAAGTATTTAACCCCCAGATCCTAACATATATTGTTTCTTCATATTTTTTTCCTTTCAAAAAGAAATATTTAATAATTGATCACAAAGGAAACACACAACGGGGAGAACGGCAGATGGATAGGACTACTCACCATTTATCTTTACAAAACCAACGTATGAGGCCAAATATGAGCTCCTCATTTTGAGATAACGTGTGAAAGGAAAGTGAGGGAAGGTGTGTGTAGTTTGGTGAGAAGTCTGCCACGCTGCTCTTCCATAACCCATCGATTCTGCCAGTGTCAGAGCAGGAAAACTAAACTCGACCAGCCATAGGTTTAGCATGGCCGGTCTTACATTCCCAAAGAACGAGGCTCCGTTACCTGTCGGGGCCTTGGTGTCGGCCTTCCTGCTCTCCCGGTCCCCCTTCTCGGCCCACACGTGGACCGTGTACTCCACGCCCGGCCTCAGGCCCGTCAGGACGGTGCTGCTCTGCTCCTTCCCCACAGGAACCTCCATGGTGTCTCCATCGGGGGAGGTGTAGCGCACCATGTATCTGTCAATCACAGCCTGCACCAGGTCCCAGGAGATGGTGGCCGTGGTCTCTGTCACCCGGTCGGTCACCAGGTTTTGGGGGCTGTCAATTTCTTTAAGAAAATGTTTGGAGAAGCTTAAGTTTTGAAGCCATGGGAGAGAGACCCACCAGCCCCTCACCTTGACTTCACCTGCTGGAGCACCCTAGGCACAAGGCAATGGTAATCCCGTACTGAGTCGCTCCCTGAGTGGGAGGCAAGGGAGAAAGTGGCCCCTAGTTCTCAACTGCAAAGGGCTACTCGTCACAAACTTGACATACTTTCAGCTCCCTACAATGTGGGAGGAGCAATGTCTTCCTAGCTACACTATGGTGCATCGAAACAACCAATCAAACATCTGCCATGACGTTCAGGGTACCTAACTGATCATTTTAGCAAGGGCTACTTCACAGGTGACCATTCTAAAAGCATTACTGGGGCAGCTGAATGGCTCAGCTGGTTAGAGGGCGAGCTCTCAACAACAAGGTTGCCGGTTCAATTCCCACATGGGATGGTGGGCTGTGCCCCCTGCAATTAAAGATTGAAAACGGCAACTGGATTTGGAGGTGAGCTGCACCCCCGCCCCCCACAGCTAGATTGAAAGACAACGACGTAGAGCTGATGGGCTCTGGAGAAACACACTGTTCCCCAATATTCCCCAATTTAAAAAAAACACAGTATTATTATAAGCATTGCAATGAACACATCCTCCGAACATCTCTGCTGAGTCTGCTATAAACATGGCTACTGCACAACCTATGTTTCCCTTCTAGTGGGTCAAGGGTTTTGTGAACACGCCATCACTGTCAGGGGACAGCTGAGCTGCTCATGGAGATAGCCACTAGACTGGCTGTCCTTTTTGATCATTAAGACTTGCTTTGTAATCTCTCAACTCAGGCCACATCTTTTGGTACCACGTACATTCAAACCCACACACTCAAAGTCCAATTCCAATTGACCACCTTTCTCTTGTTACCTGTCGGGGCCTTGGTGTCGGCCTTCCTGCTCTCCTGGTCCCCCTTCTCGGCCCACACGTGGACCGTGTACTCCACGCCTGGCTTCAGGCCCGTCAGGACGGTGCTGTTCTGCTCCTTCCCCACAGGAACCTCCCTGGTGTCTCCATCGGGGGAGGTGTAGCGCACCATGTATCTGTCAATCACGGCCTGCACCGGGTCCCAGGAGATGGTGGCCGTGGTCTCTGTCACACGGTCAGTCACCAGGTTTATTGGGCCGTCGATGTCTGAAAGGAAAATGATCATCAGTAAACAGTATTAACGGAGTGAACTCTCATAGCCATGTTCCTTGGGGTGAGGTAGTTTCCTGTTCTTATGGTTTCCCATCCCGTACACTGGTTTTTAGTTGGGTCACAGATATAGACCTTCTCTCCACAGCTGGACTCTTGGGTCCTCAAGGAGGCGGCACATAACAGTAGAATGAGCACCAAATCCAGGGCCAGAAGAGCGGTGACCCTGGACAAGTCAGCTGCCTCTGGCGGGGCGTCAGCATCTCCATCTGCAAATCCGGGGTTCGGGCTGGATGGACTTTACGGTTCAGATGAACACTACATTCCCTGCACGCATCTAATTCCATACATTACTGAGTTGTTTTGTGACCTTGGGCAAGTCATTTCACGTCTCTGCATTTGTAAAATGAAGTTGTTAAAAGGTATTACACATAGCTCTCTGGGTAGCTCTGAAAACCAAGATATACACCGTCATGCAGAAAAGGGGCCATGAAAATGTTAATGTGTCACAGTGTCTACAGCCTAAAGCCACAGGATCGTCACTCTACAATTCAAAGTGCAATTGAGGGCAAACCAGTCTCTGTGCCTGAATTTCCTTCACGGCAAAAAAAAAAAAAAAAAAGTGGGGATTGGGAGGATGCAGGGGGAAATGATATTAGAGTCTATCCTATAGAGCTGTTGTATTGTATGAATTAATGACATACCCCACAGACAGGCCCTGGCACAGAGCTGATGCCCAGGGAGCATAAGCTATTATTAATGATACCAGTTCATTGATATTTTATCAGTGTAAGAGATTATGCTCTTTCATACCACACACATACGCAGAAGGTATTCAAAATGCATTCACCAAGAAAGCCATGGCATTTCTTCGTTGCAAATAGTTCACTGGAAAAGCCATTTCCCTAAAGTCTTTGCTCCTAAGCCTCAGCACACCTGTGCAATAGTATGTTAAAGTGGAACTATTCTTAGCTTGGTTTAGAGGAAACTATACCCTCGAAAACTGGTATCTACATTCCAACCTCAGGGCCCATAGCCAAGGCAGACCACCAGTTTTGTGGCCCTTGACTGACCAACCACCTCCAGACTATGAAAGAGGAGAGGCCAAAGATGTAGGACTTCAAGAGCGGATTTCTTTGGAGAGCTTCACTGTGAATTGTGGACGAGACCCACGCCTTGAATAAGCAGTTGCAATGGGACCCCTCACAGAGCTTGTTATGTATACTTGAGAGCAGTGGTTCTCAACCAGAGGGCATTGGCAATATCTGGAGACATTCTTTTGTGTGTTTTTTTGTTTTTTTTTACGTTTTATTTATTTTAATTGTGGTTTTCCAGAACCCATCCGCTCCAAGTCAAGCAGTTGTTTCAACCTAGTTGTGGAGGGCGCAGCTCGTGGCCCACGTGGGGAATCGAACCGGCAACCTTGTTGTTAAGAGCACCGCGCTCTAACCAACTGAGCTAAGCAGCCGCCCCCTGGAGACATTCTTGATTGTCACAATGCAGTGTGGGATGGGGAGGCGACTGGTTTCTAACGGGCAGAGGCCAGGGATGTTGCTAAACATTCTACAGTGCACAAGACAAACTCCAGCAATAAAGATCTTCCAGCCCAAAATATCAGTCGGGCCTCAGCTGAGAAATCTTGCTTGGGAAAACTTATGGGCTGGTGCCTGAAATAGCTAAGAGGTGAGGAAACACCCAGTTGGTCTGATGGGAGCCGTGAGAGGCCGCTGTGCTGCCAGAGACATACATGTACATCCGGTGGATTAGACAGAAGACGTGTTCACATTCCCCAGGGACCAGATGTGGGACAAGCAATGGAGAGCCTACCTGGGGTTACTTTAGAAGCTGTCCAAGAGGATCACCAGGAGGGGTGAGGTGACCCCCCCCAGAAAGGCACTGAGTGCACCCCCAGTTATGTGGGCAGAGGAAGGGGAGTAGGAGGCCAGCAGGACAGATGCGTTTGCCCACAGGACCACTGCAGTGAGAGGTCCCAGGAGACAAGGACAGATAAGCTGTCTCTGAACAGCTCACAGAAGTGTCCCCTGAGGGAAAAAGGTTAACACTTGTCAGAGCCCATGACACACCCAAGCCGGTGCAACCCTTAGTCAGGAAGTCCCATGACCTCTTGCCGCTCCTCCTTGCAGACCCCTCATCTCTCCTTCCTCCTGACCCTTTACCTCCCTCCTCCCCTCCTTCCCTCCCTCCCTCCCAGCTGTGCCAAACATAAATGGGGCAGAAAAGGCAGTTCGATGCTGGAAGGCCAGTGCTTGAAGTGCAAGAAGGGAAATAAAGAGAAGCCGAACACGCTCCCCCCCAGTGACAGGCGGTGAGTCCCCAACAGCCAGGCTGATGGACATGACAAGCTTTAGCGCTAAATGAAGTATGTACGATTACATGGGTGTGGGCATTTTAATTACTAAAAGATACGTTTGGAGGACTAAAAGTGATGAGATATTTGCGTATTTTTAGCGAATAAAACATTCTAGCTCATAAAACATCAGCCTAATGTGTTCATCCAAAGGGAAGAAACAAAATCAAGCTCTACAGAAAGGGTTTAAACAGGTGAGGAGGGTGGGAAAGTTTGCTTTTGGATCACAATTGCCAAGCCTGGCTCCCTCAGCAGGATAGTTACTTGTGTTTCTTCGTGCTTATTACTTATCAGGGTGAAGCATTCAGTGCGTGAGAAACAAAGAAGGTACACAGGCAGAGAACAGAGGATTTGGAGCTGTGACATCAATCTTACTGCTCAAAATTAGTTTGGAGACCACAAGATGAGTCACGCATTCTAAGAGAAGCCATTAAATGGACGGAAGGAGTACACAATTTACTGCAGAGGGGAACCAACCTGATCCTCATAAAACCTCCCCTTCTGACACGGTCAGAGAAGAAAAACCACCCTAGACAGACCATGAGCTTATCAGAGACACAGTCACCATGCAAGCTGCACTACCTGTCGGGGCCTTGGTGTCGGCCTTCCTGCTCTCCTGGTCCCCCTTCTCGGCCCACACGTGGACCGTGTACTCCACGCCCGGCCTCAGGCCCGTCAGGACGGTGCTGCTCTGCTCCTTCCCCACAGGAACCTCCCTGGTGTCTCCATCGGGGGAGGTGTAGCGCACCATGTACCTGTCAATCACGGCCTGCACTGGGTCCCAGGAAACAGTGGCCGTGGTCTCCGTCACCCGGTCGGTCACCAGGTTTCTGGGGCTGTCAATTTCTTTAAGGGAAATGAAAGAGTATAGCATTTACCAACTGTCCAGATCGTGAAAGGCCAGTATACACACAACTAAGCTGATGACCTCAATAAATATCAGAGACTGCTATATGCCAGTGATTGAGACAGCTTAAAGTGTTAGTTAAACAAGTGGCCTGAAATTCCAAGCATGAGCTAACAGTAGTCCATGAGAAGTAGGCTGTTCAGACAAAGCCACTATAGTCTCATTCTATCAACTTTTCCCACAAGTTGCCTTTGCATAAAAAGAATTGGTCTTCATATACAAATTTCTCCTTTCCTCTGGATTTATAGAATACAGTCCTTAAATTCCTGATTCCTTCTACCTGCAACAAATTATACTTCAATAAATCTCTGTATCAACTTTAATATTTTCTTGGGGAAGAGCATTATCCTAGAAGTGGAGGCTGCTAGTTCTTTCATATAAAACATTATATCTGTGGCCAGAGAACCAGGAGAGTTTTTAATTAACAGTTTTTGAGGTCTGGGTTGATAAAAAATAATCCTACTTGTAGAATTGATAGGTTGTCTATGCGACTAAACTGTGTTAGAACCTGGGCTCCACTGTTTCAGGTTGCTAGCTTTGGACAAGCTGTATAATTTAAGTCTTGGTCTCCTCATCTCTACGAAGAGGGAAATCTCAGTTCCTGTCTAACATGTTATGGTGAATAGTAAATGAGATATTCATAGGAAAAGCTTAAATATGAGCCTTTTGTTATTGTGAATGTCATTGGAGGTATGAAATACCACGTTCTCCTCAAAATGTAGAGAGTTAAAAATCCAAGATCCTGGGTGCATGATGAGCATGCCTTTATTCTCCCATTTCCAAAACTACCTCCTCCAAAGCCTGGGCTTCCTGTGAGAGCAGCTCCAGTGCAGCCAGGTTGGGCACACAGTGCAGGGAGGTGACTTGCATTCAGAAGCAGAGTTCAGAATGCAGCACAGACGGCTGACATATAAGGACAAACAGTGTGCGCCTGGCATTCTCAGCTGGCTTTACTACTCCAGGCTCCAGAACTATGAGAAATAAATTTGTATTCTTTAAGCCACACAATCCAGGGAATTTTTTATAGCAGACCAAGCAGACTAAGACACATTCTAAGAAATACTCACTATGTGGCACTTGCTATGTGTCAGGCACTTACCTGCATTAGCTCACGTAACCCTCATAAGATCCCTATAATGGAGACATTCATATGCTCAGTTTACAGATAAGAATCTGAGGAACACAAGGGAAGTAACTTGCCCCAAACCACTCAGCTAGTAAACAGTAGAGCTGGGATTAAAATGGACAGTCAAGCTTCTGAAACCATATTTGTAACTAATTACCTGCTTCTCTGAGAGTCTCCATACTAAGTGACTGTCCAGAACAGAGCCCAGCCAATAAGGGAATCCTTTTCTCTGATTTCCTACAAGTGTTTGGAACCTCAAGGGTCCTCCAGGATCAGGATTCTCTGAATTCAGGGACAGTGCCAGAGGATGGCTATGCCCCATGCAGTGGTGGGACACCTGTAGGCTAGCGCAGAGCAGAACCACTGGATGAACTATGCAGACCCTCGTGGTTTCTGAAGGCTTCCAGACAGAATCGGTACATTTGGTGATTGCTGATTCAGGAGGCAAGCCGTCTCCACGGCCTGACAGAGAGCTCCAGGTTACATGCAAAGTGCCTGTACAGTCGCTGCCAACTGAGATATGCATTCAAATTCACTGCCCGACAAATATTTTTTAGTTTTCATGTTCAAAAAATGAAAATTAGGAAGTGTTACTCTACTCTGCATGTGGGAGCTGCTTGTGGAATTCCAACCTAAACAACTATGACCTTCTGGATCAGATCCAAAGGCTGGTCTCTTTCGTTTTAGGTTAAAAAGGAAGAAACTTATAATTATGAAATTTGGAATTGCTTTTGCAACTCCCCACCCCAATCCTTCCAAACAAAACAGCTGCGGCCAGATAGGTATCAGCCTCCTGATTCAGAAACCAGCTTCTCCCTGGCGCGAGGAACCCTGGTTATGCTCCTGTCCTCCCGTCACCTGTGAGGGCCTTGGTGCCCGCCTTCTTGCTCTCCTGGTGGCCCCTCTCAGCCCACACGTAGACTCTGTACGCCTCTCCTGGCTTCAGGCCCGTCAGGACGATGCTGCTCTGCTCCCTGGTCACTGCCGTGTCCTTGGTCTCCCCATCCGCGGAGGTGTAGCGTACCACGTACTTGTCTATGACAGCCTGGACGGGGTCCCAGGATACCACTGCTGTGTCTTCTGTCACTCGATCAGTGACCACATTGGTGGGGCTATCAATTTCTTCATAAAAAATAGATGAGAAAAAAACTTAAAAGAAGCCACTTGGCTGGTCAAGATCACAGATGCTTCAAGATCTAGTTCATCCGGGTGACCTAGTTCCACAAGGTCTCGGCAGCATCTGTGACAGGGGACAGTCTCTGCTTGAACCCTAAGCTGAGAAAGGGCTTCCTGATGGACAAAACAACCCCTTCCATTTCAGACCACAGAGCACATTCGATAAAGCTCCGAGTGTCGCTGCTTGAAATGTAACTGCTTCAAGGGCGTCTGCACTTGGTAGGCATCTAAAATACATGCGCCTGACTCCTCTTCCGGAAGACCATGCGGCAAGTATTCAAGAACGGTCACTCTTCTCCTCCTAATTCTCCTCTAATCAAAACAGCTTCACCTCTCCACCTTATAGACTTACGGTATGGTGTGGTGTGGTGTAAGGTATGGTTATTGGAATGGTATGGTGTATGTTATGGTGTAGCCTACGGTACATGGTATGGGGTATGGTATGGTTTGGTATGGGGTATGTTATGGTGTAGCCTATGGTACATGGTATGGGGTATGGTATGTGGAATGGTATGGGGTATGGTATGGTTTGGTGTCATATACTTCAAATTATAATTTATGACCTGGCACTTACATCTCAACAGGCTCCTTTCTTTTCCGGTTCAGAGAAAAATCCCCAAAACTCAGTTCATTCATTTAACAATTCATTGTCGTCCATGGAGTGTAATGGCACCGACGCGGGACCAACGAACAAAACAATCAGAAAACGCGGTCCGTGTGGAGTTTATGTGCTAAAAGGACCAACCCAGACCAGTGTACCCTCCATGGCCTACACACTGTGCTCCCAATACCAAATCCTCAGCCACAGCCTCTGAACACCCCTAAGGTTTTCCACACATGTGCCTGCTAACCCAGGGGTTCTCAACAGTTGTCAGCTTTCAGCACCTACTAAATACCACAGGAGAGTCTACTTTAGGAGGTCTCAGCTAAGCCCTGACATCTCTACTGAGAAACAAATAAGTATATACTCAAAACTCGACAGGTGTCTCTGATGCATATCAAAGGTTGCAGCCTCCATGTTAAGCCATATCTTCCCCGTTTTATGCATATATAATGCGTTTCCTGAATCCAACATTTATCCTTATTATATTTTATCTTATGCACTCCCCTTATACCATGTTTCCCCCAAAATAAGACCTAGCCGAACAATCAGCTCTAAGGCATCTTTTGGAGCAAAAATTAATATAAGACCGGTATTATATTATTATATTATATTATATTATATTATATTATATTATATTATATTATATTATATTATATTAATTATATTAAAGACCTAGTGTTATATTATAGTGAAATACGACCAGGTCTTATATTAATTTTTGCTCCAAAAGATGCATTAGAGCTGATTGTTCAGCTAGCTCTTATTTTGGGGAAAACATGGTAATTTAGTCATTCATTCAACATGACCACTTTCGTTTCTGACTTATCATTTGCAAACTTAGTAGGTAAGCCACCTAAGGGCATCTGTCAAAGTCACGGGTAAAGATGCTGCACAGAGCAAAGCTGAGACATTCCACGAGACCCCTCCCCACAAAAGACACACGAGACGGTTCCTTACTCTCAGAAATCTAAGCATTTTTCCTTCCTCCCATCCTGCTCTAGTTCTCTTGGCCCAGGGGTTCCGGCAGAGAAGTTACAACTTTACATAGCTGTATTTTTTAATACCAATTATGACACACCCTTCTAGAAAACAGTGGCAGTGTTTAATTGTGTGCAAGGAAATGTAAATGTGCCATCACCAGAGGCAGTGTGTATTTTATTTAATAAATCACTTGCCATTTATTGAGCACATACTAAGTGCTACGTGCTTTTCACACAGTATCAAACCTCATAGCAATAACACAGGCATTTATCAGATCCCCCAGGGACTAGTTTGGAAAATTAATAATAGTTACTATTTTTAGAGCACTAACTATATGCCAGGCTGAGAGGTTAGATGACTTGCCCAAGGTCACTCAGCAAGTAAATGGTGGTACTGACCCGTTTCGCAAGTATTCACTGAGTGCCTATTTTGAGCTGGGGATTCAGCAGTGTGATGACTTAAATTGTAGCTCCCCACCCCCAAAAGATATGTTGAAGTGCTAACCCTCAACCCCTTAGAAAGTGACTTTATTTAGAAATAGGGGCTTTCTAGAGAGAATCAAGTGAAAATGAGATCATTAGGCGTATCAGGAAAATGCATTCCATTTGGTAACAAGATTCACCACAGGGCTGCTGGGGCATGGCTGTCCTCAGTCTGTTCTGGGACACCCAGCACACGTCCAAACACCAGCTCCTGCCACAGGCCTGAGGAGCAGCTTTCCCCGTGGGCACTCGTGAACCACCCAGCTGATGCAGCAGCGGCAAATGGCCCAGCAAGGAGGTGGACTGACTTGTTTGCTTTCCAAAGCCGGTCTGCTTCCAAAGCCTTGCCTTTCAGAAAGGCCCTTCCATGCACTTCAAGTGTGTTAACAGGCTGAAGGTTTTCAACCCTGTGTCTTTTCTAGAATCGGCTCCACCGAGTGATTCGTTAAATGGAAAATATCTGAACTGTGTCATCTCCTCCTTGTATGTGCTTACGCGGTTCTTACCTTCCATTGTCTTTTCCAACTATGGAATGCAAAACATTTGGAGAAAAGAGAGTCTTCCCCACCCCCCCTTAATTAATAAACAGTCTAGCTGGGCTTGAGAGCGTTTCCTGGGTCTTTTTCTGTATGTTGGTAAGACACATGACCCAAAATTATTTGCAATCCGATAAAATATCCCATCCTGCTTTTAGAATATAACTGACAGTGAAAACATCACTTGAGTGCTCCCATTTTAGTTGGGATAACATACCTGAAAGCTTAAGTACCAGTTCAAGGCCATATGTGATTAAATGCTCTAGGAACTCAGTGGCAAAGATGGCTGCCATTTAATGTGGTCCTAGACGGCCTCGGTGGAGTGGCTGAGGTTGGAGCGGAGCCTGGAAGGGGGAGTGATACTGCTATGCGCCCCTGCAGGGCAGGGATCAGGCCTTATCATCTTTGGAAGCACATAAGGGACCATGACCCAAACGTCCAATGGTAGGAACTCCGCAACGAATGTGAGTGGAGCTGAACTGATAGCTAGAAGTAGCCATGGAGGGTTCCCTAGGCTGGGGTAACGGTATGAATAAACCCACGGTGTAGAGACAAACCTTCTGGGTGAAGAAATGCCAAGAACAGTCGGGCTGCAGGAAGGCTTCTTGTTAGGAAGTAGTGAGAATAACAACGGCCCAGGTTGGATGGGGACACAGGCGCCAAGATAAAAGGATTCTATGTTATCCACAGGCAACGGGGAGTCATTGAAATTATTTTAGGTAGGGAGCAAACAGTATGAAAATTAACCAGAAATAATGGACAAGAAGGTAAAAGCAGGAGGCACTTTGGCTTTGTGTCCACCCAAGGGGACAGCCCAGGTTTGAATCTGAGCTCAGCCATTTTTTCCTGGGCAATCCTGAGCGTAACTTCTCTAAGCCTCAGTTTTCTAATATATGACTTAGAAATAATAATAGGACCTACTGCATAGGATGACAGTGAGAAGTCAGTGAGATAATTCACAAAACGTGCTTAGTGAATATAATGCCTGACACAGAGTACGCTCTCCATTAACTCACCTTGGGCTCTCAGTTTTAGCCCTCACCTTGGCCCTAACAAGATTTCCAATGGCAAGAAAAATTTGAAATAGGCGAAAGGTGCCTCCCCGCTTTTGCTTCCCCCCGCCCCATAGACACCAGTACACAACGACAGAATCTCTCTATACACAGATCCCAGCGTTTCTACCCAGAGAGGAGTGAGCTGAGAAACACATCAGCATCAAATATGGGAAAAGCTCCCAGTGCAGCCAGGCAGCTCTTACCTGTCCTGCCGTTCAGGATGATGGGCTTGCCTTCCACATCTCCTCTCACGGGGACAACTGTGATCTTATACTCCGTCCCGGGCTGCAGACCTGGAAACCAGTGCCGGACCTGAGTACAGGCTGCAGACCCTCGGCCCCCAGCAGTGTCCCTCCCCAGGATTTCTCTTGCGGGGCGGGGGGGGGGGGGGGGGGGGGGGAAGGGGGCGACGCTTCTCCTCTAAAGACTAATCCATCTAAGGCAGGTAAAGAGCTGCAGGACCAGTGGAATTCAAGGCCTTATCCTTCGGCCAGACTGGGGGGTGTGGGGGCGGCGGTGGGGGGAGTGGATGGGACGAAGCTGGTGAAGCTCTGCCACCTCTATCGGGCCACCTAGCGCTGACGCCCCAACTTACTTACAGCCCAAATGCTTTCCTGCTCCCAACAATCCTTTTCCCTCAAAACGGTCTTTCCTTCGCATGGTAATAATTAGCCTATTGTTTTTTTCTTTTCTCTGCCTTTATTGTTGTTGTTATTTCTCTGTAGTCTCAACTTGAAAGATTGTTCTCCATGGTACAAACACTCAGACTTTGGTGGCAAAATGCGGGCAAACAGCAACGTGTGTGAGGCACACTGCTCTCACTCCACAAGCAAGGGGAACCCCGAGACGTTCGTTCAGGGAGTGGACAGAGGAACAAGGCCGCAGAGGGGGGCTCACCATGGAGATAATAGGCCTCGGGCCCTCACTTGCACAGGCCCCTGCCAAGGCCATGCCCAGAACTGGGCATTCATGACTGTGTCTTGCTTTCCTTAAAGAGGGCCCCATCCTCTGGATAAGCTTCTGGAGTCACACAGCGTGATCCCGCCCTGCACGGCCCGATTCCTTCCAGCTGCCTGGTTTCCTGCTCTTACAACATTAGCCTGGGCATTTGGGGCAAGGATCTCTGACAGCCCAGCCTCCCAGCACGCATTGTGCCCAAAACGCCGAACTCCATCAGGGCTTGAGTGACTCCTAAGGCCTCGGGACCTGTGTGCCCCGAGTGGTACAGGTGTCAGTGCCGTGGACACACTGTCCCCGCCTCAGCATCCTCAGCAATCATCTCCCATCCCCAGCGTTGGCTCTCACCGGTGATGTCATATCGGCTCTTGGGGTCACTGCTTTTGGGCACGGTGACCTCGGCTACCTCCTGCCCTGTCAGGGGGCTGTACCGCAGCTTGTAGTAGTCCACTGCGGTCTGGGGGTTCTCCCACTCCACGTCGAGGGAATTCTCCGTCTCGTCTGTCACCCAAGCGGTGCCAAGCACAGCAAGATCTAGGGCAGAGGTGGGGGACGGCAAGAGAAGGCGGTGAAGAGCAGGTCTGTGACAGGCCACTGGCTACCAGGTCAGCTCCCTTTCTTGACACACTGAGAGCAAGCATCACCCTGGGACACAGTCCTTAATAGATGTCTTAGAACCACCCACGCAGCCAATAGACTGTTGGTTTGCACACTATCCACGGAGGACGGACTTTTCTGGCGATGCCGCCTCTCCCCATCCCATCCCATTGGAGGCCACGCAGCCCTCTGCGCCCACGCTGCCATGGGCCGAACCCTGAACCACACCTCTCAGGCTCGCTACCCTAACCCCTCGGCCCAGGGCGCTGCTCTGCACTGAACACTCACACTTTAGTTACAGAGCCCCGGCCTCAAAGACTCAGTCTGGGATGAGAAGCTAGGTCCCTGTATGTAAAGTTCGGGAGATACATTTCATATTTTCAGGAGTATAACATTGACAATAAAACCAGCTCTTCCCTCCAATCAGAAAACAAAATTACAAGGATTAACAGAAGGAATCGATCGCTGACGTGGCTCTAAGGGGAGAAATTTGGGGGGGGGGGGGGGTTGGACATGGGACTGGCATCTTGGGAGCACGTTGGATTCCAGCAGCCAGATTCCAGGCTGAGGTTGCCTGGCCTGAGGTTTAGAACGTAAAAGACAAGTCTCCAGACTCTGAGCCTGTCCCCTTCCTCAGGCACAATCCCACCTGGTGGCATTCCCACCCAGGCTGACTGACCCCTTGTCAAGGACGTGGGACAGAGAATGTGTGCACTGGGCAGGGGGTGAACTCTGATCTCAAGGTCCCTGGGCTCTGAACGCTTCTGATTCACTCTGTTATAAACAAAGAACCTCACAGAGCCTTTTCCCTCCCATCCACTGGCTTCCTCCTGCCAGCCTCCAGGTTCTTCCTTCAAAGATGAGAATTCCCTGAGGGAACAGGTCAAGAAGTGAGTAATGAAAGTGATTCAAGGATTACAGAAGGGGTCCGACAGGGCTCATAAATGAAAAAGCAGGAGTTTAATGAAAAAGTTCAAGATTATTATGGGGATAAGTGTCTCTCGGGCTGAGGCTCCCCTGAGGGGCCAATAAGAAGGGGTTGAACTTGAATCAGATTAGACAGAAAGACAAGGTTCAGAGCTGCAGGACTGTAGAAGCCCCTGGAGCAAGAAACCAAGAAGGGCTGCTAAGACTTTCAGAACAGCTGTCTCTGCTGTTCCCTGGAGGCTTTAGACAGCTGGGAGCTGACTTGGCTCACAGGTAGGCCTCCGTGAGCTCCCGTTAAACACAACTGCGCAGAGTATCAACATCAGAACAGCTACTCTGTGACCGTTGCAGATCAAGACAGAACAAGACCATTCCGCGATCATGTTTGAAACCAGACAAAACCGTGAACGTGGTCCAACGATGAAACGTCATCTCTCCTGATGAAAAGGAGTGGCCGCTGCTTCTTTACCAGTGACAGTTTCAGCCTCCCTCTAGGCTGTCCCCTTTCTGGATAAGATTCACTGAGGTGCCAATCAGAGACTTACCCCCACTTCCTGACAGCATGCAATCGACAGCAAATCCCTGCCTCCTAAATCCTCCCGAACCACTGACACAGCCCCAATTCGATAGCAATCTTTCCAACACTCTCTCCATCATGACCACAGTCCTCCCATGAAGCAACAGTCAATAAAACCCACTTGTTCAACTACAGGGAGGTTCCAAGAGGGGTCTTGGGTTGGAGGGTGTTGACAAAGGCAATCACGAATTGGGCTGATAGGATAACAGGTCCCTCACGGCCCTTTCCAACACTGACCCATCCCTACCCCACCCTCGTCATCAAATAGGACAGGCAACCTGATGTTTCTTCAAAGAAACCATGTGCCAAAGGCCCATCCATCTGGGGCTCCCTGGATCTTTCCCCGGCGGTTTAGGGCAGCTCATTTTTATCAGCACCTAGAACAAGGCCTGGCACATCAAAATGCTCAAGAAAACATAGGATGAATCAGAATCACTCAGACAAGTAGGTTTCTCCAAGCCTTGAAGATCTGAGCGCCTTTAAGAACTTTCATGAGGAAATCAGAGTTTCTGAAAAGTAGCGATGCTTCTCCTTCCAGACATTTTGGTAGCATTGGATGGGGCCCTGGAGGCACTGTTGTCCCTTCAGAACCGTACCCCACCCTGCTCTATGTCCCAGATTATAACCTCTATGGACTGCATTTGTCAGGTTCCCTCACCCTCTGGGGCTCAGCCAGTGAGAGTCACCAGGAGATCAGTGGGCAGGAGACAGAGTCTGGGCCACTGACCTCCTATACTCCCCACCCCCAACTCCAGTGGGGGCACAATGGCTGCCTGAACCCTCTACCAAGCACCTCCCTGGGCAGCCCTCTCCTACAGCTCTCTCTGGGCCCCAGGACCAACTGGCATCCCCACCCCTTCAGGCTGCTTGTCCTAGTGTTACACCATCCAAGCCCTGCCCACACCTTTGTAAATAACCTCTTCATTACTACTCTTCAATACCCCGTGTGTCCCTTCTTTTCTGCTCAGATGAATCCAACTGGTGTCTTCAGCTTGAACTTGCTGAGTGGGCTCAGAGGCTCAGTGAGGGCCTGGGGAGGCAGGTGTACCCCTGCTTACATGTGGGTGCAGGGCAATCGGACCTTACTAATCCCAGCAGCAGAGAAGACCCCTGGAGTTCCAATCCAGCAGGCTCTGTCACCTGCTTGGAGGACCCACTAATTGGCAAGTGGAGAGAGGGGAGTAAGAACCGAGACTTCTCCAGAACCCAGGACAGCAGCAGCTCTGTGTTTCAGCCCCAAATCAGGGCAACAGCCTGACTAGTAGAAGGGTGCTTGGGACAATGGAAGACAACGTTCAAAATGGGGCCTCTCCTGGGAAACCTGGGGCCTCTGGCTGCCCCCTCACCTGTGGTGGCGAGCAGATGCTGTGCGCCGCTGGAAACCTCTTTCTTCACATTGCGTAGGGTGATTACGTACTTAGTTCCAGGCAGCAAACCGAGGATGTCATAGCTGTGCTGCTCCCTGGGCACCTGGATCTGCCGCCCAGACAGCTCCTGCCCCAGTGGGTAGTAGCTGAGCAGGTAGTGGTCCACCTCGCTGGAGGGCTCCCAGCTCACCAGCAGGGAGCTCTCTGTGCTCTTGAGCAGCTGTAGGCCCTGGGGGGCGACCACTGCAGGAGGAACGGGATGGAGAGGGTGAGAGAGAGGGACTGGGAACCCACAGCCAACGAGTGCTCCTGGGGCCCTACTATGCACACACTTAACACTATGGTGGTGGGTGTGGGAGACAGGGAGGCTGGTGAGGCCATTCTGGACCCCCAAAAGTAATTATCTGGTTGGGAGTTAATACTGACCCCTACACACACACACACACACACACACACACACACACACACACACACAGCCATTAGATCACATAGGACCACTGGTCCTCAAACCATCAGTAGCAGCCTGACCTTGGAACTCCTTAGAAATGCATATTCTCAGGCCTCACCCCAGCCGGGCGGAGTCAGAAACTCGGGATGGGCCCAGATAGCCCTCCAGGGAATTCTGATGTGGGCTAAGGGCCGAGGACAAAATGCAACTGATGTTTCAACGGGGCCGTAGGGACCGCGGGTCCCGGGAAAGAAGCGAGGCTGGCGGGGCAAAGCGCATCTCTGCTCTCACCCTGGGCACAGTCCAAGCCGGTGAAGCCCTCCTCGCAGTAACACTCGCCGGTGTCGCAGAAGCCATGGCCGCTGCAGTCGCGGGGACAGCGCCGCTCGCTGCAGTCCTCGGACGTGAAGTCTGCGTGGCACTGGCAGACGCCGCGCACGCACTCACCCTGCCCGCTGCAGTTCCCGGGGCAGGCAGGGTGGGCGCAGTCGGCCCCCACGTAGGGCTCCTCGCACAGGCAGCGGCCGTCCTCGCAGCGCCCGTGTCCGCTGCACGCCCCGGGGCAGGCGGGCTGCCGGCAGTCAGCGCCCTCCCAGCCCTGCTCGCAGCGGCAGCTGCAGGTCTCGGGCGAGAAGGTTCCATGGCCGCCGCAGTGGTGGCTCAGACCTGCCAGGGAGAGGGAGACGAATAGGCTGGGGGTGAGGCCCTGCCGGTCTTAGCTCTTTCTTTGGCGTTGGGTGGGGCCCCTGAGGAAAACAGGGGTTCGGCCCCTTCCAACCTGAGCCAGGCCCTGACCTGGAAATCTACAAACATTTGTTCTTTTTCTGCCTGAAAAGCCACAGGCACCGTCCTTCCCTTTCCCTACCCACCCCAAGGACTCCTGTGAATTTCCCGGTTCCCCACCGTCTAAAGGGTGGTCATTTAGTCTCTTTCTATGACGATACCTCAGCTGCTCCAGCCTGGACCTCTTATAGGGCCGGCTTACAGTAAAGGGCCTGAGGTGAGATGGAGGATGGCCCGCAGCCTGTCTTATCTTGGCTGGAGGGGGCCGGACCTAGCAAGCTAGGTCCTTGAGAAATTAGCTCACATTGAAGTCTGGAAAAGTGAACCTGAAGAAGCTACGAAATAGCTCGGAAGCTATGGAGGGGAGGGGTGGGAGACGGGATTAACCAGGCTCCCCTCTGTGACCCTAGACAGCAAGAGGCATGAGTCAGTGAACCCTGTCCCTTCACCAGCCACAGCCCAGTTTCTCAGAACACCTGCATTTTCCCCTAAAAAAAAAAAAAAAAAAAAAAAAAAAAAGCTTTCAACGTGGAGACTCCTCAGAGACAGTTCCATGCTGTCTCATTCCTGGCAGTGTCCTGGGTGCCAAGTTCTGTGTCTGACATATAGGAGGTGCTCTTAACGGTAGCAGTTCCTTCAGGCATAAAAATGTAGCTGAAGGGCCACTCATTGTTATTTGGATCAGCCTGGGCAGTTTATGCTAAAATGAAAAAACTGGTGATGGGGGTGGGGGCTCAGTATGTGTAAAATCACATTATAGTACTTTATTATCAATACAAGAGTTAACAATTTGCTGAATATCTACGATGGTCCAGGAATCTTATGTATATCGTCTACAGTTCTCAGAACTAGACTAGTTGATAGAATTATCCTCACTACATAGTGGAGGAACTTGCCCAAAGTCACTGAGCTAAAAAGTGGCAGAACCGGGACTTGTCCCCAGGCCTGTCTAGCTCTCTCCTCTCCACCCCACTGCTGTCCCCTACAGGAGAGACTGGACCCGCGGGTAAGACAGCACCCGGAAGCAGTCTTGTCTGGAAGCATTATCCCAGGAGTCCAGACTCATTTTAAGGTCCCTCCCTGCTCAGGCTTCCAGATGCCCCCTGGAGCTAATGCCAATGATAAAGCACCCCCGGGAAAACCCGGAGAGGTGGACATGGACCACACGCGAGTGCTTCTGAGGCTGGCGGAAGACCTAGCACGAGAAGGTGCTCGTTCAGTGTTTGCTGAATGAACACCAGGTGGGGCACTCACCGGCAGCGCCTGGGCAGCAACGCTGGACGTTACACTGCTCCTTCACCTCTGCCATCTCTTCCTCCAGCTTCTTTACCCGGGTCAGGAGGTCCTGGACGCTGTCTGCCAGCTCGCAGTCCTTCTGTGGTGTCTGCAGGCGGATGCTGTGTCTCAAGATGATGTTCTGTTCCTCGGCCTCCCCCTGGGCCAGGGGCGAGGCCCCACCCTCACTGAGGGGCTGAGGGTCGGCCTCCACCTGGACCATGGCGGGCTTGGGCACGTCAATCTTGTAGATGTGGCTGATGGTGACCTGTGGCTCCTTGTCGCTGCAGCCATGAGGCTCAAGAGTGGCCGGGACTGAGGCCACCAGGAGCAAAGAACCAAGTAGGAGCCCCAGAGGGAAGCAGAACATGTCCTGGAGAACCATCTTTGGAGAGATGGGAAGCAGGCCTTCCAGGAGACCTGTATCCAGAAAAAAGGCAAAGACTGCCACTGCGATTTCTTGATGGAAACTAGCATTTTTAATGCATTCTGAGAGCCCACAGGAAGCTGGAAACCCAGCAGACAGATTTCATCCTCTATCTACCGAGGTCTTTTACTATTTTTAGTTCCTTTCTCACACACCGTACATTCCTGTCTCGGCTCACACAGCTCACACTACTGGGACGCCCTTCTCGGCACTTCTAATTCTGTACTCACTTGCACTGTAATAATAACGAGAATAACGGACTTGTACTGTGTGCCGGGCTTTGATTCCCCCTCATTCCTCATCTTTACAACAACCCTAATATCATGCTCCCCACCGACAACACCAAAAATAACAGTGGAGCATGTGTGAGCTGCTTTACTGGGTCTTTTCCAGGAAAGAGCCCAATGCCTGTTCCTGGACTGGAGGAACTCCAGTTTGCCAGGAACAGGCTGAGTAATAGACATTGGAGGGCGGCTGCGGTGGGAAAGGCCTGCAGCCAAGAGTTTGTGGGGACGAGTCCCGCCATCGGTCAAGACCACAGAGAGGAGGCATCTGGGGGACGGAGCTGAGGTGCAGCCCCACAGCTCAGCAGGAGTGTGCTGCCCCCGTGGGGAGGTGCCCACCGGTAGAATGAGTCCTACCTGAAGAACCCATAAAAGGTTCCCACAAGAGGGGTGGGTGGAGCCAGCATTGGAGGCAACTGCCTCAACAGGGCGTCTGGTAACCAGAGGGAGCTGTAACAGCCCCAGCTAAATGAAAACTCCTTTTCCCTTCTCTTCTGACCCCTCATGTCCCTGAGTCAGCCTGAGTCAGCAACTTGAGGAAGCCAGCAACAGCTGGACAAGAGAGGGTGGGAGTGGAGAAAGGAAAACACAAAGCCAAGGATGGTCCCCTGCCCTCCCGCTGACCTGCGAGTCCAGCCTTAGGCCTGATGGGTGAAAAGAAAAGATGTGGCCTGAATGGGAGACTGAGGCACTGATTCTGGGATGGGCCTGCCTTTCCCAAAAGGGTTCTCTTCAAAGACCACAGGTGACCAGAAAAGCTCTGGAACCTCTTGAGATTTTTGTCAGAGGATGGGGGAGGTGAGGAGAGCCGATAGAGTGAGTTGGAAGGCAGGTGAAGGATAAAAGGACTGATATTTCACAATTGCTGTCTTCAGAAGTTCAGCTAGTCCCACACATATTCTCTGCTTGCTCCCCAGATGGGAACCGGGGCTCAGGGCATCGAGCAGTGTATCCCCGGTTATGCACGGACAGGGCAAGGCCACAGTCTCAGATGTGGGCACAGCGCCCACTAACTGAGCCATTAATCCCTGTGGCACCTCTGCCATCCCCAAAACCACAGAAAGTGATCTCAAAAGCACCTTCTGTATACACGACAGCACATGGTGTTTCCACGGCCCCAAATCCCCTCCCTGGGCAACAACAGGGCTAAACAAGCAGACCGGCCTCCTCTGCCCATCCTTCCATCCAAACCCCAGCCATCTCATGTGTTTGTTTTGTACAAAACCATGTAATAGTTAGACATTTACACCCCTCACAACGTGATAATCTCCCTCCCCCAATCTACTACCCCTCTGACATCATATATAGGTGTTACAATTCCACTGACTCTATTCCCTATGCTGTACTCCACATCCTGTGACCATATATAATATATATATACATACATATATATATATATATATATATATATATATATATATATATATATATATATATAATTATAGTCGACGTTCAGCATTATTCAGCTTCAGCTTTAGGTATACACTGCAGTGGTCAGGCATCTATACCATCCATGACATGGTCTCCCTAAAAAGACAAGTATCCATCAGGTATCCTACCAAATCAACAAACAGTAAGTGCAACAAGTGCTGGCAAGGATGTGGAGAAAAGGGAACCCTCGTGAATTGTTGGTGGGATTGCAGATTGGTGCAGCCACTATAGAAATCAGTATGGAGATATCTCAAAAAACTGGAAATGGAACTACCTTATGACCCAGCAATTCCACTCTTAGGTATCTGTTCAGAGCAATCCAAAATGCTAATTCAAAAATAAAATATGCACCCCTATGTTTATTACAGCACTATTCACAATAGCCAAGACATGGAAACAACCGAAATGCCCATTGGTAGATGACTGGATTAAGAAACTGTGGTACATTTATGCAATGAAGTATTACTCGGCCATAAAGAAGAATGAAATCTTACCATTTGCAACGATATGGATGGACCTAGAAAACATTATGCTAAGTGAAATAAGTCAGACGGAAAAGACAAATACCATATGATCTCACTTATATGTGGAGTCTAAAGAACAGAATAAATGAGCAGACTAATCACAGTGTTTGGTTTCTGAAGCCTGGAATATGAGAAACCCCAGAAGCCCTTGTACTAGCCCTCGGTGTTGCCTGTCCTTGAGTTATAACAAGACGTCCTTGCTAATTATAGCCTCTCCCATTCCACATGTTGAGCTCAGATTTTCCTGGGCAGAGTGGTTGCTAGAAAGAAGAGGGGCGGGCGAACCTCAAGCCAGTACTTCTGGGGGTGACTGGCGGAGGAGCCACCCCTGCCTGTCTGCGGTTTGGCAGCAGAGGGACGTGCCTTGGGTAAGCCCGTGACGAAGGGGATGATGACACCAAGTCCTGTCCACACAGCAGACCACAGACAGGGCGCCACGAGGGTGGGAAGGGGGCGCACAGGGCCACAAAGCTCACCCAGAAAAATGCAGGATAATGTTCCGAATGGGGTGGTTCCTCTACTGAGGACGTTTCTCACGGAAATGGGGCGAATGCTGCGGGAATCAGTGAGACCAAGGGGGTTCACATGCAGGGGATGTGCGTGCAGGAAACCGGGACACCAGGTGTCCCCAAGAGTCAGGCTCGTCCACTGATCACATCCTTAATTCTGCCTGCAGGAGGGGTGGTGGGTGGCGTGCACGGCTGGAGGCTGAGGCAGAGTCTTCAGGACAAATGCTGCATGAAACTGCTTTTCCAAGAACGGCCCTTTGAGGTGTGTGCTGCTGACCATGGGCCGGATGGACAGGACTCTACGTCTGGGGTCTATTTGTTCTTCCTTGGTGGCCACATCTACCCGCGTGGCTTTAATTTCCAGCCAAACACTGACAGCTCCCGAGTTTGTATGTGAGTTCCTAGCCCAGACAACCCTGCACGCTCAGGGATGACAGTGGCCATGATTGTGTGGGTCCCCTCTGTACCCCCAGCCTCATAACACAGGCCTGGAGGCCAAAGTAATATTTGGTGTATTAAACTATAATAGCCACTGGGTTTTTTGCATATGTGCCAAACACTTTCAGAACATTATTCTCATTTAATCCACAAAATCCTGAGAATCCATTGATACCACTTTGTTATAGATGCACAGAGAAGTTAAGTACCTTGCCCCAGGACACACAGCTAACGAGCAGCAGAGCTGGGATGAAACACCAGCTCAGTCCATTCCCCATGTCTGTGTTCATCCTCTGTCTGCTGTGTGTCCTGCCTCAAATGAGAAAATCCAACGAGAAGATTACTGCATGTGAAAAAAAAAAAGACCAAATGTCCTCTTTCCTGAAGTAGTTGAGAGGGGGTTCTTCTGAAAATAAAGGAAACCCAGGGCATAGTAGGTGCTCAGTTAAACATGAATTGCACCATAATTAAGTCCTATGCCTGCACTTCCTCTGAGCAGTGGCAAGCATGATCCCTGGAAAGATAAACTGGTGTTTTTCCCATAGGGAGGTTAAATCCTGAGAGGCTGGAGACTTCCCTTTCTAGGAAGCGCAGGGCAGACCGACTTCTCTCTCTAGGGGCAGACATCGACCACGCCCTGGCCAGAGGAGAGGGGCAGACTCCGAATCCTAGATGGTCCTCTCCAATCCTACGGTTGACCGTCTCCAGGTTACCTCATTTTTTCCAAAGGAGGACACACACCCTGGTCAGGAATAAAATGTACTATTTGCAGCAAAGAGAGCGGCAGCCAGTTTCTCAGCTGCCGTTACAGATCCTTCTGCTTAAGTCAGGGTTTTCTCTGGTTCCCTCATTACCTCATCCTGCCCTTTCAGTTAACCACAAGCAAATGAAAGCACTGCTTTGGGTTTTAGGAAAACTGCATTATCATGGATTTCCAGTGGAGTCACTTAAAAAGATACTCTGTTCCCAAATGACAGGGTGGACACCACTGAACTATGAAGGAAGGCAAGCATGTACAATGCCCAAGGTGGCACTGTTTCTGCTAGGTCACTGTGCAGGCAAACCCAGGACATATACGCACATTTTTGTTTCATCTCTGTGACACTTAACTCTGCACAGGCATTCCATATAGGACTGGGTACGAATGAAAAATTGGTTTTATGTGGTCTTACTAATCTGGTCACATTCTAGGAATCACTCTGTCCCCCTGCTGCCCACTTCAGTGGAATACACCCAGCGAGCGCCCGAGAGATCCTCAAAGATGACTCTCACACGGCTGTGTGATACCCCTTTTCTTGAAGAACTCTTTCCATCAAGTCTGCCCCCACACCAGAGGCTGGCAAAGATAAAGGATGGCGTCCCTGACCCAGCCTCTACACTCTGCCCCCTTTTCATGGGGACCACAGGCTGGTGTCCTAGTTTTGTGCTGTCAGCTGAATCTTAGCCCACCTTGCAAAGGCTCCAACAGATGAGGGTAATGGTGGCTCCCATAGTTGAGCACCTATCACGTGCATGCCTCTGCGCATGCTGAGCGCTTTTACAGCTCTCCCTGAGCCAGGCAAAGATGCTCAATTTACCCCAGTCATGAATCCCTTCCTAACAAAAAGACCTCCCTGGTGCTCTTGTGGGAATGCAAGGGCACAAATGGACACACTCCCATAAATTCCTCCTGTCCCATTTCCCCTCCTTCAAGAGTCAGCTGCAACCCGCAAACTAGGGGATGCAGCAGGGCTTGAAATGCATAAAAGAAAGTTAGGTATGTTGTTTATTTTTCCCTCCTCCTTGGAAACACTGAAACTGAGGTAGCTCCTAAGTCCCTTCTCCCAACCATTACCGGGCATTAGTCCAAACAAATGCCCAAATGCCAAAAAACACTGATCCTTTCCACACAGATCCTGTGCCCTGACAGCCACCAGTCTGGAGTCCTGGCTGACCAGGTGTCACCTGACACCTTGCTGCTGGCTCCGGCTTCTCTAAGAACCCCTGGACTTTAGGCATTCTGGCTCTTGGATGTCCAGATGTATGTAGTTTGTTACTTTCCTCGTAGGACTTGTTCTTTGTTTAATGCTTACATAAGCAATTCAAGTTTTACACTTTGAAGAGATTGTCCTCACTCATTCTTTTCCTCTCCCCAGTTCTCTCCCAACTGCAAAAATAGATAAATAATAAGACCTCCAAAAACCAGTCCGCCATATCATGTCTTGACATGTTTCGCAATGTCTTCTTTGAGGCATTGTGAGGGTAATAGCATGAGGATTTTTGGGAAAAGATGTGGTCCTCTTACAAATAAGAATCAAAACCTATAAAATTAAATATTTGAATAACTTCAAAGCTCTTTAAGTCCATTGAAAACATCATCTTAATTGGTATATACAAAATCTAGAGAAGGGGAAAGTTATAATAGTAGTTTCCTAATCACAATTAAAATCAAGTTTCTATTTTAGGATTTTTTTAAAGTGAAATATAACAGATAAATTACAAAAAAAAAACACAAACAAACAAACAAAAAACCAACCTTTGACATTGGAACGAAACCAGCAAAGAAATAAAGATGAGAACGTGCAAGACTTAAGAGGAAATATCTGGTACAAACCTCTATTTATTGCTCCTGGTGAAAATGTCCCTAGAGTGTAACACAGACTGCATTTGACTGTCCCTACCGTGTTTCCCCAAAAATAAGATGGAGCCGGACAATCAGCCCTAATGCATCTTTTGGAACAAAAATTAATATAAGACCCAGTCTTATTTTATTATAATAAATAATAAAATAAGACTGGGTCTTGTAAATAATAAATTATTTATTATAATAAAATAAGAAAGGGTCTTAATATAATAAATATAATATAATAATATAATATAAAATATACCGGCTCTTATATTAATTTTTGCTCTAAAAGATGCATTAGAGCTGACTGTCCGGCTCTGTCTTATTGTCGGGGAAACAGTAGTCCCGTGCTGGGACCGCCTATACTGCTAAGCGCACATTACCTGAATGTTTCCAAACTGGCTTCCAGCCATCACGGATGAGCCGGGAGGCTAGTTCCACAGCTGATGCTCATGCTGGGAACCTGGCCACTTCCTCCTCTCACAGGGAAAACCTCGGGAAACCAGAGCACTTACCTGGGAAGCCGCTGGGCACCACTTCTGAGCTTCCTCCACCCAGGCACTGCTGCCGTCCTCTCCTCGCCTCAGGCCCTGGGTTTAAATACCAGTGAGGCCAGGGGGTGGAGCACAGAGATATGGGTATTGCCCCCTCTGCTGGCATGGCACTCAGTTAAGAGGTAATGAGCAACTCCTTTTTCTATGAAAAGGGGGAAAATACACAATTCTTCCTTCTTTTTTACTTCGATTATGCAGCAGCTGAAAATTCTGGAGCCTTTTTCCATTTAAGTACATCCAAATAAGGTCATTAAAAGAGCTTGCCTGTCTCCTGGCCGGGAGCTGGGTCTTGGGGTTTAAAAGTGCATTTCTAAAGTCTCTTTCTCTTTTGTTGGTTGAAGATGCTCTGGGATTTATTGTCTACCACTTTTAAAATAGGGAAAGACCTTCAGCACACAAGGAAATGAGCAGAGACCCTCCGGAACAGAACCTCCTGTGACCACCCCTCCCACACCCTGACACCCCACCCCCCCACCCCCACCAGCTCCAGCGATGAGTGGCAGGGCACTGAGGACAGCTGAGAGCAAGAAGTGCAGACCCAGGGCCACAGCCTTCCAGGACCCCCTCCCGGAGCTCTCCCACAGGCCAGCCAGCAGGAGACCCGTCACCAGGAAAGCGTGGCAGTGCCCCTTTTCACACCTGTGTCTTTTGCCATCAGATGGACAGACCTTTATCCTTTCTGTGAGTTTTCCCATGAGGTCATGAAGACACTTTCTGTTCTCTCGACCCTCCAGCCCTCGCCTGCCCTGCCCGTCGTGCAGACCTGTGACCTATGGAAGGACATATGTGTTTTCAGTACACGTAAGCATGGGCTGCCTATGTAGGCTTGGAGGGCTGTTGGAGGGAAAGGACAGGGAGAGGACAGGAGAGATGGGGGATCAAGGAGTGGACCCCAGAATGTGAGGTGCGCCCACAGCCAGAATGCCTGTGTCTGAAGCTTGTGTCTGCTACTCGCATATGACCTTTGACTTAACTTATTTGTGCCTCAGTTTACTCATCTCTAAAAGAGGGGTGATATTGTTACCAGAGAGGGGCCTCTTCGGCACTGTGTCCAGGTTCTTGGAGTCTCGAGCAAAGAATTGAAGGAGGTAAAGTAGTGAAAGAGCAATTTATGAGAAGAAAAAGTACACTGCAAAGGGTTTGCAGCGGGCCGAGCGAAAGGGACTCAGAGGCGAGGACTTGGGGGTTTTCCAGGACGGGCTGTTCCTCTCTGGGCGTGGGGCCACTTGGCTGACACCTGTGATTGACCAGAGGCTATTATCTCTTCTTCTTACACTGTACATGTCCTTTCCCAGAATTCAATCTATTATAATGAACTTCCGGGCATATGTATGATATTATAATGATGATATAATGAGGCCCAGGTGAAACGAAGGTCGTGGTGGCCTTTACTGCACAGGTGTGAGTGACCGGTTTAATCTAGTTGGTCATTTTGTACCCATTTGTTCCTCATAGGGGTAGATAATTACAATGAAAAGGGGAAGTTTTGTACAGAGACGGGAGGTCTTCCGGGCAGGCGCCATCTGTAGGTTGTGTTGGACGTGCAGGAATGCAGACCCGATGCCTGTCTCTAACTGCCTGCCTTGCTTTCCCCTTGAGAGATGTGATCCCCATAAAATCTTTATGGGAAGTTGAGGGACAGGAGGTCTTTTCTTCTCAATCTGTTTCCTGCTGGACAGGGGCATAGAGCTGTCCCTACCTAGTGGAGGATTCACAGGACTCTCGCCCTATCTGATCTTAGATGAAAGGAAGGGGTCTTGAGATCCGCCTGGAAGACCATGTTGGCTTCTTTGGTTGGGACTGGCGATCTCGCTGGGGTATCATCTGTATCTCCAAGGCCCCTGCATGAGGAAAAATAGATTTTAATTAATAAATTTCTTCAAGAGGAGAGCTCAAAGCTGTTGATGCGAGGGGGGCGGGCTATGAAACATCCATCAGCTCTTATGGAGCCTGTGGCCATTCAACTGGTCACTCAGGTGGCGTCAATTGTCCAGAAGCTGGGCCCAGGATGGGTTGGAAAGAACATTAGGCTTCAATGATTACAATCAGTAAGTATAAATCACAAATTTCAGGATAAAATCTCGATAGGAAAGAAAACTTCAAGTTTTTTAGTGGGGGGGGGGGGCGGAAGGGCTATTCGCTTGGCCAGTATCATTTCCCCCCTGTTGCATATTGTCTGAGTGGGTGGTGGCCCTGGTGTAAGGTGTCCGCGACTCTGGGAGCTGGAAGATGTGTGGAGCCAAAGGCAGAGTAGACAGGCTTTATTCACTAGCTTTCTGGGCACAGCCAGCCTTGTCAGGGTACCACCCGCCTCATCTCTGGGCGCAGCCCTGGGCACAGCCAGGTTTTCTGGGCACAGCCAGCACAGCCAACCTTGTAAAATGGCCAGACCTTTTTATACTGTAGGAGACAACAGTGGCTCACAGCCCAGATGCTTACGTAAGCGTATACAGTGACACCTTCAGGATGGACCGCGGGAGCGCATCATTCCATCTCAGGTAACCAGCGGGCCACTGCGGGCCACCAGTCAGTGTCGGGCAGGGAGCCTGACTGACTCCTTTTGTCTCTCCACATATGTTATGTAGATTTAAGTTGGAGCCAGGAGTGGATCCCACAGAGATGCAAAACCTCTCCCAAGTCATAGGGTCAGCACTGGGGTGAAGTAAATGGGAGCACTGAAGCTGGTATGCATAGTAAATGTATGGTAAGCAGAATCACTAAAAGGCAAAGAAGAAGGAAGTTTTCAAAAAGACCAGAGATCCAAAGAAAAAGGGAACTTAAAATCTCTATAGTGAGGGGGCTCTCCCATATTAGTATGGTTATGGTGAGGATTCCATGAGTTGATACATGTGAGAATTTCGACTAGTCCCAGGGTCGCAGCGAGGAGGCAGTAAATGTTAGCTGTTATTGTCGCAATTGTGACCATCATGTTTTAGTCTCCTTGTATACCCTCACAGGAGGCCTTGCTAATCTCCACTTCAGTCAGGACGGGTCCACAGTTCTCTGCCCTTCCTTCCTTACAACCACAAATAGTCCTGCTATCTGCCCCTGGCATTGAAGCCAGCTATGCACAGAGGTGGCCACTGTGGTGTGAAGCGGGGCTCACCAGAATGCCCCCCAGCCCCCAAACATTTCTCTTTTCCCTTGGACCTATTTTTCTTTACTTCTTAAATAGCAAAGTCTCCCCAAAAGGCTCCTAGGATCCTGCTGTTTCCCCTGTGGACGGAAAAGGGGGTCACAGATTAAACCTGACAAGCTCAGGAGACTGAAAATAACCACATAGGATGGCGTGAACATGAAAGTTCCTAACTAGGGTGGGCTATGGCAGGAAGTCACATCTTTAGCCTGTAGCTTCCTTGACAAAGGTCAAGCTTTACTTTAAGTGAGTCTGTTTGCTGTCCTTTTGCACCTAAGATAACACCCTTGGAATGTCACTAATCCCTTTTTCTGGACCAGAGCAGGAAATTACAGAATCCCTCATTATTATTCTGATTGCCATCTCTATGTGCTGTAATATGCTATTAACTATCCCGTACTCACCTATGTAAAATAAGTACCTGTTTCTCCAATTTACTTTTATCCAATTCCAGAGATTTCCCCGCTTTGCTTTCTCCCACCCCCTTAATCTACCACCAGTGGATTTCATGTAACCCTCCTCCTTTGGCTCTACGTATAAAGTAAGCAGCAAACCGTCATTTTGCAAAGCATTTTCTCAATCCATTGAGACTTGGTTTCCTGGCAATTGTCCTCAGTTTAGCTCAAATAAACTCTTATAAGCTTTCTCTTAGGCTGGATGTTTTTTCCTCGACACCTCAAACTGCTCTTCTATTCTTAATTTCCTTTCCATTTTTCTCCCCAAATGAGTGGACTTCGCCAACTCTCTCCATTACTCCACCTTCCAGACCCTAAATAGGTGTAAGTAAACCAATGTCGCAGGCTCCTTAGAAGCCACCTTCCTCCAGCCTAAATTAGTGAGGGGCAGGACATGTTGCGAGCCCCCCCACCCCCATGCAGTAGCCCAACAAGACAGAACATGATTTCTCTCACATGACAGTAGAAGACGGTCGTCCGGAGCTGGTAGAGCACATTGTCACCACTCTCTAGGGCCATCTCCCAGCCGGGGGGAAGTACAAGAGCAGAAGGGAGAGACAGCGTGCTCATTCCTTAAAAACACGAAAACAAAACCTTTGTATTTCACAACCACGTCAGACTTGCAGGAAAATTACAAGTCCTCCCCCAAAAAGGTTAAGTTTATTTGCCCCACTACTTGAACTTGGCCAACTTTTGTGAGTTCTTTTGCCCAATAGAATGTGACTAAAAGTGACACTGTGAATTCGAGTGGGGGTCTGCAGTGGCCTTGCAGCTTCTGCTCTCACCCTCTTGGAAGACCAGCGCCTTCTGGAGAATGAATGAGCACACGGAGAAAGAGGCCTGGCCCTCCTAGCCGAAGCCCTGACATGAGTGAGCCCAGCAGATGCCGTGTGAGTCATCCCAGCCCAGTCTAGCCCAAACTGCCAACCCACAGAATTATGAGCAAATAAGTAATTGTTTTAAGTCGCGGTATTTTGGAGGGCTTTGCTATGCAACAATGGAAAAATGATACATAGCCTGTACCCAAACTAAGGGAATAATTTAACTTGAAACTAATTTCAACCCATTATGTCCTCCTGTAACCCATTCCAGAACAATCTGGAAAAAAAAAAAAAAAAACAAAGTTACTGGTTCATAGGATGGTTCGACCAACATGTTATTATATCATCTTCTTGTATCTGAGAAAAATGTAGGAAAGAGCATTCCAACTGCAGTCATCTCCAATTTATTTGTCCTAAGAAATCACCCCAAACCCAACAGACCGATGTGCTGGCTCTGAGGAAGCCTGAATCTGCATGTCTAGTGTGGTGACCTGCAGCTCGTCTCAGCTGGTTTGGGTCTATATGAGCTGGTCGGAAGGTATGTCTTAGTTTCTTTAATTAGGATTCTGCTGAATCTAAAGGAACTGAAACCAAACTTAAACAGACCTCCACTGTCCAGATCTTGTCTCAGCTCACTCGCTCCGCTATAAATTATATACATTCTATACTCAAAGGGTCATCTTCCCTTTAGGGTAGATTCTGAATTCAAACCTCTAATAGAGCTTACAGGGATGTGCCATCTTTGACTTTAAGTGAGCAAGTGCCTGCAAAAATAGACAACAGAATATAGCATTCAGCCAAGAGAAAGGTTTATTACTCCCTTCAAGGCCAAGAAAGACCTTGATTCTTCTTCCGTCAATATTTTCTTCTCTTGGCTCAATACTTTTTGATATCCGTCTCAGTAGAAGTCAGTATCTTCTTATTAATCTATTTTGGCGCTAATAGTTGCTAAGAGCCATGACCTGAAGTGTGTGGGAGCAGAGGGCCGGGTTTGCAGCCTGGAACTTCGGAGGGGATGGCAGTTTGGTCCTTAGGAGGTTCTTCGTGCATCATTTGCCCACAGAATGCTGTTGGGTAGATATCATTGTTATTTTCATTACAAAAGTAACTTGTAGACTAACTAGAACATGAAGAAAAACATAAAGAAGAAAATTAACATTTCCTGTAATTCCCACACCAGAGTAACCAGATTTTTCTTCTACAAATGTATACATATATGGAAAGATGTATATATCTGTGTGCATGTATTAAAAAAAGATTAAACAATTAAGATTATATTATATAGAGATTTTTTTTCTGCTCTTTGCTCTAAACTTTATACAGTGTTTTTTTCCATTTTTTTTGTATGTGTTTTCAAGGACATGTTTTTTAATGTTGCATAGTATTCTAGTATGTGCATCTAATACACGGGGGAAAGGACTGATTGCAAAGGGATGCAAAGGCACTTACAACATTTACTTATTCTGTCAGCTAATTAGGATCTCTAAATCCATGTCTATACATCAATGGGTCCACTGTCTAATAGTTGTGACTTTTAAGTGCCAGGTTCCCAGTAGGTCTTTAACAAATACACTTTTTTGATAAATTGATCTTGAGGTTAATCAATTTAAAAGACACTGCATAATTTGTTTCTAATCAAGTCGATTGGTCTGATTCAAGTGAATCTCTCTGATCAGCCAAAAGGACCAAAGTGACCTGTAGAAGTCAACAGTCTTAGGATCAGGATAGTAGCAGAATTCCTAGGACCACAGTTGTCTACCAAGCAGAATCCCCAATTTTGTCTGGGTGTTTACCTCTACCACATGTAACTCATGGTTAAATCCTGACTTATTCTAAGCTCATCACAGTAATTGCAGTCTCTGACATGACTTGATTTAGGAAAAGATATCTGACCCACTTCTGTCAAATGGGGCTTCTGGGAAGTTTTCCTCTATCAGAAGAGTTGGTTCTTCTCCTTCCAATGGCTGTTGCCACGCTTGCCTGGAATATGGCAGGCACCTTATAACCATGAGGGAAGCTAAACAGGACAAAGGATGACAAAGCAGAAACATGCGAGGAATCTGGGTCCTTTATGACATTCTTGAACCCTGGAATTAACCAATGTTGGGATTTCTCATTATCTGGGATAATAGATCTCTTCATTATTTAAGCCAACTGGGTTAGAGTGCTATGTTACTGTACTCAAATCATTCTACCCGACAGGGACCTCCTGAGTTTTCACAGAAATGCTCTTCAGACTGCAAAACTTTCAGGTCACTCTAAAACTGAGCACAATGACCCAGGGATTTGAAATTCTGCAAGGGGAGTTTCTAAACTTAGCCTCAGGGGAAGCTTCCCTGAGCTCTACAAGGAGACCTGCCCTCCAGGGAGCTGACGATGGGGCGTGCTGTACATAAGTTGAACTCCACCAGCACTGAATCCCTGCCTTCTTCAGAGAGGACAACTCATCTCTATTTCTTTCCTAAAAAAGGAATAGGGTTTTGTTTAAGGTGTTTAATATATTCTTATCCTCTGAAAACGTTTGGCTATGAAGGAAGTACTGTTACATTCTAAGCGGAATAGTGAAAGCTCAGCCTCCTGCACTGAGAGGGAGCCAGGAGAGGGCATGGATACAGGGGTCTCCTCCCTGGCTGAGACCTCCAGCCAGGGCTCCCCAAAACCGTGGTAGGAAGAGAATCTCAGGTGTCTGTTGAAGCAGCACGTATGAGTTTTCAAGAGCTGGTTATGCACATTTCTCCCTGACTCTTCCCAGCTCAGCACTCAGTGACGTTCCACTGGTAGCTTAAAAACCAGCCACTGTGAGAATATTTATACCATAAAAATCAAAGAAGAGCCAGCTGTTAAACATTACCAGCACATCACTGGACATTCTCTCAGTCATCCTGGGAATTAGAGGTTCCTTTACACTACCAAGGTATCATAACATCTCCCAACCTTCATGGCTGTAAAGCAAAGAGAAGAAAGACCCCACTGTCGCTCCCTGTAAATGACTAACTGGTTAAAAAAAAAAAAAAAAATGATAGGAAAATCCAATCATTTGCTTTACGTTCTGAGTCAGAGCCTCCCATCTCAAACGTTCTTCCAAAGGGCGGGCAGGCCAGGTGTTGGTGGGGTTCTTTTGTTTTAAACCATTTTGATTCTTCCCTAATAGCCTAACTATCAACATTTTGGATTTTTGTTTTAATTACTGTTTTCTAAGCGTGTAGGATTATAGCAAGGCTGCTGTGTGGTCACTGTTCCATTGCACGCAGACAAAGCTACGGATAATGATACGGTCTTATTGTGGAACTGCTGAGGTCACCCCTTGAGGCCATCTGTGGTCTCGGCAAGATGAGTGCATGGGTGGCTCCCCAATGACTGAGAGACAGGGTTCCCACGGGGTATTTCTGCAGACTGTTATCCCTCTGGCCCTCCCTCCTCCTATCTCCTTCCATCTCGGTTACCCCATATCCATCCCCAGCTCGATCTTACAGACTCTTCTTTCTCTCATTCCCTCTTGCCAATTTCAGTGGGCGAAAAGTGGGCAAACTTCATTATTAACACAATGTCCTCCCTACTGGAGCCTAAAGCTGAAGACAGATGTTTTTGTGAGTTAAGGAATATTGCAGATATACAAAAGGCTTAGAGAAAAGTATCATCAACACTCTTGTATGTCTACCCAACTTAGGAAATAGACACTACAAATACTATTAAAGTCCCTGCATATGGCTCTCTGATCATATTCCCCTCCCTCCAAGAGAAAAACACTTTCCTGAAATTGGGACTATCTCTGCAATGCATGTCTTTATACTTTTATTACATATATGTATACATCAAGCCTAAGCAGTATACAGAACTTCTTCTTATGCTTTTAAGATTTACGTAAATGGTATCGTATATATTTATTATATATCGATCTGGCTGCAGCTTCGTTTATTTCTATCAATATTATGCTATTATCCGTTCTTGCATTAGTTTTTCTTGCTGCATAACAAACTGCCACAAAGACAGTGGCTTAAAACAACACACATTTATTATCTCATAGTTTCTGGGGACCAGGAGTCCCGGTCTGGCTTCACTGGGTCCTCTGCTCAGGGTCTCACAGGCTGCAATCAAGCATCGGCTGGGCTGTGTTCTCACCTGGACGCCTGACTGGGGAAGAATCTATTTCCAGGCTCTTTCACGTTGTGGGCATGATTCATTTCCTTGAGTTTGTATGGCTGAGAGTCCTAGTTCCTACAGGACACTTGGGGCCCTGCCATGTGGCCTCTCCCTCAGCAGGTCACATCATAGCAGCTGGCTTCTTCAAGGCCAGCAGAAACATCTCTCACTCTGGTCTGCTAAAATGGAATCGTATATAATAGATAAGTATTATCCCATCAATTTTGTCATATTCTATTAGTTAGAATCAAGTTACTAATCAAGTTACACTCAGGGGGGCCGGCACAAATCCGTGGGCACCAATAGATGGGATTATTGGGACCTGTCTGCCTAGGAGTTATCTGCCACAATGTCGATGCCTGTTACTCTACATGTCCCCTTATCTCTGCTGTTATGTACTATTGCAGTGTATGAATAGGCCACAAAAATCTACTCATGTTTCTGTTAATGATTATGGTAAGGTGATATCCAACGACTTGCTATTACACACTATGCCGTGCTAATAATCTTTACAGGTGTCTTCTGCACATGGGAGAACATTTCCAGACCTACAGCACACATCTTTAACTTCATTAGATATGGCCAAACTACAGTCCAGAGTACTTATACCTATTTCCGTTCTATTGAAAAGTGTGAGACTCTTCCCCATAATTCCACATACTCTTCTACTCTCGCAATGGACACAATTATTTTTATATTTTGGTATTGTGGGCAATGGCATCTCCTACTTCTGATTTTTATTTCCCTAATTACTAATGACATTGAGTATCTTTTCATATGTTATTTTGGTTTCTCTTTCTGGGAACTCTCCTGGAGTTTTAAATTTTTCTTATAAATTTATAGTTCTCGATGTACCCTGGGTCTCTTCTTTGTCTGCGTTATTGCAGTACTGATAGTTTCTTCTTATTTGTGCTTCTCTATTAACTTTCTTTCTGGTATTTTGATACGCAAAAAAATTTACATTTTAATTTGGTCAAATTTATCAGACTTCCCCGTTATGACTTATTCTTTTTATGACTTGTTTAAGAAATATTTTCCTATCCTGAGGTCAAAAAGATAGTCACCTATATTTTCCTATAAATTTTTTTTAAAGTTTTGCTTCAACACATTTAGGTTTATAATATACCTGGAATTTATTTTTGTCCACGGTATAAAGCAAGCATCCAATTTTATTTTATTTTTCTATATGGATACCTGGTTGTTATAGCACTTTGTTGAATAGGCCAAGTTTGTCCCTCTAATATGTCATGTCATCCCTTACTTATCAAGTTTTCATATATGAGTGGGTTTGCTTCTGGATTCTCTATTCTGTTCCCTTGATCTGTCTGTTTATTCCTATACCAGTACACTCTGTCTTATAATTTTTAAGTAAGTTTTAATATCCAATCAGGCATACCCTACCATCTCATTCTTCAAAAAGATTTTAGTCTCTATTTGACCTTTGTTCTTTCATATAAACTTAGATTCTGATTATCCATTTCCATGAAAAGCCTTGCTGGGATTTGATTGGGGCAGTTCTCACTTTGCAGATAAATTTAGAGACCGTTATACACTCAATAGTGTTCCTCCCAAGTTTATATATTAAAGTACTTATACCTGGTACCTCAAAACGTGAGTGAATTTGGAGATAGGATCTTTAAAGAGGTGATTAAGTTAAGTGAGGTCATAGGGATAAGCCCTAATCCAATATGACTGGTGACCTTCTAAGAAGAGATTATGACACAGACGTGCCTGACTATGTGGAGACACAGGGAGAAGACGGCCATCTACAAGCCTAGGAGAGAGGCCTCAGAAGAAACCCCTGCCAATACCTTGATCACAGACTTCGAGGCTTCAGAACTGTGAAAAAATTAATTTTCTGTCATTTAAACCACCCAGCCTATGGTATAGTAGTCCTAATAAACTAATACAGAGAATATTGATATAGTCACAGCACTTGAGTTTTCCTGTCTACAAACATAGGCTACCTGTCCACTTATAGATCTTCTGTCAACGAAGTTTTATAATTGTTTCTGTGGGGATTTTATATATCTTTTGTTAAATGTACTCTAATTTTGTTTTTATTCTTATTAATTCCAACGTTTTCTGTAGATTTTCACAAGCTTCTATGTAAATAATTATATAATCTAAATAATGACAGTTTAATTTCCTTCTTTTCTATCCTCATAATTCTGACATAACTAAATAGAAGCACTGAAAGCTGGTAGCCCTGTTTTGACCTTGATCTTCAAGGGCATGCTTCTGCAGTTTCAAGGAGATATATATATATACACACTTTTATTTTTCCCCTGAAGGGGTGTTGCCACCTGGCATCCTGCAGCACATGCTCAGTAAATCCGTCTCCAGCCCCCTCTTTCTCTGGCCCCTTCTTGCTCCTCTCCCTCCATTACAATCTATCTGTCTTGAAAATAAAGTGAGTTAATGTGACGCTTCACACTCAGATGCTGATGTCTGATCATTGATCAGATGGCACATTCACATTTTGGGCTAAAAGTCGAGGCAGAAGGACTGAATGTGGCCACTGGGGGCTTGAGTGTTGACATCTTCTCAGATCCCAACAGTAACGGAAAACATCACAGTCCCCGTTTTCAACCCCCTTTTAAAAATACCACTTCTCTGACGCTTGCTATCTGGGTACCCAGGTCGGACTAGCTCAGATGGAACCAGGAGAAATTCCAAAGGATGGGGACTTGATGTGTCCCCTTATTTTAGTCAAACTACCCAGGTTCACACCCCACTTGCACCACTTAGTCATATGGCCTTGGGCAAGGTGCTGCTCTCTCCTGCCTCAGTTTCCTGACCTGTCAAATGGGGTCACAATGGCACCTCCCCACGAGTGGGATGAAATGAATCATTCATATAACACATAGTACACACGGTGTGTTTACTATGTGGCCACCTTTGCACTGCCCTTCAGTTACTTAGTGGGTTTTCACATTTCTTTTCTTTTTCCTTGAAATCTCACAGTATGGTATTTAAATGTTACTCTATCCCCTGTATGTTCCGCTCTGAGGCCTGGCACAAGAACACCGCTCTAGTTCATTGTAAAAGTTCACGCAACCCTGCCTGTCAACAACCACGTTAGTACTCTCCTTGCCTGTTTTTCAGTATTTAGGGTTGGTGGCCACGGGCTTCCAGGCCGGCTTTCAACAATGAATGAAATGCTGAGCAAGAAGCAAGCAATCCTAAAAGGACCACGCTGACCCTAACCGTAGAGACGCTGGTACGCTGGAGGACCCTGACCTCTTAGAAAGTCTAGCGTCATGCTGGGGGCTCAGAAGGCCTGCTGAGCTTAATGACATTCATGCCCGAGTTGCAGGGAGTGGGGTGGCCTCGTTTTCTTCAGTAATACCCATCAAGCAATGAGATTGCCAGACTGTAATCTCTAGGAAGGCAGAGAGCTGCCGCTCCTGTTCAACATGAATTATAATTCCAGCACCTAGCACCATGCCTGGTACGTACTAGGCACTAAGCAAACAGACACGATTTATTGTAATTCTCCCCGCGTCCAACCCCAATAAGGCCTAATGCAGGCTCTATACACACACTAGCCAGTTTATAAATACTGGTGGGCACCCAGAGTGGGGACTGTGCTGTGAAGTCGGGGCTAGCCTCGGTGAGCCGAGTCACCGACAGGCCCACCTGCCTTGCAATGCTCTTCTGTTATGTTTGTGTGAGTTCACGTGTCTTCAATAAACTGCTGCAGAGATACTGAAATCACCGAACAAACACGGCTCTGTCCACACGAGGATGCTTTGCCCACAGTCATGAAGCATTGGGTGTCATTGTCATTGTCAGCAGCAGCGATGTGTTGCAGAGCTAAGCCAGGCAAGGCTCTGTGCAGGAGAGAAGGTACCAAGACGCACAGGAGGCCGGCCTTGCCCACCAGGGAGCTCAGTGAGACTTTGATGAGGAAACAGAAGCCCTAACACAGAAGGCGATAGGAAGGGACAGAAGAGCAAAGGCCAACTCTCAGGTTTGCCTCTACCTTTTAGAAAATCACGTGCTTCTGGGACCATCTCAGCTGCCTTCAGCACCAAGGTAGGAAATTTTCAGGGGATCACCCAGCTACATATGAGCCTTCACAGTCAGAGGAGCAATAAAAACACTTCTGCCTCTTTCTCATTCCAAACCTCAGGTGGATGCCTCTCTTTGGTGGAATCCAACTGGGAACGCTGCCAGCAAAGGATCCTGGGAAGTGTAGTTCTCAGGTGTCCAACCCTGAGAGAAAGGTGGAGTATGGAAGGGATGGGATGATGTTTTGGTGTCAACAGACAATTCATCGGGAAAGGCTTCTAAGTGTAAATTTAGAAAAACAACACTGGAAGGCAGTTAACCTTTGCTAAGGACCTGAGAGGCAATCCAATCTGTGTTTAAGACAAGCACTGTCATGAGAGTTGGAGCCTCAGAAAAAGGGTTTGGATAGAGTCAGAACCTAAGGCAAGACTCTGTCGAACAGGTAATGAAAAAGAGGCAGAGGACATGGAGGTGAGGACACCTACATTTATTCACTCGCTCCCTTGTGCGTTCAGTCATCCTTTCATGTATTGCTAAGCACTGAGCTAGGAACTGGGGCCCTAGACAGCGAGCAGCCACTGGTTGTGTTTAGAAAAGGAAATTATATGAAGAGATTTTTAATGCAGGGAGATCATTTTGAAAACGCATGTGTGACAGACAAAACTGAAAGGACATGCACCTCAGGGCAAACAGAGCTTGTCCCTGGATGGTGAGACTGTGAGTCACGCTATTTTCTTTTCTAAAGCTTTCAGTAATTTCCAAATGCCCTACTGCGGGCCAAGAGTCCAAAATTTTGATCCACACAATTAAGATTTGGACATAGGCAATAGAGAGTTGCCTAGTAAGAATATATACACAATGAATGTATATTGTTTTTTATCAGGAAAAAAAATATTTTAAGAAAGAAGATAGAAAGATCAAACGGGTAACAGTGTGGAGGAAATTCATCACACATTTTTCATTTGATGTTTTTCTGACTAAAATACCCTTCCTTTCCTTTCACCTTCTTCCCCTTTACCTCCTAGTCATTCTTCAGTGTGCAGCTGAAATTCTCCTTCACTGGAAAAGACCTGCCTGACCCATAAGCCTCTGTGAGGTCTCCATGTTTGACACACTCAGCCCCTGGGGTTCTCTAACCACTTGTCATACTTAGAAGCCTGGGTTGGATGTCTGTCCTTCTCACCAGGAGGGAAGCCCCACAGGGCAGGCACCATATCTGCCTTGTTCGCAGCTGCTTCCCACTCATTGGCCACTTCCTAAATATTGTGGGAATGAACTGACAATGGCTTTAAAGGGTGCAAGACTGGACACAGGCAGATTAGTAAGGAGGCAACTATGACAGTCTGGACGAGAGAGAGAGAGCCGAGAGAAGGGCAGAGTGATCCATGAAGGGGAGAAAACAGCCCGTGGAGATGCTGTGGTATCGAATCTGCAGAACGTAGTGACTTCTTGGGTTTATTCAGCAAGGAGTAGAGGTTTGGGGAATGTTTTAGGGGTAGAACTGACAGGACTTACTGATGGAGTGAATGTGGGAGTAACGGAAAGAGAACGCTCAAGGAGGCCTCAAGAGTTTTTGTCCTGAGCAGTTAGACATATAATGATAAAACGGCCTGAGATGGAGAAGGCATTTGTAGGGGGAGAGATCAAGAGTTCCAATTTTGGAGGAGAAGTAAGGATGGGTAAGAAACGTAGGGTGGATCCCAGGTTTTGGCATGGGGGTCATTCTCTTAGGCGGGGAGTATAGAAGGTGAACCAAACTCGGGGAGAAATATGAATTCAGTTTTGGACATGTTGAGTTTGAGGTGTCCACTGAGAGAGCCAAGACATCCAATGAGATCATAGGGGTCTAGAGTTTATGAGAGATTTCTGAGCAGAGACAGAGATGCAAACTTCATCTTGGTGGCTGAAGCCTTCAGGTGAAGGAACATGTATAAAATGAGAAAGGCAGAAAACATCCAAACCCTCAGGAAACATATTTATGGAGGAAGAAACGCCCTTAGAGGGAACTGTCAGAGTGAGAATATCAGATTATATGAGACAGAGGAGTGTCATTTTAATCAAAGCAAGAGTTCAAAGAAGGGAGTCGTGCAGTGGAATGAAAAGCAGGAGCCAGATTTTGGCGGTCGTTGGATGCAAAGGTAAAGCAGCTGCCTGTTTATCCAGCACCTTCATGATCAGTGGTGATGACACATGTGTATGTGTTGTCTGGACCTGGCTGAGCCTCCCAGCCCTGCAGGGGAATTGAGAAACACTGTGGGCCAAGAGTCCAGAGTTTTGATCCACACGGTCAAGATTTGGAGACAGGAAGTAGAGCGAGGCCTGTTAAGAATGTATTTCTCATCAAAACGTATGTCCTCTAACCCAAGTCACCACGGACTTGAATGAGCTGGATTTCAAACCCAGAGTTTCAAAGGCCATCATTATTTTTGCTTGGTTCTTACAGGCATCCCCTCAGCAATGACAAAGGACAAAAAACATCCCCCAGGAATCCTTTTGGTCTAACCAACTCCAAAACCAACCGCAGCTCATCCGATAGCTTCTATGATGAGCCTCTGTTACACAGCCTTGGTGCCACACGAACCCTGTGTTCCTTTATGTTCCAGAAGGAAAAATCAGAAAAGTGCAGGAAAATGTCTGTCCTCCTTTGCATCACAATGTTCCAGGAGAAAAATGACCTGGGGCAGGGGAAGCCAGGCATGATAACTCTTATATAAACCCTGGCAGCCTCACCTTTGGTCATACCACTGTGGTTTGGGGAGAGGCTTAAAGCTAAGCTTCAGAAACAATTACAAGTGCAGGATCTGGCTAAACATAACCATAGAGGGAGATGGACATGAGGTGGGTCTCTGTAGAAGGCGTGGGGTGGCTGCTGAGTATATGTGAACCTGGTGTATAGGAAGGCACCTCAGCAGACACCTTGGTGGGTGGCATGTAGCAGGGAGCGTGCGTGCCACAGGAGGACGTGAGCATCTGTGTGGGCTACAAAGAGGAACGGCCATTCAGGCTGAGGGCAAGAGCAGTAAAGATGGCTGTCCTGGCAGTGTGCCTCCAAACGTCTGCATGAGACTGTGCTCGACAGAAACACCTTGAAGACACATTCGGTGAGGCTGCTTTCAGGAAGCCCTAAGGTTCCAGCCACTGACAAAGCCAGTAGCTGCAGAGACTTGGCTGGGAGATGAGCTGGACCGGTCTGCTGCCCTCGGAGCAACGGGCTGGCCCTGATGTAATCGGAATAGTATCATCAACAATGACGAGGTGGTACCCATCCTCTCTGACGGTCCCTGGTGTGAAAACCAACACGAAGTGGAGCTCAACCCATCACTACAGAGGGTGAAGGACAACAAACAAAGCACAAGGGGGAAAGAGAAGCCTGTAAAAGGCCCCGGTGGTGGCTGTGGACACCCGGCTCACTCACACGGATTCTGCAGTGAGGGACCCACGTGTGTGGGCCTGCTCTCTCCTTCATCACATCAGCTTTTCCTACTGAGTCACGCTTTCCCTTCATTACTGCAAATGCTCCCCGTCTTCCAGAAGCCGACCCCTGTGGTAACTGAAAGGAAGAGGCTGAGGTTTTTCACAGAATCCCAGATCAAATCAGAGTGGGAGATCCTCGGCCTGACGTCAAACCTCAAGGACAGACTTAAAATGAACGAGAGGACAAGTCTAATCGCTGCTTTGCTGATTACCACAATCTGTAAGGTATCACTAAATGTAACCAAACTCCATTCATTCAAACACTTAATGAATGCAATCGTCATCATTGTTGCCCTGGTGGGGTTTCCCCACCTAGAGGAAAAGACAGACCAGCATTGCCTGTAGAAAAGGGACTCAACACTAACAAAGCGTCGCCCTCGGGGTCTATGAAAGAAGTGAATGAATTAATGGTAGTTTACACACCTCATGTATCTTTCAGGGAATGTACACTAGCTTCTCAGTGCTTCACAGGATACTAATGACCCCACAGCTTGCCTTCTATGCAGATGTAGTGACTTAGGTAGTTACCACTGTACTTTTTTTCTCTCTTCTCTTCCCTGAGCAGAGAAGTCGAGGGTGCTTATTCACTATGCATTACATCCAAGGAAGGAAAAACCCAAACCCCAAATGGAACACTGAAAGCAGACGTCCAGCAAGTCAAACTCAATCCAGAAACTTACTCGATGCAAAGGCATCTAGTGAGGGCTGAATGCCTACTACGAGCTGTGCATCCTGAGAAATCCAGGAGTCCTGACATGACTCCTTCTCTCAGTCAGACAAGACAGGAAACAACTAGCGAATAACACAAGAGTACATGAGCTATTTATACAGCAAAGAACAGAGAATGAAAAAAACATCTGGAAGCATAATTTTCATTTCATTTTCTAACACAAATCAGGACAAAATTCAAGTTCACCTAATTTGATGGACAACCGAGAAACTCAGCGGAAGTAAAGGTGTATCCAGGAACATTTTTCTGATTCTAACATAACTTAGCCTGGAGGAGGGGGATGGGATACAACTTAAGGATCTTTGGGTTTCTGGGAGAAAGCCGTGGAGGGGGGTCTTGGACAGATGTGGAATGTAAAGTGACTGCCCCAGCATTGACCACGGACATAAGGACACCACTTACAGTTGCTCTGGGGCTGCTGGGTGATGACCTACAGGGTCACCTGACCACGTATCTTCTCCAGAAAAGGGGGACCTGTGCCTTGTGCTGGCATCATCAGGACTCACCCTGTGGCTTTGCAGAGGTTTTCTACCCTCGAGTCCCACTAACTTACGGCTCTGATATTCCCATGCCCACAGCTCCCCAAAGCAATGCATTTCAGCTAAATTGCTAACATTCTGCCTTTTCATTTCAGGTGTGGAATTCAGAAAAACTAGGAAGAGGAGAAAGAAAAAGGGGGAAATGATGTGAAAGAAAGGAAAAGCTGCGTTCCTATTAATTCCCCCAAATGAAAATCTATTGAGGACACCAAGAAATAGCTATGACCTCATTCCTGAAACCACACGAAACATTTTGTGTGGTTTTGGAGGGAGCTCCAGGCAGCTGGAGGAGAGGGCACTGAGTCAGTCCAAACCTCAGAGTAAGTACAGATTTCCCTCTGGTAAGAGGAGAGGGAGGTACCCACACAGCCGCAGAGGAGACAGAGCGACAGAATCCGTTTCACAACCACAAGCGCCCAGGCCTTGGGCACAGAGGCCGTGGGGCAAAGAGAGTGCTGTGTTTCTCCTGGAACCGCAGAGGCAGGACGCCTGGGATCCCAGAAGGCCAGGGAACCCTGGGGGTCCTTGTCTCTCAAGGCAGCAGGCGAGGCTGTCCTGGACATTCAGGGGATAGCAGTGACGGCATGTGCTTGGGTTTCAGCCAGATGAATAAGCACTGTCGTCATCATCTGGGATTTGTTGGCTCTGTGCCGGGAAAACATGCTTGATCCTAGGTGTACAGAGGCCAAGCCTTGGCTCTGGCCTCACTTTCCTACCAAGGGGGAAAGACTCAGGCTTTCCCACTGTGTTTCAGAGAGGCCCACGAAAGCCCTTCACTCGCCCATCGTCCTGTGGAGGCAACTTAGGGTCCTCTAGTTACCCCCATTAGCATATGTGCCCGGTCTTTGCCAGTCTAGGGGAAGGAGAGGCAGAAGCGTACTCTTTTCTAAAATACTAGGCCAGCAGGTTGGACTTGAAGGAAAACTCCATAAGCAATGAAGAGAGAATTCTGTGCCAGTCCAGTCCTTTCCCATTCAGACTGGCGTGGTCAAAGGTGCGAGTTTGAACCATTTATGAACACCTACCACATACCAGACACTCAGCTCGGAACTTGGGGACTAAGTTGAAAACAATACTTTGCCTTAGAAACTTTCAAATAAGTTGGGGAAATTAATAAAAATACTATAGATAGATAGATACAGATATATATATATCTCCAAAAAATTATATAGGAAAAAGCTATTAATTGTAATACTCAATATATACCAATAACAAAAGATGAATACAAGTCCCATTTGACTTCTGCAATTACAAGAGGTGCTCAGAGTGGCTACCATCAGCGTCCAGACACTTCTGATTACGGCAAACATTGTTTGGCAGACTTCTGTGGTGAGCGTGTAAGGACAGCTTGGGGAACGTGTCAACCAAGAACAATATTGGAAGTATTGTATGTGAATATACCAGTCCCACCCTGCCTGACTTTGACCTCCTCCTATGAAATTCAAATATATGCTCGCCTTCGTATTTCTCTTTAGAAAGTCAGGATGGCCGAGTCTTGAGCACACAAATTATGAGTCACTTCTAACGGAGTCAAATAGAGAGGTGAGAATAGAAAAAGGAGGTGGAGCAGGTGGCGTAAGAAGCAGAGGTGCTGGCAACGCAGTCTTGGTTACGTTGAAGGAGATGAGTGTAGTGGGTTGAATAGTGCCCCCCACCCAAATTCCTGTTCACCCACAACCTCAGAATATGATCTTATTTGAAAATAGGGTCTTTGTAGGTGTAATTAACATAAGGGTTGTGATGAGATCATCCTCGATTAGAAGGGCCTGAATTCGAAGGAGAGTGTTCTTAAAGGAGGTGGAAAAGAACAGACACTCACATGGGAGAAGGCCATGACGATGGGATCAGAGACTGGAAAGGTGATGCCACAGCCAAGAAATGCCAGGAGCCACCACTAGCTGGAAAAGGCAAGGAAGGGTCCTCCCAAGAGCCTTTGGAGGGAGCGTGGCCCTGCTGACACCTTGACTTTGGATTTCTGGCCTCCAGAGCTACAGGAGAATAAATTTCTGTGCTTTAAGTCACCCAGTTTGTGGCAATTTGTTAGGCAGCCATGGGAAGTGAGGACAGTGAGGAAAAGGAAACCAGGTCCTTAGAACTGGGAATTAGCCTGAAAGGAAGGAGGCAGGTTGAACAAAGATTCAAAGAGGAGTTGATAGTACATGCTTTTGCACACAGAGACTAAGGCCCTGGCTGGGAGGATAACCCTGGGACCTGGGTAGAAGGGTTGAGAATTATCTGCTGAGCTATGCCCCACTGGTTAAATAAGATTATGCCAAACCATATCTTCTATCTCCGGCGCCAACTTACTGGACATCTCTGAGTCATAGCAGAATTTAAGAAAAGCAATGCAGCAGTGAGCCACGGAGAAAGCGTGGCTGGACATCAGGCCCAGTGCCCCTGGGCAGTCCAGCTTGTGCCCTGTATCCAGAGGCCTGCAGGTGGAACTAGGCCAGTGGGGAAGTAACCCTTCAGAGTCCTCAGGTCAGGAAGATACTGAAAGCGTGCATGGAAAACGAGACTCAGAAAAGAAAAGCCTCTTTGTATGCATATTATGTGCCACAAATCAAAACAAATATGCAAGCATGTCCTTGAAACTGCTGGAAAGAAAATGTACCACACTTTTGTGAGTCAGGAATGGAAACTCGAAATTGAATAACATATCCATTGCTACTAATTTAAAATGTGCAAAATGACAATTGGGTTGCCTTTATTTGGATATCGGTCTTTATGATTCATGTAAAGACAAAAATGTTTTTATACGAGGTCAGACAATTAAGTTCATGAACTCATCCTAGGAAAAGTGCTACATACCTCATTGCTGAATATCACTATGGTCACCCTCGAAGTACTTCCCTCGGGAAGCTATGCACCGATGTCAGCACCTAGTCCACACTTCAAAGCAATTTTCAAACTCTTTCTCTGGAATGGCCATCAGAGCTGTCATCCTATTACCCTTGAGGTCCTGAATGTGATCAAAATGTTTTCCTTTCAACATCTCCTTTATCTTTGGGTAAAGAAAGAAGTCATTGGGGGCCAGATCAGGTGAGTAGGGAGGGTGTTCCAATAGTTATTTCTTTACTGGCTAAAAACTCCCTCACAGACAGTGCCGTGTGAGCTGGTGCATTGTCGTGATGCAAGAGCCATGAATTGCTGGCGAAAAGTTCAGGTCATCTAACTTATTCACGCTGCCTTTTCAGCACTTCCAAACAGTAAACTTGGTTAACTGTTTGTCCAGTTGGTACAAATTCATAATGAACAATCCCTCTGATATCTAAAAAAGGCTTCCAACATTGTTGTAACAAGTTGGTGAACTTAATTGTGAGAGGCCCCCTCCCTCCTCCTGTCAGAACCTTATTTTCCTACAAGATTTCACATTCTGCAAAAGCAAACACTCCTGTCTCCCCACCCAAGCCCTGCTGTGGTTCGGCCTGGTGGAAAAGTGTTTCCAGGCCCCTCAACTGGGGCGGGTCGTTTTGACATGGGACCTATTCTGCGAACTGACCCCAGTCATTTGCAACGTCTCCTCCACCCACCCTTCTTGTCGCCTGCTTTACACCCCCTCAGATGGCAGAAACTACTCTGCCTGGTGTTCAATTAGGCATTTGATGAACCAACCGAACTGAATGGAAAGGTTGCCTGAAACAGAGTCTTCACAAGGCAGAAGGACCGAGGGGAACCTTGGAAGTTGGGCAATCCAGTGTGTCTGGAGGGGTTGGGGGGGATGGGAAATGGCGCTGCAGAGGTCGACTGCACTAAGGGACAAAGTGAGTAATTGTGTTTTAGAAAGTTCAGTCTGGCAGCAGAAAAGGATGGATGTTTTCTCGGGGGGAGGTCATGGGTTAAGTTAAAAAAAAAGGGGGGGGAGGCAAAAGGGCAAAAGAGCAATTAGGAATCCAGTTAACACTAGTTCCAGCAAGAGGTGAGGAGGGTCTGACCTCCAGGGGCAGGAGTAGGAACACAGAAAGTTCAAAGACAATTCAAAGTAGAATCAACCCCACCTGGAGGATCTGTTGGATGGGATGCTTTAGTCTTCGTCTGAGTTCCCCCACAACTCCCTTACCACCCGCAAAAGTAGAATCCAAGACACAGGTTTACGTGCAGGTAGGAGATTTGGGCAACGACACCAGGGAGGAGGGGTATCAGGGCAGTAGAACAAGAAGGGACAAAGCGAAATGAGGAGGCCCTACTATGGTGGTGACTCCATATCCCCGAGACCTTCGTGGAACCATAGGTTCCCATCACCCACTGGTTTGTGGTGTCCCCACGGGCACCTACTGCCGTGCACTAGGCAGCCACACATGTGAGTGCCGGCAGGCCTCTGGGTCCGCAGGTGTCCGTGTCACCTCAGAGAACCTCCCAGGAAGAAGGGAGATGTGCCTGAGATAAGCCCAAGGAACTGTCTCACTGCACCTGAACTCAGCTCTTGTAGTTTATTTGTAACAGCAACTTTTTCCTAATTTTTGAACAAGGGGCCCTACGTTTTCATTTTGCACTGAACCCTACAAATCGTGTAGTCTGTTCCATTTGTCACTGCTACAAAGGAGGCAAACTCAGTCGCAAAAACACGTCCGACCTGATGACAGGCAATGTGTCTACATGTCATCTTATTTGGAGGACAAGTGTGTGTGTGTTTCCAGTTTGCATCCGGCCTGTGTGGGAACAGGGCAAGGATGGCCCGGCAGGCTTTGGAGCTCAGATGTGCTATGTTACTGCCACTTTGTGTTCAATTTGTGCACAGCAATGGCTCCAGGAGGAGATGCCCAGGAAAGGGCGGCTGGGACACTTCCAGAATTAAGTGCTAAGGCCACCACCCACACTCCATGGCCAAGCTGGTACTCCAAGAGGGTTACTACCCAGCTGGTGGTGTTTAATGAAGTCAGACGACCCATACACAGCAGTTCAGAGCCAGGGTTGAAATGCATGTGTGTGCGTGCGTGCGTGTGTCTGTCTCAGTGCCTTTCTCCTTCCACGTTTTTTTCCTACACTCCTACCTTCCTCCTGTTTGTAGTGCCTCTCATAGCAGACCTCACACAAGCCCCCGAAGTCTGGCACTTTTGAGTGAAACCATATCCAGCCCTCCATATATGGGAGGCCTGGCCCTGGAGGCCCCTCCTGGGGAACCCATGTGTCATCAGGCTGTGCCAGAGCCAAGTGGGGACAGCGGTCAGGTCCCAGGAAGCTGCTGAGTCAGCCTGGGCCTGACTCTAGTGATCACACACCAAGTAAATATTCTACTGTGTGACTCCAAGGGCTGCTGCCAGGGGAGCCCTGTAATTTACAAGACCATAAAAAGGAATGATTAATTAATCATCTTAAAATAAAACAACAGAAGTTAAGGAAAGGATCGATGTATGAAGTATAGACTAGGTGCCAAAGAAACGACGACTTATCCACTTATTTGATGGTAGACACAGAGGAGTCCGAGAAATGCAGCCCCAAGTGGGAGTGAATGACCTAGTACTAGATATGAAGGACACAAGCAACCTGAGTTCTCAGTTTCTTCTGCTCTGTCTAGGGTTCTGACTACGCCTGTTCCCAAGGACAGGGACCACAGCGGGACTCCTTTCTTCATGCCCCTTGAGAAACACATTTTACAGACATTTTGGGTAAAATAACAGAGGCATAAAAACAAGAACAGGTTAATATTTTTAAATCAACTTCAACATGTTAGTGAATCTAAAACAAAAGCGTGTAAATTATAGGGAAATTGGAAAAATTTAAAGAACATAAAAATAACAAGTAATCTGCTCACTCACCTATTACTCTAAGCATTTATTTCATTTTAATCTTTTATCTATCTATCTAACCCATACCTATGCTTGTATCTATAAATATATATACCGTGTTTCCCCGAAAATAAGACCTAGCCAGATCATCAACTCTAATGCATCTTTTGGAGCAAAAATTAATATAAGACCCAGTCTTATTTTAATATAAGACCCGGTATATAACATAATATAATAATAGAATAGAATAGAATGTAATATAATACCAGGTCTTATATTAATTTTTGCTCCAAAAGATGCATTAGAGCTGATGGTTCAGCTTGGTCTTATTTTTGGGGAAACAAGGTATTTAAAATTTTGGAACCCCTCCCAGATTTTTAAAACAAAAATAACAACACGTTATTGCTGAATTCATTTAACTCTCCCTTTATTGTTAGACTTTTATTTATTTGTTCTTATTTTAAATTACCCAACGGTAGTGTCCTTGTATATACATTTTAGAGTTTCTCGGTATTTCCTTGGACTAGATTCCTAAAAGTGGCATGACTGGGCCAAAAGATAAAACATTTTGAAAAGACTCTTGGCAAGTGCTTTGTAGACAAATTATGCCAATTTATATTTCTCCCACTAGAATATGAAATTACCCAGTTCTCCAAACCCATAAGAAACTGAATTTTTAAAAAACCTTCGTTTCTTTGCTAGATTAAATTGTGTCATTGTTTTAATTTGCATTCTATTGGAAAATAGTGAGGTTGAATACTTGAAATGTTTTTAGACACTCTGAGAATTGTTTACTGGGATTTGAGTTTAAAAACATATTCATCATTATCAAGGCTTATTAACATTTAACTCTAATTTATCTAAAATTTATTTTGATAAATGGCAAGAGGTAAAAATATAATTAAAATATTTTCCGGGCAGCTGGTTAGCTCAGTTGGTTAGAGCGCAGTGCTCTTAACAACAAAGTTGCCGGTTTGATCCCCACATGGGCCCCTGTGAGCTGCACCCTCCACAACTAGATTGAAACAACTACTTGACTTGGACTTGATGAGTCCTGGAAAAACACACTTAAATAAATAAAAGTTAAAATAAACTACATTTTCCCCAAATCTTTAAATAGTTATTCTAATACCACTTGTTCAATGATTTTTTAATCCTTCCTGTAATATACAACCAAATTGTAATTATACTGGGGTTTTCTTTCTGGCTTTTCTATTCTAGTTAATTTACCTGCTTGTTGATTTTGGCACCAGTACCAAACTAGTTCAGTCATGCTTTATAACATATGGCATTTTAATATCTGGTAAGGCAAGTCTATTAGTTTTTTGTTTTGGTTTTCCTCAAAAATTTCATAGCTTTCTACCTTCCTCAAATCTTACTTATTTATATATTTATATTTTTAGATTGCCAGGGCGTGGGGGTGCAGGGAAATGGGAAGTTATTGTTTAGTACTTACATAGTTTCAGTTTGGGAAGATAAAAAGTTCTGGAGATGGATGGTGCTGATGGTTATACCATAATGCGAATGTACTTAATGCCACTGAACTGTACACTTAAAAATGATTAAGGTGGTAAATTTTGTTATGTGTATTTTACAACTATTTTTTTGAAAGTTACTAATGAAAAAGACCACCGTGCACAAAGCTGTGCATTTCACCCATTTCGTGAGATAATTACAGAAGATGACCCCTAACATGGGGAGAGAAAGGCATTGCATGGGCTAGAATTAGACGTCTGCCTGACACTGGTCCAGGAATCTTCTGATTTTATCACGGCAGGGACTTACACTGTCCTTTCTTGCCAGCTGCCTCGGTCAGTCCCTCCCCAGTCCACGTCCAATAAAATTGAACCCCTAAAGAAAAAAGTCTGCATTGGGCTTCTCTTCCCAGAAGGCTCAACAATGGAAATAGCTCATGAGCGTATCACTTCATCCATCAACACATCTAAGATACAGGTCTTTGCTAAGCTAATGTATACTCCTGGATAGCCGTCTACCAGGAGGTAGGTGGTGGCACTTGCCTTACATTCATACAAGGGAAATGGGCCCCTCACAGGGTTCATTCCAGACCAAGAACATCTCTATGAAGATGACCTAAAAGTTGCCTATACTACAGGCTGAAATCTGCAGCTTTTAAATGGCAATGCTCCCCTTCCAATACAGTATACATTTAAAACAATACATATCTACCCTAGACATATATGGGAACTATCTTTACCATTGCCATCATCAACATAATCCTTATCACCATTACAGTGGAAAGGAGAGATTGGCAAAATTTCCAGAAGGGACAACAGAGGAGTTGGCCATAATTCCAGGTTTCTGGCAAGTAGCACCCAAAACTGAAAGGAGATTATATGAAGGGGAGCAGGTTGCGCCAGACCAAGAACGATTTAGAGGAAGAGAAATTGGTGGCGACGAACTAGAAGGTGGGGGGCGGGGGCGGAAGGAAAGGAGGTGGGTAGGCTCGGAGGTAACGTAAGAATGTGTGCAAACCGGGAGTAAAGGGAGCAATAAGTGAGAAGATTCTGACTGCCCCCTCAGTATCCACGATGCGCCCCCAGGTTTGCAATTTGCCCAAATTCCGTGTAAATACTGCGAGAACGCAAATCCTCCTTCCTGTAGTCTCAAGACCCGCCAGCCGCCATGCCCCGCCCCCTGCGGCCCAGACTCCGCCCCTACGAGGCTGTGCGCTCGGCAGTGTCAATAAAGTTGCCGTGGTTTGACGACCGCGGAGGACAACATGGCGGCCTCCATGCTGTGCTCACTGCTGCGGACAGTCCGGCAGGTCAGGCCAGCGCCCTAATCCCCACGCCTCTCCCTCCCCGGCTGAATCCCCAAATCCGCGGGTCCCTCACTACTCTGCCGTCTGTGTCGCCCAGTGCGGACACGTCCCAGGGGTTCCCTCCGCTCACTTTCCTCTTGCGGCTTGATTCAGGGGAGGGCGGCCCGAGCTGCCCATGTACATCGACTGCCCATGTATGTAGTCTGTTACTCGTAAACGTTTAACAGACTAGCATTAAAAGCTGCAAATTGACTCCGATTTATAAGGAAGTACTAAGTGGAGAAGAGAAAGGGTCCAAGGATTGAGGCCCCAGGGACTCCAACGTTAGGAGAGAAGAGTGGGGCAGAGCAGACTGAAAAGAGCTCAGCGAGGCAGGAGGAAAGCCAAGGGAGTGTGGTGGCCTGGAAGCAGGCGGCGACAGAGTTTCAAGGAGCAGGGAGGGGCAGACTCTGTCCTCAGAGGTGACAGGTCAGTTAAAATGAGGGCTGAGAACTGGCTGTTGGGTTTAGCATGGTGGGAGCTGTTAGGGCCTTGATCATCACGCACTTTCATTGGCTCTCAAAAGAGAATGGGAGGAAAGAAATTGGAGGCGAGTACAGACAAAACATTGATATTTTGCTGCAAAGGGAGGCAGAAAAATGGGTCAGTAGCTGGGGGGCGGGTAGTGGGTGGTGTGGGTGTGTTTTAACATGACCAAAGGAACTGCATGTTTTTGTGGTAAAGGGAAAGATTCTGTAGAGTGGGGAAAATTGAGGATGGATGTACAAGTGGAAACAATCTCTGGAGCTCCTCCTAGTGTCGGCAAGAGGTGATTTCACGTGCGATCCTTTGGTGTTAGGAACAGACACTTCATCTGTAGTAGTCTTGTCCAACAGAAATGTAATGCCAACCACATATGTAATTTAAAAGTTTCTGGTAGCGCATCAAAGTTTTAAAAATATGAAAGTAATTTTAATAAAATATTTAACTAAGTGTATTCAAAATATTATTTTAACACATCATCTATAAAAAGGAGTTAGGAGATATTTACATTGTTTTTCATGCTAGATAGTCAAAATCCAGTTTGTATTTTACACTTAGGGAACGTCTCAGTTCGGATATTAAATTTTCCAACCATTAAAATGGAAACAGTAGTCCTACCAAAACAATAAAGTTGTTTAATGTTTACATTGCTTTAGATTTTTAAGAATAAATACCATTAGGAATTACGTTTTCCAGTTGCCCTAGTTAACTTCAAGTGCTCACTAGCCATGTGTGCTCAGCAGCTGCTCTAGTGAATAGAGTGTATCTTTGATCACAGGAGGGGATGCAGAGCAAGTGACTCCAGGTGCTGGGAAGCGGGTGTCGATGCAGTAGTGGGAGTTTATGGAAATTTCCTTCTGACTGCTTCTAATTTCATAATTAAAGAACAAGTGAAGTCATCAGCTGAGTGTGAGGATATGGGCGCAGGGGTTTAAGGAAAAAGAGGAGATAGTGTGAAAGTCATGAGTACACAGGAAGAAAAGTAAGTGGCAAGAAATGGAGCAAGTATGGTGAAGTGAGAGCTGCCAGGGAGTTGAGGGTGTACGAAAGGCAACATTGTATTTACGGACCACGGAATTCAGGCTGGGTAAAGGGGAGACAGGAAATCAAAAGCTGAGAGACAGTGAAAAGCTGGCAGGATCAATGGATTAAAAGTCCCAAAGGGGTTGCTAATTGGGGTGTTAGAAGGTGCGAGCTAGAAACAAGTGATAGAGAACGAGATACACAAAACTGAGATAATAGAAATTATTAATTTTTACCACTTACCGGTAATAAAAAGACCTAGTGCATGGAAGCGAATAGGTGAAAAGGAGTGGAAGATGAAAATCACTGGGGAGAGGAGTTCAAGGAATGGAAAGATCAGCGTCTAACTGCATGTATATTAAGATCACCAGGAATTAAGACAGGAAGAACATTGGACAGTGACAGCGAGCCACGATCTAAACTCACTGAAAAATGAAAGGGACTGGCAGGGGCTGTCAGGGATGGGTGGTGGGAGGTATAACCCAGCATGAATCAAAACTTACTTTCAGGACGGCAGGAGGGTCTGCAAGCTGCAGTGAAGAACAAGGAATACTCCTACCCCACCTCTGCTCCGTTGTGGGAGAAAAAAGAGATAAAGGAGAAACTATCACGAGGGATTCAAAATTCAACGAGAGCAAAAATCTGATTATCAAAAGAAGAAATTGAGGATTTAGGAGATTTTGATGGTAGTAGACCATGAGCTGAAAAGGGCCCAATGGAAGAGTTTTAGGAGGTGAAGAGGAATGAGGGGCAGGATAGCATGTGTACAAAACAGAATAAGCGGCCATCTTAATATACAAAAGCACTGTTATAAACTGATGAGAAAATACTGACAATAGCAATGTGGGCAAGGGATATAAAACATTCACAGAAGAAATAATATAATAGACCAATATATTTTAAAAGTGTATTTTAAAATATTGCTTTTATAGTCAAGAAAAAAGTTACACAAAAAAGAAAGGTGTTTTTTTTTGTTTTGTTTTGTTTTTAATAGAAACAAACCTATTAGGAAATGGTAGCGAGGACGTTGATTAGGAATAGTTTGAAAAAGAACTGAAGGAAAAAATGTTTGCTTTCTAAGTCTCCTTAACTTTCAGTTTCATAGGTAGAAGCAACCTCGTATTGCCCCTCAACATGAATTTAGGAAGAATGATCTCCCCTGATCTTATGAATATGTCTTGTTCATTTCCTTGTTTGGTTTGGATAAACTTCACCTTCTCTTCCCTCTCCTATCCCCCAACTGTATCAAAATTTGTCCGTCCTTCAAAGCCTTGCTGAAGTCCTTTTTCTAATGACACTTATTTCCAGCCATGGTGACCACGGTCTTCATTTGACTCAGTCATGTGTCAAATCAATATTGAAATTCCAGTCATGTTTGTCTTATTTCCAAAAGGTAACTGTAGAATTATTGAATTTCCCCATGAGACTTTAGCACTGAAGGTGCTGTGTTTATCTTGTTAATTGATTGAAAAACTGTTGACTTTCTAGTATAATATTCCAATTTTGAGTTTTATATTCTGTGTAATGCTTTACATGTATTTCTTCTATAAACAGCTGTTATCAGAAGTCATTATTTTCTGTAGCTGCAATTTAATTAACGTAATGTTTGCTTTGGTTTGGGAGGTACTTGAGTATCTAGTGGCCTATACACTCTCTGCCTGTCCTGTCAGTCAGAACTGGAGACTATCACCATGTAAATGTGTGACAATAAGGAGCCTACTGTCTTATTATTGGACAACTCATGCTAAGAAATATTAGGTCAATGATAATTTCAAAGTACCCTTTGACCCTGCAGTTCTGTTTCCAAGAATTTACCCTGCTGATACACAGAATATGTAGGAAATGTTATTCCCTGCAGCATTGTTTGTAATGATAAATGGTGAGGGATGGTCTAGCTGCTCACCAGTAGGTTGCAGATTAAATTATGCTGCATCTGTGGGGAGGAAAAACATCATTTCCTTCTCCCCCTCTAAGTTCTTAGCTGGGGCCCCTGTAACAAAAGACAGATTAATAGGAGAAAAACATACAAATTTATGTTTTACATGACATGGGGGCCTTCAAAAGGAATCGAAGACCTAAAGAAGCAGTTAAAGGTGAGTATTTTTATGCTAAGTTTGAGAAGGAGTGGAGAGTCATAGGAGAATGTGATCGGCCAAAGGGCATGAGCTAAGGGGAGACTAGGGGAGACTCAGCAAGGCCGGCTGGCTGGTTCACATTGTTCTCTGTGTCCCTGCCTTCAGAGATAAGGATGCTCCTCACCCCCCACCCCCACTCCACGCTGAGGGTCTTAGGACCTGCTTCAGGGGAAAGTCCTGAAGCAGTCCTGTCCGCACCTGCCTGCCATTTTTCAAATTTCTTTTGCTTGCAATGGTCAGTATGCCAAGGTGCTATATTCTGAGACAGTATCTCCTGAACCCCATCACATCCTTACAGTGGAAAGGTATGCAACCTAAAGAAGGATGCTTTTTAACATGTGGATATAAACGATCCCCAAAATTTATTTACAAATGCAAATAAAGGGGTGAGGGATGAAGCATGGGACGGAGTATATACATGTATCTGTATACACAAAAATCTCTGGAAGAAACTAGTAACAGTGGACACTTTTGGAGGTGGACATAAGTCACTGGGTAGGTGAGGTGGGAGGAAAACACTGTATGTCTTTTTATACTTTTTTGAATTTTGAATCACATGACTATTAGTCTAAGTAAAGGTCAAATAGAATTATATTAAAAATCTCAGAAAATATTTCACCTTCTAACACATTGGCGTTGTATTAATTCCCACCATTTGGGCTTAATGTACATCCATAAGTTATTTATTCTGAATTAAGAAGTCTATTATTTAAAACTATTAAAGTGATCCAAAATTACTAAAAAACGTTGGTCTTAAGTAGTGACTAAAAGAGGACCGCAGGATGACATTGACAAAGCTGGAGTCTCACTACCCTTCACTTGAACCTTGTCTCTTTTAGATGGTTCCTTCATCAGCTTCAGGTCAAGTTCGAGGTTACTATGTAGACTGGAAAATGTTGCGTGATGTGAAGAGACGGAAAATGGCCTATGAATACGCAGATGAGAGGCTCCGGATCAATTCTCTCAGGAAGAATACCATTTTGCCAAAACAACTTCAGGTTAGCTAATTAAGTCCCTATCTACCCAAGGTTATTAACTCACATCAGATCGCTTTTGATACTGTTTGTTATGGCTTACTATCAATATAGTTTCTGGAGAATATGATCAAATACTTCCAGTCAACACAAATGAATACCCTTGAAACTGACTTCGTGAGTTTCAGTTTAACGAGAACTACTCATTCCTAACAAGCCTTTTACCCATTTGATCAGGTGACCCTTACAAAGTACTGGGGAAGGTACCAAGTACTGAGCATGGTAACCACACAGAAATGGCGCAGTCATTTTGAGCTCAGCTCTCCCCCACTTCATCTCAATCTTTCAGTGCTCAGGGCAGGGGAGGCTTTGCTGATGCACGGGGCCACATGTTCCTCACCCAGCGCCATCCCTAGCCTGCCTCACTGAACTCCTCTGTCCACCCACTTGTGTGTGCCGAGGAGGCTTTCAGTTTTGGCTGACTTTCTTAGCAGGCTCCTTAACTCGAATAAAAGGATGTCAACCCTGTTTTGCTTCCTGAAGCATAAGGGCCTGCAGGTAATACAGAATTTAGTAATCAGGTAATACGGTGATGCAGAATTCTGCATTCAAGAGGCTCATCAGGCAGTAACTCAAACTCGGGCCACTCAACAACTTATCAAAAGCTCAGAGTAAAACTAAAGTATCATTTGTAGAGGTTGGCAGAATAATACACAGGCCATTCGTTACTATGGATCCAGATTAAGCCAAACGAGAAAACAGAGTGCCGTGGACCACTCTCCTATGGCTTTGACCACAAGGGCATCAAGGTCCTTGCCTATATTTAGGGAATAAGAAGTGGCCGTCTCAGCTCAAGAGGTTGTGGAGGACACTGCTTATGAAGCCCCCAGAAGAAACGTCTCTGATATGAGAACTAGCAGTAGTTGTGCAGAGACTTTGAATCCTGGGAACTGATCCTGGCTCTATGTTGCCTCCAAGTAGCTTACAAGTCAAATTGATGTCCCAGTTCTAACCAACTTACAGGCTTTCACAGCACATACTTTTGTCTCATTTTCCCTCTGTCCCAATTTCCTCATTGTCAACTGCCTTAAATATTTTTGGGAACAAGGAGAGGTGTACACACACACACACACACACACACACACACACACACTCACTCATACACAGTATGCACATCCATAAATAAACAGTTTGCAGCTACTCTTTAGGTCTCCCTCCATGAAACCACTTTATTCTTCCAGCCTGGTCATTTTTCCTCTCCAGTTCCTCCTACATTACTTATTGCCTACTATTCATTGACTTAATAGTGTTGTTTGATATAACTCTCTAAGTATTTCATAATAGCAACACATGAATAAGGTTTTGGAGATCAGGAACTATTCTTAATGCTTAATAGTTTAGTGGCTTTTATATGCATTTTCTCATTTATGTATTTTTAATATATTAATTATTTTGCTTCCACCAGTCTAGCATAGGGTCAGTCACACTTGTCAGATTAAAGTGAATACACACACACACACACACACACACACACACACACACACACACACAGCTTTTCAGCATATACATAACAATAAATCTCAACTGACAAAACCAAGGCACAAACTACTGCAGTAATCTCCTTTTCTCTCCCCTCAACCACTTTTGCCCCTACCAGATTCATTCTCTACATCATAAATGGTCTTTTAAATATGTAAATTTCATCTGATCACTTATCTTTGATTCTCCATCACTCAGAATCTTTACCACAGATATCAAAGCTCTGGGATCTTACCCTGCCTCCTCCTTCAGCCTCATCTCAAACACATTTCCTCCTACTCATCTTCAGCCCAGAAGTTTCAGTTTCATGATTCAAAAATCATTTGGGAAATAACCTAACTTTACACCTCAAAGAAATAGAAAAAGAAGAGCAAACTAAGCCCAAAGTTAGCTGAAAAAAGGAAGTAACAAAGGTAAGAGCAGAAATAAATGAAACAGAGACCAAATACTTTGTCTTTAACCAAAGATCAATGCAACTGTGAACTGATTTTTTGAAAAGATAAACAAAATTGACAAAACTTTAGCTAGACTAACAAAGTAAAAAAAAAGACGACTCAAAAAAATAAAATCAGAAATGAAAGAGGAAATATTACAACTGATACCTCAGAAATTCAAAGAATCATTAAGAGAATTATGTGAATAATTGCATGTCAACAAATTGGATAACCTCGAAGAAATGAATAAAGTACTAGAAATATACAACTTACCAAACATTTGAAGAAGAATTAATACCAAACCTTCTCAAACTTTTCCAAAACATTGAAGAGGAAGGGACACTCCCAAATTCATTTTACGAGGCCAAAATTACCCTGATACCAAAGCCAGATAAAGACATTGCAAGAAAGCTACAGGCCAATATCCTTGATGAACATAGTGCAAATGTTCTCAACAAAATACTAGCAAACCAAATTCAACGGCACATTAAAAGGATCATACACCATGATCAAGTGGGATTCATCCCTGGGGTGCAAGGTTGGTTTAACATATGCAAGTCAATAATGTGATACACCATATTAATAGAATGAAAGATAAAAATTATATGGTTTTCTCAACAGATGCAGAAAAGGCATTTGACAACATTCATCATCCTTTCATGATTAAAAACTCTCAACCAACTGGGTAGAGAAGGAACACATCTCAACATAATAAACCCACAGCTAACATCATACTCAACAGTTAAAGGTTGAAAGCTTTTCCTCTAAGATCAGGAACAACACAAAGTTACCCGCTCTCGCCACTCCTATTCAACATAGTAGTGGAAGTTCTAGCCAGAGCAGTCAGGCAAGAAAATGAAGAAAAAGGTATACAAATCAAAAAGGAAGAGGTAAAACTCTGTTTTCAGATGATATGACCTTATATATAGAAAATCCTAAAGACTCCACCAAAAAACTGTTGAACTAATCAATGAATTCAGTCAAGTTGCAGGATACAAAATCAACATAAAGAATTCAGTTGCATTTGTATATACTAACAAACTGTCTGCAAAAGAAAGAAAACAAAGCCATTTAAAATAGCATCAAAACCAATAAAATACCCAGGAATACATTTAACTAAGGAGGTGAAAGAAAACTGTAAGACATTGATAAAAAAAATTGAAGACATAAATAAAAAGATATCCTAAGTTCATGGGTCAGAAAATTAATAGTTAAAATGGCAGTACTACACAAAGTCATCTATAGATCCTGTATAATCTAACAAAATTCCAATGGCATTTTTCACAGAAATAGAATAATCCTAACATTCATAGGGAACTTCAAAAGACCCCAAATTAATCCTAAGAAAAAACAACAAAGCTGGAGGCATCACACTTCCTGATTTCAAACTATTACAAAGCTACAATAATCAAAATAGTATGGTACTGGCATAAAAAGAGAATCAAGAACCCAGAAATAAACTCACACATATATGGTCAACAAATATCTTTAACAAAGGAGCCAAAAATGCTCATTGGGGGAAAGGATAGTTTCTTCAATAAATGGTGTTGCAGAAACTGAATATTCACATGCAAAAGAATGAAGTTGGACCCATATCTTTTACTAGTCACAAAAATTAATTTTAAATGGGTTAAAGACTTAAAAGTAAGACCTGAAAATATAAAACTTCTAGAAGAAAACATCAGGAAAAAGCTCCTTTTTCAATTTTTTAGATATGACACCAACAGCACAAGCAAAAAACCAAAAATAAACAAGTGGGACTACATCAAACCAAAAAGCTCCCCACAGCAAAAGAAACAACATGAAAAGGCAACCTACAGAATGGGAGAAAATATGTGCAAACCATATATCTAATAAGGCATTAATATGCAAAACACATAAGGAACTCATGTAACTCAACAGGAAAACAATCAGATTTAAAAACGGACAGGGATACAGGTAATATAGTCAACACTGTCATAATAACCGTATGTGGTGACAGTTACTAGACTTACTGTGGCGTCATAAGGTACATACATGTCGAATCACTATGTTGTACCCCTGAAACTAATATTGTTAACTATACTTTTTTAAAAATTATTCCAAAAAAAAAAGTGTGCAGAGAAACTGAATAGACATTTTTCCAAAAAAGACATACAAATGGTCAATAGGTACATGCATTGTTGGTGGGAATGTAAATTGATACAACCACTATGGAAAACAGTATGGAGCTTCCTCAAAAAACTAAAAATAGAGCTACCATGTGTTATCCAGCACTTCTACTTCTGAGTATGTATCTAAAAGAAATGAAATCACTAGATAAAGATAGAAGAGATATCTGCACCCATGTTCATTGTAGCATTATTCACAAGAGCCAAGATATGGAAACAACTTAAGTGTCCATCAGGGGATGAATGTGATATTCAAAGAAAATATGATACTATACACACACACACACACACAGTGCAACACTAGCCATAAAACAAGGAAATCCTGCATTTTGCTATAACACGGATGTACCTTCAGGGCATTATGCTAAGTGAAATAAGTCAGATAGAGAAAGACAAATATTGTAATCTCACTTGTATGTGGGCTCTAAATAAGCAGAACTCATTGAAACAGAATGGTGGCTATTAGAGGCGGGGTGGGGGAAGTGGGGATATGTTGGTCAAAGTATACAAACTTCCAGTTATAAGATGAATAAGTCCTGGAAATCTAACATACACCATCACGGTGACTATAGTTAACAATACTGTATTATTATATATACTTGAAACTTGCTAAGATAATAAATCTTAAATATTGTCACCACACAAAAAAGGGGGGGTGGAGGTGTTAACTAACCTAATTGTGGTAATTATTTTGCAATATGGCCACCTATCAAATCATCACAATGTACACCTTAAACTTAATAATGTTATGTCAATTATATCTCAATAGAACTGGGGAAAAATCATATGGGGAAACAGAAATGCATTCACATATTTTCCAGATGACTTAAACAATAACGTATGTAGCAGCCCTATTCATAATAGCTCAAAACTATGAACTACCCAGATGTCCATCAACTGTAGAATGGATAAATGAATTACGGTACAATGACAGTATACCACCAATGAGAATAAATTGTGACACATGCAACAGTATGGATGAATCTCACAAGCATGTTGAAGAAGCCCAACAGAAATGGATAAAAAGGAATGCATACTCTATGGTTACGTTTCTATAAAATTCAAAACAAGGAAAAGTAATCTGTGGTGTTAGCCAGGTCAGTGCCTGACAGAAGGCAAGGCAGGCCCTGGGGTGCTGATAGCGTTGTTTTTTAATCCAGTTGCTGGTTACGCTGGTATGTTGTTTGTGAAGTATCACTGAACTTCACAGTTATGGTTTGTGGATTCTCGTATGTCTATGTTACGTTTCAATTAAATTTTAGAAAATCATATTGGGGCATGTGAAACATTTGTCATTTTTCCGGTCTGTTTGTTTCTACTTAGAAGTTAAGGTTCACTACCGTGTCCAGGGTTCTTTGGCCAAACTGGTTACATTCATGAATCTAGCCCATTGTTCTCTTCCTCTAAGCACTGATGTTGTTATTTCCCTTAGGAAGTGGCTGATGATGAAATTGCTGCCCTTCCCCGGGACAGCTGTCCTGTTAGAATCAGAAATCGATGTGTTATGACATCCCGTCCACGTGGTGTGAAGCGGCGTTGGAGACTTAGTCGTATTGTCTTCCGTCACTTAGCCGACCATGGCCAAATGTCTGGAGTCCAGCGAGCAATATGGTAATCAGCTCCAGAACCTACAAGCTTGCAGGCAAACCGGTTCTGACAAGAGACTTTTCTAATAGACAAAAACATAGTTTTAATAGGGGTCCAGTATAGGAGTTTGGTCTACCAGATGTCTATAAATTACTTTTAAATTTAGATGTTTCATTTTGTTGAATTCTGGCTGTCAGTGAATTATCTTTTCTGTTGGACTTAGTGTTCCTGTGCACGGTGCAGAGTAATAAATATTTCCTGTGAAAATATACTCTGTATGCTTGCCTTTTTAAGTTTAATCTTTTAGCCACATGTAAGGGTTCTTGTATTTTTAAGGCCATTATTTCATCAAGCAGTATTACCTTAGTTAATCCAGCTGATGAGCGTGGAGCTCATCTATGGCAATGTGTAACGCTGGGCGGCTGTCCAGACCTGCAGTCAGTTTTACTTAGTTCATTGTTAGAGAAACAATACACTGAAAGGTAGAGCTAGTGTCTGAATTATCTCACTAATGCTCAGCTTCTGTGTGACGGCTAAAAAGGCAGAACCACTGTTTTCTTGTTCCATCTTCAAGGGCCCTTAAAACAAAGCCCCTGAAAACATCTATCCCGAGGAAAAGTTTTGTTGGAATAGTGTATATTCTCTCTATTCATGTTTGTCACCTGTACAGAAATGAGTCAGGGTAGCAAAAGGTTGTCTCGTGCGGTGACTTGTGTGATCAGCCCAATGATAAAAACGTCCACGGAGTAGTATGGAAGCACCTAGTGACGTCGGGCAAGAACTGGAGCTGACACCTGCACTTAGATCCGGAGGCAAGGAATGAAGAGGTTGTTTGCAGAGAACAGTGGAAGCAAACTGAAACTGTAGGCACTTCAATGTATCAGAAGTATGAAGCCAAGACACGGGCCATATCATGGGAGATACCATCTATGTGAAGGAGTTGACTGAATTGAAATACCAGCTGTTGGAGAAGTTTTGAGGAATGACATCAGCTTGCTCTACCCTTGACTGACAGCTGTGTGCTAGATGGCCAGGAGAGGAAAAGGCAACAAGCAGGGTAACCGGGTAGGATGTCTTAATTGTTCAGGAAGACAAGGGCCTGCACTTGGTGATAGCACCGAAGGAGATGAAAGCATATTTTAAAAGTAGTATTTAGGAGAGAAAACTGGGCAAGACTTAGAGACTGCTTATATCTAAGAAGTAGAGGCCTCTCTGGGATCCTGGTAAGGTTGTCTAGGTAAGATGGTAGAAGGCAACTTCCAGAAAATATGGGGGCGGGGGGTGAGGGCTTAGGGGAAACAAGATATGGAAGTTCAAGTTTGTCATGTAATGTCTGAGATGCTGATGTCATCCCAACAGAGAAGTGTAGTGAGCAGCTGGGAAGCAGTCAGGAACTCCAGTGGAGGCAAAGTTATGAGAGGGAATTACGATGTACCTTGGATTCGTATTTCCTAAATTTAAATTACAACTTAAAAACTGGAGTGCTCCAGCTAATCCCAACTAGAAACTAATGGTCACCAAATTACACTATAACATCACATTTGCTGATTTCCGGCATATCACTGACAGTACTCTCCCCCCCACCCCCGCCTTTTCCTTTGTTTGAATCAGGGTCCAAGCATGATGCATGTATTTGGTTGCTATGCGTGTCAGTCCTTTTTCTTGTCATTCATTTGTTGAACTCAGGTCATTAGTTTTGTCCTATAGAATGTCCAACTTTTAGCTGTTTGTTTCTTCATGAGTCCTTTAACTTACTCCTCTGTCCCTATAAACTGGCTGCTACATCCAAAGGCTTGACTAGATTCAGGTCCCATCTTTGAGGAATGAATTTTCCCAAGTGTGCTGTGTACTCTGTGACATCACATCAGAAGGCGCAGAGCTGGTCTAACTTTTAGTGATGCTTGATCAGTGGGTTCAGCCTGATCCCTGCATTTCAAGTTCACCATTTAACCTGTCACCTATCATTAAGGATTGTGATGGTGATGTTCTAAATGCCACCATTTTTCTGCATTAGCTGGAATTTTTCTATAAGGAACTTTCCCTTATGAACAATTTATTTCTCTGAAATACATTTCTTACAAAAAGAGCAGATAAATCATGATTTTCTATCAATTTTCACAGTAAATGAGTTGGTGCTCTAGCAATTTCCAAGGTAACAAATGATTTTTTCACTGTCATGAACTTGTAGATTTTCTTCGTTTTGGGTTTACTCTTCCAGTTACTTTTTTGAAATGTGTGAGCAAATACACATTTGTGTGTCTAATTTGCACCCTAACATTAAGGTATTTCATGCCCCACAGCGGTGTTCCGGTGGTCACTGATACAGCACACAGAAACAACTTCTTTCTGTGACAATGAGTACTCCCTGTGGACATACAAGTTTACTCAGCTAGGCCCCTAGTAACTGACATTTGGGTGTTCTGATCTTTTGTATGTATCATTCCAAGTTTTGCCAGTGTTATCTTTGTGGAAAGCCTAGTAGAATAGTGAGTCAGAGGGCAAATACATATATAATTCTGGTACAGATTACCAACTACCTTTCTATGCAAGTTTCAATCTTAACTTTTCATTCCCATATGTATATTTCCCCATATCCTAAACAACCGGTATGTTAAACTTCAGTTTTTCCAATAAAAGGTGAGTAACAGTATGTTTTTATTATTTCTCTTCTGAACAAGATGAGCATCTTTCCATGCTTAAGTTCACAATTTTGCAATCCTCTTGATATGTTTTTGGTTTTTGTGGGGTTTTTGACATGTAAACATTTATTATATAGTTAAAATTATCAATTTTTAGCCTTATTACTTCTAGGTTTTAAGTCACATAGTGTAGTTTTCCCACACTCGTAGGTTGTATTAGAGTTCTATCCATGTCTTCTAGAACTCATATGGCTTCATTTTTACATTTAAAATTTAGATCTTTCATCTATTTGGAATGTATCCATATGGTTTTTTAGTTATCTCACTATCACAATAAAAGCCCATCTCTCCCAGTCCTGAAATGCTATTATAGGCATACCTTGGAGATATTGCAGGTTTGGTTCCAGAACACCAAAAAGCGAGTATTGCAATAAAGCAAGTTGTAATCTTTTTGCTGGTGGAGGGTTTCGCCTTCAATTTGCAAAAAATGCAACACCTGTGAAACGCAATAAAGCGAAGCACAATAAAATGTCCATATGCCTTGGGTCTTTTCTATTCTGTTCCATTGGTCTGTTTATTCATGTGCCAAAATCACAGCTTTAATTACAGAGGTTTAATAATGTGTTCAGTATTTAGTAACAGTGCTCCTATTTTATAGGCTGTTTATATTAATTTTTAAATGCTACACCTACTAAATTTTACACTACCACTTTTACCAAATTCTTATAGTAGTTTTGGTTAATCCTCTGGGATTTTTTCCTCTATGCATTTAATTGCTCTGTTATCTAAGTTGCATTGGCAAATGACTCCAATACAACACGGTAATGGAGGTCATAGGCACCTTGCTCTTATTCCTGATTTAGGGGGAGTAATTCCCTCTAAAATAAACAATTAAATACAAGTCTGACTTTTCCTGGACAGTTAAGCTATTCCACTGAATAAAAACCTTACTTTACTGAACATGGATTTTCACATTTATTTGATTTAGTTATCTGACCCATGGCAAAACTTACTAATAGGTACTATACAAAGATGTCTATTCTTGTCAAGATTAGGCTTAGTTTCAATTTTTTCATAAACAAATATATTTTAATCTATAGGAAAACATTTGTGATTGGATTATTGGGGCATAGTAATGAGTGGTATATGCATTACTTAAGCAGCTATTGGAAAAGAGATCAACTTTTACAGGCAACCTTGAAGTAGATACAAATTTGCATTTTATGCAAAAATTCAGGTTTTATTTTTTACTTATTACATTGGTGAGAACTGACATCAGGAACTTAAAAACAAGCAATAACTTTTGTTTTCTACCTCTCAGCTGAAAAAAAAACAAACACGCAAAGTGGCATTTTCATTAGGCAAGACTTGCTTCTTTACATTTCACAGGAGAATGCAGTATTACCCTTTCTTGAACAAAATCACCAGGTTACTAAGGAAACCATCTTTGGAGGAAGTGTTCAATAAGCATATTTTATTTAAGTAAATCCTCCAGTAAGAAATGGAGAATTCATTGCCTTTACTCAGAAGCAGCTTCTGTAAAGTTATCTGTTAAATTTATCTGTGCAGCTCACCAACATGTCCTTACTGGAAACATCAATATTTCCACATCACAGTTCCCAAAAGGACTTTAGTCTCAAAATTCTGTGTCTCCTTTGGCTTGCTTCTCTCTTGATTCTACCCAGGCTTTATTAATGGTTCGCTTCATATCATCATCTCCATCTTCATAAATTTTCTTTAGAACATTCATCAATCCCTCACTAGGATCTGTTTCAGTGTCATAGGAGGGCTTTCTGTTAAAAAGAAAACACAATAATTGAGAAAATACATATATATGGAGAAATATGAATACATATGTGTGTGTGTATATATATGTGTGTGTATATAGATCCCATTTACTGACAGAAATCTTATATGCCTGATGACTAAGTACGGATAGACGCAAATCAGATGTCAATATTGGTAGGAAGTGGAGGGATAGAGATAAGGGGACAATGAAGAGTATCCAAAGATATTCACAATAAAATCGCATGCACGAATTCATCTTAACGAAAACAACATATACCCATACTTAGTGCATGACGGAGTGATCATCAAAATGGTTAGGGATCTTGGGACAGTGGGATTATAGGTGCTTTTTAACAAAAAAGGTAAGTAAGCATTTTTTTCCCTGAACTTTCTTAATTTTCTAAAGCATGCTTCCTCTTATTATTTGAGAAAATACTTCGAGAGAAAAACATAAACATACATTATACAGGGATACACACTGAAGTTCACACATTTTTTGAATTAGAAAAGGCCTCCTCTAAAGCCTGAGATATACGGGGCTGGGCCTGGTGGTAAAAGCATAGTCCTTAATGTAAACAATACCTCTAATTCAATCAATGTCCGAACTGAGCCAATTAACTTTATATCTGATTCTTTACTCACCTAATTTATTAAGTGCCAGGTTATATACTGGGCACTCGGATACACAGTAAGAGTAAGACAGCGTCTGGCACTTAGGTAATTCATTCTAGATTTAAAATCAATTCCAACTCCAATTCCAATTCTAACTCTGCCAACCATATCCCAAATGCATGTTGGCTATCAGGAGTGGGAGAAAGGTGTGTCGCTAACTGACTTAATGTAGTACATTACCACGGCAAAAAATTTAAAGCAGAGGAACATGTGACACAGAATGAAAGTGTCTTTGAATAAAATTTTTTAGAATAGTCATTATTAAGTAGAATAAAAATATTCTATCTTTTCTACTCTACATCAGTGACACTGAAACTCTGTAACTAACTACGTTATCAGAAATTTCTGTGGAATTCAAAAACCACATATGGGTATCTAGGCCTCTCTGAATCTGCTGAAATGGAGTCTGGGAACATGTACAACATTTCAGAGAAGCACCACTGGCCCAGGGTTAAGAACCAGTACAAAAGAGCTGACCCAACCTACAGAGACCTACTTAAAAAGCAACTTGTTGGATATTTCAGTAGATTCTGACAGTTGGAAGCACATGTTAAGACAATCGGGTTAGTCAATGTACATTAAGAGGGAAATGGTCAAATCACAGACTATTACAACTCTGTTATCCATACAGACAAATTAAAAAGCTATAGTCCCAGCAAAGAATACATTAAAATTCTTAAAGAAATGAAAGTGAACTCACTCTTTCTCTTTGCATTCTTTTTCTACCTGAGTCAGGTACTCCCACTGTGTGTTTTCCGCTTTCTTTCTACATAAGATAATCACTGTATCTGTCTTGACCTGGAAGAAAAGCAGGAAAATAGGTAAAACTTAGAACACAAGCAGGTAAGGAGAAAGGCTCCAAGATAGGATGACTGGTGTGTTTGAAAAACAGGAAGGAAGAGTGGCTGGATTTTAAAGGACGGAGTAATATAGTAAAGAGGTGTTAGACAGGCAAGAAATCCAATCATATGAGGCAGTATGTATGGGTAATGAGTCTGGAAGGTGAGAAAGCAGAAAGAGCAAGAACATACAACTCTTTCAACAAGGATCCATAGAACTCCAAGGAGTCTTCTGAGTATTCCTTCAACTATGAGATTAGTAGATGAAAAGGGAGCAGTGGGCCACAAGCTAATCAGTAAGTTATATTCTAACATTACCTTTACAAGCTGTTATACAATTCTTGGTAAACATAGATGACAGAATGGCACGTCTATACACCAGGCGCATTAAACATTATTTATTTAAATTCGATAGAAAAGAGGGATTATCTGAATTATTGAAAAGTGTAAATAAGTTTATTAAAAGTTTATTTTTATAGTTTCTACTAACTCCAACTAGGCTAAGTGCTTAAGTCCTTTTATGTATCAAAAACAGAGCTTCTAATAGTAGCTACTATTAATTTAAATACTTCATATATTTCATTTCAGTATATCATTTCAACTTTGTGAAATAAATTATTATTCCCATTGTACAAAAGAGGAAACTAAGGCACAGAGTTAAGTGAGCTATCAAAAACCAGTAAGACTGGCATTAAAAGTCAAGTCTCACTCTTAATCATTTTAAAAACTTATTCCCCTCCTGATTTTAATGCGATATTCTTCTAATCATCTATTCTTCTACAGCAGGAATTGGCAAAACTTTTTCTGTAAAGGGTCAGTTAGTAAATATTTTAGGTTTCATAGGCCATACGGTCTGTTTTACCTACTTAATTCTGCCATTGTATCAACTAGCACAAAAGCAGCCAGACTACACATGTAAAAATGGGCCAGGCTATGTTCAAATAAAACATTGTTTACAAAACAAGGAACAGGCTATAGTTTGCTGATCCCTGTAATAGAAGATTAATTAATTCTAGTTCATCTCAATTCCAAATTGGCCAGATTAAATTTAATGAGGTTTCACATATGACAATAAAAGCAAACTTACTTTTTTTGAACTGCCTTCCACAGAGATGGGTTTCAAGAGATTGTTCACAATCATGGAGTAACTCTTCCCATTTAGGTTCTTTACCAAAAGATCAAATGACCTGCAACACAATAGCAAATACATTATCTTTCTGGTTCTATGAAAGGTGCTGTCTAGTTCTTGTAAAAAGAGCCACCAGTTTTATTTTAGGATGAGCATTTGGCCGTCCCAGATGATAAGACCCACCCCTTCAAAGCAGGTATAAAGGATAATTAGTTATAAATTTAAGCAGAATTTTAAGCAGAAACTGCAAAGAGCCCCTAACAAGGCAAGCTCTGCCTTAATGATCACTGTCTTCCCCATGAGAACTCACCTTTCTGTGAAATGCACCTGCACGTTTTCCGTCGGGACTTGATGAACTCCAGTTAACGTAATGTAGATTTTCACAAACTTATCTGACTGATCCCATCCTAGCAACAAAAACAAAAAATGGGACATGAGTAAAGTCTGATACCACCTCTAGAACAGCAAATGCGTATGGCTCATAATAAAACTCAGTAAAATGAAAATCCAGTAATAGAAACAAAAAATATGAAAATAAATATTCTAGATGGAGAAATTAAGTTTCAAAGCATTAAATAATCTACCCTAGTTAGGCATCTAACTGGTGGTAGAACTTGGATTCAAATCCAGGTTTACTGAACACAAATCCCATGTTCTTTTTATTCCGTAGAACAAGGAATAACAATCCTTAAACATGCTTTAATAGCAGCTCACTTTTTTTTTATGGAAATAATTTTGTCATATACTTAAATGTTGGTGATTCTCCACTAAGCTGGATGGTTAAAAATCAGTACTGTATAATTCCATAATCATTTCTACTTCTCTAAGCGGTTCAACAAACACAACCAATCCTGGCTTCCTCAATTCCCTTCTCTGACAAAGGAGAATATAAATTCAGTTTGATTCATCCAAATCTGCTCATCTGATGACTAACCTACCAATATCTACTGAATGCCATTTGAGTATACATTATCAAATTCTTTCCATTAGTCTCTAAACTAAATGAATTCAATCAACACAAAAAATAAACTTCACATAAAAAGCATTCATATAAAAATCTGTGTTTATTATATATATATATATCCCTGACACTTCCTCAGTCCTACAGAGAAATGTAGTATCAAAAAAAGAAAAAGGCCTACAGACTTCTATAGAATTTTTATCTTGTTTCTTTCCATTCATTCAATCCATCCTTCACATTGATGTTTCCCCCAAACACCAATCTATGTTCCTAGTTAATATGCCATAATCCTATCACCTTCAGACCAATTTCCTGTATCAACTAAGAACATGGCCTAACTCCTATAGTAATAATAGTAATAGTACATCTCTTAAGCACGACACACACATAGCTTTCCATTACGATAATACTCAGAATATATGATGCCTTTCATGTCTCTATTTGTGTCTTTTGCTCATGTGATCCCCTTTTTCACTTGTTGAACTCACCCTTCAAACTCAAACTTGAATGTCTCTTCAATTCTCCCTGTTCCTCACTTTCAGCAGAATTATTTCATCAGCTGTATTCCCATACTTTATAAATCTCTACTCAGTTAAACAAATATTTATTAAGTACTTACTATGTGGTAGATATTGTGAGCAAAAAGAAACATAACACTTCCCTGCCCTCATAAGAGCTCATCATTCAGACATAAGTTGCAATGCTTCCAAAGCAAAATAGTTCAAAGGTATTGAGAGAAAATGGTATTATTACATTGTTATGCTGTTAGTTGCATGCCTGTGTCCCAAGCACACTACGAGCAGGGATTGGGTCTTGGTCACTGCTGTGTACCCACAATTCCAAGCACAATAGTGGCACATATTAGGTGTTAAAAAAATGTTTCTTGAATTTAAATGGATTCCTTTCTCCAGTTAATACTGGTGGTAGTTTGGCAAAATGAAATGCAAAACAGGATGAAAAACAAAACAGAAAGCTGTGTCCCCTATATACTGAATATGTTTCAGAAGAGGTTCTCTTGTCGCCACTCGTTGTTGTACTAAATCATCTTGCTCTCGTTAATAGCTTCTAGAATGTATCCTTTCCTTTCTCATCTCTAAAAAAAGCATCTTACTAAGTAAGTGATGGGTCTTCTCTTTCACACCACTAAAAACAAACTCTCAAAACTATTTTAAAAATTAAGTTTGTTAATTGATCACTACTGAGGAATCGGTTGCTCAGAGGCAGAAAGACGTGGTGGTAGGGGAGCAAGTCATACCATAGTTACTGATTTTCACTGTATATCCTGTAGCAATGGGAGCAACCACAGCAGCTGGCTTTTCATTGTCAAGAAGTTCTGCTTTCTTCTGTGATTTCTGCTGCATCTTGTTCTTGATTTCTGTCTCAATCTTGGATTTTTCAACTGTAAGAGCATCCCGTACTCTCTTTCTAGTGGTCTTTTCTAGCAACGCCTTTACTTCGTCTAGATCTTTCTGTAGCTGCGTTAAAAATAAAAGGTAAGTTAGTTATGATAAATAAGATTAATAGGTTGATATTGTGCTTATTGGTCATTTCAGTTTACTGAAATAAAGCTAAGAATTAAGAGGTTCATTTATTTTCTAGGGTTGGGTTGCAACTTGGATTCTTTACTCCAGCCTCCTTAATTTTTGGAAATAATGCAAGCTTCCTTTTTTTTTTCTTAAGGAAAACAATCTTAAAGTAACAATAGGTAATCAAGCCTAAATTTTCCAGTTTGGTAGGCTGTTATCTACCTTTATTGTAGAACATTTTATTTACAAAATTCTTTTGTGATATATAAACTCGGATGAAGAAATCTTAAAAAAAAAGAACTCAAGGATTTCTTATACGAGCCAGTCATCAGATACTGGAAGTTTTTTAAGTATTAAAATAAAAAAATTGAGTACATACATGAGTGTGGTGAAATACGACAGCAGCTTTACTGAGGTAATCTACTTTTGTCGGTGATTGTGCCTCTGATCTTCCTACACCACATACCCAAATGTTACACATAAAAAAGTTTGAATTTGTAAGACAAAAGATGAAAAAAAGACTTATTTCTGCTTTCAAGAAAAAGTGTTGTTCTGAAGGTCTGGGTTTAATCTTACAGTCAAAAGTCTGGGAGTTGGTTGCACAGTAGAGAGAAAAAAACTGGGCAAACAATCCAACAAACTCTTGTGGAGCATTGAAAAAGCCACCTGTTCTTTTCTCGTGCCAGTATATTGCCTACTCAAGTCTATTTCTACTTTCTAGAGGTAGAGCCAACATTTTATATGGAATCCAAGAGTTAAAGGCACTCTTAAAAAATTAATGGGCTTAAAAAAAATACTAGCAATTTGACTGGAAGATGTTTCCATTTATAGCCTGAGATCACATAAAAGGCTCAACATAAAGATCTTTAAATGCTTAATAACTCAGTATAACATCCGAAGTACAGAGTTTGAAATTCTTTGTTTCTTGTCTTACAAAATGCAGTAAGAGAAAAACGGTTTCTTTTACTGGGGTCTTTTATTGTCCTACTTAACTCAGATGCCCTGGCTTCACCATCTGTAACTGATAATATGGTATAACAAGTCCAAATGTGCCCACTCTCCTGTCCATACTCCACACACCCCCAAACACATATTACTAAGATCAAAAAAAGAAAATTGCAAACTCATCTCTGGAGCATAGAACCAAGATGCTTCAGTGCAAAGCAATCTTTTTTATTATAATGATTTAAAAATTTCACATTGATTCTAATAACAACAATATTGAAATGTAAAATTAGTGTACTTGTTCCTAGACTAAGTGATTTAGCTAAAAAGTGTATCAAGTCTAAATAAGAAGTTTACTTCTTGACTAGAATAGAAATCCTTTTCCTATTAGACTCCGAAAAGAACTCTGAGAATTCAGGGATTCCCAGGCCCTATCTTCATAGCCAGTTTTGGCTCTCAAGTACTACAAACAGAAGGTACTTGTAGCCATTGTAAGTCTGAAGCAACTTACAGCAGGCTTGTTTTAGATATTCCTCAGTTCTTCTGTCAAGTGCAGACCTGAAACCAGTAAAACTGATGTCTCTGGTGTTTTTCCTGCACACACACTTTAAGATGTCTTTAGATTCAGCATTTTCTCATCTAATTTATCTTGGTACTCATTTGTTTTCCTATGCAAAATCACACACCCCCTGTAAAGCACCACCCTTAAACACATTCAAGCTTTATCTTCTAACCTAGTTCCAAATTCTTCATTAGGAGACATTAAAATCAAAGTGCTTCTAAATGGGCAAAGGACTTGAACACACATTTCTCCAGAAATATACAAACAGCCACCAAGCACATGACAAGACGCTCCGTTTCCTTAGCCAGTAAGGAAATGCACCTCAGAACCACAACGAGCTACCACTCACACCCACCAGGACGGCTAACGTCAACAATAATAAACCACCCAGAAAACACCAAGTGTTGATGAGGACCTGCAGACGTCAGAGCCTTCAGACACTGCTTGTGGGACTGTCAAATGCTGCAGCCACTTTGGAAAGTTGAGCCGTTTCTGTTAGTTCCCATAAGACCCTGCAATTCCACTCCTAGGTATATCTACTCCAGAGAATTGAAAACATATGTAAAACGTTGAAGTCGGTATTCATAGCAGCATTGTTCATGCTAGCCAAAAAGTGGAAATACTTCAAATGCCCATCATCGATGAACTGATAAACAAAATGTGGTACATCCATGCAAAGGAATGTTATTCAGCCATAAAAAGGAATACCGGCTACACCCATGGATGAACTTGAAACACGATGCTAAGTGAAAGAGCCGAAAAGCAAAAGGCCACATATTCACATAGTATAAGATTTCATTTATGTGCAATGCGCAGAACAGGCAAATCCAGAGAGAGACAAAAGTAGGTAAGTGGTTCCAGGGAGGGAGGAGGAATGAATGGAGAGAGACTGTTTAATGGACACTTAATAGTTTTCTTTTGGGGCTGATGAAAATGTTCTGGAATTAGTGGTAATCGTTGTGCAAAATTGTGAATACACTAAAATGCACTGAATCGTACATTTTAAAATAGTTCAGTTTTATCTCAAACAAAACAGAAAACCCCTGAGTGTCCCCAAACGTTTGTTTTTAAGTACCTCAATGGAGAAAGTCCCTTTCTTCCAAGAGGATTAATACTGAGCCCTCCATATATGTGACAGTAATGTCACTTCAGAGATTCTGTCCTCAGGGCACATGGTAGGTACTCCAAGGACAATGTCGAATACATAACACAAACTGGCGGCAAGTTATCCAGAATAATAAACACACAGACATTTTTTGTTGTTCATTTAAAGCAGATTCTTAGAGTTAAAGAGTCAAATTTGAGATTCCCCCGTCTTGTTCATATTGAGGAAAAGATTTCCAGGAAACAAACCCAGTTACTAGATACCCAACACTTTACTGTGAGTAACAGTATGATGTACTGACATCTTAGGCCAGGAAAAGAGCAACGCCAAGTATTATTATTCGCATTTTGTAACCGCCAGACTGTCTCCCAGACTCCAGCCTCCCCTGTTCAGTGTACAGAGCTTAAAAGAGAAAAAGGCTATTTCCCACCACTGGTTACAACGAACTTTCCGATTTACTGATTTCTAAAGCCGCATAGCGCAGACTGCTGTTTGCCAAATACTGTTTTCACGCTAGAACTACGACTCGGTCTTCATAGCCTATGAAACGGGGACGCGTGTGGCACAGAGAAGCACAACAACGGGCCCAAAGTAACACAGCGACTCGTCTGCGTCGAGAAAACACGCCTCAGGGAACTAAAGTGCTGGGACCAAAGCCTTCTCACCGGCCACGACCCTCTGCCATGGAACGACCCTCGGTTTTCGCCACCAGCTGGTATTGAACGAAGCTTCACGTCCCCGGGCAAGTGGAACGCGCGCGGAAAGGGCCTGAGACAAACGTGAAGGTGGTCAGCTCGCCGGGTCCACGGTCGGCAGCCCCGCAGCCACGAAGCACGACACACCCCACTCACCCACAGCTCGCGCGGGGCCGCACCGCCGGCCGGAGCGGCGGACGTCGGTCGGCAACGTTCCCGCGGGAGCGGAGGCCCAAGTGGCGGGGCGAGCACCAGGGGCCGCTGCAGGTGGGCGAGTGGAAGGCGGCGGAAGCGCGGGGACCCGCGGACGCAGGAAGCCGCCAAGGAGGCGGCCGCAGGACCCTCAGCACGGGAAGGGCGGTGGGGGACAGTGAGGGGCGACGGGGCCGAAAGCTCCGGCAAAACGGACTGAGGAAGACCGGGCGGGACCTCTTACCTCTTCCACAGCTGAAGCCATGGTCGGGCTGGGTCAGGCAAGAACCGAGAAGCAGCCCCGCAGCGGAATGAACCGGAAACGCCGCACCGCCACAACGCGCAGCGCCCGCAGCCTGTGCGCACACACGACCCTGCGCGAGACCGCGGCCCGCCTACTGCACGCGGCGCCTCTGGAACCTTCGCGAGTCTGGCGCCACCGCCCCCAGCCCCGCCCCACCCCACCCCGCCCCGCTTAGCCCCGCCCCGCCGAGCCTGGCCCCGCCCCGCCCACCATGCCGCCTAACAAGGCTCAACTCTCGCGAGCAAACCCGCAGTTCGAGAAGAGTAACGCCTCTTCCTCCCGCCCGGGCCAGTGTGTGCTTATAGTACTTTGACCTCGTTTGCCCCGGCTGCTCAGGCGCAGTTCGCAACCGCCGCGTTCGCGTACCTTACCCCGACCCCGGAAATGACGTACATATCTTCAGGGTCCAAATCGGAAGCGAACTAGAGTCGGCTGCTTCCGTCCCTTCTAGGACGTCGGGCGCGCTGGGCGGCCATCTTGTTTAAGGGTAATCTGAGAGCCCCTACGAGGAAAGGACAAAAAAAGGAAAAGGGCAGCCTATTTATGTTAAAACGGGAAAAAAACGAAGACGTTAAGTGTGGAGGATCCTGAAAGGAACAGATTTGATTTTTAGTGGTTTCTGGAGGTCTGGCGACGTCACCACCATGTAGTATCTGCGACGTGGTGGCGTCATCACGGACCGCGGTAGGACGGCGCCGGGGTTTAAAGTTACAAACACAAGGCGCCACGTTCTGTGACAGCAACAGCGGTTTCTCCTTTGCGGCGTAGTGTATTGGAGCGCTTCCTGGTGCCTCCGCCTCCTTTACCGACCATTCCGAGAGTCTCCGGTTCTCACCCAAGTTTGGATTCGATTTAAATCAGCTTATTGACCAGAGAAAATGTGGGCTGAGTTTTCCTGGGACGACATATATTCTGCTCTGCTGGCTCCAGCAGCTCTGCTCAGTAGGGCCCCTGGGAAACCCGCTTTCTGGGTATTTTAGCCTCTGACAGCTTCAAAACGTCTGTAACACGGATGAGAACATAACAGTCACCCTTGAGGAGTCACAGAGCTGCACTCACTCAGCTTCACGTATCGCCAAGGTAGCGATTGGAACCAGCAAGTCAGAGATGGAGAAAAGCTATTAGGAAAATGCAGGTTGACCATTATCGTAAAGAAGTGGAAGCATGACGTTAAGGGAAAGAAGCCAAACAAACATCATGGGTTCATATAGTTTGGTTCCACATAAACGACGTCTGAAAACAAAACTAATTAGCCTATGGTGTTAAAAATCAGGAGTCTTTCCTCTGGCTGGAATGACAATGACAGGAAGGAGCCACGAGGGGGCTTTTGAAGTTCAGATGCTGTTCTCTTTCTTGATTTGGATGCTGCCTACAGGTGTGTACTTTGTAGAACTTTGAGCTTTAAACTTGTATTTGTGTAGTTTCGTTTGCATGTTATACTTAACTAAAAGTTATATTTAAGTAGGCCCAGGAAGGAATTTTACCAAATGGAAATGTTACAATGATACGTAACTTGTAAGATCTGTGCATTTTATTGTATGTTAATTATAACTCAGTTTTTTAAAAAGGTGCCCGATCAAATGCCTGTAATTATTTCAGTACTTAATTATGAACAAACATCCCATTACACCACCTGAAAATGTGACCTAATGCAGTGATTTTTCAAATTTGCTTGATTTTGCACCTGAGACAACTCCGCCCCCTAGATATCCTAGTCACAAGATTGTAAATACCTTCTATTATCCGGTGACGCTCATGTCTGTGTCTTCAGCTCCACCACGCCTCTGAGCTCCAGACTCTGCCTCTGCTTGCATGTCTAATAAGCACATCAAATTCAACTGGTCTACAAAAACAAAACCCCTCCTCCCAGTTTCTCCTTCTCACACCCAAAATCATTTCCTCTAGTTATTCTCCAGCTCTGTGAATGGTCATCTCATTCCTTTAATTGCTCCGGCCAGGAAGTCATACTTGAGTCTTCAATCTCAGGTCTGACAGCCCATCCTGCAGTAAGTCTTGATGGCTTGACCTTCAAAATATGTTGAGAATCAAACCACTTCTCACAGCCTCCACTCTACCACCCAAGACCAAGACGTCATTATTTTGTCTGGATTTTTAGCCTCCTGTTTTTTCTCTCCTTCCCCACTGTACCTTTACAATTGGTTTTCCACACAGTCGCCAGAGTAATCTTCAAGTCTTTATTTTCCTTTGCTTAAAAACCTCCAATATCCAATTAGACTTAGTTAGAATAGAGTCCAAACTCCTTACCATGACCTAGAATGTTCTACGTGATATTATCTCACCTTTATGAGCCTCACAGAACTCATCTCTCATCATTCTCCCTGGTTTAAACACTGGTATTTGGTTATTCCTTGAATTCACTGAGCTTGCTCTCACCTCTGTACTCTGTGCTTTCTCTGTCTAGAATGCTTTTCCTCCGGAGCATCATATAATTTCTTCCAGTAACCCTAGGGAGGCTCATCCTGACTGTATTAGTTAGGGTTCTGTCAGAGAACCAGAATCGATAGATAAACAGTTATTACAAGGAATTAGCTTACACAGTTGTGGGAACTGGCTAAGCAAATCCAAAGTCGCTCGGCCAGGCAGGCAGGAGTACAAGATCACAGGCAGTTTGGGCCCTATGGGAAGAGGTTGAAGCTTCCATCCACAGGAAGTCAGGGAGGAAAGAACACAAGCCTGAACTTCCTTGCAAGTCAACTTTTCAAAGATGTTGCTCTGAGTGTCCCTTTGACAGTAATCAAGTTTTGTTAAAGTATAATCTCAAAAAGGTGAAATCAAGATTCTCATGCAAATATAAAATGAACATGTGACAAATATTTTATTCATTAGTTAATGAGGGAACCAATAATATGTTAAAATATAAAGTATGTTTGCATAGCTGAGTATAACAATGGAATGGCAATTTAACAATGGAATGTTAGTGTAAGGTTGCAAAGTTAGGCACAAACTGGTTAATAAAAATCCTACAGGGTAACTATAACTGTTGGAGTTACCTGTTGCACTGGAAAGTAGGAATGTGTATCCCTACCGCACAAAAATCTTCAAGTTAATGTGTAACCACTAAGGGTAGGACCTTTAATAGTGAACAAGGAGTTCCACTTATGACCTAACTGCCAAATTAAGTAGATGTTTTCTGAATAATTTGACTGTTTTACTTTTTATGTGAAATTTCTCAATTTAAATACCACATAGACCAAACAAAAGATGTCTGTGGTCTGGGTTTGGGCCACAAACTATCACTTGACAATCTCTGATTAATAGATGTTTAGTACATGCTGAATTGTACGAGGAGGACCTGACTAATCTCTTGGCTTTCACTTAGGCTCCATGGACTCCCAGAACAAAATGCAAATTAGAACAAAAAGCAGTTCAGGATTCTCTGCAGTCTGCCTCGACCTCCAGGAGAGCCTCTGGAGTTCCGTTTGCATTGTGTATCACCCACTGTGCTGCACCTTGAGAGACCAGCCATAGCCACCTAATCCAGGATTAGCCAATCATATTTTTGCAAGACTTTGGAATCGGGATACTAAGATGCCAGTCCGTCTCTGCTGTCACCTGAGTAGAGGACATGTAGACTTGGAAATTGTGCGCTTAGAAGCAAGGAAAGCTTGTTTGCAGAGAGAAGCAGCAACAGATACGCATCATCTGGCAAGACAAGCAGAAGAGCGATTATGAGAACAGTTGCTTAAGTTCCAGATGGCATCCCAGTCCCTTGTCCCAGTGCCTCTCAGGCCCAACTGTTTGGCCGTTGATATCTATGATTAAAAAAAAATCCCTATTCCTTTTCAATTAATTGCCTTATTATTACTTCACTAGCTTGAGAGAGTTTCTGTTACTTGCAACCAAGCACTCTCTATAGAGAGGAAAAGAGGGCATTTGGCAGGGCTGCTATACAGGATATCATTTTGCATGGTACAGCCTGGAGGAAGCTCCTGTATATTTTTTCTTTATAAATGGACTGGAGTCTAGTGTCAAATAAGAGGTGTTACATTATAAACACTGAGTTCACATGATTCAGAATAAAATCAACTAGAAAATAAATCAGACTTATATAGACTGCAGAACAAATTTTTATTACTGTTTAATGGGACCAAAGGGGCAACACAAAGCATTGAAAACATCACTGGCTCACAAAAACGGTCACCTTGTTACCTTCTTGTTTGCATTTGTTTATTTCACAAGGCTTCATTCACACCTGAAAACGATACTAATCCAATTCAAGTTCATAACAATTATAAAAGTAAACATTTGTTGGGAACAATGTACAATAAATTGCACTTTTCTTAACAAGCATTACATTTACATTTATAGCGTGTACTATACATAATACATGGAATTATGGAAACATCTAGTTGGTCAGTGTTTATAGAGGAGAGAGGCTGCTCACTAATGTTTCTTTTGTAGTCAATTAGCACTGTTTGGGCTAATCAACTCCTTTATCCCAGAACCTGTTTTCATTAGAGGAACTATAGACAAAAGTCATACAATTCATAAAAATAGATGGTAGAGAATTTCTACTACCTCCTCAGCAAAGGGAAGGTAGGAGTTGAAAGAAAGGAAATGGGGCTGACTGAGAAACTTTTTTCCCTCATTTGAACTAAGAATCTATACATTATGCAAAATACTAAAAACAGAAACTGATGTAAAAGGCTATTGAGACATCTTGGATTCTGGGACCATCTTCAGCTTTATTTTTGTGCTTTCATGACACCAGAGTCTTGATGCATTTACATCCTTATAATTCAGTTTCCTATATTTTATTCCATATATAATATATAGTTATTAAGTTACATTTTAATGGAAAAGATTTTACATGTTAACTGCCAATAAAAAAGGAAAGTAAAATGTTCATTTTCTATTCAGTGACTTCTTTTTTCTTACATTTTTCAGAATACCACAAATGATAAACCAGGATGGAGGTGGGGAGAATGGGACGTGCTGACAAAGATGTTTTTAGAGCCGGTAGCAAATTCATTTGGAGATAAGCCTGACATGTATGTAGTCTTTTCGATAGAAGCCGAGAAAGGAACGCCTGCTGACTAGTCACTAAACTATCAGTAAACATCCACTTTTCTCATTACAACTCAAGGTCATCTCCTACTGAGGTGCAGCCCACACTGAAGTGTTCATTCAAAGATAAGGAAATTCCCAAGGTAAAGGGCTCTGGCTTGATTGTAGAAGCCACCAGGACAGAGGAAGGATGTTTTGGAGCTCTAGTTCCAACGTGACTATCACCATGGCAACTAGAGGGCAAGAGAGTTTTACATCTGGTAGTGCCCTAGTAGGAAACAGGCCACTGAGACCTTGTCTACCCTTCTGTATTTGATGGCCGTGTGTGTTCAGGTGCATGGTACCTGGGTGTACGAGAGGCGGGGATGCTCTATAAAATTCTACCAGACACACACACACACCGAACAAGCAAGTTTGTCCACTCTCACATTTGTCATCGAAGTAAAGAGAATCCGAGCTTTTTAGAGTGTTGTTTTTAAGACTAAGTTATACAATAGGATTATCTTGGTAAGTGAAGTGTTCTTTCCCAAAGAGGTAAAATGGTGTTTTTTAAAAGCTCCTTTTTCCATTAAAAGGGTCCTGAAATCAACCACCTTAGCAGAATAGTTAGTAGACTGATTTCAGCTAAAGAAAAAGAAAACTCAATCCCTTAACAATAGTTACATACGTGATCCTCAGTAACCAGTCAACCCTGCTTAGGATCTCTATTTCGTGTGCCCTAAACTGTGTATTCTCTTGTTTTTCTCACTTTAGCTAGAAAATGAAGCCACTAGTTATTAACCGGACAATATTTAAAGAAAATAGAATAGGGGCTTGAGAAAAATAAATAATACATAGTGAAAAGAATGAAAATTTTGAAGAAATGAAGAAAGATAAATATGATTAAATATTCCAACATCTGTACAAAGATGGCTTTTCTACTTTACTATGGAGATTTAAGAAAGCCAATAAAGAAGAAATTGTTAACAGCTGGGACGGGAGGACCGATACCGGTTGTATGGAAGGAGAGGCCATAGGCCTATGTGACATCCCTGTTAGTGTTTCTGATAGGCACTCATATACAGAACATTAGGTAACTGAGAGTTTGGTGTTTGCATTAAATTATGCGTAACTGAATATTAGCCAAATTGTGCCATGGCTCAGGATATGGGAAGCTAGCGAACATATGTGTTGCAAAATTCAGCTTGGTTTCTTTCAGCTTTAAAGAATGCGTTAAACAAGATTTTCAAGATGTAAAAGCTAATGAACTCAATAATCAAGTTGCATTTCATTCCTTTAATTTATTCTACAGAACGTAATGAAAACAGAAATAATCACTTTTCAGAATGTTGCAAACGTTGGATTTGGGGAGAAATATTTTATACCGTGTATCCTTGGAAAAGATGAAAAACACTCGACTACCTGAAAATTTCCTGGATGTTTGGGCTGATTAATCTCTTTTAACAAGAAGGTAAGAAAAGAGTAGCAATTCTCAAATATATATCAAAATATGTGAAATTAAAACTAGCAGTTACTTAATGCTAGGATGCACGGTGAAGGATGTGGTTTGCGACAATGCTATTACAACATATTGTATGAATAATCATATCATATACTGTATTTTGAATTTTCTTTCTATCTTTACTATTGCAACTGACCCAAAGGTATTGCAGTGAGGAACAGTTTAGATTTATGGTACCAAACACATACTCAAGTACGATATGGAACTGGAAAAGAAAAAAAAAATTTCAATAGATTGCCATTATAATCTTTTTAAAGAGTTAAAAGGAAATTCAAAAGATAGACTTATTAAACGTTTGGAATGTATATACCTGGTGATTTTGTTTAAAGAAAAAATGTAAAGAGCTATGAAATTGAACCAGGTCTACAGGTAAGGACCAGGCCTAGAGCCATTCTATTTCTACCATTTAAGGAAAAGTATGCAATTTAGGCATTCTGTGGAATGTGCTAATTTTTTGGATGTGACTAAGAGATCTGTACCATAGAACTATGAGATTCACAAAAACAAAAGAACCTTTTAAATTTAGCTGGCCATTTGATAAGGCAACTTGTACAAGGTTTCTTGGAATCAAAGCATAAAATACCAGTAAAGCTAACAAATTATACTAAATGATTTACAGAAACAAGTACCAAGATGCAATTCTCTGGCCATAATCATACCAAAAAAAATTAGTTTTTCAAAACCATCATGTAGGGAATGTTAAAGTCAACATAGACACTCGGAATGCGGGGTTATTTTCCTTTTTGATGAAATGAATAGTATGATGAAAAATGTCAGAACCAAAAAAAAAAAAAAACTGTTGTAAGAAAAGTATTATTCAATGAGTGTAACCAAGGAAAACAGCCCTATCAGATTATGGGTGGCAGAGGATACAAACACTTACCGGTGAAGAGGACTTCACTTTTTAGAGTTTGCTGACCATTTTAGAGGGAAGGATCTACCAGAAGCACTTTTAGTGCACGCTCCTGAAGCTTAAATGGCTCTTTATTTATTTTCACTTCCAAGCGAGTGTTGCAACATATGTATGGCACAGATGAGAATCACTGGTGATACAGAGTTTAAGATCCTTTGCAAAGAATATGTTCAACAATAAAGCCAAGGATGAGAATTAGCAAACGTTATTGTACATACCTGACAGTAGTTTGGCTGGTGTAAAAGGACCAAAAGCCTCCAAAATAGCTTAGAAAATGAGAAAATTAGTTTTGCCCTTACCAAAGGATTTCCTGCAAGGATTATTTATATAGACATGTGAAATATAATTGAAAGAAATATTTCCACCAACATTTAAACAATAGCTTTCTTTACTTTTCCTAGAGAGAAGTATTTCTATAAAGGTTTCATATTCAATCAAAAATGTTACAAACACATTTGCATCTCTTCCTCTAGGGGTCCCAATGGCACACTTTTAGGAGCTACAGAAATCAGGAAAAGTTGCCTAACATTAAAACTGAGATGAAGTGAAGCTGGCCTGTTTCCCATTTCACAACCTTAGCAGGGTTTACAGTATGTTAGTGTTTCCTTAGCAGTAAATGTCCCAGGTTCTGTATTCCAGTCTGAACACAACGGCTGAACCTGGGACCTCCTACGCTTCTCTGGTGAAGGCTCCCTAGGACTACAGTTCACAATATCCACTTCTGACCTTCTGATTTCCAGAACTCACACTGTATTACACTTAGCAACTTGCAATTCCCGAGTGGAGTTCTCTAAAGGACCTGTTAGAATACCAGGGCCGAAGTGATTCATTTCGTCCTGTGTTTAGCACAGTCTCAGTGCCTTTTACCTCATGTGTATTCTCAATAGCCTATCTTAGCCCATGGTTCTTGGCACTTAGTTTCCAGATGTACCCAACAGAAATGAAATAAACTAATTCTCTTTGGGGACTGTTCAATCCCAGGTCTGTTCTTTGCTGCAGACAGGATTACTGCTATCCAGGGAATCCCTTTCAGGAGGAAACCTGACAGTGGCCGTGACCAGTCCCACAGTGTGCTTTATCTGAAGAAATCCTGAAAACTTATGAGGTTTAGGTCTCAATTTTTTTTTTTTCTGTGACAAATATCTTCCTATCACTTGAACCTTGGAATAAAAGACATCTCCATTTTTATGTAAAATAAAAATAATTATGAACAGTTAGTTCTAAATAAAAAGCATTTAGTTCTGAATTACTTATTTCCAACTAAGCATCAGGCATATAAAATAATGCATTATGCTCTGATGGATCTGAACATGAACTTCCACGAAGAAGCTTGAAAACAGGTATTCAACATAAATCAGGTCAGTTTCAATAACATCCCTTTGAAAGTGTCATACAAGAAAGAGAGCTACTGAAAGATCTGGCTTGCTTTCTGGCCTCCTTTGCTTTCCTTCAAAGGGACACCAGGGAGGGTCCTCCTGGATTTCCGTTGCTTTGATCGTTGTGCTCTTGTGCTGGGGTGAGGCTGGAACTATGTGCTCTCCTTGGGTGGCTGGGTGGCCTGTGGCGGCTGCAGGGGCTGGGTGCCTGTGGCCGTTTTGATAGAGTTCAGGGTTTTACTAAACCAAGAGTTTTTTGCAGCTTGGATTTCATTCATAAGGGCCCCTCTCTGATGTTCCAGTTCCTAATTAAAGAAAGAGCATCATTTTACTTTTACAGATGTTTTCTCTCTGCCAAAAAAATCCAATAGCTTTTTGGAATCCCCAGGTCTATATAGCCATAGTTTTCCTCCCACAAAGCACAGGAGAGATTTAATTGGCTTCTTAATGCAAGAAAAAAGTTTTAGAGCTAAAAGAGTTACCACTAAAAACTGGAATCTGTGCTTTCTCTGAATACTGAAATGACACCTTATTTTCTCTTTTTCTCCCCCTGCAATTTAGGTGTAGGTTACTACCTGAGATAACATGGTTAAAACCACAAATAAACATAAATGTGGGGAGGAATTGAATTTTACTGATAGTGTAAGCATGAATGGGTTCTAGTTCCAAACACACGGCCTCTGCCCCTGAGAATGTACAAGGCCCAGCACAGGGGAAGTTAAAGACCACTAGTGCGGAGCTGCTGGCGCCATGGCAGGACATGGTGATGGGTGAGAATCACTGGTAAGAAGGAAATGGGGGACGTCCATCAGAGGCCAGGGCTATTTTTCTAATTATGTTGTCCTCCGACATGGAAAGAGATGATGGGGAAACAGATCTGGCAAAATCAGGTACAGATGCAAAGAAAAGAATGGGTGTCAGTCAATGTTCAACCATGAGGGGAAGGATAATAGGATTTGGCCTTGCATCTCTCAGGATCAGCTACCAAAGTCACCAAGTTCAATGAGAGAAGACCTTGGCAAAAAAATCTCAGGGTAAACTAAAAAAGCGTATGCTTGGGGCGGCTGGATGGCTCAGCTAGGTAGAGAGCGAGTTCTCAACAACAAGGTTGCCAGTTCAATCCCCGCATGGGATGGTGGGCTGTGCCCCCTGCAACTAAAGATTAAAAACGGCAACTGGACCTCGAGCTGAGCTGCGCCCTCCACAACTAACTAGATTGAAGGACAACAATGTGGAGCTTTTGGGCTCTGGAGAAACATACTGTTCCTCAATATTCCGCAATGAAAAAACCAAAAAAACATATGCTTAAGTTCTCACAAGATACAATTTTAATTATTAAAGTTTCATTTAAATCTATGCCTTTATATTAGTGTTTAAAAATAATGATGTCACTGTGACTATGCAGAACACGTTAGTGGCCAGAAAATGTACTGATCAAATATAGTAACATCTATGATTCTGAGCTAGGCAGGTATTTTCTAAAGTCCTAGAATATGCTAGCCCATTAACGTTATTATCTTCTGTTGATATTTTATCGTTACCAACCTGGATTTTACACTTGGCCTCCACCAGCTGCAGTTTGGTTTGTGCCAATTCCAGCTCCATCTCCCTCAGCTGCTTCCGAAGTGAGTCCTTCTCATCGTCCGATTCGATTCCCTGGTCCTCTCTGTTTATGGCTGCTGGTTTCAAAGCGCCCTCCTTGCTGAAAATGTCACTACAGTGTTTACATGCCATCATTTTACCCTGAAAAATCCAAAAGAGAAAACCAACATCAAACTGTATTCCACAGCATAAGTCACTTCCCAAAACAACATAGGATTTGATTTTTATTTAGGTGCTGCTTGCTGCCATCAAACGCAGGCCCATTTCTGAAGGCCATTATTTTTCTGTGCTACAAACAAAATGGTTCTAGTCAGCACAAAACCCAATTATCTGCGACAGGTGCTGCTTTTCCTCCCGGTATCTCTAGAGAGACTCTCTCTGGGAATAGACAGTATTATTATGGCATCTCTTTGAAATCTGTTCTAGAAAGTTTGGATTACCATTACTTTTGCTAGTTGCCATGCCCCATTCATGATGCTCTGCGTGCAGCACCTCATTTCCTGCTAGAGCTGCCGTGTGAGGCGGTCCTATCACCACCCTGCCTTCTACACTCAGAGGTTAAGCAACTTGCCTACAGTAGACTGAGGCCGCTCTCACGGACCTAAATCGACCTTGCAACAAATAAAGTCGGTGTCCTTTCGTCTGGCTTTACGCAAAGATGATCCTTACTCAGGTAACAAAAGTACCTCGGGCCTGGATTGCCAATCAGAGCACAACCAGCACCAAACCACAGAAACACTTTTCAAGACAGCAATGCTACTGTTTTCTTAAAATGTCTCCAAAACTAGTTTAGAGAGAAAAGATATTACAGAATCTTTGTATGTGATGTCTTATTGTTACAAGCTCAGTATGTCCATAACCGCAACTCTCCCCCTCTCTGTGCGCGCGCGCGCACACACACACACACACACACACACATAGCAACTCTCCCCACGTTTCTGTTGTCACTGTTTATGTCACCACCATTTAGGCCTGAAGACTTTGGTGCCATCTTTTCATTAGCTTCTCCTTCATTCCATGTTCAGCTGATCACTCCGTTCTTCCTCTGACAACGTGCAAGCTCTCTCTCCCTGTCCCGGGCCTGAATCCCTAAAAGTCACCTTTGTCCCCACTGATTTCCTTCTTACCACTTTTCAGAGTTCTGCCTGATTCATGTTCATTGGACACTTAACACACGTAACTCTCTCAAGAACCTATGAGACGAAGGAGTCCAGTCCTGGCACAAATCAGCACACAGCAAGTATTTGTTATACATTTACTGTGGACTAAACAAAATGTTAATATGGTGGCTTTTGATCCGGGTCTGCAATGACTAGAAGTTTACCAAGCTGGGTAAGCAGTTCTATTAGGCTGAAACCTATGAAGGAATAGATTAAACTCACAAGAGGGAGGAGGCCATTTTGGCAGAGAAACACCGTATGCGCAGACACTGGGACTTCAGAGAACTCCGGGGAGTTTGAGACAGCTCAAACACGGAGTAAGCGATGCAACAGTGAGCGGTACAGAGTGAGAAGAGCTCCCCATGGCCACGTGGAAAGGTCCTTAACCAGAATCCTGACTTTCTCCTGTAGAAAAGTCATTCTTTCACTTCCCCCAATCCTGTGCTGCTTGTTGGAGATGGAGCAAAGAGCCTCATGAAGCCGCAGTCTGGCAGACATGTGGAAATATTGACACTAAAGTGGGGGAGAGGCTGCAGATTCCCGCCCAACATGCAGCTTCCTTAGTAACAGAACCCTGATGTTACTCGGGCTGGAAATATACCCAGTTAAAAGGTGCTATTTCCCAGAATCCCTGGAAGCTAGGTGTGGCCATGAAATTAAGTTCTGATACCATTTCCCCGAAAATAAGACCGGGTCTTATATTAATTTTTGCTCCAGAAGACGCATGAGGGCTTATGTTCAGGGCATGTCCTCCTAAAAAATCATGCTAGGGCTTATTTCCCAGTTAGGTCTTATTTTTGGGGAAACACGGTATATCAGCCTGAGTGTGGTAATGGAACTTCTAAGAAGGCTACTGACAGGCCGCTCACCCAGTTGGAGGTGGGCCTTTATATCCTTGCTTCTCCCTCTGGCCTAAAACTCTACCATGGAATGTGGGTGTGATGGTGGAAACCCCAGTTTGACTTTTAGGTGACCTTGGGGATGGAAGCCCATGCTGACGATATGGACCACTAACAACGGATGAGCTTGGGTCACTGGCAAAAAACCAAGGATCTTTCTAGCCCTAGATTTCTTTTACGAGATAATCAACATCATTTGTGTTTAAGCCAGTGTTATTTTGGGTTTTCTATATATGGCCAATCTAATTCTAAATGGATACAGACATTTATATATGGGGTTACTCATTACAGTGAAAAGGATTAACTAGAAGGGGGAAAGGGACAGAGGAAGGTTACAAGAGGGTGGGAAAATCGGAAGCTATCATATCACATCATGCCAAATAAGAGACGAAGAAGTAGCACCAGAGAAAGATAAGGTAGTATTATGTAAGGACTGAGGGTATGGATTGTAGAGTTTAAGTCCCTGGGTTCAAATCCTGGCACTACTGCTTCTCAGCTATGTGACCTAAGGAAATGAATTACCTGTTTTGGTAATCACCAGTAAAACAAAGACACAACAAATCAGTAAAAAGAAGACATTATAGTGTCTACCTTCTCAGGTAGTTGTGAGGATTATATGGGATAATACATGTAAAGCCTTGTAACAGTACATACAGTAATTGTTTAATAAGTGTTAGTCGTTCTTTATTCTGGTGAAAACAAGTTCAAATTTCTCTTCCTGAATGTCATGGCCTTTCATTAGGTAACCCCACCTATTGTCCAACAATTTCCTCTGTTCCTTAATACATACTCTAATCACATCAGTCTCCTTAAGGAGACACTGAAATGCTCATTCCTATTTCTGAGGCTTCACTCACAGTTTCTAACAGAATGGCATGTTTAAACCCCTCTAACTGAATTCTACCCGTCCTGTGTTAGTCCAACCAGATCCAAAGTCATCTTCGGTCTACAATTCTTACGGTTTTGTTTTCTCTAACAACTCTGACTGTCACTGTCATTCAGCTCATCACTTGCATACTTTTGAACTGTTTCCTGAATGTCTCAAGTGCATGTGTGTATAACCAGTTCCTGTAAGAAAATTCTAAGCTCTTTGTCATGCATAATTTCTGTAAAAAACAGAAGTCTAAAAGCTGTGCATATAGTAAATGCTCAATAAAACCTTTATGGAGCGATCAGTGTAAATCCTTGTTTCATTGTTATTTCTACTAAGATTTCAGTTCAAGACAGTTCACCTTATTAGGCCATGACACTTCACCAGCTGAGTTGTGGTCAGTGTACCCACAATATGCAAAGAATGAGAAAGGCTTAGTAGGAAAAGGGGCAAAGAAAGGGAAGAAAGGAAACCAACATTTTAGCATGTTTGGGGGGGGGGGGGAGGGAGCCTGCCAACTCTACACTCAGTAATAACCTCAGACTGATGTTTCGTAACAGGAAGTAAGCAACAAATCAGAATAAGATTCATATTTTCAGTTCTCATGCCTTAGATTTTCAGGTTGTAACTTATGAAAACATGCATTTATTGTGTGCCAAGGTCTAAGCTAAGCATTTTATATATATTATTTAATCTTCAAAATGACCTTCTGAGGCAGGTACTGTTATTTCTATCTTACAGAATACAAAATAAAACTTAGAGAGGTTAAATAATGTGTCCAAGTTGTTAAATTATATGCTAAAGTGCCTAGGATGCATTTATTTACTAGTATTAAACCTGAATATATTCAAACAGAATTATGTCAGGTTTCCAGAACACTGGTCCCAAGAATTGGTTGTGCTAACATTGCTTCTTAAGAAGCCAGTCCATTTGGTTTACTGCTGTTTCCATAGAATAAGCAATTGCTCAAGTAATTCTCAAGTAATGAGTTTTGCCACTAGGGGGCAGCGTATAAATAAATGCTACAAGTTGTTTTTTTGTGTGTTTTTTTAAATAAACCTCTGAAAAATTGGAGGAAAAGTCAGTTACCCAACATGGGTTTTCCAGACAAGTTCCAGATTACCCATCGCGTTTACTGTTCAAGAGAGTGATGGGCTGATCCCACTGGGTCGCGCACGGAAGTGTCAATTCAGGCACAGTTGGGATGCAGGCTGCTGAAGGCTCCAGGTTTCTACCACCCAGAAGTTCCAGGCCTCTTGTGACAACGCTGAAATCCTGCTACCTGCCTCGGACAGTCCGTAAGATTCATGGGAACATAACCTTTCAGCTGGCAGGGAAGAGGATCACACCCCAGTCACGAGAGACACTATTCTCCTTAATTCCTTTAGAACAAAGGGGTGGGGAGGGGGGGTGATGTCTACACCCATGTGCCTGTGGGGCATCCTCATATATTGGGGTCTTCCTATCAGGTGCTCACTTAAGACAGTGACTCTGGAAGAAATTCTATGACAGAACGATTGCACTCTCCTCACCTTCACCACTTCCAGTTCCTCCTTGCTGGCTGCTTGCTGCTTCTCCAGTCTGGTGCTTAACTGGGAACAGATCTAAGGGAAATAAAAGAGTTTCTTTACTGGAAAATAGAATGACTCTTGCAGCACGTGCACATATCTACGTATCAGCTCATATTACTCACATCTCTGATGCCAGAAGAAAGTTTGCAAATGACTTAGCACTGTAAACACCAGTCTTTTCTGCAGTGAGCAGAAAGCCTGGGCGTACCCCAGGTGTGAAGAACACCTGTATCTTAATTCTTAGAAAAACACACGGGGTAGATTTGATTTCTTTCTGTCACCAGCCTTCATGACTAGTTCCAGAGAATTCCTGTCCTCACTTTTGGAATCAACTATAGAGTCTTTGCTGAGTATCTACTTTGTGCAAAGTTCTATGCAGGGAATCTGATGAAAAGAATTGTGAACCAGAAACGTCTCCTGTCGACAGCCACAGAAAGAGTCTCTGTTTTCAACTATAAAAGTTTCCTTATGAAGTGGCAGAGTGAATACGACAAAGGTAAAATGACCAGAAAATAATAAAGACTAAAACTCTTATCAAGTGATTTCAACATAGCAAAAAAGGAAAAGCCAGGAAATCCAGCTTCACTACTTTCTAAGGACACAATTGTCCTTCGGCAAATTCACTAATCTTTCTAAGCCTCAGTTTCTTCACCAAAAAGTGTTGTGCTGTGATAATCAATGGGGAAAAAAAATGTATGCAAAGGGTTTAGTACAGCACCTGGCTGATAAGCGCTCATTAAATAAGACCTCATTACTATTGTTGCTGAAATAAGGTGCTAACTAGTACCAGAACAGGTAGAAATTAAGTGCTTTCAAAGCTAAAAACATTTTTTAAAAACTGGAAGTTCAACTCTTGTTGAATTTGAGTGAAATACGAATCTTTTATTTTTAAGAAATGAAGTAAAAGAGTTAGGGGATGTCAAATTTTAAAGTGCAATTTGGACTAAAAACATAAAAGATCTACCTCTATTATCAAAACAGACATTTACAAAAAATCCCAGTTTACTCAAAAATAGTTCTAGAGACCAGGGCCTGCTTGTTGAGTTCAGTCTCCAGTTTCTCCAGATCCAAGCCTGGAAACAATAAACAGGCCTGTATTAGGCGATGTTAAAAAGGAGCAACCTCCCTAAATAATTCTGACAAACCATGTCCCCTTTTACATAAACCAAACATACTGAAATATAGCCAATAATAGCCGATTCCAACTAGCGAATGCATTTAGATCATGTTTTATGTCCTAATTATCTTCAAACAGATGGGTCTGTTGCCTTTTACATTGCTGGAGGTACTTGCCAGAAAATATTCCAGAATAGTCCCAAGCACTGCTATTTGAAGAGTGCTGCATATGGCGGCCACCCATGGCCTAACATGGCAACAAAAAAAAAAAGCATTTGCAGTGATGGCAAGTTCCACAGTACACGAACTTCAATGTTCTTTGTATTGGTTAAGGTCTAACCATCCCCTCTCCTACTTACCCAAATTCGAAATCTCAGGAGCACTTTCAATGTTTCCCTTTGTTCTAGCAAAAAATGACGATTTTTGTGTCTCCCTCTTTTCCATTTTCATGGCTACTTATTTTCGTTCAGGGGCCTATTTTTCTCACCTGGACTCTGTCTGTGTCTCTGCCTGTGGATCTCCACACATGATTACATTTCTCACTGGGGCAGAGTAGTGCCGAGAATCTGTCCCTGGTTATGCGACTGTCCTGCTCAAACATTCCTACTACAACCACAATCCAAAGCCCTCAGCCTGTCCGGGAAGACCTTCCTTGCACTGGGCTCCCGCTCACCGATGCTTCTCTTTTATACTTAAAACCTTCTGCCACATGAAACGATGTCTGTTCACTAACCTACCTCTACGCCATCGCACGTGCTGTGCCCCCTTTCCATCTGCATCCTCTCCTTCTGTTTATAGCCCCACATTTCACGCAGCCTTTGACAAGCTCAAATCAATCCTTCTCCAGGAAGGGTTTCCTCATTTCCTATAGGCGATACGCTCCCTTTCCTCTTCTCTACGGCCAGGTAGTATGTATCTCCCTCTTACAAGGCCACATAGCCATGTGGGAAAACGAGTTCCCACATTCTATACTGTGGCAGCAGAGGACACAGTGATCCCCTATTGCCACTTAATACAATCACTAAACTTTAGGCCAATATTACTAGTGTGATCTACAGGAAATGAGCTTCCGAGCAGGGCAGACAGGATCCCCTGGTAAAAATAAGCTTTCTCCTTCCTCTAAGTGTCCCAAATGTTGTAAACAAACTAGACTGTTTTGCTCAAATAAACTTCCCATGTTATCAGCAAGCATGTCCAGCCACGTCAGTTCTAGAGGAGAAAATTTGCCACCAATTTTAATGAATGCAGTGTTGCCATTGTTCTGGAAACTGTAAAACCAAAATGTTTTTTCCCAAAGAAAAACAACAACAATAATTACTTTTACAGCGAAAAACACCACAGCGGCACATTACCTGTTTATACTCAGCAATGATAGCTGTCGTCTTCTTTATTTCATATTCTGCCTTCTCTAGCTGTTTCCTGAAGACTTCTTTTAGCTAGAAAGAGTGAGAAACAGCAAGACTTAGTCAAAATCTTAATAATAAATTTCCACAAGCATCTCGATTCCAGTATGTCCAAATCACAGCCAACGACAAGGTAAACACTATAACTCTATAAATTCTCCTCCCTGAAGTGACATCTTGGGTCATTTGAAAAACCTAATCATCTCTGGAGATACAGAAATCTTATTATCTTTCCTGTAACGTATACGAGATAAGCAATCCTGTTACAAAAGTGCTTACGCTTACTGCTTACTTTATAAATCTATTGTTAACAATCCATTCAGAAGCTACCTTTATCCTTCTGAGAGTCTGAAACAAACATCACAGCAACGTTGCAGGAACCCTTATTAGAAATGTTATAAATTACGGAAAAAACATTTAGGCCTTCCGTTCAGTCCCCCACCATCACTGCCCTTACTTCTCTGAAGGTAGGAACAAGGCTCTGGGACTGGAGTCAGAAAAAGACGGAGAAAGATAGAGCTTCTGAGGTCTGGAGACTTCAAGAAACAGTTTAGAAGGAGCTCAGGTGACACACAATGCAGGTACTTGTTATAGTCAGAGAAATAGTAAATTACGAATGCTAAACTTAAAATCAGTTATCTTTATAGCCTGGTAGCTCTAGAATTCTAGGTATAGGGGGAGGCAGAGATGATGAAAAATGTCAGGTGCCACAACATAGAGAGGAAAGAATTCAATTCCTCCAAGTTGTTGGCAAAACAAACAAACAAACAAAAAACTGAAAAGAAAAAAAAAGTCTGGTTAATCTAGTACATAATCAGAATAGACAGAGGACTCTGCATTGCAGCATCCCCAGTTAGGAATGGGCTATAATCTGTACTTGCTAATTCACAAATTAGTACAATTTATAATCGGACTCATATGATTAGAAGATTTCTGAATTTCTTCACATTTGCTACATTCTAAAATTCTAGAAACAATTTGTAGGTTATACTGATTCAAACTTAGTCCCTATTCTCTCTCTTACATAATTTAAGGACGTAAGCCATAGCCTTCTCACCTCCTGTGATAGGGTCCCACAGACTTCAGGACAGACTTACATGGCTGCCAGGCTTTGGGCAAGTGTCACTTAACTCTCTAAGCCATAGCTTCGTCATCTAACAAAGCTCACGAGGGTATCATACGATGACAACAGGACACACACACACACACACACACACACACGGAAGAAGCATGAATGAAATTCATTTGCCAATAGCTTCATTCTTTATCTGAGGTCCTGAAGTGAGCCCCCCAAAAGCAGGAGGTAAAAGAAAAAACAAAACCCATTAAAAGGCCTAGATCAAACTGGATAATCAGCCCCTCAAACACTTCAAGTGTGTTAAAAAAAAAAAAAATGTATCTATCTATCTATCTATCTATCTATCTATCTATCTATCTATCTATCTATCTCAGTCCACTGTAAATGCCAAAAATCGTTTTATCATGTTCAAAAAAACTCATAGAACCCTTTTTGTAAACCCTGGAAGGTGCTAAATGATACATTCCCTCATGAGTAACTTTACTGGAACCTTTTCTGCTTGGATGTAGGTCTTTAAAAGGCTTTGTGTTCTGTTTTATATTTAGCATCATAGATATGTGAGGATGAAACTCATTAAAATAAATGAGTTGATCATGGCTGACCATGACTGGCAGAGATGGAGACCACTGGGGAAGCCACCTGCTCTGCCCCTGGAAAGCCGGAAGCGTTGACATTTGGGGCGGGAAGGCCCCTCTTGTCACCTATTCAGGGCTCTTGCAATGGTGGTGTCTTCCAGCTGACTCGCCTCATAGCTCCCAGAAGACGGTAGGGTGGCCTTGTATGAGCCAGGAGGCTAATGAGTCAAGGCTGCTTCCCCCAGGGAATAAGGTTTGAGAGCCCTGCCAGAATGTTGGCGCCTCTTCTTCTAAGGCATGAACCAGGAAAATCAAGCATCACCGACTGAGGCGACTCCCAGCCGAGATTTCTGTGGGCTTTCAGCTTAACAGTCCTCATACACCATTTCAGAGAAGTCAGTTATCTTGGAGACACGACACGAAATGCACAGATTTCTCAAAGCTCTTGGATCATCATCCAAAGTTACTAAACTTAGAGAAAACTTGACACTGCTGCTAGACATCTCAGGAAAGGCAAATTCCTAAAAGCTGTTCAAGGGTGGAAACGCTGCCTCCTCTTCTAACTCCTTCAAAAGAAACGTCAGGACTCAGTGCCCCTCCCGTGTCCTGCGTCCACGCCACCCTTGATGACGCATACACGCATCTCTTGTTCACAGCACTGACCAGCGCCCTGCACCTGCGCCACACACCTGTGTAAGGAAAGCCCGCCCACGCCTCTCACCTGGGCGGTCTCCTCCTCCTGCTGCCTCTTCTCTGCTTCCGTCTCCACCAGCCTCTGCTTGGTCAGCAGAAGCTCCTTATTCAGCACGTCGGCTTTGTCTTCTGCCTGTCATCAGAGCACGTGGGTCACAGAGAAGGTAAGAACAGGTGTGTAGCCTTCCTCCAATCTCCAATGGTTTTGCTCCAGCGTCACCAGAGCCGCTCTTTCCCCTCCCAGCTCACCCCGGGGGTGGCTGCTTTCACGGAATTCCAACTACATAGCAGGCCCTCGGCACACCTTCTCTCTCAGCCTCAAAACAATACTTGTTTTACAGATGATGACAGTGAGGTTTGCAGAGATCTAACCAGAGACACACACCTGCTATGAGAGCCATGAGCTGAATTCAGATGTGAACGGCCATCAGAGCTCACGCTCTTTCTAAAGGTTTCTTACCCATTTTCAGATGTCACAGTGGCACTCGCTCTGAGACTGTGCAGATGGGTTGGATGAAGGGGTGGAGCCCCCTATGGAAGCTTCTAACTGGTAGTGAGTGGGGCTCAATTCAGAAAGGGTCAGCAGACAGGTGGAAACAGGTGAGAAAATTCAAAGACCAAGGCCCACAGGGGTACTCACACAGGACAAGGAGCAGAGCAGGGAGAAATGAAGACGGAAACCCTATGTAGAGCTAGCCACGAGGAAAACTGCAATGGGGACCAGCAATCCAAACAGAAATGACCGTATTTCTAGAATGGCCAAGGAAGGCTCAGACGAGTACTCTGATCTTACTTTGCATACAGAGCCAAAATTAACTATGAAAGCATTCAGTGCATGTCTCACTTAGTTAACACGCGTCTAGTTTACACTCTACAGCCTTTACCTCTCCCTTTAGGTGGCAGCTTCAAGTTCACATCTGCAGGGAGCATGGCCTGAGCCCTGCCCCACACACCCCCATCTAAATTCGTTCCTCTGTTTAAATCTCTCATATTTCCCTTGATAGCATTTAGCACAGTCTGTAATGATGAATGACGTGTGACTTGTCTTGCCCACTAGACTTTAAGCTCTGGTGGCAGGAACCACATCTCTTTGGGGCATCACTCTAGCCTCAGAAGCAAGCCCAGCACCAAGGACAGAGTGGGCACGCCATCAGTATTTGGTGAATGAATGAACGTGGCTCTGAGTCACTGCAGAAGCAGAATCTTGAAGTGAAGGTGGCTGAGGGCCACAGAAGAGCTCAGCAGAGAAAACCACAGGTGCAGAGGAGAAGCAGCTATCCCTGGCTGGCAGCAGCAAAAAGTTATCCAAGTAATCGTGAAAACTGGCCAGGTGGCCTCCTGTCTGTTTTGCCGTATCTCCCACATGTCCAGATGGCCAGGCCAGCAGTCTGTTGGGTACTGGAAAAGAAACTGCATTCACTGTTCTCACTGTCTTACTCGTCCCCACGTCCCATTTCCCAGGGCTTATCGCTGTTTTCAGATCATTTGGAACTGCCAGGTAGTTAAGGTGAAAAAATCCCTATGGAAGACTCCAAAATTTGCTCAGATACGTTAGATTTTTAGGGGGGAGGCGGGGAAGTGGAATTATGCAGCCAAAGAAGCTCTTAAAATTACAGATGGACCTCAAAAAATGCAACAGATATGTTGCAAGTTAAGTTTTCATAAATTGTAAGATATTTGATATAGATTACGGAAACTCAAAACTGTGACTTCCAGAGCTGCAAGCCAGACGGCAGAAGCTACCCACAAAGCAGGGGGACCCTCCTCAAGGTCTCAGGCAGAGGGTCCTTGAACGGCGAATCAATGAGCTGATCCTTTCAGTGTTCATAAAAATCTAACCAAATCTCCCTATAACTCCAACCACTGGTTCAAGTTCAACCCTAGGAAATCTGAGCAACAGTCCTGCTACTAAAGAAGATTAAAATTTAACCTCCTCTTACAGCAATTTCCATCTTGTGAAATTTATAATGTATACTGTGGCACTCTGGAATAACTTATTTCCAAGTTTGGTTTCTTGAAGGGAGATTCACAGCCAAATTTTAGCCTTTTGTAAACTTCTGAAGAGTCAATGCTATTATCCTGACATTCAGTAACCAGCTTCTTAAATCCTGCAGTGTATCTAGACAGTTTACAGTTTTTGGAAATGTCTGTAAGTAAAGGAAAATAAAACCACTTCCCTGAGGAAATCTTTAATGGACACCTAAATATTTCTGATGAAAGGACCTACTCTTTTAATTTCATGTTTTCTGCTGCAAATTCTTCACTAGGGCAAGCTAAGCAAGCTGACTCTTTCTGTTGTTATCAGATCTGACATCTGCAGACACTGCTGTGGGACCCGTATAAAGGAGTCCCAGAGTTTTCCAGGAAGCTTCATCTGAAGTTTCTCCTTCATGTTAAACAGTGAAGAAGGAGTGATTCTTCTGCTCGTCAAAATAGGGCCAGATCTGAAATAACCTGGTTTTCCCTCTAAAAACAATCTTCCAGGTCTTTGTACAGCCAATCTCTATACCTCATTTAAGTAGAACTCATCTTTCATGTTAAATGAATCTCTAGGAATATAATACTAAACAGATAGATGCTTAGATTCTATCTTTGAACCCAAATTCTAAAACCTTCACCATCACTTCATAAAACTGAGTGGACCATTGTTATTATTAAGTCTTCAAGTCACTTACCCATATCTTAAAACGCCTTATTGATACTGAAATTTCCAATTGCTCCCTAAAGCTTTTATGACATGTACGTGCGAGAAACGACACTGTAATGTGTGATTTAGTCATGAATCAACCGGTAACCTGATCAAAAGGCTCAGCTGTAACATCAGGATAAGGATCTATCAGAAATGGTTTCTCAAAGAACGAGCCAAGTCCATTAAATGGAACTAGCTGTTCCATTTAAAACAAAACAAACGAATTTGCCACTTATTGCCGGTAGCTTCTGTTCTGACACAGGACGTGCTGTGCTGAGAAGGGACGTGGCATAGTCTTGGGTAGCACAGGACTGGTTCTTTCTGTCTCTTCTTTGTGTTCTTGGGGAACTGGAAAGGACAGGACAGGCTGAGAGCAGGTAGCAGCAGAAACTGATGTGGAGATGCTGTATCTTTCTACATTTCTGATCACCGAGAAGCCCTTAATTAAAAGGAGTCTGAGGGAGGGTGACTGTCATAACAGAAGGCTCTGTTTGGGAGAAAAACTAGGAGCCTTTGATGCCCAGGAAGCCTGCAGCCAATGCTGAAATGACAAGGGTAAGGAGTAATTTATTTCCAAAAAGTACCCAATTACCTAATTAGTGTTTGTTTGCTTTTTATGTCATTTCAAATACAATCTGCTTTCATGTTCGTTTAATGTTTGCCAAAGTTTTGCTATTTTAATTAAGAGATTTGATTTTGATAAACTGGGAATGGAAAAATACCAGCCGAACTGCGTGAAGGCAGGCAAAGCAGGTCCATTCTGTTCGCTCTCAGGCGAGTGCCCTTCCTGGAAGCTGGAGGGCCAGGTCACCTAAACCACAGGGACAGAGTGTTGATAGGTGAATTAGCCCCGCTCAGGCAGAAACTGCAAAATCAGGTATTAGGAGATATGCATGAAAGGGCAATTTTTATTCTTTCATCTAGATAACAAGATTCAAAAGGCAGGGGCCAGACCTTATTTACTTCTTTAAAAAGGGACAGAAAGAGAGGCATGATGGGAGGAAATAAGAGTGAGAAGAAATAAACGAAGGACTCTTTTCTTCAGGGACTGACCTAGTATTCACGTGAGGTAGCTAAGTTTGCAATAATCAATTATTTCAGTAGTACCCACATAGCAGTCTTTCCAGACTAATCCATAAAATGATTTTCTTGGAAAAACTTTACATATTTTTAAATAATATATTTTTATAATTATTTTTATTTTAAAATAATATATCTATTTAAATATGCATATTTTAAAAATAATTTTAATTTTTAAATAATGCATTTTATTATTTTAAAAAATTGTAAACTTTTGAAATAATGTGTTTTCTGATTATTGAAAAGTTATAATGCATATTATTATTTAAGCAAGGGTGGTTAAGTAATTTAAGGTCTTCTGATAAAAGATTCGTAATTGAAAAAATAGAAATATAAAGATGAGTATAAAAACTTAGATTTACTTTTATCACTCAGAGATATCTAGTAGCAAAATTTTGATGTATTTCTTTGTAGGCTTTTTTCCTGCTGAGGTATATTCCAGCCTCCTTTCTTACAGGACAGCCCTATGCCAGCCGTATGTCTTGTAATTTAGGTGCAAACATTACATACAGATTAATTTACTGTTTTTTAAAAACACTATTACAATCTTCCCTTGTTTTTAAAAACTATTCCCAAAAAAATTGTAGAGATACTTTCATTCTCCCCTTCTACTGGACATATGTACTATTTCTATTTTTTATTCTTACAGGTAACACTGCAGTAAATAACCTGTATATATATTTTTAACCAAATCTCTATTTTTGTTAGGATAGCTTTCCAAGTCAGAGTATACATATACATATACATATACATATACATATACATATACATATACATATACATATACATATACATATACATACATGTACACACACACACACACATATATATATACAGAGGGTGCCAAGAAAATGTACACACCTTTTAAGAAAGGAAAAACTATTAAAATTGTAAGACTTAATATATACAGATAACAAAAGATGAATACAAGTCACGTTTGACTTCTGCAATTACAACAGGTGCTCAAAGTAGTTACCATCAGCATAATTTTAATACAGTTTTTTCCTTTCTTAAAACGTGGATACATTTTTTTGGCACGCTGTGGATGTGTGTGTGTGCGCGCGCGCTTTATCTTATTTAATCTTCCTAATTACTCCATTAAGCAGGTATTATTTTAATATGTTATTTTATAAATGATGAAACAGGCATATGTACTTCCAATTTACAACTCCAGCCTATTTCACTGTATCCCCACTGAGTCCAACTGGTTAAAACTTTTTTCATTTAGTTGTCTTAAGAAAACTAGTAATGGATAAAAGATTAAAATGACAGAATCAGCTGTGAGAGAAGGCCTTTGGAAAGTTAATATGGAATTTCATTATAGTACTAACTCCCTGCTATAGTCTTATTAGTACAAAAATATAATAGCCGAGGTCAGGCTGGGTGTAACCCTGACTGACTGAGGCGGCTCTTCCTTCTTCGCTTCTTCGGTTAGGACTCTTTTGGTCTCACAGTTTTCCTGTGACCTCTAACGACTTCCAAATAGGGTGGTTGCATGGGGTTTGTGGTTAAAAGGGCCATCCCCTTCAGCTTCCCCACAGGGCTGCTTTGTACCTTCTGTATCCAGTGCCCTGAGCAGCAGTTTTTGTTTTATTTTCAAACTCCATTTAGCGCTGACTCCTGCAGCCCCATCCTCTCCCTGCTTTTAGCCCTCTTTTCCTTATGAGTGATCTTATCTGTCATCCTACTGTGCTTACAGCTGTAGAGCTGCAACATTAGCTGTTTAGGTGGGAAAAAGGAGTTGTGGTAGGGGCCATTTTTAAACATTTTTAAAATTCCTTCAATTTTAAACAGTCAGTCAGATTTATATTATTAATGGATTTGTATTTTAAATATTGCCAATCCTTAAAGCACAGATAATGCCTCTTTTTTACAGATTTAATAGTTTCTCAATTTTTCTGCACCGTTTGTTGGGAATATTCACTTTTTAAAAGTCAGAACAAAGAATGATAATTTTATTATTTTACTTTTTTAAGAAGGGCGCAGCTCACAGTGGCCCATGAGGGGATCGAACCGGCAACCTTGGTGCTATCAGCACCATGCTCTAACCAACTGAGCTAACCAGCCACCCTAGAGTGGTAATTATAAATCTACACAAGACTCCTTCCATGTTGCCAACTATCTTTGAAAATGCTAGCAATAGAAAACAGGAAGTCCTAAAGCTGTTGGTACTGTTGCAAAGAACAAGGAAAGTAAAACAATTTAAGGTCTTCGTAGCAACAGCTAACATTTATCCAATACATGCTATTGGAAGTGCTTTACCGTATTTAATTCTCCCATCTTCCCTAAGAGGTAGACTTTTTTATACCTACGGGCAAGTGAAGAACTGCCCGGGGAACATGGTTAGGAAATGGTAATGCCAGGATTCACACCCAGGCAGGTTTGCTCTCAGCTGCTGGGTTGCCTGTCAACCCAACAATACATGTATCTGAATGTGCATACTTCATGTAAAATCTTCACATTCACTGCAGGTGAGAATTCGTTCTAGAACAAAACGTGAAGCCCTACCAGTGTTAGAATGGCATTAGTATACTAACTGGTGTACTCAGGTGATTATGCTGGCAACCCTTTGTTTAGGAAAAGTACAGACGAAGAGAGGAGACGCCAGAGAAGTTCACACGTATAAAAAGAGTATGTGGCACATGCTGTTTGGAAGTGACCCAAACATTTCTCAAAGGCTTGAGTTTTCCACCTGCTGCAAAGAGCACAGTCAGTCCCCTCCCACTTCCCATCCACCCATTGGTCCATCAGAGCAGCTACCTCAGTGTCAAGGACAGAGGGACCCCAGCGGGCCTGTGGTGAAGCAACTTGGTCCTGGCCCTGGAGGAGGCTGTCACAGTCTTATTTCTACCCAGTGAATGACGAATTTACCTGATCCAAGTCGTTCCGCAGGGCAATTTTGCTGGTTACTAGTTCATGGGCAAGGTCATCATTCTCTTGTTCCAACCTCATGCTGGCCTCCTGTAATCTGCGGTTCTCCCTCTGCAGAAAAAGAGCAAAGCCAGAGGCAGGCATTAGCGCCTGGGCATATTAGCAGCAACAAATGGGACTGGTGAGGAAAAACAAGCAGCAACAACAGAGTGGACTTCTGAAGGTGTAAAAAGAGAAGGCGCAAGTGGCACAGGGAGGCAGGGCTGTCCGGGAAACAACAGTGAGTGAAGCTGGCGGTGCAGAGGCGACACTCTCCCCACTCTCCCCAGGGACACTTACAATTGTCCCTGAAGCCCTCCAGGCAGGACTTCATTATAAAAAGAGTGCCACAGAAAGCAACATTCCCACACATGACCCAAGTCCTGTGAGGTTTCCATATAGACCTAGAACGTAGACACAGGCAATTCTTTGTTTGAAGCATGCACAGCAACCCCACCCTGACCTCGGGAAACCACAAGACACAGTAGGGTTGAAATGGGGGAAAACCACTAGACATTTATTTCTTCAAATTGTTTTTCCAACAGCAGGGTTCGAAGTATCTGAACATAGAATTATCTGTACCAAGAACCAGGCTACATGGGTTCATGGCTGCAATCAACTGACATTTTCATTCTTTGGGTAAAAATATATTTACTTTTCTGAACACCAGTTTCTGTGTTAGTAAGAGCAGTAATCCTTATGATAATGTCTCTAAATGTTTGCTTTTGGTATTTTTAAGTTTCAGATTAAAAGATTCTGGGTAAATACATTACCAAGCTGTTTCTTTCCCCTTGAACTGCCAATCACATTGCTAGGAAGTAAGGTCTCCCTTTAACCAGCCATATGATCTGTGTACATTCACATCAGAAGAGCAATTTAACATCTCCCACTCCCAAGCATCAGAAGTGTTCTCTCTGCTTCGTTAGCAGTTACAGGAGGTTCAAGAGAGAGCTGGCGGAAAAGGTTCTGCGTGATGAGACCTTCCTGTTATTCAGATTCACACTCCTAACAGTGTTTTCTGCAAGAGTAGCAAAACTCAGACAAAGCAGGGTTGCACAACCAGAAAACAAATCTATGTCCTGTAAGAGAGTGTCTTATTGCAGTGTGTATGTGTGTGTGTGTGTGTGTGTGTGTGTATTTGGTGAATTTTATCTTCTATAGAACAATCTGGGGTTTGTTATATGGAAAGAAGAAAACCTAATTTTTTTTTTTCATTTGTTTTTCAAAGAAGGACTAAGAAACAGATGATAAGGGCAAAGCTTGGGCTTTCATGGAGGCAGAGGATCTAAAACAGGGCCAGTAGAGAAGCTCAAGGACAAACCTATACTTTGACTATAACCGGACAACAGGGTTCACTTCCATCTTTTCCTTTGGGATAACTGGGGAATGTTAACACATTAAAAAAAAAAATACTTACTGGAAAACGTTTAAAACTAAAAACGTTCCCAAATCACTGAGATACGTGTAAACTCATGACACAGTTCCATGCAGTGTTAAAATATAAGTGAAAAATATCAAATGACAGAAGAAATGCTTATGATATCCTGTAGAAAAAGAGATAACTGGAAAACCCCATTTTCATAACAACATAAATAACAGGTATTAATTGTGTGTAGTGGATTATTTTTATGGTTTTCTTTGAGATATTAAAAGTGTCCAAGTTTTCCACAATGAATATATAATACATGTATTTAAAAAGTTGTTTTAAAAAAATGAAAAGTAATTTAGAATTTCAATTGCACTAGAAACAATAAAATGTCAAAAAGAGAATTTTTTTTTAAGTCTACTGTTGTTAGATGCTCATATTCTACAAGAAACCATACCGGACCTTCCTTTGTGACCAAGATACAATGTAATCCCTCAAAAATGCTGCCTCCAGGAACCCTCTCCTAAGATATTCCCGGAAAAACAGTGTACATATTTATAGGAGCAAATTGTATTCATCAAATTCTGTCTGTCCCTCTATCTACAGAAGTTCTCTCCTCCCACAGAAGTAGAATAAACATGGAGACTAAAATATTTAAAAAGGCAGGGCATCTAAAGCTGAACCTTTCTTTCTTGCTTTCTTTCTTTCTTTCTTTCTTTTTTAATTAAAGTTTATTGGGGTGACAGTTGTTAGTAAAGTTACATAGATTTCAGGTGTACAATTCTGGAATACATCATCTATGTATCACCTGTGTGTTCACCACCCAGAGTCAGTTCTCTTTCGATCTCTGTTGAAGTGATCCAAATTCTAGCCAGAGCTGGACAGTTAGTCTTTCATCCTGATATATCTAACTATTCCCCCTTTTGTGGAAACAACGGACATACTTGTCGAAAAGTCAGATTAAAAAAAAAGCTTCAGAAACTTTTCTAATAAATGTCCTCTTTGCCAGGAACAGGCAGTAATACCAGCCGAATTTCATCACCACATATTTCACAATGCAGAGAAGAGATTTTTCTCATTTCTTGATAAATCCCTTCCAAGGAGACCATGGTAAGACTACCGTAATACCTATTCCTGAGTTAAGTGTCCTATTTCTGCTGAAATTGTACTTGCCGGACTCCAAGGAACAAAAAGCTCCCCTATTACTTATATCACATTCATTTGGCACAAGTGAAAGTGTTGTAGCTACCAGTTTTTCAGGTTACAGTGACATATGCTTAGAATCGAGTTAAAATAACCTCCAGGTAAAGTCACACGATGCTCATGGAAAAGCGCTTTGTTCAAAGTATTTTTAAAACGTGCCAGGTAGCTACTTCCCTAATGATCAGAGATCAATATCTAATGGGATATATATATATATATATATATATATATATATATATATATATATATATGGAAAAGATGTGAGCTCAGCTGAAATCTGGACTGGTAACTTCCCATTACAATGACTGTTCCAACTCGAACCCTTCCTATAGACAGACACACAGCTAAGGGGGTAGGGGGTGGATGGGGGAGATCTGGGAGAAATTCTGAGTGTCTGAGGGTCCCTAAAAATCAAAATAGCCAGTGGGGCGGGGGGCAGCGCACCTAGTGGCTTTTGCTTTAGCAGGAAGCTTAAGTTCAGTGTCTGCAAAGCAAGCAGCAGAGTGGGAAGTAGGCGACTCCTGCTCTGTACTCACACACACGGGGGAAAGCAAGCTATGGGGCCAAAAATGCAGTATCGTCCTCCAAAATATGAACCTGAGGCCGGGAGGTAGCCTCAGGAGTCCTCCAGCGCCACTGAGTGCCATGGGAGCCACTACTACTGAGATGGAGATTTTCTAGGACGGACTCGATCACACTCACCAAGGGTTAAAGAGAAACTGCATTACAGGGCTATCTTTTCCAGCCTTTCCCAAGGAGCCAAAACGGTTTCAGAACAGACTGATTCAAGAAAGAAGTTTGCCTTTCTACTTGAACGGAGAAGAACGTTTCGTTTTGATGGGCTTGGGAAAGGTAGTAACCTTGCTTGGTTCACTTGGAAATGTTAGCAAGGGCTGCCCACCCAAGAGAGAGACCTGAGCTAAGCTCCGTTCGCCTCAGTGAGCCCAGACAGAATCACATACCGGACATCTGCACGAGCAGATGTGCTCAACGCTCAGAGCCTATAAACAAAACAGGCAAATCACTTCCTCTGCCTTTCAGCAAAGACTGCAGGAGACACTGCATCCCTAACCTTTAAAACTCACATTGCACTGTCTGAAACATGCTCAGCTCACACAATGGACAGCCACTGAACAAAAAGCAGACACCAGCTTTCCTCATTCATTTCCTCCCCTCCTGCACAGGAAATGTACAGCTGGGAAAGTGCGGTAAGTAACTTTTCGGAGGAGGATACTGCATTTTTCAGAGACAGACACTGATATTACAGACACACATAGATAAAAAAAACTTACCTCCTCAAAAGTCATAGACCAACTACCGTTTTCAATCATAGGTACAAAGACAATTGAAAAAAAAAAAAAAAAAGAAAAAGATCCAATGAAATTGCACACCTACTAATACATTTAGGAAATGGTAACAACAAGAACAGGCACTCGTTAATGCTATTTTGCTTTTCCTTAGAGTGTCATATACTCTAAGTTCTCTGTGTGAGTGCAAACATTCAATGGAAGAAAGTATACTTGAGGCAGCCAGTGGGCCCATCTCAACTCAGGAAGACTTATACACGAAAACTCCTCCCTCTCCATGAGCAATTTGCAGCTTGCATGACTGCTAAAAATGCTGTGTGTGGAACTATTAGTAACTTCGGTGTGAGCTGGCTATTCTGTGTTATTAGAGCTGGGTGGAAGGAACTTCCATATATGACAAGGTTGGAACCTTGCGAAATAGTTCATCTTCAGGCAACAAAATGACATGTCTAGGCAGGGGGATGCAAAAGAAAAACGGATCCCAGGTCTCCTGTGTGTCTGAAGTTTGGATGAAACAGTCCTAGGGATGATGAATGTCATTTTTTCCAAGATGAAAAAAGAGAAAAATGTGAGCTGGCAATCAAAAGAAAGTAACTAAGCCTTAAAGGAAAAAATGATGGGTTAGGAGGCAGCTTTATAAACTCTAGCTCAGCATTTTGGGTGTGTTGTCTGCTGCTATAATGAATTCTTGGCATTTGTTTTTGAAGACATTTAAGAGTCAGGAGAAAATGTTTTTTTCTAAAAGATCCAGTGCAATTTTATTAGCAACAACACACTCAGCTCTCACTTACTTTGTTTTGGATACCTCTTTCAAAAGAGTTGATAATCATCATATTCAAATCTCATCCGGTATTTTGACATTCAAAGACAAATGCTTACACATGGAATGTTTAAATGACTACATTGTCTGTAAATGAAAATTTGAGAAAGAAAACCTGGATGTTTAAAATCATTTTATGCTCTTCTTTTACCCAACATATCCAATCTTATTTTCCTGGTAGAAATTAAAAATAATTTTTACGTCAAACTAAAAACAAAAACCTTGTCAGTAATAACTAACTGGCAGTCGGCAAACCAGACTGCATTTCTTTTGGCACTTAAAAAAATAATAATCTTAAATTATACTTTAGCACAGGGGTCAGTAAACTTTTAATGTACTTGGACAGATAATAAATATTTTTGGCTTTACAGAACATATGGTCTTTGTTGAGACTACTTAACTCTGTCACTGAAGTGCAAAAGCAAACAATAACTAAACAAATGGGTGTGGCTGTGTTCCAATAAAACTTTATTTACAAAAACAGGCAATGGACCACATTTGGCCCACATCCCATAGCTTACAAATCCGTGCTCTACTCTAGCATACAAATCAAATTTTAAAAAAACAAATGGGTTACAGATGATGTAGAAATATATGAGTGTGACATAACTTTCTCAGTAACACTACTATAACAGGAAACAAAACTTATTAAAAATTGAAGAAATTTTTTGGTGAATCATTCTTAAGATCAATAAACATACTTAGAAATTCTTAATACGCGTAATGTTTATACCCAAGTGTTAAGTACAACTCAATCGGCAGACAAGCATCAGGGAAAACCACCTGCACCTTCTCAGCTAAGTTGCTCAAGCCTCCGGAGGCCTCAGGCTTGCATTCTCCACCATCCTACAACAAACAGCAAGTTCACTGGGTTATCCAAGCTCAAAAAGCAAGAGAGGTGGCCTTCCAAAGTTTATCATTACGTTACCACAGTTGCCATAGAAAACAGCCTCCATTGTTACTATTCATTAAAAGCACATTACTGCATAACATAAATGTTTCCAAAAGCAAGCCATAGTCTCTGCAATGTTGAAAAATAATAAAGTGTAATTTTATTTTCATTCATAAAGAAACATTTTCCAAAGATGGATTTCACTCATCTTGACTTCTCTGAATAAGGAAGGGCCCAACACAGTAAGAAAAAAAGAAACCTTTTTTACTACCCCCAGGTAAGAAGTTTAGCAAAATTTAATTTCTTCACTACTCAAGTTAAAAACAAAATGTGGTACTTGCTCTAAATTATTTCATTAGATACGTGAGGAGGGCAAATAATACAAATTCAATTAAGCTTTACTTCCAATATATATTTTTTTCTTTGCCATGTACAATTAAATAGCTTAATTTCAAATTACATGCCAGGACAATGGCTCTAGAAAAATTAGTATGTGCAAGAAAAACTTTATAAACTTAGAGGAATCACTTTTCTTCTGTTTGAATTACATTTTAATTTTAAAAAATTAAATTAAATTTTAACATTAAATTTAAAAAAAAGAAAAGTCAAATATTCTAAGTTTAATTATACTGAACATGGATAAGATACTTCAATTAGATTATTACGTATTTACAATACTATCTGTGTCCCAAACCCTAGAGAGTATAAGCATTCCTGATTCTTTCTAGGATTTTCCTATCTAGACTAGGTAATAACATAACTTTCACTATGCTTTGGGAGATTCACTGAATTTAATTAATTAGCTGTGCTTTTTAAGGCTTAACCCACATTTGTGCAAGTAGGTCTTTAATTAAACAAGAAAAGCATAGCATCTTCTGGAGGTAGATGAAGGCTGCAGTTCTCTAAAAAGTGCCTTAATTTATTACATTGGAAAATCAACTTTCCCCAAATGGGAACAATTTATCTCCTTAAAATAGAAAATAATGTTTTAATCTCTGAAATTAGTAATTGCTTATTAGGGGCTTGGCTACTAATTTTTAAAATGTATTTAATGTAATTTTAAAAAGTGTTTTCTCGGGATTTGTCTGAAAATGAAAAAATATATACATGATGTATTTCTACAGACAAATCTTAATCCTGCATTTCACTTCTTCTGAAATCAATAAATACATTTACAAACCAAAATATCAGAGGAGATAAATACTACCACATACTTCTGGCCAGCTTAAACTTAAGAAGGACAAGAAGTGTGACTTAGAATAAATATTCTATATTCTTCTTCCAATAAAGTTTCCTTTCTGTCTTGAGATCAGCCATGAAGATAAACACAAAAAAATATACCAAAGGCTGTAAGCAGTCATTTTAGAGCTCACTGAGTTTCAAATACAAGCTGATGTCAAGATCAGGTAGCAAAGGCCGTGTGCATATATATGTGTTCTCTGTGTTTATGTCTTTGAGCATATATATATATGATATATATGAAAATGAATGTGCCACCCCCTTATGTTGTCCTTTCCCCTATAAATATGGGTACACATAGGATCTATAGTCATTAATTAGCTCCAATTCTGACAGGAAGGTCTCGCCCCTACAAATATGACTTCTGCGCTGGTACCTCTGGTGTGATGTGGGGTTTATGAAAAGAAGACAGTTGGGCCGGATGCCAATCCTCCTGGACATTTTGCTTGCATTTTTTTTTATAGATATAATTCACATAAAATTTATGAAAACCATCTTTTAAAATGCATTATTCAGTGCTTCCAGTATATTCACAAAGGTGTGCCATTATCACCATTAGCTAATTCCAGAACCCTTTTATTGTGTGTAGGATTCTTTTTTTTTTTTTTTTTTTGTAGGTTTCTAAAATTTAAATTTATTCCAGTGCCGTTTCATCTCTCTCTCTGTGGTTGAGATTTAAGTGTTAGATACAGGTGAGCATAGTGATATAACCTGAGCATGCAGATATTTGCGTATGTCATAAAAATACACCCAAAGTACATGTGTAGCTAGATACAGAAAGAACGTGACTGCTGAGAGCTACCTCTGCGCTGGTCTTTAATCCCACCTCCGGCTCCCCTGCAACAGCCTCTTCTGTACACGACCATGCTCAAGAGAAATAGCACCAAACTGAAGAATCCCTGAGAATATCTTAGTGCGTGCCATCTCTGGGCCTTTGTTTTCTTTCTAATTGACACAACCTTCCTAACTCTCTTGCCACATGGCAAGCTAGAGGTAAACAGGCATTGGAAGCCATATGGACCCTAATGGTTGAGAAAGGGTTGTGAGTGAACTGGTGAAGTTCTGACTCAAAGCCCCTTCCCAAGTTATTCTTAAGAATTTACATAACTAGGTTCCCAGTCCAAGATCTATGAATTATAAAATGCTTGTTCCCAGGACCTAGATCTTATTCTTGACTACGATTAAATTTAGAAGGTGCTAAAAGGTATTTTCTAAGACACTATCCTTATATAATTAAGATCATTATAATTAGCTTCTTAAATTAGAAATTAAATACCTGAAAGAACAAATCTGTTGATGGTTGGAAACTACTCTGTCAATTTTCACCTTGAAATGTAATTATAATTTGAGGACTACAATTTTACCAAGTATATCCATCACCAGTACAAATGTCTAGACATTATGAAAACGGTATAGAGATATTAGTTAGATGATGTACTGACAAGCTATTACAAGAATACAAAAGAAATAGTTATAAAAGGTACCTGATATGTGTATACAGAAGAGGCCCAAATACTCAAACTAAAAAGTAAATCTGTTTTCAACACAAAAACAAAAAGTTTAATTCTACTTTCACCCCTCAATAAAAATTGTACACATTGATAGTCTTAGGTGTGGTAAGCATTTAAAAAAACAATATGCATTGTACTATTTATTTATACGTATCTGCTTTGATACAAAAAAGGACTTAAGGAACAATTACAAGTTCAGTCCCAGACAGATTTTAAACATACAATTTTAGTCTTTCATTTTCCTCTCTTCTATTTTAAAGCACTGTTCCCAGATTTCATTTATAACAATGGTGGCAATAAGAAAATTAGAATGACACAAGCAGCAGGAGGGCTTCACTTTGGATCCTCAAAAATATTTTCTAATGAATACTTCAAACCTTTCTAAAGCAGCATGCTATATGAGCTATGTTAAGATTAGTTTTATTGAGGGGTGGTGGTTAGCTGCAAACCTTATTCTGTGAGCACCTTATGTGGTAATAATTATCTACCAGAACAGTATGTAGGGTTTTATTATCAGTTCTATAACCCGTTCCATAAACAAGGGAAAAAACACACCAACGTTAGATTATTGGATAGCAGTAGTTGTTAGAGACACGAGGAAGATCTGCCCCTGGTGGGGCAGACCCATGAAAGGTGCTGTTAGCCTACGTGATACGTGGGTAATCTGAGGCAGGAGGCCCAAGAAGGCTAAAACCACCATTTACTGCACAGCAACCGTGTGCTGGATACTTAACACACACCATCCCCACCCTGACAACAATCCCTCATGGCAATGTGTATGCGGCATGTTTTGCCGATGAGGAAGAGGTTCAATAGCCAGCCCAAGAGCGGAACAATGCATAGGGATGAAAAGCCCCCACTCGAATATCCAAATCCTGTGCTTTTTTTGGAACGCCGGCATTCGAACTCGAGTCTGACTACAGGACCCATATACTCCTTCTACCATGCAGCTCTCTGAAGCCCCCCACCCATGCTGTTCAATTTAGCAACAGAGACAAGATGCATTTGCATTATGTGAGCCTCGCAGCCATGTCCAGCTCTCTGACCACACAAAGGCAACTCTAGTTATAAAAGTCGTCTCACTGTGGGTGACTTAATTCATGATGCCAACCCAGTATTTGTTTTTGGAAGGACATTTTGGCACTGCTAGTACTCACTGTGAGAATACAATATTCTCTTACCCTAATGTAGGGATGTAGACAGAGAGGAACCATGCATGTGCAGGAATCTGAAGAATTAAACATGTTGAAGACAGACAATATTTCAGTTGGAAAAAAATCTGAAATCAGGATTTCCCCCACACTGCATCATGGGAACTGTGTTGCTAATTACCATGGAAGAGATCCAGCTTTGTGAATAGCCCAGTTTTTTTAAAATACTATAATGACTTCACTAAGATATTAAACTGACATCATTTTGATTCTGAAACTAAACACCGTAGGGACAAATTTGTGGAAATAAATGTCACGACCAACACCATTACTGTGCTTGATATACCTTTGTGATTTTTATTTTTCCTTCCAAATCAGTTTGCGTTTTTAACATTTGCTACAGACACCGGTAAGTCTGAAACGTTCTTGTGCCAGCCTCAGGACAGGTCACCTTCTAGCAGCCCCTGTGGATGGGACCGTGCACAGCTAAAACAGTACTTAGCCATTTTCCTTTTTTGCTCATTTTTGAAAGTAGTTGATAGCCACTTTCTTTCTTTTTCCCTCTCTTTCTCTCAGCTTCTTATGAAGATTCCCAGTATAAATGCAACAGGTGGCGTTACCTACAAATATACAAACTGAAAGAAAAGAAATATTATGGTGGGCTACTCGGGAGTCTCCTGAAATGAAAATATACCTGGATAACGAGCATGGTCAAAGAGTGTCTACATCAACTGGGCAGAAACAAAGGGACCTGAACTTGCCAGAGCTGCTGCTTTAGGGTCAAAAAGCCCTTTGCTCTGCCAGGTGACCCGCGTGTCCCCTACCTTGTATCTGTCCATGGGGTCTTCCTGCTGCAGCTGGCTCTCGCGCACCGTGTGATATTCCTTCTCATATTTCTTCAGCTTCTTGGTCGGTACCTGCAGGGGTTAGAGGAAGAGCCTGTTAGACAGGAGATCATTTGGCGACACATTTTATGAGGTGTTTCCCAATTGAGTCTCTGGCATTCAAACGGAACATGCCCAACTCAAAGTTAGGGGGTGGAATCTAGATTCTGGGACAGGGGCCTGCAAACTTTTTCTCTAAAAGTCAGAAAGTGTATATTTTAGGCTTTGTGGGTCACAGTCTAGGTCGCAAGTACCCCACTCTGTTGTCACACAAAAACTGCCCCAGATGATACAGAAGCAAATGAGCATGGCTGAGTTCTAACAAAACTTCCGTTTACAAATACGGGATATAGTGGGTCCATCTCAGTTCTACAATATTGCTGATATGTCACCCTTTTCTTGCTAATGTATTTAACAGTGCTATTACTTCTGGTAACTACCTTTCCTTAAGTAAAATTCACTCACAACTACATACCGTGTTGAAAATGAAAATTATTTTATAAAACTAAAAAGTTGAGTGACAAAAAATATTTTTGAAATGGAGTTACCAGGCCGGCCTGGTGGCTCAGGTGGTTGGAGCGCCAAGCTCCTAATGCTGAGATCGCCGGTTCGATTCCCACTTGGGCCAGTGAGCTGTGCCCTCTACAGTTAAGATTGTAACAACAGCTCTCCCTGGAGCTGAGCAGCTGGAGGTTGGCGTGAACTGCCATGGGCTGCTATGCTGCCGTGGGCTACCAGCAGCCAGTGTGAGTGGCCGGCAGCCATGGTGAGAGGCCGGCAGCCGGGAGGGCTGCTGTGAGCAGCCGAGGGATGACCGACTGCCTCAGCTGGGGGGAGCGCAAGGCTCATAACATCAGCATGGGCCAGTCCTACACAACTAGACTGAGAGCTGTGTCCTACACAACTAGACTGAGAAACAATGGCTTGAACTGGAGTGTGGGGGCGGGGAGAGACAGAAGAAGGGGAAAAAAAAGAGAGAAATGGAGTTACCATACCAGAGAGAAAGAAGATTCTAAAGTTTGTCACTGAACACTCAAAGGAATAAGGAATCATTGTGCTGTATGAAATAATAGAAAATCATCTAAACAACTGATCTATTTCTAGCTAAAATTATGTCATGTTTAAAAGATAGTAGTCTCCTCTTTTCTGAGAAAAGAATAGGATCTTATAGAATCTTAGGATTCTAAAAATAAGCAAATAAGCACAGCATCATATAAAGGTCATGGATTTGGCACTGGATAAAACTAAATTCTTATTAACCCCTTGGCAAACAGGTATTTAACCTCTCTTAGCCTGAGTTTCTGTAACTGTAAAATGGCAGGCAAACAAATTTTTATTTCATAATTGTTGTCAGGAAAATTGAACGATATAACATTAAGAATCTAAAATAATGCCTGGTTTATGGAAATTTTAAAATTATTTTCAATATGTATCCATTCAAAATTAATGTACTATCATCTATTTTGTTCCGTGTAACAGATAAAGTCTACTTTTAGGCTTTCCTTGGACAATTAAAGTTACATAATTGATTTAGACATCAAAATCTTAATGTTTAGGTCCTAAAGTAAGTGACATGAAATGAAGAAAAAAAGTTTATTTAATTTTTAAAAATATTATAAATGTATTATTTTGCTGAATTTTGGGGGACTGGGTGAAGGCAGGGGTGATGTGTTGATGCCTCGTTGTCTGTCATGGTACGTACCAAAGTAACTGGGCCTTGCGAGGCTCTCAACTTCAAAATATGGTACTTACAAAACATGTGTATGTGTGCGAGAGAGAGCCAGAGAGAATGGCATGCACCCAGAATGAATATAAAATTTCCTATAGTTTTCTGGGATGAGGATAGTTTAACATTCTGGAAACCAGCCAGAGAGTTTGTTAAATAAAAAAGCAAAGACACTGGGTGTCATTCCCCATCTTATTCTAATTACTGTGTTCTTCCCATCCAGGACCACTCTCAAGTGTGGGCTTATCTGCTTCTCACCACAGTTGGGAAGTTTTCCAAACTCAGTCCAAACCTGAAAGGCAGTGTAAATCACTCAGCAATGATATGACGACAATCTTCACCTGACTGATGGGGGAATGTCTCCCCAGTCAAACAAGGAGGACATTCCCCAGGGTGTAACCCAATTGCAAAACCTCTGTTGGCTGCTGTTGTGAGAAGTGCTAATCTTTTATGACTCCCTCTCAGAGACCTTCACAGTCCACTGTGACCAACCAGAGCACAATGAACAGGAAAGCACCACCTGCCAACCGCGGGGCCTCAAGACCTTCAGATAAACAATAAGGAAAATCCACGATTATGTGCTAACAAAACAACATTACTTCTCCTGACTGGGGCCTCAATTTCTTCTAGTTTTCTTCTCTCTCTGTGTGTATTAATCATGCACTCAGAAAACCCAAAAAAAGACTCTCACGCTGAGACAGCAAATCACTACCATGGAAGTAGCCTGGTGCTGAGGGAAAAGGGAAGAAGTCTGCCGGTTTTAAGCAGTGACAGGTGGTTCACTTGCATTCTCAGGACCTGGGGTCAAGGGGACAAGTGAGAGGTATTGTGAGGAGGGCGCCCACTCCAGCAGCCATTTACCCACAGATCAGAAGTATTTCAGTATTTTGCAACGAATACTGGTACCCATGGGTGCCCAGTGGAACATCAGTCCCATGTGGAGGTATTTTCTACATGGTTCTGAAATGGAATCATTCACCAATGGATGAATTACATAAGGCAAGCTTGTTTCTGGACAATTTCTTCTAAAACCACATTTAAAAAAAAATTCAAACTGTAACCAAGGTTTTTTTTGTTTGCTACTTATGTTAGGAAGTTCATCTCAAAGTGAAATTTTCAAAAATGCATTAAATACCCTCACTGAGCTGATCCTTTCCCATCTGGCTGAGGTTCTGGGATATTTGGCCTCAGCTTGTTCAGGGAGACAGAACAGGTTCTCAGAACAATATGTTGCTAGGAAACCTTCCAAGCTTATTTATCTTGTGCTGTGGGGTGATATTGAGTGTCCACCTGTGATTGGCAGGAAAAGAAAGGGGAGGGAGGGCGGAGGAGGAAGAGACGGGAGAGCTGATGGGAAACTCCTGTTATTTATGAAAGAAAATGGACTATGGTTTTTAAGACTATATTTCAGGACAAAATTGATTTTGTTTTAGGAACTGTAAAACTGAGCTTGACATTTTTCTTATTAGAGAAAGGAATAAAGAAGCGTCTTTAGTACATAGTTTAAAAGAACACAAAGTCATCAAAAATTATTAGAATTGAAACAACCTATTATCTCAAGAGCAGCACAGGTACATTTCCCCTTAAGATAAATAAATGTAATGCAAGTGTGCACTTGAAGAGCATCTTAAGTTAGAAACACCAATTCTCTTAAATGTCTACCGAATTTGGGCGTCCTATTCCACCAACCATCCATCCTCTGCCTGTACAACACCTCCTATTTGGCTAAATTCTAAAAATATCCTCTAAGAATCCACAATTATTTGCCAGTGTAACTGAGAATGATCACTCACCCTTCACAGTGCTATTTATTAAAAACAAACCATCACATGGATAGAAAACAGGATTGCCGACCCTGGCAGACAACCCCTCATGCAGCCGATAGCAATCGTTTGAGTTACTGGCCAAGGCTTGACATTTTGGACTTGACAACTACATTTAGGGAAGGCTGCATTTAAGACAGAAGCAGTATTTTCCTCTTTTGACTATTTTACGCTATTTAGAGATATTTCACAATGTGCTTGGCTGTGACATTTAAATTTATAACATAACCATCTATCCAGAATTAGTACATTGGAGCTGGAGGGGCCTTTGGAGACTGTCTAGTGCGATCCTTTCTCCCCGATGAGGAAACTGAGCCTGGATGGAGCCCTGGACGGAGCCTGCTGGTTCCTGCAGAGCAATCTGCGTAGGGGCGGGTCTGCTGCCTCCTGGCCAGTGTTCCTTTCTGGTACTGGGCTGCCAGGGGAAGTGTTTCCCAAACTTAAGTCATTTGAATACAATTTGCACTACTTTTGCCATGTCCCAACACATTTCACTTTAAATCAACTAATTTTTTTTACATAAATTTATTTCACAAGGAAACAAATTGGAAGCAACAGTCAATATAGACAACTGTGGTAGGCAGAAAAATGGCCTCCCAAAGATGTCTGCATCCTAATTCCAGGATCCTGTGAAGTGAGGAAAATTTTCATTATGACCAGTTTATGGAGGAAGTTTCCTTGCCCAGGTAAAAAATACAACATTTCCTCGTGTTAAATTTTAACAATGGGCCAGTCACTTGTAAGAGCTGTTATTTAGCACTTGATGAATCTGCTTCTGTACTTCAGAATTAAAAGATGCAGAAACATTTATTGATGGATACACACGCTGGCAAAGTAAATCACTGTTTAAAAAAGGGCAGGTAGGATCTGGTTAATATTTTCCCGATGATCAGAAGCCTGAGTGCCTACAAATTAACAGGACAAAGGTAGTAGCCACTATGTACGGCTCTTGATCCCTTCACACCATTTCTTAGTTTGAATATAAATGATCCTATTCATTTAATACACTAATCATTGCACAGAGGAAAAACAGTAAGTGTAATGCCACGTTTCTTGGTGATTCGGGGCAAGGGTGTGGGTGGTGAGGGCTGAGAGTTTCCAATTCAAAGTCACTTCTGCAAGGACTTGTTAAGATCTGGACAGGACGTTGGATGGGTGGCAACCAAAATTCTGGTAGTCAGTGTGCAGTAGCCTAAAGGACTTGGGAAGAAATCGGTGGGAAAGAATCAAGAGGAGAAGTCATCCAAGAAGAGGAACCATGTCCTACAGGCTTCACTTATGCTCTTCATAGTGTTCAGCTTAAAGAAGCTTCTTTGACTCTTTCTAAGCTTTTAGCATGTGGAGGAAGGGGAAACGTGGCCAGTGGTATTTTGCCCCATGGGACTAGGGGGAAAAAAACCTTCAGAGCACATAAGAGCCTATAAATGATTATTAATTGTATTCTTTTTTATTGAGATATAATTGACATATAACATTATATTAGCTTCAGATGTACAAACTAATGGTTCAATATTTGTATACGTTGTGAAATGATTACCATAATAAACCTAGTTAACAACTGTCTCCGTACATAGTTACGATTTTTTTTTCTTGTGATGAGAACTTTTAAGATCTACTCTCCTAGCAACTCTCAAATATGGAATAGTTTTATTAACTACAGTCACCATGCTGCATATTATATCCTCATGACTTACCCATTTTATAACTGGAAATTAGTACCTTTTGACCCCCTTCACCCATCTCCACCCCCGTTTTTGGTGATATTAGCTGTGTTCTAATACTGAAGGAACATATTGGTTTAAGGGGATGGGGACAAAGAAAGTACACATCTCTTGTAACTCTAACATAACTCCCAAGGCTTACAGACATCACGTGACTAGGCTTTCTTTTCCTGAATTCACACAAAACGGTCCAGTGCTGCACTGGCTTCCATTCATCGGGCAGGTTCGGCTTTCCCAAGCACTCAAGCCTCGCGGTGCTCACACCTGGGACAGCATCCATGAATCACTGTATGAGGTGAGTCACTTTCCAACATGCATGGCTCATTCCTGGATGTAGTGTGTGTGACAAAGTATCTATGAAAGCTTCCGAAATACAGATTTCTACTTTCTTCATCACATTCTAATATAGGCTGTCTGGTTGTAATGCTGTAGCAACTTTAAGAGACTCTTGCATTTATTTTATAAAAACTGCTTATCTGTTCATTTCTAATTCCTCATTTCCAGTCCTATAAATCTAATCTCTTATACTATTTTTATGGAACTCCTTGGCACTTCTGCTCTAGAGTTTTCCTATCAATAAATAATATCTGGAAATGGAGTAATTTCTTTACTACCTGTGCGTTGGCAATTCCTAAATTTATAGTTTCCAACCCAGGAGTTCTACAGAGCTCACCTACATATCCAACTGTTAACTTCGTATCTTTGGGATGTTTCACATTTAAGACACGTTAAACTGGGACTCGTGACCCGACCCCAACCCTCAATGTTCTCCTATTGCTCATCTTCCCTCCAGATGCTCAAGCCAGAGACCCAGAAGTCACCTTTGACCTCTCCCCCACCAATGACCGTGAAATCAGTCACTAGATTCTACGCCTCCAAATACCTTTCTAGTTTGCCTTCTTCTCTTGAACTTCATTGGTGCTGCCCCAGTTCAAGCCCAAATCACCTCGCCACTGCAGTAACCTCCAAACCGGTCTCCCTGTGTCCATGTTTGCTGTGCTCCAAATCTTTTCTCCCTATGGCAGCCACATTTTTTCAGGATGCAAATCTGATGTCATTCCTCCTCCTATAGTTTTCAATTGCTTCCTGTTGCACTTATGATAAAGACAGAAATAGCTGGCATAGCTCTGCTGGTCTTATAGGATCTGGTTTCTGTTTACTTCTCTCCTTCACTCTCTGTGGCCGTATTTTGCAAAAGTGGGGTTCACCCATCCCAGGAAGTATATTAAAGGATCCGAATAGATGCAAAAGGCAATCATTAGAATTTCTAGTTCTATTTTTTACCTCATCTCTTTAAAATGTCTATTTGTGCCTATTTTATTAAAGTACACATCCATAATTTATTTAAACATGAATATCATGTATTGGGGGTCCAACGAGACAACCAGTCTCTCCTCCAGCCACACGGTTTTCTTTAAGGTCCTCCATCCCATCACACCCTGTGCTGTCTCAGGATTCTGAGCTGTTGCTTTTGCTGACGTGAATCCAGCACCTTCATTTCAAGATTCTAATTCAAAAGATCTGAGGTGTGATCCTCTGTTTCTATAAAGCTCCTCTCAGGCAATTCTGACATATCGTCCATTTGAAAACCATTGGGTTAAAACATCAAGTGACAGAAAGGATGGACTAGAAAGGGCTAGAGAGGCTTTTGTGGACGAGCTTGAGAATGTAACCACTGGTTCCTAAGGGAGCACCCATTCTGAGTTCCAAACAACCAACTTATAAATAAACTTTAGGAAAGAATAAATTTGTAAGGTCAGGATGGACTTTTTTAATGTTCTAAAATATTTCAAGAACCTATTGTATAAAAAGTTTAAGGACAAAATCAAGTTTTATATAAGGAAAAAAAAATTCACGCTTCAAGAACAATTATTTAAGCAATAGAGTTTCTCTTCAATATTATATGTAGGGTGGTTTAGGGGTTAAACAGGCTTGCATTTGAAACTTTGCTCCATCAAAACTAGCTATGTAATTTTATAAGCAAATTACTTAAACCTCTAATTCAGAGCTTTAATTACTTATTATTCTTTTTAATGGGGTAACACAAACAACTACAATGACCATCTTTTACTGAGCACACAATGCTTGCCACAGCACTGGGCTAACATTTAACATACTTTCTATTACTGTAGCCTCACAAAGCTGAGCTGGCTTTACCATAACCATTCTCTAAAATGGGTACACTGTGAAAGACCAAGTAACATGCCCAGGGACCATAATAATGACCGACCCAATAGGTCTTTCTGACACCAAAGGTAAAGCCTTAATTGCAATACATCACGTGCCTGTCACCTACACTGCCTGTCACCTAGCCAGCACACACACAGCGCTCAAACCCAGGACGCTTGCTAAGCCTCGTCAGTAGACTGCTGCAAACACCTGAGCTAATCAAGTACAGAATGATGGGGATAGTGTGATTTTAACACCTAACTGGGAGAAAATGAACCTAACATATCTGCCGCATTACCTAGCATAAAGTGGGAGCTCGGAAATATATAAACACCTTCACCCTGAACTTTCTGGGCACGCTAGAAAAAAGAGAAGGTCAGATAGACCCTAGGGTGGCTGAACCATGAACTTAATTCTGGGAGAAGCCTGCTTAAAATTCCATGAAGTGTTAAGAGTGGGTGGATTGAAATGATATATTTGCCTGCTCTTCCAATCTCTGAAGAAAAGTGTCGAGGCATGAATCACCCAGGAGACTTACAGCTTAAGGCATATTACCTTAAGGTACGGAATCAGTCTGTGCTTAGATGGAACATTTTCTGAGGCCTAAAGCTTCACTGAGAATGTCCTTTCTTCTCTATTATTTCCTTTCCTCCCTTAGTATTTCTCTCTGTTCCCACTGCTTTACATACTGACATGTACAAATAATGCTGAGTTCTTTTGTTCACCCACGCACAGCCGTTACAGGTGAGTCATGACCATTCCTTCTATTGGTTTTTAAATCTGTTTTTCTCAGACTCTTTGCACTCTTTGAAGAAAAGAAAAAAGACACTTTGTCTGTTTTTCTTTTAAACAATAAAAATTCTTATCTCACTATATTGGCCGTCCATAATTTGAGGGTGAATTATGGAAATTCTGTTACCTTTCTCTTTGCAAAAATTAAGAAGCAATAGTATCTGAAGTTGGGTATACCGTATTGGATGCTTTCTTTTATATTGGGGGAAGGTGCTCACAATCCACTGTAATATCTCAAGTAAAATGCCACTTCTGAGTGAGTCCTTGGTTAGAAACATACCACTTTAAGTTTTTGTTATAGTTTTTGAAAAACAGAATGTGTACTAAGGGCTAAAAATGAAGATTGTAAATGGTATGTAATACACTAAATCTGGTTCCATGTTGAATAGTATTGGTTCGATTCCAAGGAGTAGATTAACCAGATGCAGTCTCAAAACTGGGCCACAGAAAGCTGATACAGCTATGCATTTAGAGCGAGCTAATTAAGCTTATTTAAAACTAGACAATGAGACAGGAGAGAAAGAATGACAGGAGAGCCAAGTAGGACACTGTTCTTTATTTCATCAAATGCTTTGTTCATTATAATGGTGCCGGCCTCCCCACCACAGGACGCTAAGAAAGCTGAAGCAATATGTTATGCCAGTTGTGGTTGGCAATTAGATAAAAAGTAAATATATATTTCTTGCTAAATATGCTCACAGTAGGCAGAAGGCTATAGACATTCATGCTATAAGAAGTTTAATTCAAGACTAATATGCCCAACAGGAGCTGTATAAAAGAACCTGCATAATTCTGTCTTTGGAGAGATTCAACTTGACGATACCAGATATCTGAAAAGGATCAACAGTAGGAGAAATAGAGAAACAGGCACCATTGCTGTATTCATCTACCTTTAAAGAAAAACTGGTGAGAAGTCAGCAGCAGTATTAAGCTGCACGATGACTGCACTGCCACTTTTATACATCAACTTCTTAACATGGGACAAAAAACTGATCCCGACTTCGCATTTTTCAAAATTGTCCATTCTCTCATTCATTCAACAAATGTGTATTATTATTAACTATGTAGCAGGTACGGCCATACAGGGACAAATGCACAGTCTGCCTCCTCAAGGAGCTTACACTCTGGTGGGGAGAAAGTCTTTAAAGAAATAATCGCTTAATTTAAATAAATACTCATTTACAAAGCAAGGTAAGTGCTCTGAGAGAAAGGTAAAGGTGAAAGGCAGGATGGCAACACACACGGCTCTAATTTTGATTGCTTCTCTGAGGAACGACGTGGAAGCTGAGACTTGAATAAGTTAGCCAGTGACAGGTAGGGAGCGTCCCAGCAGGGAACAATGGGCACAGATGGGAAAGAGCAAGGCTAGCAGCATCATTTGCCAGGATCAGTACAAAATGAAAGGCGAGGCCCCTCATTCAAAAAGTGAGAATTTCAAGATGGTGACAGTAGAGCATCAAACTATGTGTGGGGACCTGCGTGACTGCACAGATCACACGTCCAGGAAGTGGCTCTGGGAAGGAGGGATGCAATTTGAGGAACTGGAGATCAGCTGGAGCACAGAGAGGAGAGAAGCAGCCAGCCGAGGCTGAAGAGGTAAGAGAGGTACACGGGCACCAGGCCAAGAGAGGTACAGGGCCTCCAGGAACCAACGTCACAGACCCACCCACTGTGTCCCCATCATGCTTCCCCACATTGTTACCAAAGAGCTATTGTGTCAGCCAGACTCTTACGTAAGTACTCCATGCTAAGAGGAAGACAAAGAAGATAGTCTTCGCTTTTAAGGAGCTTACAAATAATTCTTTAATCTAGGGTAGAACGCGATCCATTCCCCAGGCGAGTGTAAGCACCAATCTGTGGGAGAGCGAAGGCATGAAGATTACTCAGGTGAGGTAGAATATGTAAACACACAGACAGAAGGACTTCCAACTGACTAAAACGCACGTCCTTCTGCCTTGAGAGCAGCGATTTGGGCATCCCACTGTAGAAAAAGCAAACATCTAGCACTTCCTGTGTGTCAAGCACTGAACGCTACGCACTTTACACGTAAGTAATCTATTCTGGCCTCACATCTATGAGATAGGTGCTATTATTCTCCTCATTTTAGAGAAGAAAACAGAGACCAGAGAGGTTAAGTAAGTTGCCCAAGGTCACTAGCAAAGTGGGGATACATTCTAATCCAGGCAGTCCAGGTCCAAGGCCCTTGCTCTGAACTACTCTGCTATACTGCCATTATACTAACATTGTTTTAGTTTGCTTTCTTTTTCAAATCCATGTGCTATACTTATGCTCATTTTATTCTTTCTCCCCGGTGTTCTGTTGTCACTTTAACCTTTTTATCTACTCGGTTAGGTATATATACTGCCTCAAATTGGCTAAGAGATATAGAAAAATATAATTTTCCTAAAGATTTTTCCATCTTTATCATCTAGAGCGAGTTGGCAGGAAGAACAACATGAAATACACTTAAGTATGAATTGCTGAAAGAAGATGACATATACAATGCTACTTTCATCGGCAATTGATGGCAGTCCTGATGCATCTTTGTACTGATGGCCAATTAGAGCTGACGTAGTTATGGACAATTACTACTTACTCCCTGAGAACTGTGAGCACTGAATTCATGGGACTGTGGGAACCCGCACATTGGCTCTCGGTGTCTCCATGGCCCAGTGCTGGAGCAACTCCTTACAGGCCTGAGAAGTGCCTGTATGATGTACTCATTCATTCAACAAACATCAGCGGTGGGCAAGGCATTAGCGTGATGCTATGCGGGGAACAGACACCTACAACACAACCCTTTCATTACGAAATTTGCAATAAACTTTAACGTTTGATCAATGACAGCATAGAGATAGCAGCCTATGCTATAATGGTTGAGAGGAAAATTTTTCACAAATACACCAGGAAATTCGGACAGACTTGAAGGAGGAAGTAGCATGTATGCATTATTGTGTCTTGGGGGGAGCTTTTGCTGTTGACCATTCACAAGTGTCAGGATGATGATGATGATGATGATGATGATGATGATGATGACGATGACGGTGGTGGTGGTGGCGGTGATTATTATTAGGTATATATCAGTAGCCTCCAAGGACTGGAGACAGGCAAGACCACGCATCTCCTCCCAATACCATTCTACCAGGTAGGAAGCATCATTCATTTGTTAGGTGGCAGTCAACAGGCTCAGTATGCTTTGCCTCAGCTGCCATTCTCCAGGGGCTAGACTGCCTGGCTTGCCAGAATCTTACTTGTAATCTATGCCAGGCTAGAGGGGCCTAGCTAGTATTTCTAGAAAACCCTACTTGAAATTATGACATCCCTTATAGTAATTAGAGAACCTCTAGTATAGATCTACATATAACAAGGTTAAATTTATATTCATTATCTCCCGATTAGGGTCTTTCCAAGGCCAACCGACTGCCCCTGGACTGTATATTCCCGTATTAGGGTGCTTCAAATATTCATCACGTCCCCGGTGTAGACTAAAACAAACACATGCTGTTTCACACTGTGTAGGCTGGAGTGTTTTAACGTAAATTACAGAGTGTATACTCATAACAGGTGGGTACGACCATAAGAGGTACGGAGAGGGCCAAGACGAGGATGGACAGCTCGTTATTGCTTATTGCTTTTGTCATGCCATAAAGGAAGCAGACAGAAACTTCTGCAGACGAGGCATGGAGCTGAGAACTAGGGGCCTAGGAAGTGCGCTCTGCGGTTATGTTTGGGGGGCGAGGAGCTAGGAGCCCCGGGGGAGGCATCTGCAGGGCAGGCTGGGAAGAACACACTGGAGCCGGATCACAGATCTTGGCTGCTGCCAACTGCTGGAGGTCTGACCCTATTTGGGTAGTTGCTAGGTCCATAGTTTCTGAAATAACAATCAGACACGTGGTCTGAATAGATGTTTACATTCATTCTGGATACGAGAAGCAATCTGGACTAGGAAAGCACCAAAAATACTGAAATGTCTTTACTGTTTTGGTGGCTTTTAGGGCTTAGGAGGCAGAATATTTGACATTAGAACTACCCTTTTAAAAAGGCTTGTCTCGGTAATGATAAGAAGTCACAGAGGTTTTAAAATAGGGCAATAAAAGGATCAAAACTGTGCTGGTAAGAATGTTCCTCTGGAAATGGTGTCTACGCTAAAGTAAACGAGAGGACAAAGCAAAGGAGAGAGGTGGCAGTTGAAAAAATATTTGGAAAGTTATGAAAATAGTTCAGGAGAAAAGGCCTTTGTGAAGAAGGTGACAATAGAAATGGAAAGAAAGAACCACTGAAACCAATAAAAGAAAGGTCTTTTAACACAAGTCTTTCCTGGTGATTTTGGTTAGGTCAAGTGATCCCTGCCCTCCTAAACTTCTTTAGAATTAGTTTGTACCACTCATTTAATAATCATGTATGGCTGTTAAGAGCTTTCCCTGGGCTATAAATTTTCCTAGACCGATGACCATGACTTAAGGCACAAAACCCCGGCCTTACTTAAACCTGGTATCGCTTGCTCCAACCTAACACAAAGCTGAATACTTTGTAGATGCCTCAAGCAGATTTGTTCAGTTAAGTATATTCTTAATATCTTGTGGTTCAAGCGGATTTTGTTAATTAGTTAAAATACTGGAATAACAAAAGACAAAGACTATACCTATACACTTTCCTGGAGTCTGGGTATTACAGGAGATATGTGATGACAGAGCTGACAAGTGGAAAGACATAGAAATCCACTTAACATAGGATATTTTTGTTACCTAAATGAGAACATTGTGATAACCAATTAAAAATGGCAGTTTTCCTTGATATGTTTGACAGACCCAATAATTACCTGTGCTCTGTGGGGCAATTTCTAAAATAGTGCGTGAGAATGAGACTATTTCAGGAGGCTGCTTATGCTATGCAATTGGATGCTGATCCCTAAATTGAAATTCATTTCTTTAATCTTGAGGGGAAAGACGTAAGAAGAAAGTAAAAACATCCTGCATACTAAATGCTTAACATACAAAGAGTAGATATATATGTGACAATAAGAGTAAGTCTAAGAGAATTCTTATTTTGGAAAAAAGGTTAACGCCAAGCTGACTCTGTAAAAATGGACTGAATCACCTTTTATGTGCAGAGTAGATCAAATGAGAGTATATGTGAAATTAGGGTTGGCCACACACACAACAGAAAGGCCGAAAGGTTAGCTTTTCTGTGCCTGTTGAGGTGCAGCTACTGTTGCTTACACATGAATGATCGCTCTCCAATGCTTAGGGTGGAGTGGTGTTCATGTTCCCATTTCCACGGGGGCAAAAAAAAAAAAAAAAGTATGAGGAAATGTACATTGCAATCCTCACTTCCCTTCTTCCCATCCAGCCCTCCTCATTTCCATGGGAACAGAGATGGAAAGATCTCCAGCCGCTGAAAGAGAAAGCTCACTCACAGATTGCAGCTGTTTGAGTGTCAGCTGAGGGCTGTAAATGACAGTTTATAGCAGCTGTTAACATTTTTAAATGATGTTTTCCCTAATAAATTCCCCACTGTCATAATTTACAAGGGGGAAACTGAATATACAACTGGAAGGAGGGAAAACACTCAAAGGGGTCTTTTGAGGCTTCGTCTGTTGCTGTCTTTCATAATGCCAGTATCACATATCATTTTAAAACAAATGACTGTGATGGGAAATGCAGTGAAATGAAGAGTGTGCTCGACAAGGCACTCTGATGTCACATTCCTCCGAATGGCGGCTGTAGAAAAACTATGGCAGAATTAATTAAACTGACAGAGGAGAGGGAAAAGAACAGAGAGGGGGAGGAGGGATCTAATCTGAAAACTATTTAATTAAATGTTATTATAAGAAACTATGTGAAGATTGTCAGCTACACCTAGAGTTGGAAAACTGAGCCCAATGACCTTGGTGAGATCTAGACTTCAGCATTTGTAAAGAATTCTTTGTTTTAACTTATTAACTCCAGGAAGCATTACGATTTATTAGGAAATTAGCAGCTTTTTAAAATATTAAATGTATTGGTGTGACAATGGTTGGTAAAATTTCATAGATTTCAAGTGTGCATTTCTATAATATATCATCTATATATCACATTCTATAAACATACAGCGTTACTATCCAAATCTCTTTGGTTCCCGAGTTCAAATAGAGGTAGACCCAGAATCTTTAGCAAATGTAATTGAAAAGGACAGAACTTGCTAAAGATTACTCTTTCCCTTCATCATCCAAGGGCTTTAGAATACATAGGTAACATGATTTATAGATGGAAAATGTGTTACAAAAGCTTTTAGCTCAAGGAGAAATAGCCTCATCAATAACCTGAGATGAATGCCATCCTTTTAAACATACAAAGGTTGAAAAAGAAAAAAAAGAAGAATTCTTGTTTTACATGTCTGTAACTCAATTTTATCTCTGAGGCACCTTTTCACTCTTTTTGGAGAAGCTGTTATTCCAAATCATTCACTATAACTTGGCTTCTACTCACACATGCCTCAGGCAGATACAAACCCTGAACATTATCTCAGACAATTCAAAGGAATGGTGTCAAGAACAATAGCCGATAAGATGAGGAGGGATATTAGAATAGACCTTTGGGGCCTAATTGGGCTTCTTATTCTTACCACATCTCCAAGGTGATATTTCCAAGACAAGAATATACGAATCAACTACAGAGGAGCTCCAGATTCGGATATTGGTTTTCACTGTTGATTCGAGTCTAATTCTGTTTCTGTCAAGAAGTACATACTGAGGACCTTACCACTTGGCACCAGGTACTGGTAATTCCAACATTTATGAGTAGGATGGAGTTTCTAGCTGCCAGATACCTATTTTTTTAATGAAGAATTACTATTTTAAAATTAATCCTATAAAAAAAGAAAACATGGTAGCTGTCCCTCCCCACCCCTTGCTACTACAGACCTTGAGGTACATGGGCTTTGCCCTGAGACTTTTTAAATGTCACTTATATGACTTAAGCTGTAAAATGCAGATTAATAGTTGAAAAAATAAGTGTCTTCTCAGGACCCAAGGCGAGTCTATAAATACGGGACCAAAGTCATTGATGCACTCTGGTACTTTCCAATTCTCCATTAATATTTTTCATTCTCTTTTCATAAGCAGATTTTACTGGCTAATGATTTCCTGGGATACATTTTCAAGGGATTATTTACAAATGTAAATATGTAAGGATCAGACAAAATTAAGCCAAAGTCCATAGTAAGTTATTTACTTCATCTCCTAGACTTTGTAAATTTGAGTTGGTACGTATTTATGCATCTGTTGCTTCTAGTCCAGAAAAAGTCAAGGTTATTACACCCAGGTATTCTCAAAAATATTATTCACATGAACTCAGAACAGAAAACCTAGAAACATACAACAATTTTGTGGAAAACAATAATAAAGGCCTTCTTTGAGAACAAAGAAAATGAAAAATCAGAACTAGGAATCACCTTTTAAGAAGGGAATCAGCTTTAACTCAAGGGAACCTTTAATTTGAATTTCAAATATTTTTAATTCAGGTACTGGGTCATAATTATCCCTTTTTGCTGACAGAAAAGCTAAAGGACATAGAACATATCTGGCTTAAGAATCGAAACAAAGAACAGATTGCTGGTTAATCCAGTCAAGATGAAGGTTGCAATACTGAACAGACTATGCTTTGTTCTCTAGTATAAATGCAGATTTTTTTTGGCTTATATTTTCATGTCCTTCAAGAAAAAAAGAGATATAACTTTCTTGTTGTCAAATAGTTTTACTACAGAGCCTGCCTTATTCACCTGAAATGTAAACAAACCTCAATGTCTCTACAGAAGTCAAATTTGTGAAGCATATTTTTTTTCATTCTGGAACACGTTAAGGATTTCATTTTTCACCAGCTTTGAGATATAATTGACATATAACACTATGTAAGTTTGAGGTGTAAAACGTGAGGATTTGATAAACATATATACTGTAATGCTTACCACCATAGCGTTAGCTAACGTCTCCAACACGTCACATAATTCTCATTTCTTTTTTGTGGTGAGAACATTTAAAACCTACATTCCTACCAACTTCCGTGCATATCATACAGTATTGTTACCTACAGTCACTATGCTGTACATTAGATCCCAGAACTTACTCATCTCATCACTAGAAGTTTGAACCCTGTGACCGACATCTCCCCATTTCTCCCAGCCCTGGTAACCACCATTCTACTCTGTTTCTGAGTTTAGCTTTTTCAGATTCCACATATAAGCAGTTTAATACAGTATTTGTCTTTTTCTAACATATTTCACTTAGTATATAATGCCCTCAAGGTCATCTGTGTTGTCATAAAGGGCAGGGTTTCCTTCTTTCCGTGGCTGAATAATATTCCTTTGTGTTTATATACATCGCAGCTTTGTTATCTAGTCATCCTTTGACGGACACTTAGGTTATTTCCATTTCTTGGTTATTGCAATTAATGCGGAAATGAACATGGGAGTGCAGATACTTTTTTGAGATTCTATTTTCATTCCCTTTGAATATATACCCAGAAGTGGGATTGCTGAATCATATGGTAGTTCTAGTTTTAATTTTTTGAGAAACCTCCATATTGTTTTCCATAGTGGCTGCACCAATTTACATTTGCACCAAAAAACCCACAAGAGTTGTGTAGCATATTTTTGATGACTGCAGAAAACACAGCTAGTTTCAAACCAAGGCTGGCTAAAGAGAGAGGTGAACACAGTACCTCGCTCAGAATTCATCTTACACAAAAAAGTGGTTTTGATATGATCCCACACAGAGAGATAGGTACCAGATAATTTCTGTAATTCACCTGTTGTACCGTTTACTATTAGGTTGGTGCAAAAGTAATTGCAGTTTTTGCAATTATTTTTAACCTTTTAAACCACAATTACTTTTGCACCAACCTAATACCTGCTTACCTACCATTCACGGTGCAATAAATGGTTGACTTAGAGCATGTAGAACTCAGAACGTCACTGGACAAAGAACCACATACCGAATCAAAGCAAAACATGTAATCAGTCTACAGAAAGTGATTTTACAATTTAAATCTTATTTTAAAGATTTAAAATAAGAAGGCAAGTCTCAAAAATTTACATCTAGACACAAAATGGGCAGGAGACAGTGTCTTGAACAAAAGAGGCCAGCATGTGCAGTCTTTCACATGGGCCTTTCCACCACTCATTTGTAGGCTCAGCCAGGAAGTGATAAGAAACAATACATTTAAGTGTTTTTTTTAAGTTAAATATTAATGAAGCCTTCTGGCATAAAATAAGAGTCGTCCTTTCACTTCCTACAGTTCCCAGGAGACTGTTGGCAAGTAGTGAATGTACCTCTAAAGAATTATCAGGTTTATTTTATAACAACTTCAGATGGCTACAGCTTACCAATTAATCAGTTTTTACACCCTTAGGCAAAGAACAGAACAGAGCTATATATGTTATATAAATACAAAAACCCCATCTTCCTCCTCCCCTCATAAATCGCCAGTTGGTTGAAACAACTAATTCTGGTTCAGTATAGCTGAGTAAAACACGTGACAATAGCTGTCTTCTCTAATCTCTTAAAATTAAAAAAATTTAAAATTATACACACACACACACACACATATATATATGTGTGTATATATCTTCCCAGGACTGAGGTAAGCTCAGATTTGGCTCAAAGCAGTGGCTTCTACTAAACTTGAAAAGCCTCACAGAGAAAATTCCTGAAAGAGGATCACTGAAAAAAGCATTATCTGCTAGAAGCCATAAGAAAAGACTTCCCTTATTCAAAGAATACAAAGCAAGACTTACAACTAGAGTATTAGAATAGCAATCTCACCATTAGCACTAGAATTTTATTCTTAAAATATCATGCAAACGACATCCCATCAGCTTTCTCTTTTATAAGAAACCGGAAATGTTCCTCACATAAGGAAACACTGAGTCTCCCACACACATGTATTCACTCCCACCACCCAGAACCCGGCCGGGAGGAAGTAGAAGTATATTGTGAAGCACCCAGAGAATAAACAAAATTATGCATCCATTTTGCTCACTTTGTCACTCTGTTTTGAAAGAGGGGACAATAATGGGATGATTTTTAAATATTGTCTTGATTTTAATAAAGACAAAACAATTTAAAAAACCCACTAAACTTGGGAGTTAAAAAAAACAACCAGGAAAAAAACCACAAAAAACAAAAACAACCAGACTCTTCCCCACTTGGTAAGTCGGAACTTGATAAATTCCTTTATTTGGACTTTGTTTCATATTTATATGAATTTCAAAACTGCATCCACTATTAGATTATTGTTAATTGTAGTAAGTGTGATATCAATGTTATGGTTATAATCTTAAAGTCCTTATCTGTTAAGATATATGCTTACGTATTTATGAGTGAAGTATGTCTGAAAATTTTATTTACTACTCCAGCAAAAAAAAAAAATTGGAGGAGAAATGGAACAAGAAAAGCAGGAAACTGATGGTTATTGAAGCTTGGTGATAGGTACATGGATATTCATGGTTCTCTTGTCTCGACTTTTGAGTGTGTTTGATAATTTCTATAATTAAAAGGGGTTTTTAATGCAGGCGTACCTTGAGGGTATTATGCTAAGTGAAATAAGCCAGACAGAAAAGGACAAAAACCATATGATTTCACTTGTAATGTGGAATATAAAACAAACAAACAAAAAATGAGCAAACAAAAAAATAAACTCAACAGATACAGGCAACAGATTGGTGGTTAGTAGAAGGGAAAGGGGATGGGGGAGAGGGGAGTGGGTAAAGGGGGTCAACTATATGGTGATGATCGGAAACTAGACTTTTGGTGGTGAGCACACAATAGAGTGTACAAATATTGAATTATACAACGTGAACTTGACAATTATATAATGTTAACAACATCACCTCATTTTTTTTAAAAAGGACCCTGTCTCCAAATACAGCCACATTCTGAGGTACATGGAGTTGGATAAGACTTCAACACATGTGGGGGGTGGGGGGAGGGAGGGGGTGGATGCAATTCAGCCCATAACAATGGTTGAGCTACAAGCTTTGGAGTTAAACTATTTTGAGCCACAGTTCAGCCACTTAAGGGCATTATGATCCAGTCAAGTTGTTTTACCTCGCTAAGACTTGGTTTCTGCATAAGATTTGTTGTGATGAATAAGAGCTAACCTACAAAAGTGCTTATGGAACATGCCTAGCATATAGTATACACTCAATAAACGACAGCTTTAGTGTCATGGTAAGCCCCAATCTTTTAGAACTTTACTTAGTTGATACATAATACTTTTCATGTATTTGGTTTTTTAAATAATTCTTAAAATTTTTATTCCACTAGAATCTTTCAATCAACTCAGAAGATAAAGCTTTGCTTTTGGAAAACATTGGAGCCCTGAGCTGCCCTGTAAGACATTCAGGGCACCATGCTGTGAGGAGCCCCAGTGTTTCATTCAGCAATCCCAGATGGGCTGGTCCTAATCCAGGCACCTGACACAAGAGTGAGAATCCCCCAGATGATTCTGGTCCCTAGTCTTTCAAGGGCTCACCTCCTCTGTTTGTTTGTGTATTTGCATATAAAGCCCCAGCTGTTATAGAGCAGAGATAAAGCCACGCCCACTACACCCCAGAATTCTTGACACACTGAACCTGTGAACATAATTGTCATTGTTTTAAGATACTCTGTTTTGGGCGTGGTTAACAATAGCTATACTGCAGCTATAGATTATAGATAATCAGAACTATAGGATCACAGACATACAGACTATAGATAACAAACACAATATACTGCATATGTAATATATACACTATAGTTATCAAGAGCTATAGACTAATACAAACAAAGGGGACTGTCCAAAGTATAGAATCGACCCCCTCATTTTAAAGATCAGGAAACTGAGGCCAGTCCACCATTGCCTGATGAGCAACAGATCTGGGACACACACTCAAGTCTCTTTACTTACAATCCTAGGCTCTTTCAAAAACACAATTATCTCAGAATATACAGTTCTAGGTTATAAAAGCCCTTGACTATCTCTTGCTATTATTCCACCTGCAACATTCAGGATATTCTTCTTGTTCTCTGTCCAAGGCCAAACAGAATTATATTTCTGGGTACAGACAGTTTACCCTGCAATCCCTGGCATGTGACAGGTACTCAATAAATGTTTTGTAAAGTGAAGGATTACTAAAATAAGACAGCTGAAAAATGGTGCGGCTTGGACTTTCAGTACCTGTGTTTGAAAAAGAGAAGCAGCATTTTCAGTTTGAAATTAATTTTTTAAGTCACAAAACTATGAGAAATGAATTCTTAAGTCATAAAACTATGACAGCATCTCCAACCACCAATTCTTAAATTCTGGAACTCTCACTGACGGCCATCTTTACAATCCCTGAACAGTACCTCAAATGTAACTGCTTAATGTTCATCTTCTGACATATTTATAAATACAACTATGTATAATGTAAATAAAATTGGACGTATCACCAGCTAACTGTCTCTAGTATATGTGCTGCCGAAGCGAGCACAGCTAACTGTCTCTAAATCTGCGTTCTCCTATCATTTCTTAGTAACATATTTTTATACGGCCTTCAGCTAAGGATTGTTCCCAAACCTCCACTGCATTTAGGTATGGCTGGTGACACGTTCCGGCCAATGAAATGAGTAGATTTGTTATGTGAAACTTCCTTCCAAGATAGAGGCAGGCTCTTCCTTTCCCGTTGTCACACTTCCCTCCAACTGGAATGTGGACCTAGAAAATGTGGTGAGTACATGTGACCATGAAGGTAAGGACAACGTCCATGAAGATGGCAGAGCAACGGGACAGGAAGAGCCTGGGTTCCTGACCTCAAGGGAGCCACCAGGGTTACGGGTGGGATGGGGGCTGCCTGCAGATGAGGATGAGGGAACTTTCTGAGGTGACAGAAGTGTCCTAAGACTGGAAGACTGGATGGGGTCATGGATGCACAACTCTAATTACCCTGAGTTTCACCTGGGCTCCTGGTGACTCCTCTAAAGGTTCTCTTTCCCAGCCTTCCCTAGAGCTTGGTGCTGCCATCTGATTAAGTCTGAAAGTAGGCCACTTTGTACCAGTGTTCTTAAACGGGAAGGGCTGTGTCCTCCCCTTCCTTCCTTGTCCTGGCGGAGATTGGGCAAGAGCTGTAACAACTCCTCGAACCCACAGATGTAAGCAGTTTGCGAGGATGGCAGGGCTGACCTTGTTAGCCTTGGAACTCTCACCGCTGAACTGTGTGTGAGAAAACCACTGGATTTTAGGACAATACAATTATGTTACAGAAAATGAAGAATGGAGTCCACCACTCAACATTTGTCAACTGAAAAGTATCTTAGGCAGCAGCTCTCTTTCTGAACCACTTGCAGCTAGCAATAAGTATGTTCTTATCTAATTACAGAAAAATTTATGCAACGACTTCTGTTCGTTTTCAATATTTAAGATCTGTTGTAGATAAATATACTGGGAAATCTATCCTGGACCTTGAAGCGTATGTATTGAAAGAATGTTCCAGAAATGTTATTGAAGCTTTGTAACTTGCTTCTATCTTTTAGGTGTCAAGATTTATTTTTCTGAAACAATGAAATACCATTTGGGGGTTCTTTTCATTCCATACAACCACTGGCATTAAAATAGCACTAAGTTAAAAATGTGTCTTTTTTCTTTTTCTTATAGTTACTCCAATTAAACTTTAAGATAGGTAAATAGTACAAAAACCTTCTGTGGACAACTCGTTTATATAAGGAAGCTAAGTATGTACTTACCTGTCACCCGACTTAAAATAGAATTGTGACAGGTAATCAACCAGGAGAGAGCTAAAAGCCAGAAGACAGGGCCCTTTTCTCTACTATAGAAGTTACAGGGTTAAGCCTTGTAAAATTTTCACAAAGTAAGAGTTTGGTAAACATCTCTCTTGTCAGGAAGATTTTATCTCAAAAGAGAGGTATGTTGTTCTTCAGGCAAGAGAAACTGCCTGTCCTGACTGACAGTCCACAGGAACAAAGTTTTATCTCTAGAATGCAAGGCGGAGGGCTCTCCCTTCCATGCAATGATGTGTATGCAAGTCAAAACTCCTGGTGGAAACTCTCAACATCCTTGCGGTTATACGGTTTTTCCTCATGGCTCTTGCAAATATGCATGTAGACAGTAGGCTATGAATGGACCTCTCTACTTAGAGCCAACAGCACAATCTGTGTCACATATAATAGACACAAGCTTTCACACAGTGCTGGGAAATAATGGAACATCGAATAATTGTGCTGCTTAATGGGTATACCAGATGACCATGGAAACGTCAACACTAACATGGCTGCCATTAAAATGGCACGTATTTTGATTATTTTCACTATTTTTTAGTTAAAACAAATAGACTATAAACAGCTGAAATAAATTTGATTGTTATATGAATCCTTTTCTGAAAATCTAGAAGAGACGAGAATTCAGTTAATTTCAACTACATGGCATGCCTCATCTCTCATTTACATTTTCTACATGAAATACACATCCGATTAGACCCAGCTGGCACTGTGCCAAACAGACTCAGTTTGTACCTCATTCATCTGTACTTGTTTATACCTTGCTTTTAAGTTGTAAGACATTTCTAGACGTGGCGGTGTTCTTCCCTGAGAATAGTGAAACTTCTTGAGCTCAAAGCACACACATTTCAGCTGTTTATAGTCTATTTGTTTCGCAGTGAGGCGTGGTGCGTCTTGGCCACTTACATGCCCAGCTCCAGCCTATGCAAGGACGGAACCAGTATCCAATCCTTTGAGCTCGTTTTCCAGGACAATGGATGTGAGCTGCTCTACCCATGTTCTCTTGCCTGGTCCCTTCTGTGAGATAAATCTGAGAGGCTATTGGCAGAGAAAAGTAGTAAAATCTACAGAACAGAACAGTCATCTATCTGTTTCACATGGATACAGAGCCTCTGGCTAGTATCTCATTAATGCCAGCCAGGCGTGGACAAGGCTACTCACCAATCTTTTACGTTTCTTATTTTATCTAAACAATGAGTCTGCACAAATATAAATGCTTACTCAACTCAATTTATACTTTAAGTTTTCAAACGTAAAAGCCAATCTCATCTATTTAGTCACTTAACCCATAGAGTAAAAGCAGGGTTGTCAAGGGTAGAAGCTACTACTATGAGTAGTAATGCCAGAAACAGCAATGAGAGGAAGTTTCCAAACCGAGCAGGGCTTTTGGTATCACTCTACGTCTCGTCACAGCACCAAAGCTCCAGGGGAAAAAGCTGGGCTATCTGGAATAAAACAAGTCCTGGTTCTGTAAGTAGTTTAAAAACCACTGTCTCCAGAGTCATCTACGTGTCTACCCTACGTGAAGGCAAGCACAGCCTGATATTGGGGAGCAGAAAGGATCCACTACTGTTCAGACTGTGTCTCTATTGTCAGCAGTTTAGAAGAATCAGAGGAGAGACGAGGGAGCTTTGATTTTTATAGCAATAAATGATGATACGATTACATAATAGCAGTGTTTGAAAGGACTGTATTCAACATCTTGAAATCTAGTAAAACAGGCAATGTCTTTACCAGGCAGGCAGTATGTTCAGAAAATTCACTGCCAGTCTTATAAGCATATTCTCAGGTTCTATAAGCATTAGTGGAAAATCTCAAAATACCCTTCATAGGTAAATGGGACCCTTTTTCACAGAAAGCTAAGCTAAAGCTACTCATCTCATACAAATTTGCACTCAATTTAGCTATTACATTATTCTGCATGTATTCGACTGAACAGTTTGTTAAATAACAAAAAGGTTTGCCTTCTTAGATACTTTATGAATTTTATGTCAAGTAAAAATATCTTTGACACAAGCAAGTTAAATTTCATCAAAATTAGAAACTTTTGTGCAAAGGACATTATCAAGAAAGTTAAAAGGAAATCTACAGACTGGGAGAAAATATTTGCAAATCATATTATCTGATAAGGGTCTGATACCCGGAAGATATAAAGAAGTCCTACCACTCAAGAACAAGACAAACAACCCAGTTTCAAAAATGGGCAAAGGATTTGAGTAGACATTTCTCCAAAGAAGATATACAAATGGCCAACAGGCATATAAAAAGATGCCCAACCGCATTAGTCATTAAGGAAAAGCAAATCAGAACCACCATGAAATACTACTTCACAGCCACCAAGATGGCTAGAATCAAAAAATAGCAACATCATTCAACAATGGGGTAAAATACACATTAATGTGTCTCAACTTGATATGGAACTTTAAATCCAGATGTTTTCCCCCAATTCAAGTAACTCTTCAGTCAACCTACTAGTTTCATCACACGCTTCACTGCCCGCCACATCCTGTCTTAGAGCTTTCTAATGAGTATGCCACATACTCAACCCAAATTGCTTAGCTTTTGAGCATCTGAAATCTTTCATAATGACACACGCTAAATTACTCTTATTAGCAACAATGTTTTTTGGTTGCCTCCATGACAGCTTCCCTGAAGTGACAGTGTATATCCAGATGCCACCGTTCTCAAGGCTGCAGGCAAGCACTTTTCAATATCACTTTAGAAATCATTACTGTCTAAGTCTCAAATTGGGGAAATGCTTGTGTCCATTTCTTTTCCACCTACATCCAGTGCTACATGGATTTTATGGTAATAGCACCAATTTGTCCAGAATTCCTTCCCCAACCCCTACATGGATAGTTTCATCTCCCAAATGAACTGTCATACGTCTCAAAGTCCATCTCTGAATCCTCAAACAGAACAGCAGCATTTGCGGAAGCGCTGTGTCACAGAAAAATGCATATCTGGTATTATTAATAAAAGTTTCTCAGTATATACTCAGACACACATTCTATTCACGATCTCAGTGTAAAGGTGCCTGCATTTCACCAGATGCACATTTCATTGAACCTTGGCAAGTGCCTGTTAACAAATTACCTCTTTTCTCCCCCTGGGTCCACTCTCAACAACCCTCTTGCTCCAAACGCAGTCGCTAAGCTCTACTTCCATTGAGGGTTATAAAGTGTGCTCACTTCCTAAGGGAATAGGTCCTTCTTAGGAGAAAAATGAACTTGTGAGTCCAGCCAACTCATTCATGCTGCTTGTACTTAGATAAAATATATTCCGATCTATTCCAGCCTTTTCTCTTATCCTCATCGAGAAGGCTGGAAGGCTGGTCACTGAAGACCTTTAATTCTTGCGTAACAGTCTTGAGTGCTAAGTTACACCTTGTTTTTCAAATCTTTGAAGAGTTCAAGTCGATGACAAATTAGACTACACATTTACAGAATGCATTAATACTTTCAATGGAAGATATATTTCCTGTCTCTTTAATAAGAAGGAAGCTGAGCAGCCTATACCCAAGAGAGAAAGCAATTTGCACCTTTCAGGCAGGAGCAATAAAAACGATTGCTTTATATGAAGGAATCAAATTAATGTAAGTGCAACAGTTAGGTTGGAAGGCATTGTGGAGCTTTTGGGCTTCTAACCAAAGGTCACATTTTAATTATTAAGAGAAAGTTTGCTGAGTCCAGTATTTATCACATATTGCATGGTTTTAACACTACCTTGAATATATTAAATCCCAAGGTATCAAAATTATTGTCACAATCTATTAGCTTGGAGTATTTTAATAGATAACTTAGTAAATGCACATGGGACCTTCTTCCCCTCCCCCTTATAATTCTTCGTATGTAATTGAGGAGGGAACAATTTTAAAGTACCTTTAATGCATTTATGAAACAGTAGGACACAGGCATTTAAGTGGCGCATTAGTGACTTTGAGATGGTATTTTTCAAATCCTATACCTAAACAACAGCCTGCAAAGGATCTGCCACAAACTGTTCAAAAAAAGAAAAGAAAACAAATAACCTGTAAGTGGAAAACTTGGCTATTAATAATGCCAGGATTATTCCACAGACTTCTGAGTCTGAATAGCGGAGTCCAGCCTTTTGAAATTTAGCGTCCTGAAGACATTTTGTACGGCTGCTAATTGTTGAGATTCCAATTCTAAAAGGACCTGCCAGTGAAATGTCACAGAGGGAGAGCAGCACATGAGACTCACACATCTTTGACATGATGACATGCAAAGACTGTTCGCTGCACCACTGTTTGTGGCAGCAAAATACTGGAAACCCTACATATGCAAATATCGGGAGTTGATTGTACGTATTATAGAAATCCATAGTGCAATACTACGCAGCAGTCAATGAACAAGGGATATCTGATGCACTGACATAGGAAAACTACAACACATATTGTTAAGTGAGAAAAGCACAGTGCAGAACATGAACGGGGCATTAAAATTGGCTTGCATTTGCATAAAATATTTCTGGAAAGATATCTCCAAAAAACTACTAATGTCCCTGGAACGACAGGAATGAGTGGGAAACTTCATTGGATACCATTTTATATTTGCTGAAATTCTGAAACCATGTGAATACACTACTTATTCAAAAGGTAAATCTATACAAGTTTAAAAATCAAAATGCTAAAAAAAGGGTCCACATCTTTATTAAAAAAAAATCTCTATTTCCCACACTAGTCCATCACTCCCTTCTTCATTCATTAAAATGAATGGGCAAAATAAGTGAAGGAGGTCAAAAGGTAGAAACTTCCAGTTATAAAATAAATAAGTCCTGGGGAGGAACTGTACAGCATGGTGACTATAGTTAAAAATACTCTATTGTATATTTGAAAATTGCAAAGAGAAATCTTAAAAGAGAGATCTCATCACAAAGAAAAACATTTGTAACAACTATGTGTGGTGAAGGGTGTTAACTAGACTTATGACCATTTCACGATATATATATCCAGTTATGTTATACACCTGAAACATGTCAGTTGTACCTCAATTTTAAAAATCATTACTTTTCTCTATTTTGATAATTATATTTCAATATAACTGGTTTCCCTGTAATCTTACATATTTTATTTTATGCATTTAAAAATAGTTTTCTGATAGGGGGGTCTGCAGACTTAACCAAACTGCCAAAGGTTTCATGACCCCCAAATTGTTAAAAACTCTTGACTTATAAATATAAAGACGGAGCAGGCTGGCATAGCAATGCTGGCATACCATAGCATTTCACAGGAGAAAAGGGATTTCTGGTTTTAATTACCTTTGGGAAGGATGGGAAAGAAGAGTGCCAACTCACTTCAAAGTTTCAAAGAAATGAAAAGGGTAATAGAGTGCGTGGTAAGTTTGAATTTCCAATCAGGCTTTATTGTACTGTCAGTGAGTACTGTAGTTCCCCAGCCCTTTGTCCACAATTTCTCTTTCTGTGGTTTCCGTTACCCACGGTCATCTGCAGTATGGAAATGGAAAATCCCAGAAATAAACAATTCATAAGTTTTAAATGGATGCCATTCAGCGTAGAGTGATGAAATCGCACATTGTCCAGTTTCATCCCGCCCAGGACGTGAATCACCCTTTTGTTCAGATTACCCAGGCTGTATATACAGTGCAATAAGATATTTTGAGAGAGAAAAAGACCACATTCACATAACTTTTATTACAGTATATTGTTATAATTGTCCTATTTTATTATTAGCTATTGTTGTTAATCTCTTACCTAATTTATAAATTAAAAATTAAACTTTATCATAGGTATGTATACATAGGGCTTGGTACTATCTGCAAATCTGTGGATACACAGTTTTGTGAACATAAACTATATGTGCTGTTGAGAAATACAGAGTTTATATATTTTAGACAGCTAACCTAACCATGACGATCACAGAAAGGGCCGACTGTTATCTATGTGGCAGATGACTATTCAGCAAATATTCATTTCCCCCCCTCCCACCTCTCAGGGAGTAATTTTCCTGCCCTACTATGTTGGAAGTGGCCCTTTGATTTGCTTTGGCCAAGGGAACATGGAGAGAAACTGAAGTGTGCTAGTTCTAAGCCTAGAAATTGAAGTGCTAGCTCTTACAGAAGAGGCATCAAAAGTTCCCACTGACACTTCTGAGAACTTTCAAACTGTCATGAGAAGAACATGTTCCAGATGGCCTGCTGATTGCAGAAGAATGAGAGATGCAGAACAGATCCAACCAAATCTGGTCCTGGGGCTAAGTAAGTGTGGCTATGCCCAGCCAAGATCAGCCAAACCCTAGCCACCAAAGACTCATAAGACAGACGATAAATGCTTATTCTGATGTGCTGATTAGATTTATGGTTGTTAGTTGTGTAGCAATACCTGACTGAGAAGGCACTAAAAAAACACCTTGCCTGACAAACTAACGCTCTCCATTCCCTCTATAAATAAATCTGATACTCTTGGCTATTAGGTCGTTCCCACAACTGAGTTTATGCTTTAAAAAGAGTCAACTGCATTGGTTCATGAACATGTTTATGTTCACAATAAAATGAATGTGAAAAGAAACTGAATTTTGTATGCTTCCATAAAAACTAAGTTGAACGATTTGGAAAGTTTTGACAAAGATGAATGGTTAAACACAAAAGTCACGGTCACATTAAATGTTGGCAATGCTACCATCAAAGATATACAAACAGTTATAAAAACCTCCATAAAGTTTGCACTAGATTGCTTCATCAGTTTATTCATTTATTGTCTCTCTTAAGGAGACTGAAACTAGAAAGCATTATGTATTTCAGAATACCTATTCGAAGAAAAGGGTATTAAGGGGCCTATAAAAAATTAATAATGAATACATATTTATGTTTTAAGTTAAAATAAATGTTTAAGTTAGTTAGCCTGTACTATTTTTTATGATTTATCTCCTGAACCAACTTTTTCTACGGTCCTGACTGTATCAAATAAAAGGGCTTCTTCAGTAGTTCAACTTGCTGGAAATCCTATTGTGAGTTTTTATTTTGTTTTCCTGTGAATCCTGTTTATAAGCCAGCTTATAGTCCCTGCATTAAGTCTGAATGCTACAATTTGATTTCATATCGAGCTTAAGCACTGTGTTGACTTTTTGATGTAATATTGACTTCTCTAGTGATTTATTTATCATTTTACATATTGGTTAACCAAGCCTAAAATCTGATTCATTAGGTCTTTAAAATACAAGGACGTCATGTAAGGAATAAAAGCTGAACTTCTTCTCACGACTTAGAGGGCCCTGTATCACAACCTGGCCCCCAACTTCTTCTCCGGCCTCAGTCCTTCCGACTGTGGGCCCCCCACTCATGTCATGGTGCTCCAACCACAATGACCCAATGACTGTTTTGTAATATATCAAGCTCTTGACCACTTCGGGGCCTTTCCTCTCAGAGGTTTCCTCTGCTGAGCTACTGTTTTCCCTGATCTTCCCTTGGATGGCATTCGGATCTGAAATGACACCAGTGAGGCCCTCCTTGATTACGTAACATAAAACCTCCAATTAACCTAGCACATGAGGCATAAAATCAATGATTCCATTTTAAGTCTCTGCATAACACTGACCACTAGTTAGTAACTGATAGCATTAGCTAATAGTTGTATCTTATCTCTACTCAAAATTGTGTAAGATTCACAATTGATACATGTTTCTCTTGTTCACACCTAGATTCCCAGAGCCAAAATTATGGCAGAGCACATAGTAGTAAATCAATGAGTATTTTTGATTGATTATTAAATCGAATACAAATGTGGGCGCTAAAACAAACAGAAAACCTAGGATAAGATTTTTCTACCATGGTACGCAAACCAGGATTTTATAAAACAGAAAAATAAAAATTTTATGTTATATGTTTCGTGTCAACTGTTCCTATAATGTCTCCCGTAAAGATGTTTTGAATTAACTTACAAATCATCCCACCTCCAGAATCAAGTATAGAAAGATTATTTCTCAACATCTGAAACGAGACTAAATGCAGAAAAGTTCTAATTATCGTCACAGAAGTTCATGTCATAATTTCATATTTATTGGCAAAACAACCTAAATAATTTTTGGATAGTGAATTTATTTATAAGGTTTTGCTAAAAAAAAAATGTTCATCTCTTTTTAAGATTCTATAAAGGAAGAATCAGCCTGGAATCATTGATTTTATGCCTCATGTGCTAGGTTTTCTTAAGGGCTTCCTATGTATTACCTGACTTAATTCTCACAATCCTGTAAGGTGCTTCTAATATGATTCCAACTGTACAGACGAGAACAATGGTGCCCAGAGAGGACCAGTAACCTGCCCGAAGTCGGTGAGCTAGCTGGAGGTGAGGATCTGAGCCACAGAGAGGTGTGCTCCCAGGCTCCACTCTACACCACGTCACATCACCTAGCACTGTGAACAGTCAGGTTGTCTCTGAGGAATCTGATTTGGGGTTCAGGGGTAGCAACTTAACTCTGTGCATAACTCCGAGTGCTATATGGCAGCCATATTCTGCCATGGCAGTGAAGAAGCAGAGAACTTGGGGGAGGAAAGATAAAGCAGTCACAAAGAGAGGAGTTAATTAGATGGCAAGAGACCTGGCGGTTGCTTGCCAGCACCAGCCCAGTGCCAGCTCTGCTGCCTGGCTGAACTCCTGCCCTTCATTTACGGGGACACACCCTGGTGTCCACATGATAAATTTCCTTTCTTCTTTGAGATAGCTCGAGATTTTCCTACTTGCAGCCATAATAAATTTAACTCCTATCAGAAGTGATACCCCAAATGAGGGGAGATTCGGCTCCTTGTACTAAACTGAAATTGATGAAACTCTGCCAAAATAGGCACATGCTAAACAACGAGACGAAAAATTGTTGAAATAACATTTTTTAAAAATATGGATGAATCTTAATTGGTTTTATAATGTTTTATTCTAATCTATATTGGAAATGTATATCCAGTGAAGAAATAACTGTACTGATTTCATTGTTTTCCCCAGCTCCGGCAAATGGAATTGCTCTGAATTGTTTTTTTTGGTTTTTTTTTGGCATGCTAGATGAAACCTATGTGCCAATCCAGGATGGAGGAAGTAATTCAGAATGCTTCCCCTCATCTCCTGCTTATAGAGCAGAAGGACTGTAGCCCCTGAAAGAGCTGCTATTCTGGCATCTGTCAGCTATGAACGCACATACAGGGCCAGTGTAGTCTAGACGTGTTATTCTGGGTCAACACTGTTAACGGACAGTGTTCTGACCACTGAATCTCAAGTCTCTCACAGTGACACTGTGCCCTAGAATGTCCACATGTGGGACGCAGTAAAGCCAGAATGGGCCATCTCTGCTCCATTACATTCTTGATCTCCAACTTTCCCGTTGAAGTTGATGCAACAATCTTTCCTATTTTATCTGGGGGGAAGCTTATCGTCATTTTCAACTGATCTCAATCATTGAGTCTTCTCATGTTAATCAGCTGTTGCTTCTTCCTAAGTAATATCACCATCTATCTACTGCAAGGCCTCACCAATGTGTGACAAATTTCTTTGTTCATCCTGCCATTGTCAAGTGCCGAAGTCAAGACATTTGTCAACTCTCTTTCCTGCATTGCTGCAATGCCCTTTAAATTTTTTTCCACGGCTCATGTGGCCCCTGTCAGTCCATTACTGCCAGATTATTGCTGCGGTAATTGATACATCTACTCAGCAGATGGTTTAGCCCATGTAAATCCCTCCCAGTGATTTTACACGGCCTCCCTCCATGCTGACACTCAAAGCTAAGCGCCACTGAGCCATATTCAGGGCAGGGGGCTTCAGTTTCCTGGAGGACTGATTTCCTGATAGTGATTCCCTAATCAAACCAAGTAATCCGCCATGGTGACCCCACCAATGCCTCTTCGCCTTTTGCCCACCCCCTCCTTCCTCCGCGCTCCTTTGGTGCCTTATCTACTCATCCCATGCCTTCCTTTAGGTCTTCTTTGAATAGTCCTTCCCTTGTCAGAGGGGGAGACAACCAGTAAGTGCTTTCTGGGCTAAATACTTTACAAATGTCTCAGTGAATTCTTACAGCCATCCAGAGAGGTGGTGCTATGTCCCTCATTTTTCAGATGAGGAAACTAAAGCTTAGGGAAACTAAGTAACTTACCAGTAAGTCGCAGATGTCAAACTTGAACGGAGGACTGTGTAAGTTTAAAGCCCTCCAGATAGCTAACCTCTCAGCCTTTGCATAGGCTGTTCTCCCTGCTCAGAAAGGTCTTACGCTCTTCTACTGGCTGCCCAGAGCCTGGTCCGTCTTCAGAGCCTAACTTCGTGCTCCCACCTCCTTGTGAAGGCTTCTTCCACATTGCTCAACCAATGGTAACGAGCCTCCACTTTGTTCTACCCTACGATAGCAAACACCACCCCTATAAAATATCCATTTTGCTTCTCTCTATTACTTGACTGTGAAGTTTTTGGAGGAAGGGATTCTATTTATACCCAGCACATTGTAATAAGCCAAAAATGTTTGTAATATGACATACTGGCCTCTACTAACATACCTCGGAAAGCAATGTTCCTCTCATAACCATTTTATAGATTAAAAAGTTGAAATAATTCAGCAGAATGTAAATTAACATTTAACCTGAAACATTCAAGCTTGAAGGAGAATGCATTAGTTATTAAGCTTGTTCACTGTTCAAACATTAAATCATACATTTTGAATTTAAATACATATTCAAAGCTTCCTTTGGAATGCATAATAAAGGTAAGAGGTGTGATCCGTTCCCTTTATTTATACTTAGTCAGGTATAAAAATAACTGGAAATGGTGGAAGTGACAGAGAGGAATGGGGGCCATTCCACTCAGAGACAGAAAAGATAGAAGGAAACTTCAGGGATTCCCTTCCTCAGTTGTTACTGCTCCTGTGTGAGGCTCAGGATGTATTTAAAGATCCCTGTGGTGCTGGGGGGATGGGGAAGGATGGGGGGGCGGATGGAGGGAGGATGGGGGAGGATCGGGGGAGGGTACAACATTGTCTCAAAATGCAAGCCAACTAGTTTCAGCCAGTGAACAGCCAAAGAAATATGTGTTGGATTTAAGGGGAGGCAGGAATAGTGTGCCCAGTGAGGCCCTTTCTAGATGTTTCTGGAGTCATTTTGGCTATACTGGATTTTCCCCTGACAGATCCACTTATTTGTACTGGAAATAAAAAGTTCTCAAGTGGTGACTGTAGTTTATCTTAGTAACTACAATACTGGTCTGGGCCGTGTGTGTGAGTGTGTGTGTGTGTGTGTGTGTGTGTGAGTGTGTGTGTGTGTGTGACCTGGAGACAAGTTCTGCTCGGCTTCCTTATCCTTTTTCTTATCTGTGACTTGTCTAAAGGGGCCTGTTAAAGACATCTGCGAGTTTCTGGCATTATCATTCATTTTTAAAGGATCAATAGGACACGGCCGTGTTTTTCAAAGTGTAATCAAGACATTTCTGAAATCAATTAGTGGCTCCTAACTGGCCTTTAACCGATTAAATAACAAAGAACAGGGGAAAAAACACCAAACCAAAAGACTGAATACATCACATACAGCAACAGTAAGTACTATTTAGTAAAAATTTTTTTTTTCAGTCTTTTGTGTAGAATGACTCGAAATGTAGTTTTTACTGTGTCTCCATCAAAAATGTCAGAAAGCCACAGGGCTACTTAAGAACAAGAAAAGATTCCATGTCCACACCAAAACCACTTTTACATGGAGTTTTACCATTTATGGACTCAAGAGACCTCATATTATGAAACAAAGTCCAATTACAGAAAGATATTTCATTAATCCTATACTAAATACCCCCTGTAAGAGTCAGCCTAAGGCCAGAGGAGTTTATGTTAACAAGAATGTGATTTGCTTCACAGTGCAGTAATCGGACTGACTGAGAAGCAATTTACTTTATACTGTAGAAAATCTGAGTATTTATCGCTTTCATACAATTTAGAGGGTTCATCTCAGACAAAGGAAAAAATTCAATATGGAATCAAAGGCAAATGATAAATATCTTAACACAATTTTAGTAAAATTTTTCCAGATGAACCCAAATCAAGTAGCATCTCCAAAAAAACTGTACCAGTAAACTCTTTTAAATTTCAAATCTTATGAAGAAAACTAAATACCTCCAGAAAGTTGTGTAATTAAACTCAAACCCCAACATCTAGATTATTTAAAAGTCTGGTATATAGAGCAATATTTTGTGTCTGAGGCTTTCTGTATTAGTGGCCAAACTGCATATCAAATAAGCTCCAGGCTGGGAGTCCCCTTTCGGGGAGCGGAAGTGGCAACAAGGCATAATAGATACCAATGTACAGAACAGTTGTATCACCTACAAATGGGACAGTGTTTCCGGGTAAGCACATTAATGCTCATTCATTCATTCACTCTCTCCCTCTTCCTGTTTCCTGCACACACATGTGTCATCACCCCCCACACACCACACAAGGTCCTACACGTACTGGGCACAAGATGCCGCCTCGGACTCCATTACTGTCTCCCACCCTGTCTCCCCTGTCCCCTTAGCTGTGCCACTTTACATCTCTCTGGTCTGGTTTCTCCCTCCCGTTTGGCCTAGAAAATTCCTACAAGTTTTTGAAGACCGCTCAGAACTCCAGGTCTTGCTTGACAAGACCATCAGAACAAAATAAAAATTAAAAATTCTGAACTCTTTGGATAAGCGTTCAGGGTAGGATACTACGAAAACATGGCTAAAATGAAGTTTAAAGATTATCCACAGCCATGGACTAGCCTATCCTGACTGAGTGTATCTACTGCGGTTAGCTGCGGGTTGGCAACGATCTCCATCTAATACAGATAATTATAAAATAGAAATTTTGTATATTCAATAGGAAAACAATGCAATAGGCTAGATGTTTCTGTATTAATGAACACTTACAGAAGTACATCCTGGTTTTGTATTTGTTTTGTTTTTGCTATTTTTTTTGTCCAGCTGATTCTCTTAAATTGCATCTTAAACCGCATCTATAAAACATCTACGGACATGGAGAGAGTGTAGTGAATCCCTATGTATGCATGTCCCAGTTTCAACAATTATCAACACAGAGTCATCCAGTTCCATCCATATCACCAACCTCTCTACTACTGAATCATTTTCAATCTTTGCAGACGTTTCATCTGTAACTGCGATAGTATGTATTGACATAATATGATAGTATGTATTGAGATAATATTGAGATAGTATGTATCCCTAAGTCATTTTTAACGTAATCATAACACTGTTACCGCACCAAAAAAATGAATAGTTCTCTTAATTATCATTAAATACCTAATTAGTGGTCAAATTTCCTCCAATTACCTTATAGATGTTTTTTATAGTTTGTACAAAAGGGCATCTAAAAAAGGCCAGCCCACTGCATCTGCTTGATATATCCCTTAAGTCTTTTTAAGTCAATCTATGAGGTTCCCCTTTACTTTTTTCATTGCAATTTTTTGCTTGAAGGAATTGCCATATTATGTTTTGCAGGTTCCTATGCCTTACAATAGAAAATCAGGGTTTCATACTAGTGAGGTAACTGTTATGATAAACTGGACTCTTTTATTCTGTTGCCTGTGATGAGTACAATTAAATATAATGAGTAAGAGATGACCACAAGCATAGTTAGCGAAGTTTGTTTCTAAGAATGGATCACTGATACCTTAAACCCAACAGCCATTCTAAGAGGAGAAACAACAAACATGTGCAAGAACTTCATTTTTCTATTCTGCCAGGATGTGCACACTAAGATCCTTGGAGAATGGTAAAAAGAAAACAAACAAACATTAAATCCCAACTAAAATTATACTGGAACTTAATTTCATAACAGTTCTTAGTAATAATGTAAAGACTTTGAAGGTTATTTGCTTTTTAGATAGTTCAATGTTCAATGTCCATGTTATGGCCCACTGGTAAAAATGTTCCACTTCAAAATGACTGACTTATTTGTGTGCACATCCAGGTAGCCCTCACCTAATAACTGGATACATACAGAGAAGGCAAATCTGGGGGCAAGGTGATGTTTGGCGCCACAAAGCTCCTCTCGACCTATGAAAGCATTAACCTAAGTTTCACTCCTAAGACACTTGAAACGTCCTGCTAAAGTATAACACTGTTTAGTTATGTAAATAAATCATTGGAAACCCGTAGAACTTGTTTGCAGCCTGTACACAAAGCCAAGAGCAATACTTCTATTTTAATTCCCAGAAAGCGATTCCTCAACGGCTGTAGGAGTGTAAGTACCGCAGGAGAAGAGAAAAACCAGCCCCAGAGCCGTGTGCAAGGCCCCACCTACCATGGATCTGGGCTTGCTGATGGCCACCAGACCAGTGAGGAAGTCTTCATCGTGCAGCTGGCTGAAAACGTGGGCATCATAGGCTACCATAATGGAGATTTCTTCCATCATCTTGCCAGCTGGCCTTTCCACAGCAGCAGCTGCTGCCCCAGCTCCAGACCAGACTATCCAAGGAGAAATCCTACTGCAGCTCAGTGCCAATGCACACACCCACCTGAGTTTCAGGGGGTGGAGTGTCAAAAATCCAGAAGGAAAAAAAAAAAGCAGCTGCTATCACAGGCTTGTCTAGTAATTCACTCCCACTAGAAAACGAAGGGAGGTCTCTTATCTATGGAGGAAGGATACCCTGTAAACACCTGCATTCTTAACAGGCAGCTGGAAAATTCATTTTTTGGAAATCTTTAAACTTCAGAAAGAGAAATAAAGAAAAGTTCCCTAACTGGAAATATAGCAAAAATGAAAAAACAACAATAAGTAAAAAACAAAAAATGGATTTATATTATACTCTTGGTAATCAGAAATTTTTAAAGTTTATCTTCTTCAGTATTATTTAAATCAAAATTCTTCTTCTTGGAGAAGTGGATTTTCTTACTGCTTATTTTTTCACATTCATAGAAAACAAATATGTGGCAACCTTTAGTTTTTCAGAATTTATAGAATTCTTGGTGCAGTTAAAAATTATCTCCTGAAGTATGAAAAAAATAAAAGATTCGTTTTCCCCTCTGAGTATTCTGTTAAAAAAAAAAGAAGTACCAAAATATAAAAATGAAACAGGGACTGCAACATCAATAATCATTTCCCCTTCTCCCACAAAAAAACACAAAAAACACATATTTTAAACAAATTCTGGCTTTTGAGAACTTAGTTTTCTGTTGTTACTCAGAAAGCAACACAAGGGGTCTCATTTCTAAACTGACTGTTCTCCTCTCATAGAAAAAAGTTGTCTTTATCTTTTATTGTAGAGCTTTGAGTTTTCTTTTAATGACCCAAATCAGCAGATAGCCATGATTTGTTGCTGCCTTAGCTACCAGAAGTGCTTTTTTTAAGTACAGCTGGAGACTGCAGGTGAACCTCAATGTGCCCAGATGAAAAATTTGAAAGCTGCCTATAATTATCATTACAAGAAAGTATACATTACCAAGAAATATAAGGTCTGCTAATTCCGTGGAAAAAGCATTAAGCAAATAAGAGGGAAAACAGATACAGCTCCTCCAAAAGTTGTTTTTCCAATATTTATAATTAAGCTATTATCTTCTCTGCTTTTTATAGATTATGACACGGCAGCACTCTGAGAAATATTATTTGCTAGAATTAGAAATCAATCGTGGCAGTGTTTATCTACAATCAAATGCAGATACTGGTTGCAATTTTTCTACTACGATAATAACCAGTAGCAGTATTATGTTGTGTAAATTTGCTTTTCAGAAAACAAAACTTAGAATGAGATTTATTGTATCTATTTTCCTTTGTGTTCCTAAAGTATCTTCACCTAGATTATCATGATTAAACAGTACCTTGTTCTATTTAAATGTAATTAGAAGAGTTTTGCAGCTGCTATAGCATTGTAGATTAAACAGGAGCGTGTATACAAACACGCACACACATTCAAACGAAAGGGAGAACAAAACACCGTATTGCTAGGGAACAGAAGCAAGTCTAATAGGCTTAAACAGAAAATGCAACATTTCAAATAAATCCTTAAGATTAGAACAGCTTCAAACTGCGTTTGACCCTTGTTGGAGCTGGTAACGCATTTTTACTTCATCCCCCCCACCCCCCACAGCCTTGCAGCTTTGGCTTTTAAGCATTATTTTCATTAAGTTTTCCTGCACATTTATCTTAATGCTGACTAACCAGGTAAAAATGAAATGGTTATCAGGAGACAAGGTATTACAAAGCGTCCACGCAGTTCATACCTTTCGAATTCCTTTTTATCTTTTCAGAAGTACTTTAAAAGATTCTGTGAACCTCTCCATGCATTCACTAGCCCCAGAAGATTTCAGATTTATCTTGCAGCACCATTTTCTAGATGGGAAAGCAATCCCTCTTGCTTTCATAGTTTTCTTTGCTACAGCGACTCGGTGCTTCTACACTGACATCTGAATAAGGTGCACTGACAAAGACACCTGTTGTGGAAGGTAAACGACTTCCCATAATGCCCTAGTCGCTGCTGGCAACCGCCCAGGGGCAAACAGAATTATAACCGCACCTGAGCAGTTAGTTGTTGGTGCAGCCGGGAGAGTGCATTCAGTGTAACAGTGGGTGATCTTGCTTGAGAGCAATACTCATAACCCAAGAAAAAAAAGGACCGGGGAAAACAATACCAACAGTCTAGGTGCTGTGTATTAAACTCGTAAAACATTTGAGGCATCAGAACTATAAGAGTGCAAAAACATTTTAAAAAACATAATCAAAAGCTGCACAGATAATCTTAAAATTACATAAACAAAACAGGAGCTAATGACAAATGATTCAGTCCTTTTAGAATTCCACACAGGTTCTCAGGTAAACAATTAGGTATTTTTTAAAAGCTTCTGATGTATTCCCTTTAAAAGACCGCTCTAATTAGGCCCAGTGACGAGAATCACTAAGAACATTTCACTCCCCAATCCCAGGGGTCCTGTCGCAGCCACACACATACAGCTGCTAGAGCAAGGACATGAAGATAGATGTTTGATTTGCACCCCTCATTTTTTGTCACCATTAAAATGTTCCTCCGTACTTCACTTTCAGAGTCTGCAAAGGAAAAATTCAAATGTTTCTTTTCTCATACCATTAAATGGACACTGTAGTGCCACAAAACACCGTATCTTTTGAAAACTGATGATTTTAAAAAAACAAACACGAAACTGTCTTTGTACTGGTTTTTTTCTCTTTTCCAGTCTCAGCAATAACAGCTCCAACAATACCCTCCCAACGTCAGTGGCCGTCGTACAGCCATGTTTACATACAGTCGCCTAATCCCTGGCAAGACATCTTTCTTACTCTTTTGCCTTTTCCCGGATGACTTGAGACCCACGGTTCTCCCAGGGCTGTTTCTGCAGTCCTCTACTTCACACCAAGCGACTCACTGAAAAAAGGCGTGGGGGTGAGGGAATTACCTGAGACCCAGGGGTGTAGTGCCAACAACACCATTTGCTGTGAAATTTTACCAGGAGAGGATTGTGTATCAAAGGGGCAGCAAAAAACACGGCACCAGCGGTAACCAATAGATGGTTCCCAGTTCAAGCAGGAACTAGCTAGCTGTCTGTCCCAGGGCAAGTCATTGAACCCTCGCTCGGTTTCAGTTTCCTCCTGGTCATGTAAATGGAGAGGGATGGAATAGATCAGAGGTTTTCATGTGTGCCCTGAACAGCAATGCGTCCTAATTCTCTCCACTAAATAGGCTTCTGGGGGGTGGGGGTGGGGGTTGAAGGCGGAACTATCTTTTTAATCTATCAGAATAAAAACAAAGAGTAACATTAATCCCAGATGTTAGGAAAGTACCTCCAGAGTTGCTATAATGTGTCCCAACAAATGCAGTCTACCATGTACCCTCATTTGGATTTTCTAATATCAACTCTTCTGCCTATAAAAGAGAATTCAGTGGCAATTGTTATACTTTTTTATTAATTATTCTTTACAGTCTCTCTATTCAGAAGCCAAACCAGCTACAAAATAATTTTCAAAAGCCTCTCCGGATCTCATTAAGAAAATTTTAATAAGTAAAATCTCTAGTAATTTTAAGTGCTGTTTTAAGATTTTACATAACATAGAAAGATTAGCTGATTTTGTTCCAACAGTCATTTTTCTAGGATTATTTTTAACAAAACCATACCTGGGTCATACCGGATGAGTATGAGTCTCATAAACCATCCCTGGCCTTCAGAGAACATCTATTCTTAAGTGTCAAATTTAGAAAGAGCCAAAACAAAAATCAAGAAAAGCATGAATAAGATGTGAACTTTTTTTCTATTTGTGTTCTCCTCCAACGCAGCAAAGTTTCATTATGGGAACAATATTTTGTTATCCACCAGTCAAAGCAGCAAGTACATTAAAAAGCAATCGCGCGTCATTGAACAACGATCTCACCCTCACATGAGTGGTTGCGAAGAGCCTTTTCCCATGCCTTGGGTTCTACTTGTTGAACATTCTCATCACAACAGCCATAAAATCAGATAAGATGGAAAGGAGGACAAAACTACCAAGATGGAAATACGGTCTAGAGGGCAGACAGGTCTTCTGTGTCCCCCCCACACACACACACACACGGACAGGCGGGGGAGCCCTGTAGACACTCTGCATTTCCCTCCCCAGTGGCCTTTGTCTAATTTCTCATGAACATCTTTACAGATCTTCCTAAGTAATTCAACATAAACATTCATGACATATCCATGACTCAAAGTTAAGGAATCTTCATAAAATGTTCATGGTATTGACAGAGATAAAGAACTATAAGGAAGATGAAATTCTACAAGTACTTAATTAATCACAGAAAACCAGTATTCCAAGTAGGTTTCTATTTACACTTAGGAGTTTATATTACAAAACCCAAAGATAAAATAAAATGAGAATGAGAAACCATAGAAGTATTACTAGAACAAAGCTGTTCAGAATATTTTGGATTTCAGAATAGCCCAGTAACACACAATGAGTTTTTACAAAAGGAAAAGAACAAAAAGATAAGCAAAATCTTAGTTCTCTTGAAAATGATGCAAAGGTAAATAAAGAAAACCATTATTCTTGTGTCAAATTCCAGCCATTCAGCTCATTATCTTTCCCATCTTTCCTAGCAATTGCTAGGCAAATTCAAAAGCTCAGAAAACAGAGCTTCTTTAAAACACACACACACACACACACACACACACACACACACACACACACACACCACCCTGGTGTTAAAGTAAGAAGACTCAGTGGGATATAAATACTTGCTTAACAGTTATACTGAGTATCTTCCTTCCTCATTTGCATCTCACTGCAAAGAATGAGGGTGAGGTCAATTCCAGACTAGGAAAGAGTAGCTGCAACTCTTTCACAATTCAGCTTTCACCTCATTTGTAAATCTAAATCCACAGCCAACTGTTAAAAGGAAGACAACAGGCCCCAAATGTAATCACCTATGCTAAGACCCAAGTCACCCAACAGAGACTTCACTGAAATCTGGGCTCTCCCAGAAAGGGACTCTTAGCCCAGTCCGTCAGGAATTGCCTGCTCAGCACTCGTTAGGTCATCTGCCTAACAGGCCCCAGCCACCCGCTAAAGGAAAACGACTTGCAGTAACCAATCCACTTTTTTGCCTCATATAACTTCCTTGTCCCAGCTCCCTTCTGCCTGTAAAAGTCCGTCATTTTGTATAACGTCGGTCGCAGAGCTCCTCTCTATCTGCTGGGTTGGACGCTGCCCGATTCATGAATCCTTGACTAAAACCAATGATATCTTTACAATTTACTCAGTTGAATTTTGGTTTTAAACACATTTGCTTAAACTTTACCTATCCAAAAATACGTTTTTCAAGGGCTCCTGAGTACTCACCAATATTTGCTGTCACCCCAAATGAGGATGGTTTCTGACACATCTGAAAACACAAGTAATGCTTCACCTTGTCTCATTTTGAGCAGAATACACAACTGAATTGTAATTATAAATAACTTTACCTAATTTCTAAAGCATTCAAATACTTTTTTCTTTTAAGTTTTAGTAACAACCAAACCTAACCATTCCACATAGATGGTGTTTTAGATTCATTTTTCCACAAGATCTGATGGTGGGCTTAGGGAAGAGCAAACAAGTGTGAACTAGTTTTCATTCAAGTGCTCATTTCTCTCAAGTTCTCCTGCAGGGCTGGTGAGCCCAGCTTGAATACTTCCACTTCCGGGGGCCCGCGGACCCCTGCAGTAGGTCACATACAGACAGCTTGCAGTGGCGGACTTGGCGAAAACTGGACAAATTTGATGGTATGTGAATTATATCTCAATTTAAAAAAACAACAATAAATAGCATTTACTAAATGCCTGTTATGTCCATGGGGGGGGGGTGCTTTCAAAATTTGTAATATAGTAACATGTAATCTAGTTATAATGATGACTGGTATATACCAAAAATTCTTTTATAATAACAATAAGAATAGCAGCTAATCCTTTAGTAAGCACTCACTATGTCCTAGACATAGAATCTCATTTACTCTTCACCACAAATCAGTGAGCTGGGTATTCTAATCATCCCTGTTTTATAGACGAGGTGAATAGAGTGTGGAGAATTTTAGTGATTTGACTCAACTCTCACAGCTAGAAATGGAGCTGACCGAATTCACAAACAGGTATGTCTGGCTCCAAAGTGCATGCCCGTCATCACTAAAGGACGATCAGGGAAGTAAGCGAACATACACAGAGAATCAGCTGTGAGCCGACACTACCGCTTCTGAAATACTGGTATCTCCTGCACACACGCAGGTTACAGAACACAATACACTCCGTCTGCCAAGGAATTGTCACAGAATGAAGACTCTCTGCAGACAGGAAAGTCTTCATGGAAAAGATGGATTGGATTGGGACAGGCAAAGTGAAATCATTTTTTACAGGGAAAACTAAATTAGCCAGAATGGTGAATTGATGTTGGGTATAGTAGCAGATAAGGTTTCAAAGGCCGATTTGAATCGGCCTGTGGTAGGTTTCAAATATCAGGTCAACAAATTGGGAATAGACTGTGTGTAGGCCAAGGGCAGTCGTGGAAGACTACAGGGTTTCTGCCTTTCTAGCCTCCATTTATGTCGTTGGAGGAAGGACATACGGTACAACAGTCAACACATGGGCTCCAGAGTTCAGAATAACCCGTCTGATACTCGACTCTGCCACATACTAGCTGTGTGACTATAAGAAAACTACATAAGCTGCTTCACCTTTGGTTTTCTCATCCATAAAATGAGAAAATAAAAACAGTGCTGATATTATAAGGAATAATAAGATAATGCACGTGAAAAGCCCTTAGTAAGCTGCCTGGTTCTAGAAAGCATTTGATTAATGTTAGTTGCTATTATTATCAATATTAATGAAAACGGTGTCTGGAGGGGCAAGAGCATCTGCCAAACACTTCAGAGAAGAAGGAATGGAAACCTTCAGTGTACAAGAACACAATCAATGCCTCCATTTTCTATTGCCTTGTCCAATAAATAAAAATCCAGGAGGGCAAAATAAAAGGTGGTCCACAACTCCAACCCTCTACCAGTTTTCCGTAAGCAGCTAAATCTTGCGAGGTCTGGCTTCATTTGGGAGCAATTTGGTAATCGACATGAGTCTTTCTCTCAGAAATAACTGAGACAGGTTAGAGGAGGTGAAAGGTTGATAACGTGTGTGAGGGGGATTCCTCTAGTGGAGCTGCCTCTCCAGTTTCCTGACTACAATACAAACAGAGTTTAATCAATTACTTCTTATCAAATTGAGCAATTGTGACAAGAACAGGGAACAAAGAGAGCATTTGTCGTCTAACGATAATCGTCTGTTGTAACCTGATCAACAAAGCACAGTTACTATGGGCTATTATGTGCAAATACGTAATCCTTCTTTATAATTGTATTATAATAAGATTTTCCACTGTTCCTTTTTATCTTAGAGTCGAGAGAAATATCCTATGCAATGGTTACCAGTAGCAGCTTATCTGGAAGCTTAGAACTGACTGATGAAACTGTAATTCATTTCATTTCAAAGATACAGACTGAGTTTGATTGGGGGAAGGACCGAAGTAACACATATTTGACATGTATGGTGCTGGCGTGGAGCTTGAACCACATTATCGCTTTTAGTTTTTACAACAATACTATGAAGCTGGTTTTATTACCCCCATTTCACAGAAAACCACTATCTTAGAATTTAAGGTCACAACACTAGTAAATCATGATTAAAACTCAAATATGCGATTACAAAGCTTCTGGGTGTTTCCCTACATACTCAGACAGGTTCATCATAAAATGAATGCAAGAGAGAAGAAAGTAAATTTAACTTGAACTAGAAGCTTTTAAATTTCTAAAGCTGGAGTCTGTATTTCTCTTATGATATTGCTTTTACTATTATATCCTTGTATATGGAAAATATGAGGATGAACTAAAACACCATACTGCATCTAATAGTATTATTTACAAGGCATTTGCAAATACAATGAAAAACAAAAGACTGAAGGCTAACTCCTGACAAGTGCAGTGCACAGATTAACAGTCTGCTACAGTAGAAAATGTCGTGTGGATTGAGGAGGCAGCTTCCATGATGCTAAAAATTGGCATTCTGCTCAATTTAAGAGCAATAGTAAAATAATAAAAAGGTCTTAATGCTTGTTAATAGTGGTCATAGTAGCAGCAGGTAATGCCCAGAGCATTCTCATTTCATTGATTTCAACGGGAGTTTATTTCTTTATGTTCAATCTAAAACGTTTTCCCAAAAAGTGGTCATTTCAGGTTGAAGAATTGTCAAAAAGTACCATCATTTAGAATCTCTCTCCAATATCATGAAGATCATAAAAATAGCTAAAATCCTGATGCTTTAATTACCCTTCAAATTAAGCATGAATTTAAGAAATAACATTAGTGCCTATATGACTACCCAAGGGTTTGCTTCCAGTCACACATTCTAACCCGATGACCACCTTTAGACCTAAGTGCATGTCTTCTGTGGTACATCCTTCTTATTTAAAATGTCCATTTGGGATCAAACCAAACCTTCAAATTTTCAGGTGAAGAGGGTTTTCAACTTAACCAAAGCTACATTAAGAATGAGAGGCAAAACAAGCCGTTGTCTGTAAGTTTATAAAATTGCCAGCTCCTCACTCCTTACTATGTTATCCTAATTATCCTGTCATTATAGTTCTTGAATATACATTTTCAACGTTCAAAATTGCTATAAAGCTATTGTTTTACATTCAACTTAGCATGCATTTGTGGAGAATTTTAACCATGCACTGTAATATGAGATTATGATTTATAATAGTAAAAGGACCAACACTTACGATTATTGAAATGATGGTATAGGGGAGAAATTTATTCTCTACCCTTCTTTTGGCTGGTCTAATAATTAAATTGACATATGATTAAGAGGAGAAAAACAAATTTAATTACATATGTGTGTTCCCCCACAACCCCATGAGATTCAAGGGCAAGGTTGGCAGTTGAGGCTTATATGCCATCTTGAGCTAAGGAATGGGATAAACAACTGGGGCTTCAAAAGCGAGAAGGGTAATTCACAGGATAATACAAAACATAGATCATTCAGATAAAAAGTTATCTCAGGTAATAACAGCTCTCTTTCTGGGCCAGGCCCCTTATCTAAATTCCTTCAGGGAGTTAAGGGAGAGGTAAAAGTTGAATCTGCTGGGTCTTGACTCCTTTCAGCTCAAATAGTCCACATGCCAAAATGGTATATTTTGGGGAGGTTTGTTTGAACCCTTTCAACGGTAAAACAAAAAGTTACAATAACGAGCTGAGAGTAGGAACATGTTTACATATTAGCAAATCTGTATAAATGATTAGGTAGTAAAACTGAATACAAATATTAAACATTAATAATTTGTGGAGAATTTTATTTTGTGGAGAATTTTAATTTTTGTAAATAATAATTCCTTTTGCTTCTCCTAATGGCCAAATAGTTCTTTGACACTTCACTACTTACTGGTATCTTTATTCCAAAGAGTACAAAAAAAGGCAATGAAGGAAAAACTCTAATTAGCGACCAACTGGAACTAATTAGAATGTCATTTCTAATCATCTCTGTCACATGACTAGCTAGGAGGATAAGTTAAAATTAAGAGCTAAGATAAACAAAAGTTTCAGTAATCAAATGTTTTGTCTATACTTCCAATTTTCTGTTCCCGTGTATACAGGACAGGTGCACAAATCCATGTTACAGGAAAACTGGCTCATAAGGTTGGCTAAATAAACTTAAATGTCAATGTCAAATAAAAAGTTCTAGTACAAACTTCATGAAGAATAAAATGAATCTGTTCATCTGAACTTGGAAATACGGAATCGAAGCATTAGTAACTGACTACTTTTACAATTTTGTTCACTATTAACAATCTTGTACGTTTCTTTTTGCCCTGGAAAAAAACTGAATAGCACGCTGGTCTTAATGCCAGCACGATAATATTTCAAGAGTTTAAACTTCAACCATAACATTCTTTTCCTTCCCCTTTTCTCCATTCTCCCCCCATCATCTCTATTTGTCTCTCTCTCATACACATCTCTTAAATGATTATTTTTGTCCTAAACTATTTGACATATTACATTTATATCAGATAATTAACCAAGTATATATCTTTACATACATCTTTAACCTTGACTCCAGTTCTTAGCTACATCGTTCCCTTTATACAAGGGCTGATGATATAAATGAGATATGAATGCAATATACATAGTTTTACAAAGTTTATAAATGAATCCTATGTTAGCCAATTGTAGATAATTGTTCTATTATAGTTATTGTACCTAAAAGTAATTCAATATTGCTTTAAAAAAAAATACTTTATTTTATGTTAGGGTAATATCTTACTGAAGATATTCCATTAAAAAAAATAACACCTCTGATATATATAGAGGGTAATTAACCATTATACAAGATGATATCCCAGGAGTTCTTTACTGTGAAAGAAAATAAGCTGTAAATTTGCCCAGAGCCTCTGTAAGACACATTCTAAAGCAGCCATTTTATAAAGGAGCTTCATTCACTCAAAGACAAAAAGTTCCTTTGAAAGCATGCAGTTTCTCTTTAACGCAGACTGCCTTTGCACTATTAATATGTTACCTGTGCTCCTTTCATTATTAATAGATTTGTAGAAGTGGTCTTTAATTTTATAACACCACAGAATACAAAGGGATCAGTAAGCCAATTTACGGGTATTTTGTCTTTACCCCAAGGCAGTTGAACAGAAGCAGGGTGAAGAAAATACTCCCGAGATCGGATAATAATAAAGCTTTGCATGGCAGGAAGACTGAAACCTCTGACAAATGAATACACTAAAGCCAAATGACAAGAGTCTGACAGGACATTGCAATGTTGACAGCACCACTTTTCACCTCAAAGCCCTTAGCTCAGATGACTCTTCTGAGATACTGCTGGGTCAATCAACCAAAAAATAAAACCATTTTAGGTAAATATCAACCATTTCAATTTAATCTCTTAAGTATTTCCCTCTCCTGAAACTTTAATCTATTTCCTCTAAAGAAAAGTTTCTTGGCACTTGTTGGAAAACAATAACTAAAGCAAATGATGAATCCAGAACAACATTACTACCTAAGAGGTTGATGGGAGAAATGAGACACACATACTGTGTTTTTGGTTTGTTTTTGTTACAAACAGCCTATATATGAATTAACAACAAAAAGAAAAACATGCAAAAAATCAGAATAAATTCAAAGTGAAATAACTTCCTCTTGATTTTAATGGTCAATAAAGAAATAGATAAATTTAAAATAAATAAGTCCTTCAAGCGTTTAGTAGGTATTGGTTCATTAGTTATTTTGGCAGTTGCTATGCAACGGCCTCTTCTGTAGGGCTAAAGCACATGAAATTAGCAGGTTTTTAGAAAAAGATAAATTGAATGTAAAATTAGGGAACAGCATTTGAAAAGGAAAAAGCATTAACTTATCTGTAAAAGGTTTAGTGACTTCTGCAACAGTGGTTAAACATTTTGTTTTCTACTAGCACCAAATGAGACGGTACTTTAGTACATTAATATTTTAAATTTATTTAAATGGTGATCATTATAATCACCTCTACACTCAACAGCCTAATTACTTTGAATATCTCAAATCAGCTAATTACTACTACTAACAGTGAAATCTATAGAACTCTTTTTTCTAACAAATCCGTAGTTTCAAACTATGTCACAACCCTGGTTTATACTTTAAAAAAAAATCTTAATGTAACATGAAATTAGTAAAGCTTCATGACGCTGCTTAAACTACTAGATCCCTCAAATATTTGTTCTTTAATATCAACATTTTGGAATAAAGAATTTTTTTAATAGATCGTACTGTATCAACACTATGCATAAAGAGGAGTGTTATTTAATCTGTTAGGTATGATAATGGAAACTTTTTAAAAAGGAAGAAGGCAAATAACTGAAGGGAAAGTTACTATAGACTTTCAACTGCTGTGGGGAAGAAAAGCTAGGAAGTGGAGTACAATTCTACCATTCTGAGGACGCAGTGAACATTCCCAACCCAGCCCAACCCTGCACTTGTCCCCTTCCTCATTTTTTAAATCATCTTGCAAGTTGTGTAAAGATGTGTGGTTGCCAACTGGCTATCCCCTTATTCCCCAAATCAATTCCTCCCTGCGTTTTCTTAAAGCACATTCAGCAAAGCTTCAGAGGCTAGTGAGGATTGGCTTTAATAAATGAGCTAATGAAAAGAACCGACAAATGCAATGAATATCTTCATGGAGAAGGAAGGGCCTTGCTTGTGTCTGGGTTCTGCCACAGAATACCGTGTTAGCACTTAGACAGGCAGCTTCTCATCTATTGTAAAACAACAGCATTGGACTAAATGATTGGTCGAGTCAATACTGGCTTAACCGTCCTTGACTCCACTTTGAAGCACGCTATCATGTAAGAGTTGTCTATGAAAGAATCACTCACTCTTTAAATCTGCCCAGAAGGGACACTCAATGCCAGCTAGTAGGATCTTTTCAGTGTTTCTCTTTGTGTTTTCCTATAGTAACAACATGGCTGCAGACCAAAATCAAGAATCCATTGTAAACATCTAATTGTCCAGATAAGAGTAAAAGGCCAAAAATCAGCAAGCAGTTTGTAATGGTATGCATGGCTGAAATATGAGTTTTCATGACCTTCGTTTTATTTTCAAGACCCACCAGAATTAAACATGAGTAGACACTCCAAATTGCGGAACTTGTATATTCAATCAGAGTCACATATAGAAAATGTCTCAACCTTGGTACTGTTAACATGTTGGAACGGATAATTTCTTGTTGTAGGGAGCTGTCCTATGCATTTTAAGATGTTTCGTGTCATCACTGGCCTCTGTGCACTAGATACCAGTAGTACCCAGCCTCCAAGGTTGTGACAACCCAATATTGTCCAGACATTGACAAATGTCCCCTGGGAACAAAACTGTCCTGAATTGAGAACCATGGATATATAGTAAATGAAAATTATAGTGTCTTTTTTTTTTAATCCCAAATGGACCTTTAATCGATAGACTTTTAAAAATAATTTTTATATTTTCGGGCCCTACTGATGTTGCCTTAGACCCTCCAGAAAGTTATCAATAAGTGAGTCATTGATTACTATCTGTGAACAACTTAGTTTTTACTTTGACCAGGTCTTTGCCCCCTAGATCACAACCAGAGCATTTAAATGTTCTTTTCGTTTTATAGCTTTATTGAGGTAAAATTGAGAAAAATTGTACATGTTTAAGGTATACAACTTGATGCTTTGGTATCAAATACCCTTAAAATTAGAAAATAACAAATCAGTGACTGACAAATCACCTGTGGTGTCTCATTGTTATAGGTATTGTTGATGTATCCGTATTAATTATTTGATGTAGGAATATATATTATTCGACTTCATCAGTCAGTTTTATAAAGTAGTATCCATGAATTTCAGAGATAGGAGGGTTTTAAGGAGTTTACTCAGATTTTTATGTCTCTGAAGGGGATCAGAACATGCCACCCCAAAATATGCCACTTTGACATGAGGAGTATTTTGAGCTGAAGGCAACTGAGAAACAGACATAGGAGGAGATCTCTGCCTTCTCCCTACCTGCCTAAGAGAGGGGCACAAACTTACCTTTTGTGAAGGAAATTTCTATTTGTAAAGGTGCCTGCTCTACAGCCCTTATCTACCATTAGTTTCCCCCTTAGTTTCCTAGTCACATTTGCACACTTTACCCCCCTATCAACCCCAAAGCACTTTTCCTTTTAGTCACCTCTCCACAATTTATCGCCCTTTGTTAAAATGATCTAACAACCTCTTTGGGTTTTCACTTCCATTCTGTGAAGTCTCCATTCATGTAAAAATATTAACATTGATGAAAAAAAAATGTCTTTTCTCCTGTTAATCTGCCTTTTGTCAATTTAATTCATAGCCCCCCAGACACCCAACCTGAGAGGGTACAGGAAAAGTCATCCCCTCTACATTTCTAACCTATGATTTATTGATGGACTTATCATAAAAAAAGGTGACAATTATGTTTATTCATAAATATAATACCACGGATTCATAGAGTATTGGCATGACTCGTTGAGATTATTATCTAGTTCCTGATTTACAGATGAAAAACACAAAGCCTAGTGTTTAGGCAACTGAAAAACAAAAATAAATTACATTTTTTAAAAATGAAGGGAAGATGCAAGGGAGAAAGTAGCATAGGAAGGAAGAAGAAATGAAGCCAAGAAGGAGAAAAGTGAGCCCTGTAGTGGGGAGTGGCGGGATGTGACAACGCACAGCCTCAGAAAGCACACACCCCAGTCGTGGGCTGCACATAGAACAAGAACGAGAGAAGTAATGGGTGTAGTTTTCAGCTCTGAACAAAGTCAGTGCTTCTGATTAAGGGAAATGGAGCTGGTGGAGACCTGTGAGAGCAGGTGACAGTGGACAGACAGAACCTCCCAGGGCAGTGATGGACGGAACCCCAGTTTCCAGGTTGATGTTTTATCCCACACGATTAACTTGATTTGCAGTTATTTGCTGAGGTGTGGGGTGGGAAGAAGGGTGTGTTAAGTACATTTTAAACTTATATTTGGAAAGTTTTTCTTCTGTGTTTATCCTGAGGCTTTTTAATCTAAAGGTATAACTTTAAAAATATAATAAATAAAACAGAGAAACAAAAGGGAGATCCAGTAAAACATAGTGGTTGACCTTTGGCTGCTTCGGTATACATTTTATGTTGTATTTTAAATCCGTCCAGGTATTCCAATGTGTAATTATTCAGTTTGATGTGAAAGCATTTGAACAGAAATAGGACTAGATAATATTTTAAAATTAAGAGCACAAATTATTTTCCCATTTAAACTGGCCACGTAATGAACACTATGTTTTGTTAGTACAAATAAAAATGGGTCATTGCATGAAAATCAATCCATTAGTAAAAACAGGTTTAAAAACAATTCAAATACTGAAAGTGAGTTGATTTAACTTCACTTTTTCAAGTGACATTCCAGAGAACATAGTTACTGAGTGTTTCCTATGTAGAGAGAAGGCTAAACACCGGAGGTACCAGAATGGGAAACTCAAAAAAATCCAGATTTTTTACCAAAAGACCAAAGAAAGAAAATGAAAGAAATTTCTACACATAATGAAAATAAATGTGTTCAACCCTCATTCCCCATAAAAGCACAGGTACATTGTAATCCTAGTCTGCTTTAAAATGTCTTTCATTTGAGCTTTTCTTTTCACTGCTTTTAACAGTCCCTCTTTCCCGAAGGCCTGTACCTCTGTGTAACAGATGCAGAAAACACGGCCCATAGAAGGGGAGTGGAACGCTTACTTCAGGATTCGATGAAATCACAGGTGGAATTTAGACTCATATGACGTAAAAGCTGTACAGGCCCTCGGGGGTTCTCTAACTCAGCTGCTTATGTCAAAGGCCCCAAACAAAGCTGTTCAGCGGGGAAGTTAAGATGGGAATCAGTCCTCTTGCCTCTTAAGCCAGGGCCCTACTGGAAGCAAAGGCCTGTCTTGCCTTTGGCCTGTGTACAAGACACAGTCATTCTCGGTCTTCTACTGAGCACAGCAAAACTCTTAGGGCTAAATAAGGTGGAAATCAGCTTCTTCCATCACCTTTCAGACTGGAGAAGTTCTAGGCCCGAATGGGGTCATCAGAGTGGTCTATGGTGGCTGCATTGATTCAGACTTACTATAGAATCTCAAACCAAGACCAGAAATGGATTCAGCTCTACTACCAAAACATGTGACTTAGATCAATGGTAATCTGACACCCCACACTTAATATAAAATCAGGCTTTCCTCAAAATATGATTTGGGGTAATTTATTCTTTTTATTGAGAGTATCAGACCTTAAAAAGTGTTGGGATAGGAGGGGAAGAGGCAACATTTTTTAAAAAAGCATTTACATTGAGTATTGCAGTCAGAATTTTAAATAGGCAAGAAGTTTTATTTCAAACTCACTCGTGGAATCTATAAATATATCGCTCATTTCCTGGTTGCTTAGGCCATTAAGGATCTAATCTATTTCCTGAGCTGAAACTAGCTAATGGAAAAATATTTAGAATAGTAATCATCTAGTGAGATGGGCATTTGGCATCTATTCACCCAAAACATATTCTTCGTCGTAATTCCCTTCTGTAATTTACATGGTTTTTAAAGGAATAATCTCACTTTTTACAATGAAAGGTCTTTGCCAGTGAAACATGGTAAGGCTCCCCCTTCTCTGGCCTAATGTTTTGTGAAAAACTGAATTTACCTCCTACCTCCCCTCAAGAGGAGCCATAAAGGGCCCGCATGACAAACAGACTGACAAATAAATAATAAGGAAACAATGGAAAAGTATGTCTGACTGGCTAATCCATTGGCCAAAGACTGAGACGAGGATGTTCTGATTTCGACGTGTCCTGCAAGAACTACGCACACCTTCTGACACATTGTGATCTCCCCCAATAGTCTTACCATGACAGAGCCCAGGACACATGTTATAGGTTGTCTAAAGGATGGAAAGATATTTCTTAGTTTTGATTTTATGATTATTTTATATCCCAGTGTGTCAATTGCATTATATGTGACTATTAAACGAGGCAAGGAAAGCAGAGGTGATTAAGGTCTTCATCATCTCTGTTTTGCAGTGAGGTGGGAAGAAATGGCTGCAGGAGTGGAAATCTTTGAAACGCATTAGTGGGTCAGAGGGAGAGTGAGGGCGGTCTTACATGGAGAACAGGAAGCACTTAGCTCCTTCACCTCCTCTCTCATACCTCAAGAATATCAAACCCCCTAACTCTCTGTACAAATCTCCCAACACCCTAATCTACTCAGAATGCCTGGTTACATATGACAACAAACATGTATAGAAGACAAATGAGACAAGAAATGAACTGGAATGAAATTAGGTCCTTGGCATCACTTTGGAAAAACGTGAACATGTTTTAACGGGATGCTAGCTGCTGAAATAGTTAAGTCACAGAACCCTGGTGATTTAAAATAATAGAAGTTTATTTTTGGTTTATGGAAAGTTCAACTGGCAGCAGGGTGGGGTTGGGGGTTTCTGAACTATGTTGCCATTTAGGAACTCTGATGAAGATTCTAGCATCTTCGACGTGATTTCCAATGTCACTTTGGGTGTCAACATCCAGCTGGCTCAGGAGATGGAGTGCATGGAAGCTATGTGGGAGATTTTTTTATTTTAAAACAGCCAAACCATAGTCCTTTGCCAGACTCAGTCATATGACTACACCGAACTGCAAAGGAGCCTGGGTAACGTAGTCCAGCTGCGTGAGCAGGAAGAAAGGTAAATAAGTTTGGTGAACCACTAGGCCTACCTCTGCCACAGTGTCTTTCCCCAAATATTATACTTTATCTGCAAATACCCCCAACTCTTACATCCCAGGAATGTGAATTTAAATGGTGTATTTATTCCAATGAAATTCTACTACTTAAAGCTGCCTTGCAATAAAATTTACTGTACCATACATTGCCTGTAAAAGGTAAACTTTCGTTATCATTACATACTGGCTTATTCAAAGATGAGTTCAACTACACAAACGTATATTGAAGTCTCTTTAGTTTTATTATCTCTACTTTGACCTTCAGAGTGGCTCTCTAGTTTTACATTTTCTCCATCTATTATCACTCACTGAAGGCAGACAATCGTGTGAAAGCCGTTCAAAAGGTGTGCACTGTGCTTAGGATGCAATCCAAAATCCTAAGCGAGGTCTGTGTTTCTGTAAGAATCTGCTCCTCGGCTTCATCTCCAACCTCATTTGCCAGCACAAATTTTGCTCACTCTGAACCAGCCTTTCAATTCCTTGAAAAGGTCAAACGCCTGTCTGTCCAAGGGCCTACCTACATAGTATTTCCTCTGTCCAGAGGGTTTCTGTATTTTTCTTTTTACTATGCAATATATTTTCATATAAAAGAATGTAACTGGTGTATATGACTCTTAATCACTCAAGCGCCAAGGCCCAGGGAAGCAACTAACCATCAAGGAGGGAAGGGGCTTTTCCCCAGCCCACCTACTGACAGAGAAGCCTTTCACAGGTCCTGGCTTCGTCTCCTGTACGAGGCCTGTTAAAGCCCAAGATCGAGGCCACCAGGGCTTGGCAAATACCCGAAGAACAAATACAGTTTTAGAATTCATTTACATCTCAGGATTCGAGTTTTCACAGAATTTTTAGCTTCTATAATTTTCCTTATTTTCCCACTAACTCAGCCATACATTTAAACATGTTTTTAAGTTCTTTTATCCAGAACTTTTACATGTTGTGTGCCAGAGGGAGTATACTGACATCTAGTTCACTATTTTGCCAGAAACAAAATCCTCTCTAGTGTCCTTTGCTAGTCGTCGCCAGCGGGCTAGCTGCTATTAATCAATATGGCACCACCTCAGAAAGCTGTCCGGGATCCTCACTTCCCAATCTCAGCCAGCTTCTTACGATTTTCTCTCTTGTAACAAACTTCTCTTTCCCTTTGAACCTCGATCCCACTTTTGATTATACATTGTTTTTGTGTTATCTGTCCCTTCCATTATCCTGTAAGCTCCAGGAGGGCAGGAGGCTTGTTTGTTGTGCTTATTACTGAATAGACTGTCTTGCTAGCTCAACATGAGGACACAGTAGGTGCACAAGAAATCTTAAGTACTTACTGAACAAAAGAACGAGTGCGTGACATTTAATATAATCATATGGAGTCGGAGTAGTTTTAAATCCTGTAAGTGACCAATAAACACTGTCAATATTAAACAACTTATAAATATGGACTGCCTTCAAATACTATGCAGTGTAGTATAAGATGAATACAAAACTAAACAAAACAAAAAACAAAACCATGGTGAGTATAAGAGAGGCAGAAAAGCACAGACTGGAACCAGACTGCCTGGATTCAAATTTTGGTCCTGTCACTTATTAGCCAAGGGACCTTTATGGAAACCTAACCATTGTGTGTCTGTTTTCTATCTATAAAATTGGGTCAATAAGAGATGTGAAGGGGGTGATTAAATGATAAACATGCCAGGCACCCAAGGAAGCAGGATATCATTGTGGTTGTGGCTGTTATTGCAAAGTGAATGTTAACCAGTGGGCCTTCAAACAGAAAAGGCAAGTTGCATAGACTCAAAGCGGAAAATACGCAGGAGCAGCAAGCTGTCAAAGGGACCTGAGTTGCAGAAGTGCCAGCAAGAGGCAGGAACGCACATCTGAGAGAGGCAGGAAGGAGCTGGCTGCGTGGGCCCCCTGCCAGCCTGCAGACACCACTGACACGGTGGCCAGGGGAGAAGAGGCTGTGGAGAGAGCCTGAGATGGGCCTGCCATCTCTTCTGCACATGCTCAGAGCACGCAGTTCACGCGATCCGTCACCAGCTCTCTGGGGGAAGGATGTCTCTGGATCTGATTTCAGGTTCAGTTCACCGGAAATAGTTGGGAACACCAGCCAAGCAGACAAGATGAGGTCATGTGCCTTTTGACAGCAGCGAGTGTTTCTGGGCACCAAAGTCAAGTTCTGCCTAGTTCCGCAGTTTTCCTAATAAATGAAGGACTCTGCTCATGGATCCTATTTTTCAAGACAAAATACTAGATCTTTCCCATTTTCTGTGTTTCTTTTTTTTTCAACTGCATTTTTCTTCAAATACTGAGAATATATTATACACTCTCCTGTCATGTGCTCATTCCCCACCACCAGATCCTGGATCCATCTATGACAAAGTCATTAGAGTTTGGATCTTGTGTTGTTGCACTGACTACAGGTCTGATTATTTTATAACAGATAATGTTTTACCCTTTTTTCTAGATGTAAAACCAGTTCTTTTTTTAGGCACCCTGAGACCATCTACCAATGGCCCTCATGAAAAATTTATATTTAGATGAGTTTAGCTACAGCACCTCTATTAAGACTCTAAAGTTACATTTGTTGGGATAAAATGACTCAAGCTGAACCCCGAGATGAATGAAAATAAAAGCAGATGAACTAGATCCAACGAAAGAGTCTGCCTACAGCAAAGAACTGAACAGCTGGGCTAGAATCACGGCGTGAGCTTTCATTTGGTTCCACCATATTTTTAATTGCTCAATGACAGAAAGAATATCAGATTGTCCTTTCTTTAAACAGGGTGGATTCATGCTTATCTTCAGAAAAAATGTAGGATATTTATCTTGAAAAACCAATCACCACAGTCAATCTTAGCTTCCTATTGAAATAAGAATATGTCAATCTAAAGGTTAGCAACTGTTCTACTTTGGCCAAGAAAGTAGGTATTTTAGAAGATTCAGACGAGTCTTTAAGTCTTTGATTGATTGCAATATGTGCTATTGTTCTAAGAATGTGTTCACTTTCATCTTGGCAAATGTATTCTTTTCTTCTCCCAGTGATTTATAACATCGAAACCGTTCTTTTTAAAGTCAACATTGTTTGAAAAATAACACACATCACAACTGAAAGATACCAAAATATTGTAAAAATAAAAATAGAATTAAATAAACATTTAATTGGGTTTCCCCCTCAAATCGCCTATAAATTCTTAATAACTATGAGGTAGAAAACTTAAAATACTTTAAGCTTCCCCTGAACTCTGGAAACCCAACTTTCTGATGTATGATAAAAGTCAATATCATAGGCTAGATTTTACTTGTAATTAGAGTAATTCTACTCAAGTTTTATTAACAATTATAAGCAACTATTGCTTCTGATATCAAGGTACCTAAACTGATGTGATGCTGGTTTCCTCACTTCGCTTGTTTTGTGAATGTGGTTTTTTTTGGTTTCTTTGTTTTTTTAAATTGAAAAAGCAACATCAGCTCATGGTAACATAAACTGTATAGAAGGATATTATTAAAAATATTAATAAATGAAAGTAATTATTATTAAGTGGCAAGACAGTCTCCTTGCCACTCAAAACTCTCAGCTCTCTCCTCATAGACCAAGTTATGCTTTCTGGGTACTGAAACATAAATTTGCCAGTCTAGCTTCCCAAAGGGGTGATGCCTGATCTGGGTCTTAAAGGGTGAGTAGGGGTTTGCTTGGTCCCGTAACTGCGACAGGAATTGATAAAAACATGTAGCCAGTGCTTCCCACGTATGCTTAGCTTTGTTCATTCTTACGACTTCGTTGTCCATGCGTATTAGCTTCATTTCATGACAAGCAACCTCATACTGGAGGAGATCAAGCAGCTTTTTCAGGATCACTCAGTCAGTAAGAACTGGAGGCAGAATTCACAGCTAGACTTGTAGACCTGCAAAGGCTCTGCCTTTTCCAGGCCGTCCACAGGGGCAAGTGTTCCAGGCAGAAGGGACAAGCTGTGACCAAGCCAGGAAGGGGTGTGACATATTGGTGTGAAAGGAGCAGATGTGTGCCAAACTGAGGGGTGTGGGGTTTATCCTGCAGGTAACCGGGGGCCAGCAGTCTCTCTGAGGAGAGGAGTGATACAATGAGGCTGGTTTGCCTAGCAGACAACTGCGGTGAGAGTGTGCGGAGGAAACCAGAGAAGACAAAAACTAAAGCTAGAGAGACCAGCTGGTCTGAGGCAGCTCTAACAGTCCAGACAAGCAACGTCAGGGGCCTGAAACAATGAATTCTGCAGGCTCTAAGATTCTATTATATGAATGATTTTCTTCAAATACTTTTCCTCATGGGGGTAATGTCTGCCATCTGACTTCTTAAACAATGGTCATCCTAAAATTTGGAAAGTAAACTATGTCCTTATGTCCCATATAGTATTGAAATTATGTTATTGCTTAAAATACTTATTCCATTATAATAGAATATAGACTTTTTTTCTGTCGATGGACATCCTGCTAAGACATAACTTATTGACTTGCAGAACTCACTGCTTCTCTTGTAGGAAGCAGGGGAGTCAGGGAGATTGTGGCTTAGATACGATGTGATACAATATAAAGGTAGGACTATAATGAAGTAAATGCAAGGTGACCGACCAGGACAGGGTAGAAGGTAAATTAGAACTGTTAACAAGCTACCATACATGCCAGAGGAAATCCCGTGCCACCCAAGTGGGCTGATGGAAATGGAAGGTGAAACTGTAAGGAAAAATAGGAGCTTTTCACATAATATTAGCGTTTAGGAGAAAAATGGAGACGTTGGGTGTGCAAACAAACAGGGGACTGCCATGTGTTATCAGATGTTGAAGATACAGCTCTTGGCTGCCAAGTAAGATTCTTGTCTGAAGAGAACCTTTTCAGAGAAATTGGCATTCTGTTGACCATGATGAAAAAGACATTATTATGGGCTGGACTGTATGCCCCCAAATTCATATGTTGAAGCCCTGACTCCAAGCATAACATAACTGTGTTTGGGGACAGGGCCTTTAAAGAGGTAAATAAGTTAAAATGGGGCCATTAGGGTGGGTCCGAATCCAATATGGCCGGAGGTTAGGAGCTAGACTACACCGTGGGAAGGCCCTGTGAGGACACAGTGAGAGGGCGGCCATCCGCAAGACACGGAGAGGGCCCTTGGGGGAAACCAAACCTGCAGACACTTTGAGCTTGGACTTTGTGTCTACAGAACTGGCATTTGCACTCCAGGATTCCTCCCCAACACCACCATCATCATCGTCTTCATCATCATCACCCCACCATCCCCACCACCACCAAGCATCATAAAAGAACAAGTATTTGAAAGAAACCCTGTGAACTACATATTATAGTGCTGTGGGTCGGAAGTGATACAGGCAGCGAAAAGGGGAAATTCTTGACATTCTGGATGAGAGAAATAGCTCCCTCCCTCAGGTGGGAGCAACAGGAAGTCCCCAAGCCGGAGAAATTGACAGGAAGAAGGAATTGCTCGTTCAATCACAACTCTCAACTACAGCAAGAAATGTAATTTTCCACTCAGCAGTTTGTTTGCCGTTAAATGGAGCTTCAGAAAACTTGACAAACAGCAGCTGTTAAAGTTTTTCACTATCTTTTTTGGGTTGCTATTCTCATTTACATGTGGTTTTCACCATTTCCAAAGAAAAGATTGTTTTTGCAGGGTGGGAGGGGGGAGGCGACAAAAGGGCGTAACAGTAAAGTAAGTTAAGTTCTCCAGACTGTTGATTACACTTGGTTATTTGGCAGCTAAATGCATCGGAGAGACAGGAATATGAATAACTAAGTAAATATAATGTAATTATACTTTATACTCCCCAGAGGAGAGGGCATATGAAACAGCTGTGCTCGAAGTGTTTGGAATACAAAGCCCCCCGGATCCAGTGGCCCAGCCTTCCTAAGCTCACCTATTCTAAACACCTAGGACACTTACATTTATTTTTATCACTACCTAGAAAAACAAAATTAAATGATTTCCAGTGAGCAGCAACAAGGGCAGAGAGAAACATCGTATCTATTTTCTTGTCTACATCAGATCTCCAAACACAATCGTGAAGCACATTTTAAATATAATCTTTAATATGAATTCAAATACTAAAAAAAAATTCAAAGAACTGTATATCTCACAAAGAGCTGAGGGAAAAATATTTACTACCATGGTTTTCAAACAGTAAGGACAAGTTCTAACTTCAGTCTCCAATACAGATACACACAAATCATAACAACTGGATAAAAGGTAATTGGCAAAACACTGCAGAAAGGTATATGAAATATGAAAACTCCCATTTAAGAGCACAACTGTTAGTCTTACTAAGACCTTAGAAAACTGCTGAGAATGAATGAGTTGCAGGGGAAATACTTAAAGTTTGAAGGGAGAGAAACTATCAGTTAAAACAGCATTTCCGAAGTGTTCTTTTGCTGTTAATTCTACGTGGAAAACTCTGATGATGACACTGCACCAAGTGTGGAATGCATGGAAGGGCATAAAGCTTTATTCCAATGATCTAGTCTCTTTTTTCCTAAAAAAAAGAGATGCCCATGTACAAATCAATTATTGTATCCATTTATCTTATTTTGGGGGGAGGAAGCATTGAAGAATTTAATGACTTATATGGATTAGTTCATGAGACGATACCCAGTAAGTTAATTTTAAAATGTCTACATGGCTATCTGCTTAATTGAAGGAACATGACTGGTAGAAGTAGGTGGAATGGTAGACTAAAATGGCAGAAGTAAATAAAGGAGACACGTTTGTTTCTACATGAAGGAACAGCCAGCAAAGTTGAGCCTTCTGTGTGACGGCTGCCTGGGGCCCGGGCATCTGGAACTCTGTTAGCAACGGTCTCCGAGCAGGTCCAGCGTCCACAGGCTCCCTGCTCCTCCCAACTCCTGACCCATGAGAGGCGAGATCCAATGGCAGGCTCCCTGTGTGCAGATTCTCAATTCCCTCCTCACCAAATGGCACCCTCCCTTTCCCCATCTATTCTTTGCTCAGTCCCTCCTGCTGTAATGGAAGAGAGGCCCATTCTGCCTGCTTATCCTGTACCTCCCTGGAGGCCTGTCTCTGAGGATATCTTCCCCTTTCTGTATCAAATCCTCAACTTTTCTCTTTTTATGGGCCTTTGCTTCTTACATGAAGATGGCGTGCTCTGGTCCCTAGATCTCAACCCTCCTCATTCTGAGCTGTTGGCACATTCGGCTTCGCCCAGGTTCTTAAATGTATCTCACTCCCTCCCATCTCACAGTGATTGCACAGGAGCTTCCCTCGGTCTGGAATGTTTTATAATCAATCTCAGTTCAACAACGCGTTCCCTAAACCACTGTGTCAAAGTCAGGTTCCTTTGCTCTTTGCCCTCATATATCCTTACATCCCTTCTGAGCATTTATCACACTTTATAATTGTACATTTATTAAGGTAATGAACATTTCCCACACATCAGTGTCAACTCCATGAGCTCGGAGAGCATATCTGCTTTTGTTCAATGTCTATTCCCTGGGTTTAGCACAGTGCCTGGCATATATTATGTGCTCAGTGAAGACTGATTCATTGAGCTTTTTTAGCATTTAGACGCTTCCTTCCCATCCTCCCAAACTCCACTTCATCCTCGTGTCTATTTACCTCCTCCTCTCTTGTACTTATTCTCTGTCTTGCTGGCTGCCTCCTCCTCCCCCCACTTTCTCCCCATAATAACCCTCTTACAGGAGTTGCTTCATTTTTCTTTCTCCATTTAATCACCTTCCCACTTATTCCTTGAATCACTGGCTTTTATACTTCATTCCCCACGGAAGGAAGCTGTTCTCACCAAGGCCATTAAGGAAGGATCTCTTTATCTTTAACTATTGCACAGTGACCACTTCCCGCCCTTCAGTACCTTACGTAACCTTTAAGCATCATTGACACTTTTTAATTTTTTCCTTCTTTAAACCAGATACCTTTCCCCTTAATGTTTACGGGTCACAGGCTTTGGGGTTCCTTCCTGCCTTCTCAGTCTCCCTGGTTCTATTCCTCAGCCCATCTTTCATGTGAATGCATCTGTCCTCAACCCTTCCCTCTGCTCCTTTATGAGAATTCATACACTGTCATGGGTTCAATACTGACGACATTCAAACGTCTACTTTGAGCTCAGATCTCACTTCAATATCCACTTGCCTACATGAGATTTCTAGGCACTTGGATGTGAATTTGTGGATATACACAACAAACTTAACATGTTCAACACATAACTCATTATCTTCCATCCCTGTAATTTGTTCTCCTTTGTTTGTTTGTTCCCTTTCTCAGTGCGATTACCACCAAGTTGCCTAACTAAGAATCCTGAATGTCATCACCGGCTCTCTTTCCATTCCCTAGTGCTCACATTTAATCACTAATAGCTGTTGATTCTCTCTCTTGAATATCTCTGGAATCTGTCCACATCTCTTCAGCCCAGAGCAAATAATCTGGTCATCTCTAACCTGGATTACTGCAATCATCCCTGAATTGGTCTGTTTCTAATACGTAATCTTACCCCTTTCAATCCAGTCTCCGCACAGCAGCCAGAACGATCTTTCTAAAACATACACTGATCATTTCTGTCTCCTATTTAAAACCCCTCAATGCCCCCAGAATAACTCACCATGGCTTCCGTGGCTCTGCCCCAGCCGTCTGGCTCCTGCTTTCTCCTTTAGCCTTCTATTCACTCCCCTCATTGCCTGGTCTTGGATGGTTCCGTATTTCTTTTTACCTCTAGGACTCTGCATAGTCTTTGCATAAAACACCCTTCCCTCTGCCTCCACACACTCCTGAACGTCTCCTTGAGGTCTCACCTGAACTCTTACTTCCTCTGAGAAGTTCTCTTGCATAGATCCTGGCACACTCAATAAATGACCTTTCCTTCCTGATTCCCTTGTTTTAGTTTAATGTCAGATTTTGCAGTTTTAATTTTGCTCAAGCTATTTTACTAATAGAATAGGCTGATTTATATTTTAAATATTCTTTCATGAAGCTCTACCAATGGAATATTTTAAGTAATGTGACGAATTTTGCTACCAAAGAGGTCCATTATAAATGTGGTATTTGCAACATTATTCCAAATGAAAATCAACTTAAAAAACAGGAAAAAAAAGACTTGCTTCCCAGTCTTTGGAGAATAAGTTTACATGTCCATAGAGCTAGGGTATGTAGAGTACTCTAACTTAGACTACAGACGTTTTACTCTTCTGTAATAAAAAGTCCTGTAAATAAAAAGTTCCTCTTTTTATTTTTATCAGAGTAATGCCAGCTAAATGAATCCCAATATGATAAAAAGTTTTGAATTTTAAATCTTTCATCATCTACATATACAGCACCTATCTGAACCATACGGAGGCATAAAATACTGAATTAAATCACATACAATGTCTAATATCTGATGGCTTTTGACCAACAAGAATGATAATTTCATCAATTCAACCTAAAACAATATATGTGGTATTGAATAAAAATATATAGGAAAAAAAGGCAATCAATCAGATCGTAATAATCATAAAGGTTACGTATATATGCACTTGAATATATATATCCTATTTATGAATTCTTATGTGCTATAGAAATATCAGTTTGCTTATTAATAAGCTTAAGATTGTCCGACAACACAGAGGCTAATTTTTTTTTTTTTTTGAGTCACTGGGTACCCTTTAAAAAGCCAATGGAAGCTACAATTGTCTCACCAGGAAAAACTAAGTGCTCATATGCTTATATAAAGAAATTCAAATTTCTACTGATTCAGAGTCCATGAAGCCAAGATTCAAGTTTAAGAAACTATACAACAGCAGAATTTTTAACTATAACAATTGAATAATGATATTCAACAAAAGCTGACTCCCTGGGAAAGTGCAGGATAATTCTATATTAAGTAACCAAATGACTTTTTGGAGTAAAATCTGATGGGTCAACATATTTTCTGATTTTAGCCTGGCTGAAACCATGGGAACAGGAGGAGATAGAATAATTTAAAATAATGTTAGTTAAATTAGACAAAAATAAACACCAAAAGATGTTCTTGATATCTATCCAATCCAACATGGTTGGATTAATACATCCTGTTGGTACACACACAGAAATAAACCATATAGAGAGCTAACAAGTTAAATTTTACCTGCAACTGTTGCATGTATTTTAAAACCAGTCAGTTCACTGAAATAACTGATCATCTGGTTCCTTAAAGTTAGAGGAAATGATTCATATTGTTGGGTAATTAAATGAGAACATGTCCATTCAGAGAAGACCATACAAAACCATACAAAAAATTCTAACCATACAAAAAATTCTATACAAAAAATTCTAACTTTGAAAATAATTAAAATACAAAAAAGAATTATTACTTTTGAGAGAAATTTTAACTTTAATCTTAAACAGACATTGTGAGTTCAACATTTCATGCCTGTAGTCAGTCACCTGTGTCCGTGAGTGCTCTGTCTAACGTATAGCCTTGGTCAGTAAATCCATCATTACCTACAATTGCCAGTTGTCAGTGCATACTGCTATAATGATGGCAAGATGACTCACATCCTCACCACACCCCCACTTCCATTATTCAGTGTAACACCTCATCCTCTACAACCTCTCAGCTGCAAGATATCAGAGTGGAGGCGGGGGAGGTGTTGTGAACAGTGGGATATGCCTGAGTGTTTTTTCAAAACTGCAAGTCATTGGGAAACTGATGTAGTAGGTTGGGACTAGCTTTTCAGTTTGGGGATTTTTCTTAGGAGGAGGGGAGAAGTTTAAAATGAAATAGGATATAATACAGTAGAAGAGGAAACATTAGAGTGCTTCATATATTGTGAGGGTATCTCTTCAGATATGTGTATGTGTGGTGTGTGTGTGTGTGTGTGTGTGTGTGTGTAAGTATGTATGTATGTATATATGGTCAAGTTCTTGACATAAAAGGTATTTTAAAATGTAGGTCTCAGTTTAAACATTTTTTTAAACCTTTAGGTTGGAGACCTACGATCTAGTCCTAGCACAAACCCTGAATGCTGTACTATTTACCTCTTCCTTCTCTCAGTTTCATCTCACATGTGCCTCACAGTCATGCTATACATTAAGATAATGTCCTATGATACAAAACCAATATATAAAAATCTGTTGCATTTCTATACACTAATAACAAACTATGAGAAAGAGAAATTTTTTAAAAATCCCATTTACAATTGCATCAAAAAGAATAAAATATCTTGGAATAAATTTAATCAAGCAAATGAAAGATCTGTACACTGAAAACTATAAGACATTAATGAAAGAAATTAAAGAAGACACAAATAAATGGAAAGATATTTCATGCTCATGGATTGAAAGAATTCATGTTGTTAAAATGTCTATACTACCCAAAGCAATCTATAGATTCAATGCAATTCCTATCAAAATTCCAATGGCATTTTTAAAAGAAATAGAACAAACAATTCTAAAATCTGTATGGAACCACAAATAGGCAAAGCAATCATAAGAAAGAACAAAGCTAGAGGCATCACGCTCCCTCATTTGAAACTATATTACAAAGCCATAGTAACCAACACAGTATGGCATTGGCATAAAAACAGATACACAAATCAATGAAACAGAACAGAGCCCAGAAATGAACCCATGCATATACAGTCCATTAATTTATGACAAAAAACGTGGAAAGGATAGTATCCTCAATAAGCGGTGTTGGGGAAACAGGGCAGCCAAATGCAAAACAATGAAACTGGACCCCTATCTTACACCAGACACAAAAATTAACTCAAAATGGATTAAAGTCTTGAATGTAATACCTCAAACCATAAAACTCCCAGAAGAAAACATAGGCAGTAAGTTCCTTGATGTTGGTCTTGGCAATAATTTTTTGGATTTGACACCAAAAGCAAAGGTAACAAAAGCAACATAAACAAGTGGGACTAGATCAAGCTAAAACGCTTCTGCACAGCAAAGGAAACCATCAACAAAATGAAAAGGCAGCCTACTGAATGGGAGAAAATATTTCCAAATCATGTATCTGATAAGGGTTAATATCCAAAATATATGAAGAACTCATACAACTCAGTAGGGAAAAAATCCAATTCAAAAAGGAGTAGAGGACCTGAATAGGCATTTTTCCAAACAGGACATACAGATGGCCAACAGGTACATGACATGAGAAGATGCTCAACATCACTAATCATCAGGGAAATGCAAATCACAACCACCATGAGATACCACCTCACACCTGTTACAATGGGTGTTATCAAAAAGACAAGAAATAAATGTTGGCACAGATGTGGAGAAATGGGAACCCTTGTGCACTATTGGTGAGAATGTAAATTGGTGCAGCCACTGTGGAAAACAATATAGAAGCTCCTCAAAAAATATGATCCAGCAATTCCACTTCTGAGTAGCTATCCAAAGAAAACGAAAACACTAACTCAAAAAGATATACATGTATATTTAGCATATATATGAATATATATATATGATTCTAACTGAATGATTCTAACTGAATCATATATATATTCATATATATGCTAACATATTATTCAGTCAGAAAAAAAGAATGAAATCTTGCGATTTGCAACAACATGGGTGGACCCTGAGGGTATTATGCTAAGTGAAATAAGTCAGACAGAAAAAATAAATACCATATGATCTAACTCATATGTGGAATCTAAAAATAACAACAAACAAGAGTTTGTGGATACGTAGAGAACAGATTGGTGGTTACCCAAGGTGGTGTGTGGGGCAGGGGCAAAATGAATGAAGGGGGTCAAAAGGTACAAATTCCCACTTATAAAATGGATAAGTCATGAGAATGTAATGTACAGCATGGTGACTATAGTTAACTATACTGTATTGTATATTTGAAAGTAGCTAGGAGAGTGGATCTTGAAAGTTCTCCCCCCAAAAAATTTGTAATTATGTATGTGACAGATAGAAACTGGATTTATTGTCATGATCATTTTGCATTATATACAAATATTGAATCATTATGCTGTCTACCTGAAACTAACATAAAAAGCTTCTGCACAGCTATTATACCTTAATAAAAAAATGGTGTCCTGTGGCACTGTTTTAAATATCTAAGAAACAGATACGCTATTTAGATAATGAAAAAAAAAAACAAAACCCTAAAAACTAACAAAACAAAATAACAACCCTATTATCACTTTTAAAATATTTATATCTATCCATTCACGGCCAAATAAATCACTCTGGTTGCACATAGTTCTTTCATTCCAGGAACAGTTCATTCAGATCATACTTTGGACTAATGTTCTATGTTTCTACATCTCCCAGATCCCATGTCTCTGGCTTGACAATTGTTAGTTACCTCCATCCTCTGAGAAATTTCATAAAATACACTGGGAAAATCTTCGCCTGTAAATTTCATATTTTGGGTTGCTTTCCCTGGATTTTTCATTCTCAATAATTTTACAGTGCTATGAGATTTCCCTGGGAAACACTTAACTTTCCACCTTACTTGTACCTCTTAACTTTCTACTCTTTTAGTCTTAGAAATGAATGTTTTATTTTAACAGATTCCTACAGCATTGCCCCAGTTTATAGTACTTTTCTCTGACAGCTCTGGAACAATCAGCCGGCTGAAGGCTATCTATCAAATGTGCCACCTACAAAAATCAATCAAAGCCACCATGACCACTGGAATGTATTTTCAAAGTCTACAGATAAATGTGCCCACACTTAGTCATTCGGCTCAGCCAAATAAAGTAATCAGATCTGAAGGCTTTAAAAGTTTGCTTTTCAGGATGAAGAATTCAAAGGTCTATCTTTCCTAATAGCTTTGGAAAATGACCTCTTTGTGTATATAGAGTTCATTTCAAAGACAATAAATTTTTTTTCTTCTCAGTTATTTACTTTCAGTATTGAATTGTACTTTTTATGATTTCACTGATATGTGGTATATAAACCAAAACAACAAAAGAACAAGACAAACAAATGAGAAACAGAAACTCATAGACACAGACAATGGTTTGGTGGTTGCCAGAGGGTAAGGGGGGTGGGGGGTGGGGGGTGGGGGGTGGGAGATGTGGGTAAGGGGGATCGAATATATGGTGATGGAAGGAGAACTGACTCTGGGTGATGAACACACAACGGGATTTATAGATGATGTAATACAGAATTGTACACCTGAAATCTATGTAATTTTACTAACAACTGTCACCTCAATAAATTTAATAAAAAAAAAAAAAAAAAAAAAAAGAATTGTACTTTTTAACATTTAGAATTTACTTTAAGGTAATTTAAAATGTAATACACAAGTGTCACACCAAAAAAGTGTTACAGTGGGTGTGGTGCTTAAATGCAGTCTATGGCAGAGCACATTTTAAGTAATGAGCTTCATAAGTCGATGGCAACTCTTTTTTCTAATTGCTCAGTCCACCATCTGTGGAATCAGCTTGACTCGTCTTTTCTTCTCACCCCCATTTTGAATATATCACGATTTCCTGTTGGTTGTCTTTCAAAATACAATCTGGGTTCCAGCCACCTTCACCACTGCTCCACCTCCATCCTCACTGTTATCCCCCTAGTTCAGTCTATCACCGTTCCTCAATGGGTTACTGCAAAACCCTGTCTGATCTCACTACTTCTACTCCTACCTACCTATAGCCTGTTCTCAACACAGTAGGCAGTGCGATCCTTTTAAACATCTGACGATCAGATCACACTTGCCCTCAAAACACTGCAAGGGCTACTCACGACATTCCAAGTAAAGCCTAACTCCTTACAACGGCCTATTATCTCCCGGCTCCTTAAACTCTCTAACTTCCTCTTCTGTCGCTCTCAGGTTCATTCACCTCACTGCAGCTACCTAGGTCTGTCTGCTGCTCCTCAAATCCACTGGACACGCACCAGCCTCAGGGCCTTTGAACTAGATGTTGCTTCTGCTGGAACGCCGTGCCCCACGCCCCCACCCCGTGACACTAGACATGTCCATGACTGACACATCTCCACCTTCTCGGTGAGGTCAACTCTGACTATCTAATAACAACAGGAACTTTCCCTCTCCCCACCAATCCCATCTTGCTTATTTATCCTTACTTTTTCTTTTTCCATTGCTATTTATCACCTTCTAACACATTAAATATATTCTTTATTATTTAATTGTTTATTGTCTGTTTCCTTATGTCAGACTGGAAGGTCCATAAGACAAATTTATTTGTTTAGAAAAGAAATTTATATCCATGTCATGATTGGGTGAGAAGAGTCCCTAGTATATTCCTGAGGTACAAGAATTAACATCAGTAAATTGGTTCCAATTTTTTAAAAAATGTGATCTCTCACCTTGACACCAAACTTCCTGGATAGAGATTTCTATTTCAAATTATTTTATAAAATGTGTTTGCTTTAATCAGATATATGATAAGGAGCAATGGATCCATAGACATTTGGCAGGTGTGGGGTGGGAATGGGGAGATAGAGGCTCAAAGCTTTCCAATCCCCTTAGAGGAAGGAAAGCACTGTGTAAGCAGGGTTTTCTTGCTTTGTCCTAGCGCATCTCAAAACAGATGGCAGAAGCTAAATGCTAAGTCTGCTGCCATGGAAACCATTATCACAGCAGTCCATTCTAGAGCCCCACCTATACAATAAATGTTTGTCTTCCTATTATTACAATCAAAAACTGCCAAGTCTCATTCTAAATCCTACTACTAAGTACAGCTACTATACACCTACCAGCCTGACAAAAGTCTCAGAGAGACCAGTGTTTAAGGCATACACAATGTCACCTTAAACATAGTCAAAATCCAGCAACGTATAGGGAGAGGGTTTTACATAAATTGCCACGTTATGATGAATTCAAGATCCACTTTTATTATATATAAGTTCATGAATCTTACCTTAATATTGCAAGCCTGCTCCATCAATCTTCTTGCATTTTCCTCTGCCCTGTATCTCTTTGGAAGCTGAACTCTGAAGAACTTTAAAGCACCTTCAAAATCAGCCTGCAGAAGGTCTTCCTTTGAGGTCTGAAAAATAATCACCAAGAATCTTCATTACGTTTTGACCTGCCTTCAGGACAAATACACTGAAAAAAGTTGTTCTATTTCCTGAATGCGCTTTTACAGCTAATATCTAGGTTAGTTCTAAAAATGTTTAGAAAGAGATTTCTAACTTCTTTACTATAAATTGAAATAATTCATCATATATCCTAGAAGTAATATAAGACTTAATTAACAGGCTAATATATTTCATTTATAATACCTGAAGATTTGAATGGTAGATCCTGGCAGAGCTAACGACGTTAGAGCTCTGAGAGAAGAAAAATGCCAGAAAAGTAAAAAAAAAAAAAAAAGGGAATTCTGGCACTAATCTGTGACTTTGGCATTTGAAGGGTACTATTCCAAAGCTGGTTAAAGACTAGACAGTGCAATCAAAGCACATCAGAGTTACATGATAAACACCCAATTGGAGGATGGCTTTCCAGCAACTCTTGTGATGAAAATAAGAAATTGATCCCACACGTTAAAGAATGCTGTGAAAAAGTAAATGAAGCAAACCCCTTAACTACTGAACTTCTTTTGAAAACTACTGTTTGCAACATTTACTTCTTTAAGAAATAACAACCACTTAGAAATGTGTATATGCATGCACAGAAAAAGACTGAAAATAAATGAAATAAAATGTTTCTCTGGGTAGTGGTATCATGGTTTGGTATTTTTTCTTTATATTTTGTTTTATTTTCTGCAGTGAAGATTTTAGTAAACAACTCTAAGCAATTTTTGGCAAACGCCACGATACAAATGATAGATTCAGGCAGACTCAGTACACATAAGTAAACCAAAAAGAAATGAGATGTTCTGCTACTTATCAAACACTGTAGTAATAAAAATTAAAAAAAACCCAAAACCAAAAAAAAACCACGGTAGCTAGAAGTCATGGAACTACGCACTAGTTCAAAACACTACTTTATTTCAATTCAGAGATAAACTTGATTAGCATTCAAGACTGCATTGAAAGAGTATAAGGAAGTCAGAGAAATGTCTGCTCTTTGTAGGGCCTGAGTTGTCATCCCCACTCTGGTCCAAGCCATTGTGTGTCTCAGGTGAGCTGCTGTGGTAGCCTCCCAACTGGTCTCCCTGTTTCCTCTCTGGCTCCCTCAATCCACTCTCCTCATAGCACGGATGACACTCTTCCAGATCATGTCACACTTCTGTGTAAAGCCCTCCCGTCGTTCCTACTGTGCTCAGAATAAAATCCAAACTTTTTACCGTTGCTACAGGACCCTTCCTGATCTCTGCTCCTGCCTCACCTTCCCCTCCATCCTCATCTCGACCCATGTCCCCCTTTGTTCTCAAGCTCCAGGCACACTGGCATCTTTCTGTGTTGTGCTCACACCAGGTTCACCGCTAACTGAAGGCTACTGCCTTGCTGTTCTCTCTGCCTGGAATAGTCTTCTCCCAGGTCTTCATAAGGATAGCAACGTTCTGTGATCTAGATTTTAGTGCAAATGTAAGATCTGAGTGAGGCCTTTTCTGAGCACTTAAACTTTTCCCCTCAGCCCATTAAGTAATTTCCTACCAAGTCATTCCCTACTTCTACATCTGTTTTCCTCCTACGGAAAGGGACCTTGTCTGCCTTGTTCATTGCTGTATCCAGTCACACAGTGACAAGAGGAATATAGGAGGGCCTCAATTAAAATGTACTGAATGAATGAATTCTCCTTCCATTTCTCTCTCAATGTGTGTGTGCTGCACGTGTGTGTATATGTGTGTGTATGCATGTGTACACAGACACACACACAGCACACACACCCAGAGAGGAGAAAAATTCTGAGATGTTCTAAATTAAATTACAGCGGCTGGAGAGTGAGAGAGACGGGAATAATTAACCTGTTACTAGCTGGGGGCCAGCTATCAAGACTGCTTACATTCCTGAGTGTATGGTGCAACTCTGAATTAATTTCCAGGAGGTTATTTCAAAGATTATCTAGCGAGAATAGGCAGGTACCTCTGCTTCCTGCTTACGTGTAAACTTTGCTGACTGTTGCCCACCACCACTCCTAAAAAGCAAACTCTTCTTCCGTATGGACTCTGCGTCTATCCCACAACCAGCCCCACTTCACATTCTCCCACCCCCTTTTTCTGTAGCCAATGTAAATTCTTTGAAAAAAAGCTTATATCTTTCTCCACACTACTTGACTCATTAAAAAAGGCAGTCAACCCAGGACGGCGGCCATGTTGCTTTTCCCAGCTGGCGCTGCTGCTGGTGGTTTAGACTTCGTGTCTGAGGACCGGGCCTTTTCATTCTTGTCAGGAACGGCCCAATAAACCCGTTCTTTTAAAATGATTTTCACCCGTAGAAGTTAAAATTTTTGTTTACACACACACACACACACACACACACACGTAATATTTTTTCTCTCTTCTAAATGGGAACATGTAAAATAGAATAATATATTAATTCATACCCCAAGCATTTTCACAAGGGCGCTAGGTTGGTTCAACTTTAGATCCACAAACTAGTAATCAGGAAATAGAGGTAGGCTAACAGTGGCAGTGAAAAAAGAAACAAGCCTAAGTACATTTCAGATTTATTTCCTCCCTCCTCAATATATAGACATGATAGCAAGAAAAGTGGTGGAGAGAATGTTCAGCATGATATAGTGCTATCAACTCACCTCAACTTACTTGGAAGAGGTAGTTACTAGAAACCACTTCAGCCCAAAAGGGGGCCTCTCCAACTAAAACACCAACTGCTGATTCCCTGGGAAAGCATCCAGCTACCAGTCATACCAGATACACAGCATTGCTAGCCTTCCTTTTTCACCCGTAATACCGGTTCTGGTGATTAGTTCTCCCATGATTGTTGGGAAAATGCAAGACAGGCTGTTTATGGAATTTGTAGGAAACAGGATTAGCAGCTTTCCTCACTACTCAAAAGCCTCCGAGGGCACCTCTTCTATTTTCCATGTAACTAACCTCTAGTTACTGGTATCAGATGCCCACAATGGTGGGGAGCAGACTCCTGCTTGCAGGCAGCAGCATAGTTACCTAAATAATTTCTAATGCTGCCCAAGGCCTAATTTCAAATTCAGCCTCTGAGTTCATACAAAAGCAGAACGATTAGGATTAAACATGAGGAATCATATATCCTGTGACATTTGACCTCTGGTCGGGGTGGCAATGGAGATAGAGATGATGTTTGAAGGAGGCTGTAGTCTCAGGGGAGGGGCAGTAAGGGGCGCCCCATCCGGGCGGGGCTGAAGCCTAACTCAGGACGAGTGTCTGGAAACCGGAACGCAGGGTGTCCTACGACTGTCCTTTCCCAGACACTATTGGTGTTAATGATCTTCCATTGCTCAACTCAGGGAAACCCAGAAAGAAAGCAGCTCTGTCCCATCACGGCGCAGGGAGGCTCATGGAGAGGAAAGTGTGGGAAAATGGGAGATTTCGAACACGAGGAGAGTAGAAGTTGTTCCTCTTTCTCCAAATTTCACACACAAGAGTGTGAACTCTGACTGTGTCAGTGCTGATAGCATTTTGAGTGTGTTTTTCCCACTGAAAAATTCAGTGCAAGAGTATCACGTTTTAAAGTGATTTTTTTTTTTTTAAAGGAGGCAGGGTGGGTGGAAAGGAACAGTTCTGACATTTGAGGGTTAGCTCTAGATGCTTCTATGTCAAACTTCTAACTCTTCTTGAATGATAAATCTTTCTTTAAGAGCCTCTGATAAGCAGCAAATTCTAAGTTAGGTTATGTTAGGGGATTATTTGGGGGGGAAAAATCTAGGCATGGTTTTCTTTCTCATCTGCAGTGTTTTTTCCACAAATGCCTTTTTCCTCATTTAGTTATATATAGTGTCTACCAGGATTTCTCTTCAGTTGAGAAATATTTTTGGAGGTCTGAGAATTAATTGGAAGCACAGGCTTTTGAAGAAGGAAACATTACTTAGCTGGTATCTAGGATACCTGTATCTCTTCTTTTGGTATTTTAATTTCACCAAAGAAGCATGTATTTAGTGAGTCTGCACATAGAATTTATGCCTTGTGGTAATATGTAAAATGAAGTACTTGTACCTGATTCATTCAATGGAAATTGTTCTTTATCTTTGAAGGATAATAAGCAAAAGTTCCAAATGTACTTGGTGTTCTAGCAGGTTGAGGGTCCCTCTGTGAATTAGGGAGCAACAAATAGGGCTCAGAGTCCAAATCTACAACGCTGTCTGGGTTAACCTTTTATTTGATCAGTTCATTAAGAAAGTTAATTTGTCTTATATGAAAAGACTACTGGCATCTTTCAAGTAAAATTAGGTATTTGTATGTGTTAACCCACACAATTCATGTTTAAAACAAGACTAAAACCTAAACTTCAGCGCTGGCCCTCTTGACTGGTAATGGAAAGGTCTCAAGATTGCATGTGGCAGGATTCCTCTTAGGACCACCCCGTACAGACTGGCCATCGATCCCATGCCATTAGCCAGTCCGATAAGACATGGCTGAACAACTGTACTTCCCCCGGTACACATGCTAAACTTTGAGCAGTAACTCATTGGATATCTGACCCCAACTCACAGCCATGTCTTTCTTAATTGTTAATTACAGGGCATGTGATTCCCCAAAATGTTGAGTACCCCAGTTCTCTCAATACTCTTATAAGTGCAACTCTGTATAACAAAGTTAGAAATTTCCAGATGGCTCCATGGACAACTCAGCATATACTTTTCACAAGTAATGCAGGTGGCATTATGACCTAGACTCTGAACATTAGAGCGCAAGACCACCCGAGAGGTGTACTTCCTCAGATACCTAACTGGGAAACCAGGCCAACTTTGCACAGTTGCAACATACAGATATTCGTGACCTCCCTAAGACCTGAATCTTGGGAACCCAGCTCCCTGTGGATTTTACTGTTGATAATTTGTTTTAAACTAGAGACAATTTAAATTCATCCCCTAATGCAGATTTGAATATGAGAGACATTCTTCTTTATCAATTTATGTTGTCCTTCAAAACACTGAAAATGTAAATGCTAAAGAGAGGCAGCACCAGGTTACTGGAAAGTTACCAGGGAAGCCCTCGCGACACAAAGTTAGGTAGTCTTTAAGAAAATGGAAATGTATTAGGCCAAAACTGATTCCTCCGAGAGATGCAGAGAATTTGTTGCAATATATTTTAGTACTTCTTAGTGTCAAAGCTCCTGAAATAACATAGTTTTTACTTCACTTAAAGAATTTTACTTTACTTAAAATGTTTTCACTTAAAAATAAATTAAAAACCCTTTCTAACAGAACCATGAACCTTCAGTTTTTTCCTTTATGAGGAAAAAATATGATTCAGGGAAACAAAATCCAACTGAGCATTGATGACCTTATCTGGGCATTAAAACATATGTATTGAGCTCTTTTTATTTCTTTCTTAAATAACAAAAGAACTAAATTTCTCAAAAATACGGCCCTCCTCCTTATAATCATATGCTGGTCATTGCACCTGACTTCATCTTGCAACAATAAACAGACTTTCTTCAGGGTGAGAAATCCCTTATGTACATGGTGACCTAACATGTCTGTTATGATTGAGCAGGAGAGATTATATTTGCATGCAAATACATATGTGAAGATTGAATTAGTAATGGTAAAGATAAGCATAAACAAAAATGAGCGATACTGGAGGGAGACATGTGAGAGGAAAGAGTTAAATTCAGTCAAGTCAATATTGCACTTTTGAAGAGAGTCAAATATGAGAGAACCATAAGGAGGGAACAGTCTGAAATGCTAATAAACTCCATTGTATAAAATAGACAAAGCTAAATTAGTCTTGTTCAATTCTCAAAGAATGGTATCGGGCTACTGTAGACCAATTACATTATAGAACAGTTGCTAGGTACAGTTCTCAAACCACTAAAAAGAAGCCCTGTACCAGTGATTGTGGGTATTTAATTTTAACCCTTGGCAGGAAGTGAGGAAGGCTGATTTTTCTCTTGTTCAGGAAATCAAAAAACAAGCAAGCCAGACTTCCCAGATTCACAGCACAACAGCTTTAAGCTGCTTCATAGATACACAGTTTGAACATTCCAGTAGAGAAATCTACAATTTCCCACCCAAGCATTTTTAGGGGGTAAAATTCCCTATCCAAGGGGAAAAAAAAAAGTGAAATTGGCAATCAAATGGGGAGTTTAGAAATCCAACCACGGGGATCTACATAAGTAGCAATATGGTCTGTTGTAAAATTTAACCCTTTGGAGACATAAAGTACAGAATGGCTACATCAAGCACTTGAGCATTTTGCTTCATTGCTGAGCCTAGCCAGCCCGAAAACCATTCTTTTGACTGGAAGATAGTGCTACTAATGTGGCCCTGGGCTGTGGGAGAAGAGCCACCATCTCTCCTCTAGCACATTAAGGAGTGGCAAGGACCAGGCTGGGGTAGAGCCCCAGGGTCGAGGCCACCCGGCATTTCCTTCTCAGTTGAGGGGGAGAGAAGGGGAAGAAAACAGGAGACTGCAAGCTCTCTCAGGATACAAGGAATTCTCACAGAGGGGGGCAGATTCCTGACAAATGCAGTTCAATGAAAAGCAGTCTCACCGCCAGAAGCCGAGGCACAAACAGACGGTGCCCCATCCCCAGAAGTTCCAGCACCCGACACGCATACTCATTCACCAGCTTGCTCCTCTCGTCGCGCATGTCCTGGGACTTCCTGACAGGAGGTGTGAGCTTGGCAGCTGGGGCTGGGCAGGGCACCCCTTCTTCCATGAGCAGTAGGTAGGTGTCCAGAATGAGGAAGCTGGATCTCTCATCCACAATTTTAAGAAGTGCGGTGGGAGGGGAGCCAGGCTTAGGGCTCCCCAGGAGCACACACACGCCAGTCTGTGCTGGGAATTGTCAGCTAACGTCTCCACAAGAAAAACATTTTGGCCAAATTATCCCAAGTGCACGAGCCCCAAAGTAAGACTGGAAAATGAAATCAAACACTGATCTAAATGAAAAACAGCAAAAGCAACCGAATGCAAGAAAATGGCCAAGAGTGATGTAGGAGAGTTCAGATACATGCATGAAAATGTACCAGCTGCTCAGAAGGGTCGAGTGTGTGTGTGTGTACAATGTCTGCGTGTGTGCGCGCGTGTGCGTGTGTGTGCGTGAGCAGACAGCAGCAGCAGCCAGGAAGCCAGGGCAGTTGGGAAGCTGCAAGGAGAAAAGGATGAGCTCATTGCAATCCTTGATTCGTGACAAGCAGCGCTGCTGCCACCGCTGCCTCTCGCTGTGCATCAGTAATGAAGGGGTCGGGAAGGACGGGGAGGGGAGCGGAGAGGCAGGTGAATGAGCATGCAGTGTCTCGGGGGAGAATGCCGTAATGAGAAGCCAATGGCGAGCCGCTGGACAGATGCGCTTCCCCTCCCAGGCCCCCTTCGATCAGCTAGTCTGACAGCGTATGCTGGTGAATCCTAAACCCACACACAGATGAACTAGCATCTCCTGACACGGGAAGCTCACAGAAAAATCAGACAGCCTGCTAGCTACAAGGCTGACCTTTATTCACTCGTGCTTTCTAATAATGATAATAGATAATGATAAGTCTGATTTTATACTGTGTATTTAAAGCGGAAGGCTCCAATTCTTGTTAGATTACTGAAATCTCTACTGAAGAGAGGTTTAGGGCAAAATGATCGAGTATGGGCACAGGAGAGCAAGGACCACGCATCCAAGAAATGACACACCCTCAAGTTGAAGTGTTTATGCAATAGTGACGACGTTTTGCAACGCGAGGCTAGACGGAAGTGTTTCAGCATTCTGGGAAGGCTAGCCACAATTAAAAGGGAGATTTTTATCAGTTGCACAATATGATAAAAGCTACACACAATAATAATATTAAGAGTGTACATTTAAGGAACTACTGAAGTTGAGATTTTCAAAGCCAAAATGACTTTCTTAAGCCATAGACCTTGATAAACAGTTAATTGCTCAAAACATTGTTTTGACATTCTCTGGTCAAATCAATCCTTCCTGAGTAATAATATAACTGAGAACTGTCCACAGTTTACAAATTTTACAACTTAGTATTAAAGTGTTACATTAATTTACTTCATGTGAATAACCAGTTGTAGGCTAATGAAAGCAAAAGGACACGATCAACTTTGGGGCAGTTTCTTAACTTCGGCCCAACAATTAACCAATATGTGCTTAGCATCTCGGGGAGGCAGTTCTGCAGCCGGCCTGTGAAACCAGACCCATTCCTCCATGGGAGACACAGCCTGGTGTAAAGAGAGACAGGCCTGAGAGAGCCAGAGGAAGTTCCTTCTGAGTCTTAGTTTCCTGCTCTGACAGATAAAAGTTACAGATCTCTGCAGGTAATAAAATAGAAACATATTTATCAGCATATCTCTGTGATCTTGGTTAAAAAAGTATGACTGATTATGGAATTGGGTTAAAGGGAAATATTGCCTTCCTTAACAGAATCTTGTTTGGTTTCTTATTTGAATACCTCAGAAAAACAAAACTTTTTCTTTGGTTAAATATTTAAAGTATTAACAAAATATCGTAAATAAGATGTCTATATATTGTTATCAAGCCTTTATTTCTTCCCAAAACAATTTCTTTAAAAACTCTACAAAGTACAGATTTTAATGCCTAGCACGGAGTGGGCTCTACATAACGAGTAAGTTCCTCATTCTTTCTAGGAAGTCATGGAGAAGAGGAGAAAGGGTGTACAATGCATTGTGTTCATCTGGGTTCGGGTTCAGAAAGACAAGAAGGACTTGGGATGTGTTAACATCAGAAAGAGAGTTAGCGAAACATTGAGATGGACATTCCTGTGAGACCAAGTGCCTCTTCAGTCCATGCTTAAGATTTAGACACTTTAATAATACATAGAAAACGATGACAGTCTTTGCCAACTAGGAGAGGTAAAGATGCAAAACCTTAATTCTCTAGCTATCTCTTCCTTTGTCTGATAGACAAAAGACGAACCCTAATAATTCACTACGTTCCTACGATCCCACAAACAAGTCAAATAAAGGTGACACATGAGTAGTGTCGGTAGCTTGGGACCGTACAGTCCCACACAACTCACTCTGCCATTCACGTCTTGATTCTGCTCAACACTGTGCTACGTCCTTCTGGGGACAGAAACATACATCAGATGCTGCTTCTAACTTTATGGATTATTCAAGCTACTTGAAGAAAAGGCTAAACTGAACTGTACTGAGACTGAGCATACGAGTCACGTCGCAGGGAAATGAGTCTCATTAGTTTACAGTTGGAACTCACACTGAAGAATTAGAGTAAAACTAAAAGAAAACACGTAATTAACTGACACTGTGGTGGGTAGTTCAGGTAACGACAAGTCTATAGGAATTCAAAGAAAGAAAGGAAAAAGTTTCCTGTAAAAGATTATAGACTTACCGAGTTTTTTAGGTGTGTTCTGACCTCTTGGGAGACTTAAGGCATAACAACCTTAAATGAGAATTTTGTTTTGTTTCGTTTTTAAAAGAAGAGAGAAGTTTCCTCCACCAAAAGTAATGTAAGAACATTCTGAATAGTCATGGCAGCATCACCGTTACCTTAACACCTGACCCTGTGATTGGATTCTAGTGCAACGCCTTTGTCAAGGCAAGAACTTCCACAGTCTCTTTGAGAATTGGTCATTTTGCCTGGGCTTCCATTTCTTTATTGACAAGTAGCTCAAAAGGCTGCCTATTTTATTACTGGACAGTTATATTTGTTTAAAAAGGACTCTGTACAGTAAGCCTGAAATCTGAAACTCCCCGTCACTGGATTGGCTTTTAGAGTTTATAGCACAGAGTAAGTCTACTGTTTCTCATGTGATGCTAAGGAAAATATTTGAAGACAGTCTTAATTTCCTTTTTTTCCCAAGATAATCATCCCTGCTGCTAACTGGGCCTCCTATGAGCTGGTTTCTGGACCATTCTACACTGTTCACAATCCTACCTCCTGCCCCAAGGACATGTTTTTTTTTTTGGCCAGCGTCCCTCAATGAAGTACCACCCACACTGAAAAGGATACTCTAGATACGATAACAGAATCATAAATAATGTGATGTTGTTAGATGCTAGCAAACATCAGTCTAATATGTGTATCCTATTGATGAAAAGGCTGAGGCAGCAGATAAGTAAGCTGCTCACGATCATAAAACTTGTCTGAGGAAGAGCCAGGAAGCCAGGCTCGCAGACCACAGGTGCCCAGCCAGAAACTCACCAACTTCTGCACCATCACGTGGGCAGGAGTAGTAGCCCATTGAAACGCTATCTTACCAGGAAGACTGCCCCACCACGTCATTCCATGTGGACTTGGTCTGGAGCCTATGCTCACCATCCGGCATGGAAGAAGCTAAGAGTCTTCGATTTGAGTTGAGAGGGGGCTTCCAGACGCCTGCCTTGACAATAGTCACTCTAAACACAGATGTGCTTATAATAATAACTGAGCAGCACCTCTTCCTCAATCAGTTAGAGAGGCTACATCCTTGGCACAATGTCTACACATGGGCAGCCTTCCCGAAGCCATGTTGGCGGTGCAGGTTTGACAATGAAATGATGTCTCACTTAATCCATCCGCTGGGCAGAGTGTGCAGGGCTCGCCTTCATTTCCAAGCGGAAGCAGAAGGCACATGAGAGAGGGAGCTGGGGCCTCCCCTTTAATTTCAAATCGATCAGATTAAAACGATGACTTGTAGAATCTCAACGACTCCTTGGTCCTCTCCAGCTACATCTGCATTTTACTTTTTATTTGCGTGTGTGTGTTGTCATTGTTGCTACAAATAATGAGGTGCTGTACTCATCGTGGTAAGTTGTAAATTGCCTCTGCCTCCTTCTTCTCATCCATCTCCAGTTCTCTATTAAATTTGCTATCTCTGGCATCTTATGTTACACAGAATGCTAGGTGTGGTTTAACAGCTGTCTCTGTGAAAAATAATATGTTCAGTGGAGGAGTTATATGGCTCAGCCCATGTTTAGCAAGTGAATTTGTTTCCCCAAAATGAATATGTCAAGAGGGGGACAGTCATTCATTCATTTATTTATTTAGAATAGACAAGTCCGTTTTCTGAAATAAATATGGTGATAGATTGTACAGCCATGCCATTTCCCCCCCCCCCACCAACCCTGCCTGCCCCCCACTCCCTCACTCATCCATCGTTTCAAATGGATTCAGTAGAATTTCCGAAGTAGCGAAATAAATGAGAGTGGAGGTGATTTTCCCTCTGCTTTCACTGGAGGTGATCAGCTCCCTCTCCACCTCCCTTACAAGTTCAGCACTTGAATCCCTAGTATTGCCACAGGCTGTCTTACAGGACGATAGTAACAAGTGAACAAGTGGATACGGGTCTTTCCTGCCTGGGGGGCTCCTTTACCTACCTCACACTCATGCTTGTTCCAAGCAGGGCTTAACAAAGCAACTTACACATTGCAAACTCTTGATAAATATTTAAGGGACTAAAGGAATCAGTAATAACAGCTACCATTTCGTCAGTGTTTATAAAGGTCAGGAACTATGCTAAGGCCTTAGTGTACGCATAACTGCCTTTAATCTGAACAAGCAATTAAGCCCACTTTACATAGGAGGCACCCGAGCCTAGAAAAGCTAAGTGATTTGCCCAAGATCGTGTAGCTTGGAAGTGGTAAGCGCAATGACAATTTTTTGGATAACTACTCATCTGATATCTAAGTATCTAATCAGGATTATTTGAACCAACGAAGGAGGTAGAGTTAAACAAGCTATACCTAGAGGCTAATCAATAGTCCAGTGGAAACAGCGGATTTACACGGTTATGTCACTATGAACATAGAGGGACTAAAGTGTCTTGGGTTCCAAAAGAAAAGACAAAAACAAATGTGGAGCAAAACCTTATGCTCAAAGAGCAGTATCTGCACCCTGGTGATCTTATCCACACCCTCCTTGATTATTGCTATTGAACAACCCAGCCATGAGGCCAGCCTCTCCCTCTCTCCAGAGCTCTTCCCTGGACATAAGCAGCGTCATACACAGCTGAGTCTCAGCACGTGCAACGTCACCACTTCTTCCCCACTCAGTTCCTCCTCTGATGCTGCCTACCCTGGCTGACAGTATCCTCATCTACCCAGTTACCCCAACACACACCTGGGTGTCATCCTAGAGGCCTCCTTTTACCTTCCTCTGCCCCCCACCCATCACTCAAGCCTGGTTGGGTCAACTTCCTCACTGTCTCTCAAACTATCTCCTCTTTGTTCCCATCTCTTGATTGGAGATCAGCCCTCAGTGTATATGCTGGGACGTCCACCATCCACAATACTCAAATCACTGGACGTTCCCTGCACATAGCAGCCGGTAACTAACTGCGTGCTTCCAGGTCTCTGTTCCTGCTTCCTCCTTTTTTAAAACTGGATTCTCCTCTAATTCACTCACCTTTTCCTAATTTGTCAGAATTCAACTCTGATATCACCTCCTGCAGGAATGAGTCCCTCAGTCCCAGCATTGGGGTACACAGCCCCGTTTGCTCTCTTTCCACCCATGCTGTCTCTCTCAGAGCACCTGCAGGCTTATACTTAAATGAGTTGCACTGAAATCTATTCTTAGAGCCCCTCTCGTCTGCTAAGACGCTTAGAGATGGGTATCATGAATTCTTCTTTATGTCCTAAAAACCGGGCAGAGGCAGTTACTCGACAGCTAGTGGTTGCCCCGTAACTGCTTGTCGAAATGGTTCAGCATTCAAAATGGAGAATATGATTATTACCCATGGAAGCAATAAGCATTTCTCTGATTAGAGATACTGGTGCTTTAAAATTTCTGAGCCTTTTCAATTTTCTTCCCTCTTTCTGGAATGTTTTCCTTCAAAAATTTTAATAACCCTTCAACATTTTGTCATGGAAAGAACAAAAGCTGAGATATCAGAGAGACCTGGGTTTAAAACCCAGATTGGATGCCCAGTAGCTGTGTGACTTCGGGAAACTGAACCTCTTGAGTCTCCGTTTTCATGAAGAAAATGAGGTTTAGAATAGTAATCTTATGAAGTTGCTAATGCTAGAAACATCTGTGACATTGGTAGCTTGGCAAACTGGGATGATAGTCAGATATTAACTAATAGGGAAAGCACTGGGTCTAGGAGAAGACGAAGGACGGATGGAGTTAGCAAGGCATATGTGGCGATCTGTCGGAGGTGCTCCGTGGGCCATGGGAAATATAAGTCTGGAGCCAAGGGGTGGCTTTAGAAAGCATGGGTAGTCATGGCCAGATGAATTCTGGAAACGAATGGGGAAAACTAGGGAAAATATAAGAGCCACGAAGAGACATTCTCAAAGTACGTCTTGATAGTCTTCAATTATCCCAGTGGTGATTTAATAACAGTTGCATAATTCCATGTTAGGGAACAACCCCACCCCCACCCCCACCAGACAGCATGTTCCTTAAGGGGAGGCAATGTGTTCGCTTCCCTTACCAGTATGTTCCCAGCATCCATACAGTGACTACAGAAGGAGCGCCTATAATGCTCACCAATGGGCTATCTAATCATTTGCTTGAAATTTGGTGGCCTACAGAGTGATGTGAGAATACAAATTCCTAATGCAAAAGTGCTGAGATGGGGGAAAGAAGAAAACCTCACACATTCCTGTAGTGGTCCAGACGTTGTGCCATCCACTTCCATTCACAATATCATTTCAGTCCTGCGATATGTTAGCGTAAAATCATTGCTAAAATAAATGATTTGATCACGGTTTTCAAAATCAGTTTGCTCTGTCTCTACATCCTTGACTTCTCACTTCCCCTCAGCCTTCCAAATTCAGTGTCTCTACAAGTCCTGTCAGCCCTAGCTATAAAATTCTCTTGATTTTGTCTTCTTTTTCCATCTTTGCTGTCACTACCTTGGTCCAAGCTACCATCATTTCCTGTTTGTCCTACAGAAATAACGTCCTAACTAGTCCATGTTTCTACTCTCTCTTTAAAATCCACGTCCACATACTAGAATTCCTCAATCAGTGTATTAAAACTACAAATCAGATCTAATGTCTTCCTGCTTAGAACTTAGACTGGTTTCCCATTATACTAAATGCTTTGCTACGGCTTCTGTCTCTATAGATCTGAGCCTACAGAGCTCTCTGACCATACCTCCTTCCTCTCTACAACCTGCTCACTAGGCTCCAGTCACACTGGCCTCCTTTCTCTTTCAAATATGAAAAGCTTCTTCACCTCAGGCCCTTTGCACTTGCTGTTCCCTCTGATCTTCATTTGGCTGGCTCCCCTGCATCCCGCAACTCCAAAGTTATTTTGCTCACAGAGCTTTCTCTTTCCGTCTTATGTAACGGCGGGCAGTAACATATTAGATTTTCATGTCTCATTTCTTTCATGACATCTATCTACTTGAAATTGTTTACTTCTTTCTTATGTATTCTCTCATTCTCCAATTAGAAAATATCAGGAAAAGGCTCACAGAGAAGAAGAGAGAACTATAAAAATCTTTATCAGCAAGTAATTAGTGAAAACAAACATAAAATTAGATTCTTGTCTCAGCTTCTTCCATTCACTCCTTCATTCGTTCATTTTTACTTTAAAAGATTACTAGGGCTTTTTAAACAAAACTTTTTTTCTTACTAGGCCTTTTTAATATCTTTTCTTTTGCAACCAGAAGTCAACTAAAGTGACCATTGACATTTACAAATGTAATATGTATTGCTTCATCTCTCTCTGAGAGATCCCACAAGGTCACAGCACAGCAACTTGTGGGTCTGCGAGGGATGGATTTAGTTGCTCTCATGAAGCAGATGGAGAGTACGCTTAGCTTATAGTCTTTTTCTTCTCAGTTATTACATGTTCGGATGGCAAATCGGTTATTTTATCTCAACTTTATAAATAAAGAAACTGAATTAAAAAGTCATACTGGTATTTAAAAATTAGAAAATTTAAGAGCATATTAAAATACATCCTTCATGAATGCCAGGTTGTTTTTTTCCCTCTGAACCTATGTTTATACACATTAAAGAAACAAACCATACTCCAGCTAAATAGGTCTACCTGCAGTAATGCCGTGATGAATACCAAATGTTATGCTTCAAAGAAGGCTACTATTAATCTATAACCATCGTAAAGACTGGCCACAGGAAAATGCAGAGCCCATTTTAAACATGCAAGTTGCTGAGTCATTGTGGTTTTTGGTAAAGAAGAGAGAGGCTTCTCTATTGAAAAGCAAAGATATGATAATATTGTTTTTTTAAAGTATCCTGCAAGCTTTAGATAATATATGCTATATAACTGTCAACTATTTTAGAAAGGAGAAGGAAATGAACAACACAAAACAACCAGAAACAGCCCTCCCACCCAGTGGGGATAGAGAGGAATAAATAAATTGGGGTAGAGGGCGAAAGAGGAAATATTCAATTCTCTGTGCACATGCCATGAGCCCAGAGCTGTGCCTAGTGCTAGGTGGAATACAAAACTAGCACATAATGGGGTCTCTATCCTCAGTGGCATTATAGACTTTATGGCGGAGACAAGACACAACATGGGGACAATTAGGGGACCCACATAACAGTGTAGAATAATGTGCCTAGTAGGTACATTGGATGCCAGATTATGGTGAAAATGGAATGCCAGACGATGGGCTTCACTGGACAAAAGACAGGTAAGTAATAAATGAAGACAATTCTTTAGAAAGGCTAATCTGGTAGCAGAGGCAGGGGAGTTAAGAGAGGAAGAGACTGAAGGGAGACGAGTCATAGAGCTCTTGCAGCAAGCCAGATGGGAGAGAATGAGAGCCTGGCCCTGTGTGGTTGCCATGGAAACAGAAGGCTTGCTTCTGAGACGCATCGTGAGGGAAAAACAGCTCTTTGTTATCTTTCTATAACTTTCCAAGTACATGTGGCTTATTATGTCTCCCTTTATATAATTCATTGATGCAAAACTGCCAGAGATCATATTCTTCACCAAGTCAGGGGAGGAAATGGAACGTCCCCTGATACGTGGACATGGTAGCTCTCAGAGTTGCTGCCTTTGAGGCACAAAGTTTGGTTAACAGATCAGCTGGTTTGTCACTTTCTCTGAAAGCCTAATTATTAATGGAGCTCAAACCATAATACATTAAGCGGAACCAAGCAGAGGTTGATCTGGTAGCACTCTTCAATTGCCTAGGGACACCCTGGTTTTCACTAATAAGTGAGAAATACGTGAGAAGTATGTGAGATCTAATAAGCTGCCTTCTCTACAAAACACACTTTAGATGCAGCACCTTTCCTTAAACTTGAAGAGAGAACATGACACGGAAGTTTTTAAGAGGATGAGAAAGAGAGATTAAAAAAATAAAAGTGGAGAATAGCAGTGACTCTTTTTTTAAAAAATATTTTTTCTTTCAATTTTATTAGTTTCTTTTATTAAAAAATTTTTTTCTTTCAATTTTATTAGTTTCAGATGTATAAAGCAACATAATAGGTAGCCATTTACACCCCTTACAAAGTGATAGCCCCTCTCCTCCAAGCTACTACCCCTGACATCTTATATCACTGTTACAATACCATTGACTATCACTCCACCTTCCGTGACCACATATATATTTAATTATAGTTGACATTCAATATTATTCTACTTCAGCTTCAGGTGCAGTAGTGACTCTTAGTATTCATCATCTGACACATCCAAAAGTCCCCAAGTCCCCCAAAAGCATCTGGGAAATGCTGCTCAGTTTGCCCGTCCCTTCCCATCTCTATTGGTACAGTCTGGTTCAAGAAGCCTTTGCTAGATGAGGGTAAACGGGGTCAAATACAGGGTGATGGAAGGAAAACTGACTCTGGGTGGTGAACACACAATGTAATATATAGATGATGTACTCCAGACTTGTACACTTGAAACCTATGTGATTTTACTAATCATTGTCACCCCAATAAATTTTAATTTAAAAAAAGTCTTCGCAATTTCTCCCCTTCACTATTCTAATAGTCTCCTAACTACTCACCATACTTATTACCAGTCTCTTCACATTCAGTCTCTCTCTCTCTCACTCTCTCCAGAACTATCTTCCCAAAACACCATACCTGATGACCACATAACTGTTGGGAGGTACCTGCTGGCCCACAGGTTCAAAGGTTAGCACACAACCCTAACCAGAAGACACCCTTCCGACAATCTAGACCTATCCTACCTTTCCAATTACATCTGTCCCCTTCACACCTCATGTGTGATCTTTTCACAGAGCTTCCCAAACATACCGTATTTTATGATGACTGTTCCTCACATACGTTGTTCTCATTGCCTAAAACATCATTCCTTGTGTCCTCCTGCTAATTTTTCAAGACTCAAATGTCCTTTTCTCTTTCAATTATCCCTGCCATTACCTCCGTCCTCTGCCTTTGCATCCACCCTGCTTGTTCATGACCATACAATAACTCTTCTTTGGCAATTATTTGTATACCTGTCCCCCTCACCTCTCTGTGAACCACTGGAGATGGACTACAGCACACTCATCTTTGCATCTTCACTACCAAGACTTCTAGTCACTGGGGTCACAGATCGTTTAAATAAATATTGAGTAAATGAGGAAATGACTGACGTTCAAATGAAGAGATGAGTTATAAATAGAATTAAAACATGGGCTTAATTTTTTAAAAGTCATATATTAAAGTCATGTATGGTAAGTGTGTTTCTCTTTTAATGTCTAAATTACTAAGAAGAAAGGTCAAAATGAAAGCAAGTACGACGTTTATAGATTTCTAAAAGTAGAGAGGGAAAATACTGGCACATAATGTCAAAGTCACAGGAAAATAAATGAAACTCAATGTTATTTTCCAGGATGTTAACTAAACTTGAGCTGGGGAGCACAGGGGCTCTCGTCATCAGGCAGGTTAGTGCTCTGGCAGTGGATTCTTGGACCCAGCTACTTTGCGGGATGGATACAAATGAAGCCCGGAAGTTATTGTTTTAGTTTGGATTTTGATATGTAAAATATATTGGGGGAGGGGAGTATTAAATAAAACAATATTTTCTATTTCAAGTGGAATCAAAGTATAAGTGTTAATTAAAGTAGTAACTTATTTGGCCATAAGTAATAAGTATTGCAAAATAAAATCATTTAAGTTCTCAAAGATTTCTAAACAATGCCCACACGCACCTGAACTAATATTAATGTAAAATATACCTTTAAAAAAACCATCTGATTGACAGGTTTATTTGTCCAAGAGCGCAGATGCTCAGCATTTACTAATAACAGGATTAAAGTCAAACTCAAGAAAATGACACGGAAATCACTGTGGTAAATGGAAGACACTTCCATATGTCTCCCCTACCAGCTATTACATTTAGAGAAGATACAAACTACAAGTAAATGGGTAAGATGTTTGAAATGGAATTAGCTGGGCTAGATAAACACATTAACCAAAGAATTAAGTTCCAGTTTCCATTTGTTTTATATTTACATATACAGCTGACCCTGAACAAGACGGGTTTGAACTGCACAGGTCTACTTATACGGGGATTTTTTCCAATAAATACATACAGGAGGTAAATGTATTTTCTCTTCTTTATTATTTTCTTAACACGTGCTTTTCTCTAGCTTACTTTATTGTAAGAACATGGTATATAATATGTATAGCATACAAAAATATGTGTTAATTGACTGTTTATGTTATCAGTAAGACTTTGAGTCAACAGTCAGCTATTAGTAGTTCAGTTTCGGGGGAGTCAAAACTTATACGTGGATTTTAGACAGTTTTTTAAGCTGGACTTGAAAAACATGTAGATTTAGAAGGGCTGAAAGGCTATTCCCATAAGAAAGCAGACAAGCCCAAGATGCATGCGGTTAATCTAGTTCACTTCCGATTTAGATGGAGCAGAGATACATGATGAGGTTAGAACCATCCATGTAAATAGGGTTTGGAGGGTTGTCAGGCCGAATCTAAGGTATATGACGTCAATTTTCAATCTTTAGGAGTCAGTGAATTTCTAGTAAATACAGGACAAAAGAGATGGAACTGTCCGAGGCTGTACTTAACACTGATCATTTTAATTGAGGGAAATTTTAATCAGGGCATGTCATGCAAGTAAAAAAAATTAATTTCAGAAACATGGACTTTTGAATTCAAAGGAAAAGAGTTTTATGCCTACATAATCTATGTGCAAAGATCTGTATTTACTGTATAAACAATTAACAAATATTCATCAAGAGAAGCAAGGGTTAGTGTGGTTTCTTTTTCTCCAATATTAAACTTTAAAACAAAGCATGGATCTTTAGGGAAAAATCGAAACTACCTCAAATATTGCTTTAGATGGGATGCAATCTACTGAAATGCAACAGCTGGAAAAAGGATGGGGTTAATCCTCCGGCCCTTTGCTATTTTGTACATCAATCTGGGAGAGAGGGATGCTTGCTGAACAGGCAGGAATACACTTACTCTCTGGGGGGATACAAAGGAAGCTTCAGACTGTCTTTAAGCAATAAACAGTTTAATTGGAGAATATAGGACATACACATAGGAAACATTGAAATAAAACAAAAAGCAGGATGCTCGCTTCAAAGTGAATAATATATTTTGTAATTGCAGCAGACGCTCGTTTCTGGCAGAGTCAGGAACCATCCGTTAAAGGAGGCAAGGTTGAAGCCAGAACATAGGGGATAGGAAGGCTCTGTATAAACACAAAAGGGGATGTGCTATGCGACACAAAGACACTTCCAGATACAATGCGAGAGTTTAGCTCCAGGAAGGGAGGATGCAAAGATGCAGGTAGCATCATCAAGGACACGTTGTACAGACGTGCAGCTCACTGTCTGTGTAAATGGTGCCCCTGGAGGTGTGCTGTGCGTAAGAATATTCTTACCCACAGAAGAATAACGATAATGGAAAAGAAGTGTCAAAGGCCTCTGAAGATTTTATAGAGGGCGGCTGAAGATACAAAATTGGAACGTGAGCTAGGACAAAATTTAGGAATTATTCTCTTTGGAAAGTGAATTTATGCAATGCAAAAAAGCAGAAGGCCCAAGGACTTATCTATTGCTGAAACCGAGAAGAGGAACCCACCAGAGGGATGGGCAGAGAGGCAAGGGACTGGAAGTGTACAGAACTGTGGAAGAATGGAGGTACCATTACCCGCAAAATGCTTTTTCATCGCTGCTCTGTCTAACTAGAGAGTTAAGACTAGGAGGGAGGCAAATCATGAAGACTTCTGTTCTGATAGTCAATCGTGTGCTGTTTTTCTCAGCAGCTTCTATGTCTTAAGTCACAAGATTGACACACCAGTTGTTCAGTTGTTGGAATATAGTATCCATATGATTATGCTTTCATTGTCTCCAGTTAGTAAAAATTTCAAGTTGCACAATTAAATGTATTATGCAAAGAGTGTTCTTTAATGGATATAGGGCTATGCAGGCGATCTCTTTCGTCTTGAGTGAGCTTTGATGGTTTGTGTTTTTCAAGGGATTTGGCCATTTCATCTAAGTGGTCAAATTTATTGCCATAAGTTGTTCATAATATTCTCTTGCTCTTTTTAATGTGTAGAATCTGCCGTCATGTCATCTTGCTCATTCGTGTTACTGGTAATGAGTGTCTTCTCTATTTCTCTCCTGGTCTGTCTGCACTGAAGTCTTATTAGGTGCATAAGTGCTCATCATCTTGGTATGTGTTTTCTACTTAATCTGCTCTTCTTTCCCTTTTCCTTTTTTTCTGCTTCTTTCATATTGACTACTTTTTAAGGTTCTCTTTTATTTCTTTTGCTGGCTTGTTAGCTATAACTCTTTGTTTTGTTGTTTTAGTGGTGGCTTTAACCTATCTCAGCCTACCTTCAAGCGACATTATACACATCCTATATAGTACAAGTGCCTTACAATGGTATACTACCATTTCTTCCCTGCTGGCGCTTATTCTGTCCGTGTCACACATTTCTCTTACACATATGTTATAAACCCCCCAACACACTGCTATTATTTTTGTTTAAACAGTGATTTATATTTTAGTGATATTTAAATAACAAGAAAAGTCATATGTTTAGTCAGAGGATTCAGTCAGAGGATTCCCTTTAACATTCTTAGTAATTCATATCTACTAGTGATTAATTATTTCAGGTTTTGTATGTCTGTCAAAGTATTTTCCTTTAGCTTTAAAAAAAAAAATTTTTTTTTTGGTTTAGTACTTTAATGATGTTGTTCCACTGTCTTATTGATTGCGTTGTTTCTACAGAGAAATCTGCTGTAACACTTGCCATTGTTCTTTTGCAGATATTGTGTCTATTTTCTTTGGTGGCCTTTAAGGTTTTTCTTTTTGCCACTGTTTCTGAAGAATTTGATTATGACATGCTTTGGTGTAGTTTTCTTCATTTTTCTTTTGCTTGGAATTCACTGAAATTCTTGGGTCTGTGGGCTTACAGTTTTCATCAAATTTGGAAAAACTTTAGCCATTATTTCTTATTTCTTCCAACGTTTTTTCTGCCCTTTTCTCCTTGCCTCTTCTTCAGAAACCCCAATTACATATTCAGGAGGTCTTGTGAATTGTCTCACAATGCATTATTCCTTTCTTTCATTGTTTAAACTATTTTTTTCTTTGTATTTAATTTTGAATAATTTCATTTGCTAGGTCAAGTTTACTAATCTTTTCTTTTACAATATCTCACCCACCATTCATCCCATTCAATACATTTCTTAGTTCTATTGAACATTGTAATTTTTATCTCTTAAAATTCAATTTTGGTCTCTTTCATAGTTCACATTTCTTTACTTAACTTTTGAGTATACAGAATAAAGTTATAATTACTATATTAATGTCATTGTTAATTATAATATCAGGCTTATTTTGATTGGCTTTCCTCTTCATTGTGGATCAAAATCTGCTTTGACCACATAGATGAAGATGATTCTAAGATACTGTAAAGCAATGTTTTGCAACCAGGGTGATTTTGCCCTCCATGGGACATCTGGTAATGTCTGGAGATATTTTTCTTTGTCTTAACTACTGTGAAGTGTTACCAGTATCTGGCAGGGAGAAGTCAGAAATACTGCTAAACATCCTATACTGCAAAGGACAGCCACCTACAACGAACAATTAGCTGGCCCAAAATGTCAATAGTACTGCGTTTGACAATCCCTACTGTAAAACAATAGGATGAAAGAAACTTGGGACCCTGAATCATGGAGCTGAGCTGCATACAGGCCTGGACCACAGGGCTATCTCTATAGCCTGTCACATAAAAAAGAAAGAACTTCTGTTTTATTTAAGCCACTGTATTTTGGGTTGAAATGGCAGTTTAGCCTATAGTCTGACATAGAAATTGGTACCCAAAAATGAGGTGCTGCCAGAAATTAAAACTTAAAATAAGCTTCTTGGCTTCATGATTCAGTGAAAGACAAGACAAAAAAACAAATATTGCAGGCTGGAAAACTGGTGATCCTTTTTAAGCCATGTCACTGTACTGTTGTCTGTGCTAACGTCAGAGGTAGACCAGGTATGTGTCTGTGATACCTGTCGCTCTGAAGAAAAGTGGTCTATCACCTAAAGTGATCAAGTACAGTGATTTGAGCCCTCAGAATTGGAAAATCTAACTTGCCCCCTAAAGAGAAGGATAACTAGGTTCTCTGTTTTTTCCCAAGTATCTCTCATTAAGCCATCTCAGCCAAAACATAGAGTTAGCCAAGAGGCAAAGATCAAATTAAGGGTAGTGCCTCAGGGTAACCAATATCAAGATGGAGGAAGAAGAGAATGGGCCACTGAAAACAGACAGACAAACAAATACAATTAGACTTAAGAACTATGTCTAGAAGAAACCTTTGGATCTCTTTACTCAAAACAAACGGACTAGAAGAAAAACAACCCAAAACCCTACAAAAATATTCAGGGAATTAATTCCCAAAAGAAATCAAAAGGCCTAAAAAAAGCCTATATTTAATCACTAAAACAACTCTCAGGCCCCAAATCTCCGCAAAGGGAAAGCAAGCTTTGAAAACTGTACATCTTCCCAGGAAGGGATACTCTCTAGCAGTAACTGTAGATGTCACCACAGAGACAATGGATAACAGTGTGTAGTTCCCAGAGATGAGAACCAAGGGGCAGCCAGATGGGCGAACCAGAAACCTCCTCTACTACGAGAGCAGGGGTCTGGTGGATTCCTGTAGAGCGCTCAGTACGCTGTGCTTCCCTTTCCTCCCTTTGCTGAATGAGAGCTTTTATTACAGTTACACTTTTCCTATACTTTCCACTTCGGTACTTGGATGCGAGCTGAGCAAGTCAGCGGACTGTGAAACACAGGACTGCGCATCATCCAGAGGTCCCTGGCTTTGAGCAGATAAGGTAACTGAATGAGGCCTCTGAATGCGTCCCTGGAGAGGGAGGGAGTGTTTCCGTGTCGGAGTAAAGGTGACCACATATACTGAATGGCCAGAGGGGCAAGCTGTGACAGATTCTAATTGTTTTCTAATAAACTGCCCCCTTGGTCCATAGACATAACCATTTTAACAGGGCACATGGCTGCTGATGTACACACTGTATTTCCTAGTGCTCTTGTAGCTAAGTGACCATGGACAACATTTGTGTCAATGGAATATGAGCAAAAGTAATGTGTTCAACTCCCTCACTATTTACTTAAAAGGGAAATTGTTTGCCTTGTACTTTAGCTTAAAATTTCTCTCTTCCTCTGAATTGGAACTTGGATGTGGCATTGATCTAGTTTTAACCATGTACATGAGGATAAAGTCCTAGGAGATGGTGGAACAAAAACATACCCTGTTTCCCCCCAAAATAAGACCTACTCTATTAATATAAGACAGGGTCTTATATTAATTTTTGCTCCAAAAGACGCATTAGAGCTGACTGTCCGACTAGGTCTTATTTTGGGGGGAAACAGGGTGTATGGAACCTAAGTCCCTGAGTGACCTCATGGAGCTGAGCTGCCTGCCTTCTGGGACCAGTCGTCCTCTTTGTGGACTGGTATGTGTGAGAGAAGTAAACTCTTATTTAAAGCACTTTATTTTTTATGGTTTCTATTTCATGTGCTCTTTCTCTTTTTAAATAGCAGCTTAGACTATACCCTAATTAATCAAGGTTATATATGCCCCAAATAAGATTCTGTTCTAAACTCATTTAGTGTTGCCCAAACCAAATTTCCTTAGTCAAAGGAAAACAACAAAGGAGAAAAAAAAAAAAGAGCTAGCCTATGGGGTTTTTGGCTATTGTATTTCCAGGAAAAGAAGCATATTTCAACCTGCATAAACCAAGAATTAAATAGATTTTTATATGTTTCAGTTGAATTTCCTCTAACTGGTTATACTATTGTGATAATATCGATTGATTCCCAGAGTGAGTCATCAACCCTGTCAGCACTTTAATGAACAAAATCAGTCTATTTCATGCTGAGAAGCAATACCAGCAACTCTTGCAGATAAAAAGGGTCATAAAAACTTATTGGGCAGTGACATCCTCTGACAAAAGCCTCCTGATAATATCGCCCTGTGATCAGCTCACACACAGAGATTGGTCAGCGTGAAATGGAGTTTGAGTGGGGTATTAAATAGGATTCAGGAATAACTTCACACATCCTAAAGGCTGTGAAAGAAGAAATGGCCAGGCAAAATGCAGGAATCAAATATTATTCTAGTGAGTCAAGTGCAGAGAATATTTCAATTTCAAGATCATTCTCGACAGTGAGTGTGTTTTCACAAATTCAGTTGTTTGTTGACATAACAAGGCTCCTAGCTGCTGTTGCTCTGTTTCTGTCCTGTTCAAACACTGGCATTTAAAAACTGGACGACTATCTTTGAGCATGCAGTTGACCAGGTTCAGAACACACTACCCCAAAATATGGCACCTGGGCCTATTTGATATTTTAAGCTGAAGGAAAAAAGGGTAGAAAATGGTAGAAGATTTCTCTGACCTTCCCCTGCCCTTGTCCCTGAAGCAGGTCATGAGACCCTCAAGTGAGAGGTGACCTCCCTATACCTGGAGGAAAGAAACATCCTGATCTCCCAACCAGGTGGATACTGAGAATACAAACACACAGGCCTTGCGATGTTTTCCCCAGTTTTATTACATTTAGCTCACATTTCTAAATGTAAGAAATGTAGAAGCTCACATTTCTACATGACTGTCCCCTCTTCATCAAATCCAGCATGAAGACACTCAAGTTTCACCAGTTTTTTGGGTCTTCATTTCCTTTTAAAGGCTCCCATGTCATGTAAAATATATTAAATACGTTTGCACGCTTTCCTCCTGTTAATCTGTCTTTGCCAGTTTAATTTTCAGATCTAGGCAAGGACCCTAACAGGGTTAAGGAAAACATTTTCCTCCCCTACACAGTCTTCTAAAAACTTGGATAAAAAACTTTCTTTCATTCACAGTACAATGTCAATGTAGATTTGTGAAATGGAAGCTGATTTCACTACAATTTAAGGGTCTCCTGCTATACAATGTAAAAAAGCATGGAATTTTAAGTGAAAGCTAGTGGGACTGAGTATCAAGTGGGAATAATATCTCTTCCTCACAGGGTAAACATAAGGTTTAACAGACACACACACACACACACACACACACACACACACACACACCATAATTTAGTGGTTAAGGGCATTGGTTCTATAGTAAGACCGCCCAGTTCTGAGTCTGGTGTGTCATTTAACTGAATGACTTTAGCCAAGTTACTTAACTTCTTAAAGCCTTTGTTTCCTCATCTGTAAAATGGGGATATTGATGCATATCTACTTTTAAAGGATTGTTGTTAAAATTAAAGGTCATATATTAAGCTAAGCGAAGTAAGCCAGTTATAAAAAGACAAATACTGTATGATTCATCTTTTATGAGGTAACTAAATGAGTCAAATTAATAGAAACAGAAGGTAGAATAATGGCTGGTAGGGGCTGGGGGAGGGGGGAAATGGGGAGGAACTGTTTAATGGGCTCAGAGTTAGAATTTGGGAAGACGAAAAAGCTCTAGAAATGGGTGGTGGTGATGACTGCACAGCAATGTGAATGGACTTAACGTCACTGAACTATGCTTAGAAATGGTTAACATGGTCAATTTTGTGTTACGTATATTTTACGATAATAAAAACAAAAGAAAAAAAATTAAAGCTCATGAAAATTAGTTTAAAAATGCTTAGCACAGCAGCAGGCACATTGTAAGTGCTCCACAAGTGACAGGCATATTACTATTAAGTTGATTTAGTAACTATTTTTGAAGTGCATTTGAAGACTCATCAGAAACAGTAAATGCTATACAATTAAATAATTATTGATGATAGTTGTCAGAATTTTAAAATACGGATCCAACATGTTACATGGTATCTGGAAATACCTGCTAAGACTAACAGTAGCACTACACACACACCTACCCACACACCCGCCCTCACACACCCCTATACACACAATAACATTTCACTAATTCAGAACAAATGGGTTGTTCATATTCAAGAATGGTGCTAAAAGGCCTTTTGAATGCGATGAAAATAATTTGCTGGTATTATTTTTAACTATAATAGATTGAATATTCTTTTGCTCCTAATTTTATTATCTTGCTCCACAAACTCTTTTTTGTAAGAGAGACAAAGATAAACTTCAGCCAAGCATTTAAACAAGAAATATGCTAATTACAAGATGATTCGTACCTATTCAAGGAAGGAGGGAGCTGGCTATATGCACATACAGTGTGTATCTATGTACATACGTATGCATACACACATACACATATATACACACATGCATTGGGAAATAGATGGACAGTTGGCAAGACAGAAATTAAGAGCTCTAGGAACCATATGTCTCTGTCTCCTTATTTTATTAATAAGGAGATTAAGCGTGAGAAAGCTTAGATGATTTGGTTAAAACCCCACAGTGAACTGGTGGCGGAAACGTAATCACTGCCCCTCAGAGCCCCGCCCCATGCCTCACCCTCAAGCACCATGGCACAGGATGGCCTTGCCACTCTTCCTCGTGCCACTTTTTGGTTGCTGTTCACTCTGCACAAAACGTCCTCCTCTAAGTTTAGTTGCCACCTTTGGAAAGTCTTTCCTGCTTCCCCCAGAATAAATTTGGCACCCTGTCTTTGGGGTCCCCAGGCTCCCTTTTAAGACCCCAGAGTAATCACATGGAATTATAACTGTCCACTAGTCTGCCTCCTACACTAGACTCAGGACAACTGCAGGACAGACTGTCGTCTCTGCACGCTCCCACACCTGACCCAGAGCCTGTCAGCAGTACGCGCTCCCTGAATGTCTGTTGGATACGTGAACTAAGCAACCATCACAGGCTTCTCCAAAGGGAGGCAGGAAAGTTGGGATCAAGGACGCAGATGGGAAGTTAGCCTTGGGATGAAGGCAGAGCTTACCTTCATTAAAGACAGGAGCAGAGCAGAGGAAGACAAAGGTGGAGCAAGATTTTTAAGAAAAAAGGAAGGGATGCTTGAATGACTTTGTGGTAAGAGTACTTTGCTTTCTCACAAAAATGTCACTGAGGACATTGGATTTTGTTGTTCTTATCTCTGTCAAGTGACCTCATAGAGCACATTAAGTTTAAATTCATTACTGACAACTTGGAACATGGCATGTTTAGCCAACCATCCTCCTTCCCTGGCATTCTGGATGGTCTCATGAGAAATAAATAATGAGAAATCACTTCAACAAATATAAGGTGTTATATAATACTTGCATGGCACTATGATGAAATACACTTTTTCCTGACATTGATCTCTAATCAATGAAATGCATTATTTCTGGAACTTTAAAATTCCTTGAGTATCTTGTACTAGTTAGAAGTCCACGTTCCTGCTTGTTGGTTGTTTTAGCATTTACTAGATAGCACCCCAAAACTAACCTATCATTGTACTGAAGATACACTAGAGAAAAGTTAGAAACAAACTAAACATTCGAACAACCAATTTTGTTGGAAGGGAAACCAACATAAAGGAATAGCAATGTCACAGCATTGAAGTGCTCCACTATGAGCGTCTATTTCCAAAGGAATAGTGTTTTGCTGCCACCAACAGGACAATAGGAGTTCATGGAAATTACAAAACTGAATGTGCAAAAATCATTCAAACCCAAAAGGATATATTCGTATAGAGAACCCTTACAACTCAACAACAAAAAGACAGATAACCCAATTAAAAAGTGGGCAAAAGATCTGAATAGACGTTTACCAAAAAGAGATATTTGAATGACCAATGACCATCTCACCTATTGGGTGTGACCGCCCCTGACTCCCTACTTAATACTGTAAAACCTACCCACAATTCCCCTTACCCTGCTGTACTTTTCCTTTTCCCTCGAGCACTATTACGGGTCACATACTATGTTTACATATTTGTTATGTGTATTGGTTATTAACTGTCTACTGCAAGAACACAGGTTTCATGGAGGCAAGCATTTCTGTTATTTCAGTTCACTGATTTAGTCAAGCACATAGAATCATTCTGTCTCTGAAAAGGTGTTCAGTGAATATTTGTTGAATAGTGAGTAATAAAATCTGTTTTAAAAGATGATTCTGGTGACAATATGGGGATAAATTGGCCAACTGTCACAAGTAGATGGGGGAGAACAGTCATCCACTTGTCTTAGCTCCACTGCTAATACCCAGTCAAGCCACCAACTTCTCTTCCCTGTCACACTCCAGCACAGGCCTTATTTCTCTTTCTGAAGCATAGAAACACCCTCTGTAAGGACTTTGCACATGCTTCTTCTGCCTAGGAGGCTCATTCTCCAGATTTTGGCATCACAGGTTACTTATTTTCATTCAATTTTCAGCTCAAATATCATCCTTAGAGCATTTTTATTGACAAGCGAATCTAAAGAAGGGATCTCCCTTCTCCACTCTGCACCATCACTCTCCTTTGCAAACCTCAGCACGTGCTAAAATCACTGTATTTGTTCAATTGCTACCTTTTCTTCTTCAGAATGTAAGCTCCATGAATGCAGCGTCTTTCCTCACCAATACTTAATCTCTGATGCCTGGAAGAGTACCTAGCACTTCGTGGATGTTCAGTACTTGTTACTGAAAGAGATCACTTAACAGTCCCGATCAGAGAGCTTGGGGCCTAAACTACCAAAGTGGGAAGATTCTAAAAGTTCTCAACTGGATCAATTAAGGACACTTCAACTCAGCGGTACATACTGTTTCTATGCGAGGTCAGCACTGGGACTCATACAAGAAACGGGTAGAAACACAGGCCAATAGCAGTGAGGAGGCGCTCCTTTCATCTGCTCTAATTTGCCGAATTCCCCAAGATGATGTTAGATGAGTGTCCATTTATAACAGAGAAGATACAAAAGCCTTTCTGCCCAGTGGCTAAAGAATGTCCTCTGCACAGGCCATAGCTGAGTGAACCTGGCCAAAACCAAATGCGAATAATGCAATCAAGCCAAAAAACCCTGTCAATCAGAAAGGTAATTTCCCAGACGGGCAGAGTACTAGACTGACACAGTCCAGGGCTGATACACGAAAGGAGGTCGTGGCACTGAGCATGTACTGAGTACCGGTAAAGAAAGGTCATCAAACGATGAGCAAAGGCATTTGGGGAAAGATGTAAATATCTGAGACGCAACAAAAATTAGACGTGATAGGAAAAACCAGGACTGTGTTGGACTTCCTTACACTTACTTTATGGTTTAATATTGTTTTAGTCTGGATTACATACTACTTTCACTACTGGGCATTCTACAAGTCTTATTCCAGGCCTATACAGAAGCACTGTAGAAACTATTTGGTTTGGATTTAACGACAAAAAAATAAATAAATTAGAGGTAGAGATACATCACTTCATTAAAAGATACATGCAGATATGTTGGTGTTATTTTATGGAAAATAGTTTATTTTCCTAATTTCTAAAAGAACTGACTTTGGCAGAAGAATTGTTCGTATCTAAACTCAATGATTTAATGAACAATTTAAAGTACATTTCGTGAACTTCACACACACACAAAACAGCAACAATCGTTTAACAGAATAAGAGATGAGGAGCAGCGACCCACTTCTTGAGTTGGGTAGGACCCGTGTGACGTCATGCCTTTGCTCGGAACCATTTAATGGTCAAGTCCGGAAGCTCTCCTAGAACATCAAGAGGCTCTCGGACGCTGTCAAGTCATTATCTTTTGGGAAATGTGGAAGAATGATGGGGAGTCCAGAAACTAATTCTGAGTTTTCATGTGACTACAATAGTAATCACAATAATGACAGTTAACATTTATTAGGCAACGACATTTTCTAGACACTGTTAGAAACTTTTATATGTCATCTTATTTAATTCTTAAAACAATCCCATAGATTAGTTTTCATTATTATCTCAAAACTCAGGGTCTGAGCACTTAGATTAATTTGTCCAAGGTCATACATTGGAGGTGAAATTAGAACCAAATTTGTCTGAATCCCACGTTGCAATTTTAACCACTATGTTTTACTGGGGGAAAGGTGAGCCTGTATCTTTTTATAAACAAGGCAATTATCGCCTTCAATAACAGAATTGTCTCTTTGAAGGACAAAAAACGACTGGGATATTTTCACCAACTCTACAGCAAATGTCTTGCCACACTGTTAAACCTGCATTGATATGTTGATAAATCTAACATGGTAATTATAATTGAATTCTCAAGTGTCTTATAAATTTCTAGCTATCAGAGAAAGAACTGCAAATTGAAATGTAGCAGTTTCTTTTTCAGTCAGTATGTTACAGAAGCTTTCTAATAATTAAATTATATGTTTAGGTACCTCCAGGGATGTTACTATGGTAAGAAGTAGTTTTTTTAAAAGATGGCATCATTTTGACAGAAAGCAAGGTTTAATTTTTTCTCTCATATCATCCAACTCGTATGAATGAAAACATGAAAACTTTTTTTTAAAAAGTAACGGGAAGGAATGCTATGGTAGCAAGATTAAATGGATTATAAGAAAAACAAACAAACAAAAAAAACTCTAAATAAACAACAACAAAGAATGGGAGGAAGAGAGAGAATCAGAGTTACTCAGAGAAGTCTTTTTTTGTGTTCAAGAATATAGACTGGGTCAAAGGCTGTAAATTGAATTATGCCCAGTTCCAAGGGCAGAGAGGTAAGAGAGTTTGGTAACTTAAAAATATAAATAGACTTACTTTCAGAAGAGCCAAGGCTACGTGAAAAATGATGTTCAAACCCTGAAATAGAAAAAGAGAGTCAACATCAGTATAGCATACAATATGCATTCAATAATAATTAAACCATGAGATTTTTTAAAAAAGTAACTTCCTGTTCTGAGAGGCCTATTGCAAAATTTAAGTGCTATTTAATGAATGTTCACATAAAATTATTGTTTTTACAATAAATGATTGTCCTTCAATCTATTTCTGGATTACCGCATGATCTTAGGCTTATAAAACTCAAGTTTCTAGATGAAAATGGCAGTGATGCAGAAGTCAAAAATTATTCATTGAAATTCGTGAGGCCTTGTCTGTACCTCTGGCTGACGTGGCTACACAGCCAGTGGCAGACAAAACAAAACAAAACAAGACAAAACACAAACAACGGTTGCTGATAATGGAGACAGAGCGTATGAGGGCAGTTGTAAGCATCACACTGGATTTCCACTACAGTTCTTATCGTTGTAATGTTTGTTTTCGTGCTTGCTTTCAACTAGAGACGGCGATTAGGAGCTATCTGCTAGACCTGCTTTTCCTTTTTGCCGCCTGACAACCAGAGCGATATTTCTTTAGGAGTAAGCACATTAAATAGCCATACTGGCGCTGAATTGTGAACTCTGGATTAAGCCCAATGACTCTGAAGAGATGCTGAGATATTAAATTCAAGGGATGGAATCATACACTCAAGATGACAGCGTCAGAAGTTATCATACATGAGGAGAACGATCTTTCAAGTAGGAGCTGACATCTCCCATAAGTCCGGAGTCTATCTGATGTGCACTCTTCATCTTAGTCACAAATACCTGTCTGCCTTTTGGACATGGAGCTGTATCAGACATATTATGCAAAGAACTGCTAAGAAACCACCCTTTGTCTCCAAAATCAGAAGTGAGGATTAGGGCAAGGTACTCAGAGTGCATTCCTGTCATAATTTGCTAATGTAATCTTTCACATTAGCCACCAAAAACATAATGTAACGATGGAAGGGACGAATGATGAACAGAAAATATGTGGTTGGAGGTTCCGGGTTTACTCAATTCATTCTTTAAGAAACCAAAAGCAGTAGGAACTAAGAATAATCGGGCCAGGAGACAAAAACAAATAGACCCAGTTCATCACGACACCAAGTAACGATCTAGGCTGGCTCTGATCACTCATTTATCAATTAGAAAAAAGAAAGAAGGCTACTGCAGACCAAAGCACTTGGGTTACAATTAAGCAACATTTGCTTTCCTAACCTAAATTTGCAACCTTACCCACTAGCTGCTGCCCACTGTGGCTGGAACTTGCAGACCAAGAGATAAAAGACCTCCTGCCCCCTCCCTACTCCCTTCTCCTTCCCCAGCTCACAACTGGGAGGCAGTCGTGAGTTCTCACAGCCCAGCCTCACTGACATGCCATCCGGACTAAACCCACCAAGTCCCTGTCTGGTTTCCCTGGTCACTGCTCAAAACCTAAGTCCCCTTGTCTCTAGCTCTCTAATCCCCATGAGGCTCTGGTCCCTTTCCTAAGCTTTCTCCCACCCTCCTCTCCTTCCCAAGCCCTTCTGTGCACCCTGTGGAAATACCACTCTGTTCAGCCAACTCTTCTATATTCTCAGCCTCCCTCCCAAGCGCCACCCCCTGGAGGGCACAGGAAGAGCGAAATCTCATGGATTCTCATAATAACATGCATTAGAATGCCTATTTTTCAGACTATTAACTCGACTAGCCTAAGGTTATACATGTATTTAGGAGAAGGCTGGGGGCATTCCCCAATCCTCCTCAGATCTAGTTTAACAGTATTCTCACCACACAGGGCTGGCGTAATGTACACAGTAAGTGCTTATCTGATGACCGAACAATTCAACTATACCAGCTCTCCCAAGTTTTCTGGGATTTATTCTTTTCCCATGGACCCAACTAAACCAGTTAAAGAATCATCATCAAATTATGGTAAGAAACCTTTTCTTCAATTATCACAAAGTGAAAGCGTGGGACAACCGAGCAATAAAAAACGCAAACACAAACTCAGAAATTAAAAAAAAAAGAAAATTAGAGATCTCTAAATAGCCAAAATAGCTCTCACTAACATCAAGAGAAAAATTTACGCAAATTTTTAATTCATATACATTTCAAATTAGTTTGGTGATATGACTTTATAGTTTACAGATATCAGAAGCAGCAAACTAAAACTGCAGTGTGCACTAGATGAGATTAGGATCAGAGCCTGAAGAGACAGTTGTCAGAATTCAAACATTAGGTCTGACAGAAAGAGAAGATATACTTTAGAAACCTGTGAAACGGACAGCTGTCTTGACCCTTCAGTAGTTAACGTGAGCTCATTGTGATAATCCAGCAGCGTTACCTTATGTTCAACAAATTGTGTGTAAGAAGGGAGCATAGTACGTGTTTTAAATAAAAAGCAGATCATTTTTTTTAAGTGTGGGAAACTAAAAGGATAACTTTCAGTTACCAGGAAAAAATGTATCTATGTAAACTCTTCAAACAAGTTCAGAAGAGTCAAGTGTTACTGCAGCTTCTTAAATGAAGTTCTAGACATTATCCAGAAAAATCATGAAAAGCAAAGCGTTCACAAGCCTTAAACGAAAGTAGAAAAGCGTGGCCAGACCAGGCAAACAAGGATACTTCCTGACCTCTGAGTTGCTGAAAATGAGGAAAAACTTGCTAGTCTACCAAGATCTTTATTTCACTACAAGATGTATTCTGATTTGCTAAGAGGAGAGTAATAAAGGCAACCTTAGTCGGATATTTTAAAATATCTATTTTTTTCTTTTAAATAAGGCTCATTTTCATTTAGATGTATAATTAGAGGCATCATTATATTATAGGAACCGTCCACATTGGGTCCGTTGGAAAGGGGGGCAGAACAAGCAGGTTGGATCTAAGATGATAATGTCCTCAGCCTCCCCGTCAACAATGGGAACTAAAAGCGCCATGAACTGAACCCCCATTATTACTTTATTGCCCAGCTCGTCTTACATGATCCAACCTTTGCCTACTTCAGCTGAAATATATTTTTTGAAATACATTTTCCAAAGAAAAAGATGTTCTACGTTTTCAAGATGCCCCCCCTTTTCAGAAATACGTAATCTGCTGCAGTTTGCTTCCTACTCAGGGGTAAATTAGGCTTCCTAACGGGACTCAAAGGGTAAAACATTCGGAGAGTCATTAAGAGCAAAAATAACAAGTAGATAGGTTATTATGGCTACTTGTTATTTATAGTGAAAGGTCCAACTTCAAGTGTAAGACAATAAATAAGAGCCAGTAGCCACCGAACATTTTCTATGTTCTAAGATCTGGATTAATGACATTTGAAAACGTGTCCTTATTTAACCCCACAACAATCCTAAGTTCCATTTTACACGGGAAATGAAGACAGAGCAGTCAAAGTAAATTTCTCAAGGTCACACTGCTAGTAACTGGATTTTAACCTAATCGGTGCAACTCTACGAGTCGTACTCTTAACCACTAAGTTAGCAAAGTTGGCTCCATGAGTCAGGGAATGAACGCATGGATTCCTTAGCTGGGTATTATTTACATGTCCTCTAATTCCGATCACAGTGCTTCCTCCCATGTAAAGGCAAGTAAATTTGGAGAGCAGAGATTGGAAAGGTAACAAATAGGTGACTTCTACCCAAACCACATTTCACCATTTGTCTCCATATTGAAAACACTCACAAAAGTAGCGGGCCGCTTACAGGATGTGAGGCAATAACCTCAGCTCGCTGTGGAAAGAAAGGGTCACCACCTTCGTCCAGTGACAACAGGGTGAGATCAGCCTTGTGTGCATGAAGACGTGGTTCCTGAACTGGGAAGCTGCTGTTCCAAAATTCAGTCACGGCCTGGAAAAATCTTCGCTTGCAGAACACCTACCTACGAGTAATTGCCCCAAATTAAATAATTGCTCCAAAGTACAGATGCTCGTGTTCCTGGGTAGGCCAACAACGCAGCGCCCACGATCCCGCATGAAGGAAGGCTGACAGCAGAGCACTCGCTGAACAAAGACTGAGCACATGTCGGCTGTGATGAGGAGGCAGCCGTGGGCTCAGAGGGAGCTGACAGACTGTGTGAGGGGCTGTCAAATGCAACGCTGACAGCACTGAGAACGGCTGCTGAAAAGGTAGTGTCAGAAAGTGCCAAATGTGCCTCGGCACCTGGGCCTCAGGGATCAAAATAAAAGGGAAATAAAGAGTATGTGGGTATTGAAGTCCTAACGCTAAGGCGGTGAGACATGATCAAGCCCGAAGGGGCCATGGTTAATGATGCCGGCCCACAGATAAATGCAGCTAAAGCCAGGGGAAACGCACGCTGCCCTTTCTGGCTCATCCGATATGGGCATTCCACCCCAGGAAGGGGAATGACTAACTGAGACGGCACGGAAAGAGCAGATGAATGAACTGAACCCTTGCTGACTGTTTGATAAATGCTCGCAATTATTATTAGGGTCACGTATTTGCTGCCACCACATCCGGTATTTTATTTATTTGTTTCACTTAATTCTCTCAACAACTTTATGGCCTATGGGTTACTGCTACCGTTATAGAGATTGAGGAAACTGAGGCTCAGAGACACCACTGTTAGTAAATGGTACAGCCAGGTCTGTCAGATAAAAAACAAATCCACGCTTTTTTCACAGAAGCTATGCTCATACTCTGGCCTTACGTGTCTGACAGCTTCCATGCCTCTTCCCTTGGAGTATTTGCTCTCAGAAGTCAGCTATCATGTAAGAAGTGCGATTACACTTAGATCCACATGCTCTGAGAAGTCAAACAAAAAGGAAAGGGCCTGGAGGACGAGGTGCCATACATAAGAAAAAGAAGCCAAGGGTCACCCATGTGCCAGGTATATGAATGAAGATGTCATTTTGAAAGTGACTCCTCCATCTTTGGCTGCCTCACCTGAAGCCATGTGGATCAGAGATGAACCACACAGCAGAATCCTTTCCAAATTCCTGACTTATGAAATTGTGAATAAAAGAAATGGCTGCTTTTAATTTTTCAAAACCTTTCATTTTGAAATGATTTCAGATTTAGAAAAAAATTGGCAAAAATAGTACCAAGAATTTCTGCACATTCTTCACCTGGTGTCATCCCAAGTTAACACCTTACATAACCACAGAATAAGTATCAAAACCAAGAAAGTAGTATTTAAATTTTTGCAGATGTTCCACTAATGTCCTTTTTCCGGTCCAGGACCCAATCTGGGATCCTACATTGAACTTGGTTGTTATGTCTCCTTGGTACATCTGGGACAATTTTCAGTCTGTCTTTCATGAACCTGACACTTTTGAAGTGTACTGGCCAGTTATTTTGTAAAATGTCCCTCAGTTTGACTTGTCTGATGTTTCCTTATGATTAAATTTAGATTGTGTATTCTTGGCACAAATACGACAGAAGCAACGTTGTTCAGCGCATCGTAGCAGGAGGCTGTGGAATGTCAGTATATCCCACTCCAAAATCATTGCTTCAGAGCCACTCAGGCGTGGCGTAGTGTGTTATGAGGTAACCAGAACAGAACCCCTTTGGCTTCTCTGTGATAAACTTCTTATTTCTGTGATCTATAAAGTAATGCATTTTTCCGCAGAAAGAAGAAAGTAACAGAATGATCATGCAAATATGGCTGCTCTTCAAATATAGGTCCTGTGGCAAGAACATTGTAACATGTTAGCCAAATTTGATTTTACCTTATTCTGCTTCTGTTATTGTAAACTCTTTAAAAGGTCAATCTTTTAGGATGATTAAATAATGGAGTTCTATGGAGTAACCAAAAGAATGAGGCTTCAGTTTTTGGTTTTTGTTTCTAGATGCCCTCTAGAGGGCAGTATTGCAGCACTGAAAACCAAGCAGCAGCTTCAAAAGAGACCAGGCACCCTCAAAGCAGCCTCCCATGCAGACTCATTTAAGTTTTAAAATGCTAATGTTTTAAAACCCTCATGGCTCAGTCTTCCCTTAGGTCTGCCCCTCATTCGCTAGCATAAGCTAAAATATGACAACTTGGATGAGTCCCCAGTTTTATTATATATTTTCCATTTTTATTATAGATTTATTTGTTAGTTTTTTTCGTAAGTAGAGTGGTGAAGAAGAGACTTCAAGAACCGGGAGGGATGAGACATAAATTTAACATATGAATGTATCTGTCTAATCATAGGTAACTTTTAAAGAAAATCTTTGCTTGATTTGCATTGTTTTTTATAAATGAAGTACTGGATAGATGTACATCTTATAAAGTCTGAGTCCTAGATTATGAGTGACTGGGAATTCTAGAGGTCCGTGATGTCTGAATTAAATAAACCTTTCAGAAACAAGGCAGGTAAAATAAGAGAAATTAATCAAATCAGAGGTTTGGAAAGGTATTCATCAAATCAGAGGCATTCTGAGGATTATTTAGTACATACAAGCATTTGTATGTTTACAAGGATTTGTAACTCTTCCCTACACCAAGGGTCTCCAAGACTAAGACAGGAGGTAAAAACACAAACAGACATCACACCACCCCTGGGTAGTAAAGGACAGGTGTGACCTGGAAAGGACCTTTTAGCTCCTATAAAGATGACCTATTGGTAGCGAACAGTGGCAACCACCCTTCTGTTCTCAAATCCCCTCAAGTCACGATGCACCTTGGATTGCAGCCTTCCAGCTACAGTTATCCGGCGACCACTCCAGGCTGCGCGCGGTTTCTGATGGCTTAATAATGACAAAGGACTCCCACCAATTCCTTGGTGGACCAGCTGAGCTTGGCCCTCTCCTGCCAGTCTCCCGCAAGTTTTCATCGACCCAATTCACCGAGCTGCCCTCTGCACAGAAGGAGCTCTGTTAGGAGCTGGACAGGGAGGCAAGTGCCCACCGCTTGCTGGCACCCCCTGACCCTTGCAAACGTCCACGTCTTGGTCCACGTCACTGTCAGCTCTAGACATAGTTGGGCGACATGAAAAACTTTCATTTCCCTTAAAGTCTGACCCTCTTCCTGCCTTTATCTCTGTTGGGAGAGTCGGTAGAGTGTAGGGGTTATGAGATGGACTCTGGAGCCAGCCCTCCTAGGTCTCGGTCGACCTCTGACCTCCCCTCAAGCTGTGTGACTCAGAGCAATTATTTAAACGCTCCCTGCCTCAGTTTCCTCATCAACAGCAGCTACCTCAGAGCTGTGGTGAGGATTAAATAAATGCATTACTAAAGGGAAAGCACTGAGAACAGCACCCGACACAGTTAAACACTACATGCCCGAACACATCATTACAGTAGAGTCCTCAAAACGCGACCTCTCAGAATTTTTATAAGGCATTTCAGTTATTTAAGGTCTCAAGGAATTTGCTACATATTCTGATAACAACTGACCCATACATTTCTTGTGTAACTTCTTAAAAAACATTCTCTCCTTTCTCTCAATTTGATCGTATCAAAGACTCAGTCTTAAAAGGATGAGCTTAGGCCACTAGAAAATGGAAGGGGCTAGAACTTGAGGAGAAACAGATAAAAGGATTAATAAACCGTAAAAAACAAACAGAGAGGAGAAGTGTTTATAGGTTTTGTTTCTAGCAAATGATAGAAGCTGACTAATTAAGCCTTTGGCATTTATTCCTTAACTGCTAGTTGGAGTTTAAAGAAATTATTTCAATTAACCAGAGCTCAGTTGCACTGAGAATGTAGAAAGTTTGCCCTGGGTAGGCTGCTGTCTCGCCTCTAACACTCACTGCTAGGTAGACTGCAAGATCGCCGAGCTGGACAGGATCTCAGCTCGTGCATCCGTCAGGCCCTGAGACGTCAAAGCCCAACCACGGAAACAATAACCAGAGAAGGGGAGGAAGATAACCAGGAAGCTGGATGTCCCTCCTGTTCCAGTGTTTACTGCTCCACTGTGTGTGTCTGCCTCACATCTAACTGCCGTTCCTGTCGCTACAGCATCCATTGACTTCCTTTTGTTCTGTCCCCAAAGGAAACGGAGAACACCTGATGGCAATTTTTCTATATCATTGAAGATGCTTTTGAACGTATACTTTCCAAGGGTAAATATTCTTAGTTCCTTTCATCTGTCCTCATATGTGCTAATTGCAAATTCTTTTGTTGTTTGCCTATGAACTGCCTTCAAGACCTTCATAAATCTCCTAATAAAAAATAAAACTAGATAGTATGCTGTAGCATAGGTCCAAATAGTACAGACTGCTATTGGAGAATTACCTACTACGTGCAGAGTATTAAATTTAACCCTAATATTATACTAAACGGCCTACTCCTCCTTTGAGCTTCAGATGAGCTCTGGGTCTTACAACCTTTCCTGCTGTACATATACAAGTCCTCGTCTTTTAAATAAGCGCTACTGGTTTAAACTACCCAACTTTCACAACCCATCATTCTTTATGATTTGAATACAGTAGCAACACTAGATTTTCTGGATTCAAATTAAGAACAGACTGAATAGATTTATAGAGACATAGCTGGCTTTGAGTTCTAGTTCACCAGAAGATGTACCAAGTAAGGCATCGATATCACCAGGGTGGATTTTGGAAACCAAGACTCATTCATAGAATATGCCGATAGAATCTAGCCTTTGTAAGACTGGAGGGATTTCCAGGCACCTTGCAAACTTAAACGGAGGGTGAGTTTATGAATAAAAGTAAAGATGGGCCCCCAGGAAGAGTATGGAAAAGAAATTTCTCAACTTGTAAATCTAGGGTATTAAAGAGTTTTGTTTTATTTTCTTTTGTGTTCTGGATTATCCATTGGAACATATATCTGTCCTCCAAAAAGGAATGTGATCTATTTTTCACAAATATTGAGACAAGCAAGATAATTAAAAATCCTGAAAAAGTTACTAAAGTACAAAACTCTTTCCTAGACACCGCAAACATCGGGAAGAACATTCACTTGAAAGGGAGACCTAAGTGTTTGTAGACAGGAGGACCGTGAAATCTGTCTCCACAATTCCCAGGGGCCCTCTTGACCCTTCAGTAGTCTCACAGCAATGCTTCTGAGGGCAGTGAGTTTCCAAAGCAGGGTGTCCTCACAGGAGGTAGGCAGGAAAGCAACGCTGTTCTTTCACTTCAGGTTGAATTGGGGGGAAAAGGCTCTGCCCATTACATTTGTTTCTAGGCCATAACTTGTATTTTTTAATCAAATTCCTATGTCCCCAAGGAGAACTTATTTTATGCCAGTTTTACTTTCCTTTAGGACCCTGAAATTGTGTGACTCGGCTGGATGACCCCGCAGGTGTGAACAACTCTACGCCTGGGGAAAATCAAAGGCATTTCTCCTCAGACAATAAGTAAGCGGGGGGACACATCCCTGGGAGCCCACACGGTGCCCTGGAAATGAGATTCCTCATTTTACATACAATCAACTAGTGTGTGGGAAAGTCCAAACTTCAAGAGAGACACGCTGTATCGCCAACCCACCAAAACAAGGTCTTATTTGAGTCAAGCAACTGGTCTAGAATTTACATTGAGTTATTGAACTAATTTGTTTATTAGCTTTTCATATTTTAATGCTGTAAAATTTTAAAGATGACATAAAGGGAAATAAATGGGTAACAATTACAAATAGAAATAAAAGTGGTAGTTGAATTTTGAATTGGTTCCAATTAAGTATTTGGAGGTTACAGTGCGTGGAGGTTACAGTGCTTGGAAAACAAATGACTAGGTCTTGAATATAATTCTCTAAACAACGTCACTTCTGAGAGTGAAGAATAAGAAATTGGCCTCCAATGTCTTCTGGAGAGAGACTCTGTATTCTTTTTCCTCTATACAAAGAAATGCAGTTCTGATGATTATACATGATTCCCTGGGTAAAAGGAAAATGGGGATCTTTATGAGTTGTTTTTTGTTTGTTGCTTTCTAAAGCCTTGCTACAGAAAGTATGCTCCACGGACGCAGTATAGGTATCATCTAAAAGTGACTTAGGTGGTCGGACTCCATGTCCCAGAACCACCAACCCGGAATCTGAATTGGCATTTAAATAGGATCGGGAAGCGATGCAAATGCATATGAAAATTTGAGACCCACTTTTTCTTTTAGACATTACATATCCATTCTGCCGAGTTATTCAAAATACAGTCTACTTCCCACGAACAGCACACAGGCCCATGCATGCATCAGTGAAAGAATGACAAAAAGTCGTAAAGATCAAGCTGTCAAAATTGATATCTTTTTGAAAATAACTCAAATTTTCTAATTAGCTTTATAATAGTGACAGATAATTTAAAAGACTTCATTTTGAAATATTACTTTAGATGAAGAAATTACTTTTGATCCAGCCTTGCTGATCAAAAATTGTGTGAGGAAATAAGAGGAAAGAAATCTACTAATTTATAAAAAGTCTGCTGCAAATCAATTTATAAATAGAGCTTCTTAACAGAGATATTAGCCTCTATTTTTCCTAACATGAAAACCCCATCCCAGCAGAGAATTCTGGAAGAATAAAAATTCAAACGGAAAATGCAAAGAGCCAAAGTATTAAACAAACAAACAAATCTAATATATAAAGGACCATAAAGTAATTATTATATCTTCAAAACTGATTTCAAGCAATAAAGATAACGTGGGAACTGTCAACTATAGCTAACACAGAATTATATTTTTTGCCACCAACCACATCACAGTTTCTTTCTTTGACTCGCAAACTCCCAAAAAACGGTCCCAGAACACAGTAAAGACCTAGGCAGCCTACTAAATAAACACTGTCAGAGGATAAGTGAGCCCTTCCCTCTTTGACCCAGTAAGCCAACAAGCAATAGACATTATTTCAAAGGCTGTTTCATTCTTGGAAACATAAAGCACCTAGACTATCGTTTTCAAAGACAGAAAAGAGATTCCATATAGACAGTTTCTATACAAGTTATAGAAGGAAAGTGAAAGGTTAAAAGGCAAAAATAAAAAAAGTAAAGTGATGTAAAAGCTTGTACATTACTGATGTTTCCAATTTGTAAGTCTAACTTCCGTTAAATCTCTTTTTCCAAACAGAAAACTTGTCGGGGAGAAAACAGGAGATCATGTTTTCAGAAGTTAGAAACAAAAAACAAAAAACAATTCGTCAAAAATTTCCCTGCAGTGTATTTCTCTTTCTCAACCTTGAAACTATGTGTGTAGTGTTGGGGAAGGGGGATGCTTGCCACTCTTTCAGACAGGTATTTCACCTGGGTAAATTACAGCAATAATACTTCTTAAGAGTTTAAGTTACAGTTAGCTTTGACCTTCAATTGCAGAAGTTCATTTTTAGGACCAAACAATAAATAAAGGAAAATGGAAAATCCAGTTAACAAAATGCTTTTGGCTGTAGGCAGGCTTTCCAATTCAATCCAATTCTGTTCTACCTGACCTCATCTTTCCTCATTAGGTGTCAGAATCCATCCAAGGGCTCCCCAATCCTAAACCACGCCCTTAACACCAATCATGGCCTCCATTTCTGAAATATGAATTCATCCGCCACCCTTCACCTCCTCAGCTGACATTTTCAACTGACCACCATCATCTCCTCATGGACAGTGGTCCCTAACTGGTCTCCATGGTCTCCTTATCCCCTTCAGTGTACTGACAACAGCCATGGTCATCTCTGAAACACTTAAATCAGACCATGTGATCCCATGCTTAGAGATCGCCAATGGCTTCTCGCTGCACTTGGAATGAAATCCTGTGTCCTCCCCAACATGACCGCCGAGCTCTGGGATTATTGGGTCCACCCCCCTCTTCTTGACCAACTGCTCTCAATGTTCTAGAAGTTCTGGCTCTCTTTTAGTTCCTCCCACCAGAAAGCCTCACATATGCATTCCCCCACCCATCACTGGGAATTCTCCTACTCATTTCTCAGATCTCAGCTCTAAATGTCACTTACTCAGAGAGACCATACTTGAAACTCTGATCTAAAATAGGTTTACTTATTACAAAATTTGAAGCAGCTTGTACTTGCCTTCCTAGCTTTTAGTATATTGTATAATCACATCGATGTCTATTAAGCTGATCTTATCTAATGTGCCATTTAAGGCCATTATTTCTTTATTAATTTTCACTCTGGATGATTTGTCCATAGATGTTAGTAGGGTATTAAAGTCCCCTACTTTACTGAATTGCTGTCGGTTTTTCCCTTTATAGCCATTAATATTTGCTTTATATATTTAGATGCTCCTATGTTGGGTGCATAGATTATAATCATAGAAGCGCTTGTATTTATGTGTTATCTATCTGCCATTAACCTGTTAGCTCCACAGTTGCAAAGACAACGTCTGTTCCATTAACCATGGCGTCTGTTAGGTCTAGATCAGCGTCAGGACATGTTCAGGCATTCAGTATTTACTAAGTGAATGATTAGATGAATAAATAAGACATTCCTTTTCATGAGTCTCTCTGGTCCCCTATATATTGAATTGATGAGCTATTAATTATTATTTTTCTGAAGACAAAAGACAAAGCCTCACTTCAAAATAATTTGGAAGCATATGCTGCTCCTAGTTTGGCTTTCCTGGCCTCCTCCTGACTGCTTTAAGGACTGAAATTAGACAGTCATCTGCTTCTCACTCCTTTCTAATGCTTTTGAAAGTAAATTAGTCATGAGTCCTTTTAGACTCCCATATAAACCTTTAAAAATCTATTAAAAATCTAGTTACACTGCTGATACAATGCAACACACTAAATAATGTATTTTATGAATCCTTTTCCCCCAAATATAAGAAACCACATTAAAGAAAAGGCTACAAAAGGAAATCTAATCTAAAAATTTTGCATACATTGTATGTGTTCCCTCCCCCATAATTGTCCACTGGTGGACAATTTAGCATTATACCATATAGTCTTAAATGTTTACTTAGTACAAAAGATAAAAGGCACAAGTACTAGAGGACAGACTTCTAAAAGCCACAGTCCACAATGTCAGCATTCATTCTTTCTTTCAATTTATTTTTTTTCATTTTTTTTTAAGTTAGTTTCAGGTACACAAGACAAAGCAATACTTAGACGTTTATCATTTATATCCTGCACACTGTGTGATCCCTCTGACATCGCACACAGCCATTACATTTCCACTGTCTCTATTCCTAATGCTGTACTCCGCTTCCTGGAACCATATACATACATATATATACATACATATATATATATGTATGTATATATATAATTATAGTTGGCATTCATTATTGTTCAGCTTCAGGTGTACAGTGCAGACATTTATTGAGGTATAGTTAACACATTTTATAGGTTTCAGGTGTACTACAAAATGATTCAATATTTGTATAAACTGGGAAATGATCACCACAATAAGTGTAGTTTCCATCTGCCGCTATACATAGTTACAATTTTTTTCTTGTGATGAGAACTTTTAACATTTACTCTCTTAGCGATTTCCAAATATACAACACAGTCTTATTAACTCTAGTTGCCATGCTGTACGTTACATCCCCAGGACTCATTTATAACTGGAAGCTGCACCTTTTGACCCCCTTCACTCATTACACCCATACCTCATACCCCTGCTCTCGCAACCACCAATCTGTTCTCTGTACGTATGAGCTTGACTTTTTTGTTTGTTTTGCTTTAGAGCCCACATATAAATCTATGATATTTTTGTTTCTCTGACTTACTTCACTTAGCACAATGCCCTCAAAGTTCATCTATGTTGTCGCAAGTAGCAAGGTTCTATTTTATTTTTATGGCTGAGCAATATTCCATTGCATATATGTACCACATATTCTTTATCCATTCATCCATAACTGGAAAGTTAGGTTGTTTCTATACCTTGGCTATTGTAAATAATGCTACAATGAACATGAGGGTGCAGATATCTTTTCAAGTTGGTGTTTTCATTTTTTTCAAATAAATGCCCAAAAGTGAATTGTTGGATCTTATGCAATTCTATTGTTAGCTTTTTTTGAGGAACCTCCATACTGTTTTCTATAGTGGCTGCACCAATTTACATTCCTGCCTACAGTGCACAGGATTCCCTTTTCTCCACATCCTCGCCTACACTTATTTCTGGTTTTTCTTCTTCTTTTTTTTTTTAAATTTATTGGGGTGACAATTGTTAGTAAAATTACATCGATTTCAGGTGTACAATTCTGTATTACATCATCTATAAATCCCATTGTGTGTTCACCACCCAGAGTCAGTTCTCCTTTCATCACCATATATTTGATCCCCTTTACCCTCATCTCCCACCCCCCACCCTATTTCTGGTTTTTTTGATGGTAGCCATTCTAACAGGTATGAGGTGATATCTCACTGTGGTTTTCACTTGAATTTGTCTAATAATTAGTGATGTTGAGCACCTTTTCATGTGCCTGTTGGCTATCTGTATGTCCCTTTGGAAAGATGTCTATTCAGGACCTCTGCCTGCTTTTTAATCAAATTGGTTTTTTGCTATTGAGTTGTAGGAATTCTTTATATATCTTGGATATTAACACCTTATCAGCTGTATAATTTGCAAATATTTTTTCCCCTTCAGTAGACTGCCTTTTCATTTTGTTGATGTTTTTCTTAATTATGCAGAAGATTTTTTTTAGTTTGATGTAGTCCCATTTGTTTATTTTTGCTTTTGCTGCCTTTGATTTTGGAGTCAGCTCCAAAAAATCACTGCCAAGACCAATGTCAAGGAGCTTATTGCCTATGTTTTCTTCTAGGAATTTTATGGTTTCGGGTACAATCAAGTCTTTAACACATTTTGAGTTCATGTGTGTGTCTGATAAAAGACAGTGGTCTAATTTCATTCTTTTGCACATGGCTGTCCAGTTTTCCCCAGACCATTTATTGAATAGTCTATTTTACGCTGCATATTCTTGTCTCCTTTGTTGTAGATTAATTGATCATACATGCATGGTTTTATTTCTGAGCTCTCTATTCTGTTTCACTGATGTATGTGTCTGTTTTGGCCAGTGCCATATTGTTTTGATTACTACAGCTTTGTAACATAGTTTGAACTAAGGAGCGTGATGCCTCCAACTTTGGTTTCTTTATCAAGATTGCTTTTTTGACTACTTGGGATCTTTTGTAGTTTCATATAAATTTTAGGCTTGCTCTATCTCTACAAAAAAAGGCCACTGAAATGTGGATAGGGTTTGCACTCAGTCTGCAGATTGCTTTGGGGAGCACAGACATTTTAACAATATTAGTTCTAATCCATGAGCATGGAAATATCTTTCCATTTATTTGTGTCGTCTTCAATTTCTTCCATTAATGTCTTATAATTTTCAGTGTATAGGTCTTTCACCTTCTTGGTTAAATTTATCCGTAGGTATTTTTATTCTTTTTGATGCGATTGCAAATGGAATTATTTTCTTAATTTCTCTTTCTGATAGTTTGTTGTTAGTGTATAGAAATGCAACAGATTTCTGTACATTGATTGTTTATCCTGAAACTTGACTGAGTTATTTTTATTGGTTCTAACAGTTTTTTGTGTGTGTAGTCTTTAGGGTTTTCTTCATATGTAAAATCATGTCATCCTCAAATAGTGATAGTCTTACTTCTTCCTTTCCAATTTGGCGGTCAGCATTTATTCTTTATGGTCTTATTCCCACTAAATATTACGTCGGTTGATATTACAACACAACTATTTTGGCTCGCCCCAAAATTCCTTTCTAAACCATCTATTTCATTATACCATTACCCCAATGTAAACTTCCCGTGGCCCCCCATTTATATAACTATGCTCCCCAAACTGGGATATGCCAAATCCAAGGTACAGCATGAGACAAAAAGAAGTGGGAAGAGTTAGGCACACTCCTGTTTCCACACCCTAACTGAACAAAGTATTTGTTCTATAGCATATTATTGGGCTTACAATATAACAAAATCATTCTAATAATCCATATAAATGTAGACTCCTTCAAGCTCGACCACGTATTTTTATTGTCAAAGAAAAAAATAGGCTTAGTCAAAGCGAGGATGCCTGAGATCAAGCATGAAGAATTTACTGAGCATCAAGCTGCACTTCTACTTTATATAAAAAGTGATTTGTGAATCTGGCTTTTAAAAAGTTTTGATTCTTTGGGAAAAGGGAAAGTTTTAGATTTTCAAAAAAGATTTTAAAGCTCAATATATATATATAAGATATTACTAATGATCATATATCATTTTCTGACTTAGTGAAAGTCCCCTAAATAGTCTGTATTGGAAAAATACAGATTCATCTTCATTCCCTATTTGGCAACTGCTAACTCTAAAAGGTTCCGTCTTGTTCTTTGCCTAAATCTTCATGAAATAAAATATCTGCCTATTTTTAATCATAATTTGTCCAGCTGCAGCATTGCTGTGAAACAAACCTGATGCAGATATTAGCGCCGAGGAAGTTGAGCTGTTAAAACACTCATCTGTTCTCTGTCAACTTGGCTTTGCTGCTAGGCCCACAGTAATATCTGTGCAAAAGAGTCTTGACAAAAATCAACAGACCCAAGTTTTTACCCCCAGAATCAACACTAAAAATACAGCCACCACAGAAACATTGCTGGATATTTCCCTTAAGTTTTGTGTTTCTCTGAATTAATTACCTTGAACTGTTACTTTATTTCCTAGAATTTGTCAATATAATGATTTCTAAGAAATGAAAAGGTGCAGTTTCATGCCTCTCCATTTCACTCTTCCCAATCCTCTAGAGAAAGGACTAGGCCTATGGAATGTGACAACTACTATACGGGACACAAAGTCGTTCCCAAAATACTCTGCTGCTTAAAATGACCAAAAAGCACATACCCTTCAGCCCAGACACACTCCAATGTACAAGTACAGCAATTGTTAAGTCAGCATTCCTTAAACTTGGAAAATTAAAAACTTGGGGGCATTTGTTAAACATGCAGATTCCTAGGGTCACACCCTCAAAGAATCCGGAGTTTTAGGAGGATCTATAGAGTTTATATATTTAACAAGAACTCCTCAACACCCCTCCCCCCAAAAGTGATTTTTAAAATTGAAATATAATTCAAATACCATAAAATTCACCTTTTAAAAGAGTACAATTCAGTGTTTTTTAGCATATTCACAAGGTTGTACAACCATCCCCACTATCTAATTCCAGAACATTTCATCACCCCCAAAAAGAAACCCCATACATATTAGCAGTCTATCCCCAAGAATAAGGACTGGATCATATTTCTAGATAGGTGAACAGGCAAAATGGTATTTGTCTTCTAAAGGTGACCTGTTTTTCAGAAGCCTGAAAACCTCATGTGTTTCAAGGTTGACTCATGGTATCTGGATATGTTTAGTACTATTCAGTTCAACTCACAGTCACTGATTATAAGCTGTTTACTTTTCAAGTTGAAAGCTTATTAATTACTAGATAAAATGTGCTATGATTCTAAAAGAGCATTTAAAGGAGATGCATTACCAGTATTGTCGGACAACTATCTTTCATCCTTTTACAAAAAGGCATATAGTAATACTAATAAATGATCTTTAAAAAATATTTACAGTGAAAAAAAGATTTATAGGGACAGAGAGATTTTGAATACCCAGAATGCTCTAATTTTTCTCTGTGTTAAGGATTCTCTTGGACAAAATGGACTCTTGCCTGTCTGCCAGTTAGCATAAACAAGAGATCTAGATGTAAGTAGTATGTTAGGCCTACTTCACCGGGAAGTTGGAGAACAGCTAGACCTTGACCATGAAATGCCTTAAGTAAGAAACGACCGCCAGATGGTGATACAGTCCAAGCTGCAGTGCAATACGTCCACGAGGCACTGGAACACGCAGGAAATTGCTCTATTCAGTGGAAATTTTCTGCCATTACTCCTCAGCAAAAAAGGAAAAAAAAAAAAAGCAAAATGGACTAGATTACTAGGACATGGATAAGAGGCAAAATGTCAAGTGGACTTCTAAAAAATGAGTTTGAAAATTCTGATAAGACCATCAGAAAAGCAGGAGACCAGAAGGTCCTATTATGCCTTTTTAACCAATGTAATCAGCAGTTCTAGTGCTGGTAGCTGGATATTTATTGTATATCTTGATATAATTCAGAGGCCCTGGGGAAATGATAAAAAGGTCAAACTATTGTTTGATTAAAAATGCCAAACAATGGGTGCTGATGGGAAAGGACCTGAAGAGGGAAGCTGGAGCCCACCAGGCACATCAGCAGAAGCCATTTCATGGCGAAATTCTGTTAGACCACAGAAGAGCACCTGGGATATGACGGCAAGAGTCTTGGACTGAGAGACCCGAACAGACGTTGAGGATTGATAAGACTGACTTTTAAAGGACAGGATAATGGGGGCTTCTTAAGAGAAGCAAACACCATTGGTCTATTTGTCACAGAGACAGACAAGGGTAATCTGGCTATCTGCTCATGTCAATTAAAAACCAAAAATTTCAAAAAGTGATTTCTAAGTTGGCCGATTTAGAAGCTGAGAAAGGTGAAGGGCAGCAGTTGGCTTGGAGAAGGTAAAAACATACAGGAAAAGAGATGTCAAGCTTTTAGGCCAGTGTGTGGCCCAGAAATACTCTCCAGAAAAGCCTGCCAGTATCCTGTCCTCAAATCTTTGCGACTTAAAAATAGAAGCCAGAGAGTTTATCAGCAAAAACTGGGTATGAATAAAACCAGATGGTGAAGACAAGTAACTACTCTCCAAAACAAGGTCTCGTTTTCAATCTACTTTCCGCTGATACTATACGATAGAGTTCCTTTTCTATTGTACAATCTAACTAATTCATAAATTGGGGGTCTTGGCCTGTAATCTCGCCCTTCACTCCTCTCCAGTGGGGCCCTAGGCTCAGTCTTCCTCCTACTCACTGTACTTCAACACTGGCCCTCTTGTAGTTTTTGGAACGTGTTTATTTAGTGGGAAACGACAGAAGGGTCCTCAGCAGAGGAGAGACATGATCTGATACGTGTTTTATGAAAATCTCTCTGGATGCTATGGAGAATATGGGATAAAAGAGACAGGAGGTCAAATGGAAAGACCAATTAGAAAGTTACTAAACAATCTGTTACTAATAATTGCAATGGAGGCCTTTAAAAACGTATTAGATGCTTTCACAATAGAATTTCCAGACAATGGAAAGCATTCAAATATTCTATATCACTTTGCAGATAATCATTAAAATAATTTATATAAACCAAAGCCACATGCTGTCTTTACTCAAAACCCTACCAACAAAAATTATACCATGAAAATAATTTGGAACACTGCTACACTTCAATCCCGAGGACCATAATTTTTAAGATTATACTCTATATTAAAACTGTGCAACTCCCCATTCTAATGAAATAAATATCCATGGCTGGATAATATATAGCTCGTTTTTGAGATGCATTAGTCTTATTTAATAAGCATTATGTTTATCAAATGCCAAATTCCAAAGCAGGCAACACGAAGAATTTTAGTCCATGAGATAGATATATGTACACCAGAAAGATTTGGTTAGGTCAGATTCAGCAGTACCCTTCTCAGAAAATCTGCCTCCTTACACAGCTGCTGTTGAGTGGGCTGTAGGTCATGTGACTCACCCCAAAACTACCCTTGACCACGGCATACTGGGCAAGAGATGGACAACTAGCCTGAGGTGAGCCATCCCTGGACCTATGACTATGCAGGCTTATTTTAAAATGTGAGCAGGACCAATTAGGCTGTCCCTTAGAAATTCCATCTGAAAGACTTAAGAGATTGCCAAGACCTGACGATACAAGAGCTGAAAAGTCATGGTAGATCTTTCTGAGATATTTTAGGCTCTGTGCAAAACAAAGCTACAAAGAAATAGGTCGGGAAAGAAGGGAGAAGACCCAATTCATAAAGAGTGACAGAGAGCAATACAGATGAGTGTCTGGAGTTTCTCTGGCACCTGTTCTTGCTGAGGTCCACTCACTCATTTTTTGCAGGATTCCCTCTATATTTATAATAACCTCCCACTGTACTTCAGCTACTATGTCTGGGTTTCTAGTTCTTAAAATGTCTTAAGACAGAAGGAATTCCTAAACATATTAACTTAATTTTTCTCTTAAAACTCAAGAGCAAAATTATTTTTCAGCCTGTAGGATTTCATAAACACATTTAAATGAAGACAATGAAAGTAATTTCATTCATTAGTTCTTTGTTCCTTTTTCCTTCAACAGCTATTGCTTGTGTGACTAGGTATATAGCAGTGCACAAAAGAGATACGGCTTCCTGTTTCGGAAATTTATAATCTAGTGGAGGCAATAGGCTTTTCAAAAATAATACACAGTAAATAAATAACCAGCAACTACAGGGTGCTATTGGAGAAAGTAAAAGGAAGGACCTACTTAAAGATGGGTGATCAGGGAAAGCTTCTTAGAGGAAGTAACATTTAACCTCAGACTTGAAGGAGTTAGCCAGGGAGAGTGAAGAACACATTCTAGGTGAAGGGAAAGAATATGAAAACGGTTTTAACTTGAACAGATAGTAAGTGTTCCAAAAAATAAAATAAGTTCACTGTATGTATTAATGCCTTTTTGTATGTTTTAAAAATTTAATCATAAAAATAACAGAATATATTTAGTTATTTTACTCAATCCATGTATAAAAGTTTAACCGCTGTGAGTTTTTCTGCAACAAAAAATACTATAAAATTTTGTTAGTTATTCCAATGCATGATGACCTGTACGATTTTTGTTAGAAAAATAACTGTCACCCTGAAACTTTAAATCAGTGATCTTTGTTTTAATTATGAGAACTAAACCACCACCAACTGAACACTGAGGGTTACTCAACAGGTTCAAGGTACATAAGGTCTCTGTGAGTCTTCCAAGTAACTGTGCGTCTGATTTTATTGTAGCAAAGTACCACTCCTATTTTTAGCAGTAAGCACGTACCTTTATTATAAAGTATGAGGTCTTTACTCCCCCACTGATCATCTTTCTTAATTATTCCACCCGCTATATTTCTTACTTAAAGGCGCCGATAATGACCTTCCATGTTCCCAAGGGTACTGATACCTGCCTCTAGAACAGACATTGCAGACAAATGGTGATGCAAGCATCGCCAGAATATAGCATGTATGACTAACAATAATATTCCTCATCCCTCAACAATGTCATCTGTCTCCCAGACGCTCTCCGAAGCGTAGAAGCCGCACGACCAGCCATCCTTTCCTCTCACCACTACACTAGAGGAAAACATGTCATCAACAAAACTTACCCCAGATGACCCATCATCACATCCTGTCCTGTCTCCCTTTGAAATCTGTCTGGAATTCAACCACTTCTTACCACCTTCACTGCTACTAACTTGGTCCAAACAACCCAGATCACTGCAGTCAGCTCCTAACTGATCTCCCATGTCTCCCTTTGAACCCCAGAACCCCCCTCCCGATCTTTTCCAACAGGGCAATTTGAGTGACCTGGATAAAATACACATCAGAGCATGTCTTTCCTCTCCTCAAAACTCTCCAGTGGTTTCCCATCTCAGTCCAGTAAAACCTAATTCTCTCCAAGGGTCAGAAGGCCCTGTTAAAATCTGCCACATTCCTCTTTCTTTCATATTTGACTGCATGGCACTTACCACCTTTGATATACTACATATTCTACTAGGCCATTTGTTTGTGGTCTGTCTCATCTGCAAGGATAACAACTAATGAGGGCAAGAGTTTTATCTGCTTGTTCCTTCCTGCTGTACCCCCAAAGTTGAACAGTGTCAGCCTTTAACTGGACTTCGGCACATGTTTGTTGAATGAATAAGCAAATATTCCTCTAAAAGTCACAGGAAGCACGGACAATGGTTCTGTCATGGTAGCTTGAGGTTTCTGTCTCTTTCAGTAAAGACAAAATTGATGATAATACAAGAAAGCTGTAATACAACCAATGTGAGAAAAATAAAGGCCTTGTAGGTGGGAGAGAAGTTAGGGTCCAGAAACAAGATTTTAGAGAGAGTTTTTTCCTAGTCCTGAAGATTTTTATTGCTAAGTAAAAGTTAAAGCAGCCAAGTTAGGCAAAGCATTCACCCTACTGACTCTCGTGGCCAATTACTACTTGTGAAGTTTTCAAGAAATTTTATATTTATAAATGTTAGGAGTCTTAATCTTCCTTGTATCAGCCCATTCTGATGCATTTTAAATTCAATGTGTTACTTGATAAAGGTGTTAGTTAACGCTACTGTCATAATAAGATTGCAATATATAACCAACACATATCAAACCAACATTCTATATACATCAGACTTACAAAACATTATATGTCAATTTTACCTCAATTTTATAAAATTCAACATATTTCTGTTTGAGGGAGGAAGGTGAGGCAAAGAGTAAGAATATTATATAATGAATCTACTCTTCAGATAACAGCTTTAAAAAACTGCCTTCAAGGGGGGATTATACTAGGTGGTATTTAATAAGATATTTCAAGTAATGTCATTTTTTAAAAAAAATTACCCTTCTAAAAAGAAAGGAGAGGCAGGAAATATCCTCTAATTTGAAGGGTCAATGATTTCCTTAAATTTCATGAAATACCAAGTTACTATATAAAGCTGAATATGTTTGATACTCTAAAAATTGAACTATCTGGAAAGAGTCAAATTCAAACACCAGCTGTCAGTTATCTTGTCAAGACTGAAAAAAAAATAATACTGTTTTCCTTATGCCTTTTGAAAGAAGGTGGGGAAAAAAATACTTTTGGAGGACTACTTGAATCACTCGGCAAAAGGAAATAGAATAAAACTTCCATTAAGGTCAATGGCTAGAATTTTGGTTTTAGCAAAGAAGAATCTCAACTGGGGAAGGAAGGGTCACATTTAGAAAGGTAATAAAGAACCAACAGCTAGCTCCCCCTCTCTTAGGAATCTCTGAAGTCAGCCAGTTTATTGAAGAAACTGAGAGCAACTAGAAGGGCTCGCCAGGTAGATGAAGCAGAATGGAGGGTAATATTATTAACTGAATATTTACTACATAGTGGGGACAGCGCTAAGCACTTGAGAGTTGTAGTCTCATGTCATCCTCTATATAAACCTGGGAGCTTCATTTAACAGAGAAAGAACCTGAGACGTGTACAGATAGGTCAAGCGATATGAACAAGGTGATACAGGAAGGTCAACTAAAAAGCCAAACAGCTTAACTCCAATATGAAGCTGTCTCTATGTTCCTTCTTCTTTAACTGAATACATAGCTGGATTTTCCCCATCAGGGTAACTTCTCTCACAGGAAAACAGAAGTGATTGAGCGTTTAGAGCCAGCTCACTCCCCATCTGTATGCAACGTCAGAGATCAAGTAAATGACTACAATCACCCAATGAGTTTCATTTTGTTTCGTATTCATGAACTCTAATCTGATCCAGGACCTTCCCTCTAAAACAACAACAACAACAACAACAACAAAACCATGACAAAATAAAACAAAAACCTGCCCTTGACCACAAGGAAGACTTTTACTGAATAAAAACAATTCAAAAGGTCATGCTCAAAATACTTGGAAAGCTGCTTGGTGGTAACTACTAAACCCTAGCATATGCTTGCCCTGACCCAGCAATTCCACTCGTAGATGTATACCCACAAAAGTGCATACGTATGTTTACTAAAAGACAAGTTTAAGAATGTTCACAGCAGCACTCTTCATAATAGCCCTGATCTGGAAACAACCCAAATGCCCATGAACAACAGAATGGAAGAATGGATCAACTGTAGTATATTCACACAACGGACAAACAAACCATGCCTAGAGGCAACTACGTGGATGAATCTCATAAACATAATGATGAATGAAAAAGCTAGACAAACAACAGTTCATATTGGATGGTTCCATTTATATAAGGTTCAAAAACTAATCTATGGTGGTAAAAGTCAGAATACTGATTACTCTTCAGAGGGGTGATTGAAAGGGCAGCTACGGGGACGAGATCCTCAGAAAATTTTTTGAAAAACTAACACCTTACCATCTGAGAATTTCCTAGCCTTCCATTTGCAACTAAACATTAATCCATAACCATCAAAACTTGAACTGTTTTTCGTTAAAAAGAGAAAATATGACAAAATGGATGATTCTATTTAAGACTATGTTACTATTTCTTTTAGAATATTTTATCACATATGAAAGAATAGCTTTAATGTAAATATTTTATTAACTCTAAGAAGGAAAGGGGCAAAGAGAAAACACAGACAGGCAGGATATAAAAGTTTACCTAAAAATTTCCTTTGCAAAATAATACTCTGACAAAGATGAGTTAGTGGAAAGAATGAATATCCTGAAGCGCAGTCCAATATTATTTCCAATAGTTTGTTTTGAAAAGCTACTTTACTCTGTTAAGGGATGTTATTTATTTCCCTGCTTCACATGATGCTGTGATTGCAACTTACTCCGTGGTGTGGAAAGCTATGCAACTTCCTAAAACAGCTACAAAGCACAGGTGGAAGAGACGAGAAAGTAGCATCTATCTGTGAGCTCTTATTAATTTTAATGAGCCCTGAGATCTTTCAAACAGTATGATTGTGAATCACAGTTGACAAGTGATGAGAAGACTTATAAATTTACTTTTCTTTTCCTTCCCATAAATGTTGCTAATTTTCTTAGTAACTGACATTAGAAATTCAAGTATTTTCAAGATGAAATTTCCCGAGAAACTGTGAATCTGGGTTCCAGAAGACCCAGGGATGATACTCTAATATCAGGTAGGGACAATTTTAGAAAGTCACTATTCTAGTGAGCACCATTTTGACTTTGAATAAGGCTTTAGCTCCTAATTCTCCATTCTTCCTGTAAGTAAATTCAGATAGGAATTTTAGAAACTAATTTGTAAGTAAAACAAGTAGGAGAATTAATGTGTTATCAGTCAGGTTCTCTAGCTGTTATATATTCAGAATTTGAGAGCTAATTGTGTAACCCTCGGCAAGTCGCTTGACCCTTTATCAAAACATATTGCAAATGCTTAAAAATCTTACATGCCTACAAAATGCTCTGCACCCTTCAAGTACTGGGCAACTGCCAACTAGCAGCTCTGAAAAGCAAAACCCAGCTATGCCTGAATATATAATAGTTACTGCTGTAGTAAGCTGAGAAATAACGTTATGCTTTATATAGCTTATACATTTCCTCCTTTTAAATCTTATTTTTATAATTAAATTTCTAGCTCCTAGGGTGGTTAAAATAGACTTTTCTTTTAAGAAAGAGGAAACTTTATGTAAGAAAAGTAATATCGTAATACAAAACTATTTAGATTACATTAGGCTTGTACTTTTGATGAATTACTCCAGCTTTTAAATTTAAGACAAGTATATTTTATATACATTTATATTCCCAATTTAAAAAAATTCTTCTCATCCAGCAAGTTCCCATCATTGCTAAGACTGTCAAACATTTTGATGGTCAGTACCTGTGGTATGTATGTGTAATATTGCTTATTTCTTCAAAACAGTAAAGTAAATAAGTGTAGCCATCTAACAAACTAAAAGCAATAAAATAAATAAATAAATACTATAGATACTTAAGAAATTGTGCAAACTAATTTTTGAAATATTCTACTGTCTAAAAATATAGTTATATGACGCAGAAACTTTATCATTTCTCTATTTTCTGGTAGGAATCTCAAACATCATATACAGAGAGGTATCTTATGAACGGAAGGTTTAATTACTATAAAATTTTCATTTATATTCACTCAGAATATAATGCATTACCATTACAAAAACCTGATCCTAAATTCATTTAACTTTCAAGGTCCTTTATATTAGTAACCCATTACTACAGAGATATAGGCTTATTATGAATTTAATTATAGAAATTTACTCATTTTACTTCCTAGGAATTACATATGCCTTCATATTCTCATTTCTCACAAATAATAAAATTGCAATTCAAATAGTCTTTACTGAAAAAGGCAAACGGAACTTTTCGGTCAGTATTTATGGCTTCGAGTCACAGGAAGAAAGAACAAAAGAGCACGGGAACCACTGTGAGTGGCACTCTTTTCCGTTTGGCTCAGGCAGGAGAGATGGGTGTCACTGTACCTCACAGAGCAGTAGGTCAATGATGTGGAAGACCATGCAAAGTGGGAACTTGGCAGTGAAAAGAGTCAGAAACCACTGAGACGCGTACATATGAGCTTCCAGGTTCAGGTCACAGAAATGGCTGTGCAGGTCCGGTAACTGCTCCTAAAAGTCAAAGTGGGAAATTTAGGGAACAGAACACTGAAGAAGCTTTATTTCCTGCCCCGACTGCAATGCATGGCAAGCTTTCTACGAACACTTTGAATGTACTACAGCCTTCCCTGAATTGTATGGAACTACGCAGAAGTGATGACAGGAGATGAGAATTAGGGAGATGACAGATCACTGAGGAAAATACAGACAGACCTGTTAGGAACAAATAACAAAGATCATCTCTTGCTCACTTGACTGGTCTTGTTCCCTTGGGAAACGCTCGCTCTGACAGAGAACCCACCCGCCGTCTAAGGAATACCATGACACCAAGACCCAGTGACAGTCCCCCATTTGGGTCCAACTCCTACCTCACTAGGAAAGAAATGTATTTAATGTCAACATCATCTGGCTCTACGATACCACTTCAGTGTATTTTTTTTTGACAATTTAGAGAAGACCGAAACGTATCCAAATTGTTAAAAACCTATCTTCGCTATATTAGAAAAAGTGGCGAAGTACAGAAGTGGCACATGTATAATGCATGAAATTGAATGTCTCCTTAAAACGACTTTATGCTAGCTTTGTCTTTTTTCCCTAGTTATGCAAGTAAATGCTTTTCAGGAGAATACAAGGCACAGTGCAAAGCGTTAGCATGGTATTCCCGTAACTGAAAGACAAAGGCAGCGCTATGTAAAAACCCACTTTAGTGTTGTTTGTATAGACAGCAGAAACAAATACAAAAAAATCCACTCCTTGCACGAGATGCTCTTTGAAAACCACCCAAATGTGCCCATCTAGTACTTTAAATGGGGGGGTCCAGTGCTCATCCAGTTAACAGACAAGAAGTGCTAACAGAAAATGTGTTTGGGTTTCTTCATAGCACCGTGAACTTGCTATTCATTTATCAGGTGCAATTATTTGACTCTCAAAGCGCTGAAGAATTGTGACCTTTGAAAAAAATAGCACTTCTGTATATGCAAGGTGAAATGCGAATTATCCCAAATACTTACTTGGAAGAATTAAATCTCTGAAAAAGAGCCTATTGCTTTGAATGTCCATAGTTGCCAGATTCTTCTGCACAATCTTTCCCCCCCTCCAAGCTCATTTGTCATCGTGCTTATAGTTCATTTGACATCCCTCCACCCGTCTGTTTCTTCTTCACATTGAAGGTCTTCCACCCTCCTACACCCCTTCTCCCAGTAAAGCTGTCCTCAACCTCACTGCAATCTCTCCGTTCCCAGCCCCCCATTCTTACAGTCTCCTCTGGCTTCACTTCCCTCTTCAGACACCGATGGAGCTTCTGACAGGGCACGTCAATGCGCTCCTCTGTGTCTTCTGCACCATTCCACTAACCTTCTCCCCAACCACTTCACTTTCACCAATATGGAATCAATCCGTTCACGTATTTTTTTTCACATTTCTCTTAGGTTCCCACAACCTCATATAGAGAATACATAGATCCATCATAAATGTAAGATTTCTAACCTCAGGTGGAATTTCAAAGCTACTCTGATTCCTTTTATCAACACTAGTCCATAAGTTTGCCCTTGCTCAAAATCTTTTTTATTATGTAATGTTTGACATATATATGAATGTTTCTCAAATATATAAATTTATATATACATATTATGAAATAGTAATAATATTGGCTGAGATTAGGAAATTATGTGGGGAAAATTTTACAGTACATCCCTGCACTATAATACTTTAGGTGTTTTTTAATTCTCTTACCAATATCTTTCTGTTTCATCCAAGTGTTCTCTTCATGTGGACTTAAATATGGTACTGGTACTAATTAACATAGAGAAAGCTCTCAAGTATTTCAACTTTTATTATGTCAATATCTTCATTTCTTTACAAATAATACTCAGCAATCTCTTCACTGACTTAACTCACTATATTCACACTTCAAAGTGTATTACAGTTGAATATTTAAAATGGAAAACTGTTTTTAAAATGGTCAAATGGTTAAATAAATATTTTGTAATATGAAGAACAATGTAGGTATTGGTCAGAAACCAAATCTACTTGCATTTTCTGTAGAATTCCATTAAACTTTCACAAATCGTTATTGTTCATCAATTTTATTAGATTTTTTTTTCTATAACTCAACCAATCCCCGAGTGATAAAAGCTCCAAAATTTTACTTACCTGCATTAGTCTCTCCAACTGATAGAATTTGCAATGAAGATCTTCAAAGTTGTTTTTGTAGAGGTCTCGTAAACCATAGTCATACATGATTTTCACCAGAACACAGAATGCTTGCTCCTCTGGCATCTACAGGAAAACAAATACAGAATATGACTGAATGGCATTTGGCCAGGATGTCAGACAATTTTCTTCATGTTATTTGTCTCCCACATTAATGGTTGAAGCCCTCTAGTGAATTAAGCTGTTCAGAGGCAGCCTCCTGCAGTGATATAGGTAAAACCTGCCTTCAAAGCTTGTGGATGAATTTTCCTCTTTTGTGGATTTTAATTATCCTTTCATTCATTCATTCCTTCATTAAGCCATCTTACAAATAGGTAATACAGGCATGTGATTCAAAAATCCAAATAATTCAAAAGTATACAAAGGTAAAAACCTCCCTATTCTCTATCCCCTTGATATTAATCCCTGTGCCTGCCTGCCCCCCTGGTTGCATAACTTTATAACTACTCTTAAATAATTTTCATGTTTCCTGCCAGTGTTTCTTTATGCCAACAAAAGAATTACACATCTTATTTTTTTTTCCTTTCTCTACACAAAGTATAGTATTCTATATACATTGTTATACATCTTGCTCTTTTTTCTTTTCCTCAATAATATTCCCAAAGAGGGATCTCTGGGTTAAAGGATAAATGCATTTTTAGTTTTGACAGATAGTGCAATGTGATATTGTCCTCCCTCTTCTTGACGTTGTTATGCTTCTTTCTATAAAAAACAGTTTTCAGGAGCCAGCCCGGTGGCTCAGGTGGTTGGAGCGCCGTGCTCCTAACACCGAGGTCACCAGTTCGATTCCCACATGGGCCAGTAAGCTGCACCCCCTACAGCTAAGATTGTGAACAACAGCTCTCCCTGGAGCTGGGCTGCCCTGAGCAGCCAGAGGTTGGAGACAGCTGCTGTGAACAGCTGTGAGCGTCCAACCAACCCACTGCCTCAGCCGGGGGGAGCACAAGGCTCATAATACCACATGGGCCAGGGAGCTGTGTCCTACACAACTAGACTGAGAAACAACGGTTTGAACGGGAGGGGTGGGGTGGAAGAAGGGGAAGAAAAAAAAACAAAGGAAAGTTTTCTGAAAAGAATTTTATGCACTTCTATCATTAAGATTTAAATGACCAATAACATCTAATATACCCTCTCACAGGTATTTTTATCTGAACAGAGAATGAAGTCTGAAATCAGAGAAACAAGCTCTAAATTGTGGTATCAATAAGCTGAAAGAATTGAGAGAGACATAGCCAATATTCTAGAAATTGCACCAAGCAAAAAGAAAAGGCTGTCCTTACTCACTGTCCTGGCAAGTAACTATTATGTAAACATCTACTTTAAATGTCACTCCTTTGAAAGTCTGACCTTGGCTGATTATGGTATTTGACACCTTTGTTAGGCTAACCTCCTGCCTGAATAACTGAACCACTTAGAGTTCTATTTACCCACTCAGAAATGTAATTGTTTATTTAAGTTCCTATACAAATTGGCCCCTTCTATTTTCTACTTACAAACCCTGAAATACACAAAACAGTTAAATAAAATCTCCTGAAGTTAAATAAGTACACTTAGCTGTTACAGTTTTTGATTCTCTAAGTATTTATTTACTTCTAGTTTATCAACGAACTGTTTCGGGCCTTGACTTTGACCCCAGATGTTCAAGTCAGCAAACATTTTTAAACTTATATTCAGTTATTTAGAACATAAGTACCCTGCATTCTTTTCTCCATTAGCAAATCTGCCACGGAAGCCTCCAGTGACACTAACTTGCACATACATGGTCTACAATCCTTCTCTTACCACCAGTTCTCAGCCTCTCTGATCTCTATGAAAACGGCTCAACAAGAAAGCGGCACGTTAATAACTGCACCCAGCCCCAGGGCAACGAAGTCACTTTCTGTCCCCCTCTTTCTAAGTGAATGATGATGATTTCTTGAATATTTTACCATCTGGTATCATTTTATAAAGGGGATGAACCTTTATTTCCTTAACTGTGGTAGAACCGTTAAAGTGCAGAAAAGGCTTAAATGCTTTTCGTCATTCATGCATGCAGCCACTGAACATGAGATGAATGCACTGTGGTCAGTAGGCCCTGGGGATACAGAGGGAAAGATGTAGGCCTTCCCAAAGTAAGCAGGAACTCTACTGGAGTTTGATACGGACACAGAAGTCTTGGGATAGGGGAAGCTGGGTGTGTGGATGAGGAATTAAGATATCACTACAGCTAGAGTACACGTACAAGGCTAGCTGGGTATGGGCTAGACCAGGACAAATAATTCAGGAAAATGACAAATAAACATACATTTCTGCTCTGCTTTTAGGCTTGGAGCTTAAATTCTCTCTCTCTCTCTCTCTCTCTCTCTCTCTCTCTCTCTCTCTCTCCCTCCCTCCCTCCCTCCCTTATCTTTTCTCCCCCTTCCCCTTGCCTTACCCCTCTCTGTCTATCACACACATATACAAAAACAATATATTTAATAAATGTTTTTCAAAACAAAATTTTTGAAAGTTTAAACTTCATCCCTAAAAAAATAAAACTGACAATCCTAGCCCACAACCTTTATTTAAAACATATACTTATATTTGGGGGAGGAAGATAGTCTTGGAATTAGTATCCTTCATGTCTAGCTTTAGTAATACAGCCAAGGTTTTGATTTTCAGTTAGTTCATGTGCCACATGAAAATAGTAGGCTAAACCTATAAAATACCAGTCCAGCTGGGGTAGAATCAATACTGGCCATCTGTGAAGACTAAGGTCAGCTCTAATAAACTCTTATGGGATTTCAGATATTATCTCATCATAAAACTGACTAAAAATGAAGACAGAAAAGGAATGCTAACAAAATGAGTGAGAGAGTAATGGAAATATGTATAGTCCCTAGGAAAGTGGAAATGCTACCTTCTCCCAGTTTAAAGACGAAATGGAATCTATTTAGCATGTCTAAGGTTCTTGAGGTATATTTCTTTCTTCAATTAATGTATTCCTTATCAGTAGTAAGCATATAAAATTTAGCAAAAATGTCAAAGATTTTTAAAATGGAAACAAATACCTAAAAATGTATAAAATATGCCTAAAAAAACATATACTGATTGACATTTACATTGCAGAAAAAAGGAAATTCACATATTGACATAATGGTATTTTGCTTTTGAAGGTAAGACAATGCATGTTTAAGGAAGATGTTATACCTTATTAAAACGCCAATAACATGGAGTGAAGGCTGAGCCTAGATTGATGGTATTGTAAAACATAAGATATATGATAGGAAAAGATATTTTGAAAATTGTGAATAATAATCATTTTTTTGATAGCCACTAATAACTTCAATAATGGTAGGACAATTTACTGACAACAATAAATTATTAGCTTTGTCAATGCAAATAAACATCATAATTCCAATAACAAGCTGGGTAATAGGGACCTTGCTGTAGCTTTAGCAGTATTTGGCCATTACTGTAACTCATCAAATACTAAAAAATAAATGGGAAGTGATATACAGCAGCACCACCATAAACTCTGAATATATCTGCCTTTATCAATGAAAGCATTTCAACAAGCAGGGCAATCTGTTGTCAGCTGCAAAGGTAAGAATCAACAAAAATGTAGAAGGAAACAATTTGGAGTGAAAGTGGAAGCACGGGGCAGCCAAACATAATTATAAAAGTACTTGATTTCTTTTAATATTATTACAAATGCAAGACATAAGAAACTTTTATAGATGTGTACTTTGCATTGGCTATTAAGCTTATCCCTTAATTAGCATAAAGAAAATCAATCAAGATTTCAGAAGCAATACCTAATTCTAGTTGTACTATCAAACCTTACCTTATTACAAGAGTGGGTTCCCCCACTAGGTAGTATTGTGGCATCTGCCTACTTTTTTTAAAAAAAGCAGTAAAATAATGATTTAACTTACTATAATGATTCATTGAACTAGGCAATCCAATTTATCATTGATATGCAATTAGTCTAAAGTACAAAAAACATAAATCACTGAGCGATATATTTTTAAATAAAATATTAAGTTGGAGCACGGTGGGCCTCTAACACTGAATATGCATCTCTGCTGTTATGGAGGCTTTGTCATGGAATCAGTGTTGTTTTATCGGGAACGGAGGAAATAAACATTAAAATCTTGTAATTTAAGGTATGAAAATGTCATCCATGGCTCTTTGAAACACAAACCCAAATACCTGCTTCACACGTACAATCTAAGAGTCAAGCGTGACATAAACACTGTTTGGTAACAAGTATTGATTGCCATCTGTACTGACAAAGATAATCACTGAGTGGAGACAGTCTCCACGCGTCACTGCTTCTGTCTGCAGCGAACCATAAAGAAAGCCGCTCTAAGGGCTTCCAAGTCTTTAAGACGCACCAGAATGAACGCACATCAGGACGTTTTGTGAAGTAAAATTAAATGTCGATAATTTAAAATAATCCCCTTATTTAGGATAAAACTAAAATTTCTATTCTACGTGATTGTGTTTTCACATTTTTGTGTAATCAATCTACCTTTTTTTCTGAGAAGGCACTGAACATTCCATGATTTTTTGAATTTTCTTCAGCAAAGGTGGAGGCTAGTGACTATTTTGAAAATCATAAGCTCATAAGTCTTCATTTTCTGTTTACACATTGAAAAGCAAATTAAATGAAATTTTCTAGCTGTTTATTTTCCTTTTAAATCAAATATAAGCTAAAATACATTTAAATTGAACGTCTGTTTATAAACCATAAAACATACCGCACAACATATTAGTCTGCTACGTGTGATCGATATAACCAATGGGACCAGGGTCCAAAAGAAAATTGGCTGTGCAAATAATTATTAATTTTAGAAAGAATGCAGCAGTTACCATTATTAGAGGCATTCATTTATGGTCCTAGTTGATCCTTACCAAATACGAGGTGTGATCAAACGATAATGTTTGAATTAAAAAATGTTTAAATTAAAAAATATATTACAGAAAAAGACATATTGCCATTAATCCTCCTCAAACTACATCCCTTCACTTCAAACACACTTATACCATTGTTCTTGCCATTTTCTGAAGCAATTCTGAAAGTCCTCTTTTGTGTCTTTAGTTGCGCTGTTGTGGCTGCCTCGATGTCCTGAATCATTTTGACTGTGGGCAAGAGCCAGAAGTCCCATGGTGCCAGATCCGGTGAATAAGGTGGATGAGGACACATCGTAATGTTTTTATTTGACAGAAATTGCTGTGACACAGAGCGTTGTCATGATGGAAAATGATTTATAGCTCACTTTCAAACATACCTTCTCTCAACCATAGTTCACACCCGACTGCACTGAACAAGTTGAAACTTGTCACTGTTACTAAAGTTTGACGTGCCACTTCCCATATTGAAGACCCCTGCTTTTCCACTGGATGGCACTTGGCAGCAGCATTCACCGTATTTTGTGATCACAATGGAAAGGCTCCGTGTCACACATCGCTTCTGGTACAGCAATTTCTGTCAAATAAAAACATTACGGTGTGTCCTCATCCACCTTATTCACTAGATCTGGCACCCTGTGACTTCTGGCTCTTCCCCAAAGTCAAAATGACTATGAAAGGTAAATGTTTTGAATCAATTCAGGACATCGAGGCAGCCACAACAGCGCAATCAAAGACACTCACAAAAGAGGACTTCCAGAACTACTTCAGAAAGTAGCAAGAATGATGGGATAATTGTGTTCGAAGTGAGTAGAGGTATTTTGAGGGGGATTAATGACAGTGTGTCTTTTACTGTAACTAATTTTTAATTTAAACATTCACTGTATTTTCTTATCACACCTTGTAAATAGATATTATTTTTACATTTTAAATATTAGACCAGTGAAGTTCAAAGATGTTAAGTGAATTGCCAGTAACTACACATCTATTAAGTAAAGCCTGGCTTTAATCCCAGGGCTGCACTCTTTTTGTGTCAGATATAAAATAAGACTCTTTATGTTCATAATATAAGGTATTCAATATTCATAAAGACCTTAGAAAGATAGTATTATTCCCATTTTAGAAATGAAAAATCTAAAGCTCAGAGAGCTTAGGAAACTCGCTCAAGGGTAATATAACATGAAAGGGATTAAACCACATCAAATTCATAGTTGTGCAATTTACTATCCTATGAATGAATTCGGCTTTGAAAGGGCAGATAAACCTGAGATAGCTAAATGGGAGGACCAAAGAGGATTTTTCTTTTTTTTAAGGTAAAATGTCTTGAATACGACGAGTATGTTTACAGGACAGAGAGAAGATACTGGGAAAAGGCTCCAAAGCACCGATGCAAGAATTAACTCAGAACAGGAAAATTTCTTGGATTTTAAGAAAAAAGTGACTTGGGAGTATAAAAGGACTTGTTTTAAAAATCCACTAAAACTCTTGTAGTAAGGATATCACTATAAGACAATGTGATGTTTCTGTCTAGCATCCTCTCTCCCTATCGTTTGGTCGCAAACCTCCTTTTCTTCTAGGAAAACCGTTCATTGTTCAGGAGGAACTGATTCAGCTCACTGTCAGAAGTGAGGTGGACTCGAGGCCTGGTCCAGGCCCATCAGAATAGCCTAACTTCCTGGCCCTAGTAATTGATTCACGGATGGCAGGTGCCCAAAGCTGTCCAATTAGAGTCCTCCAGGGATTTTTTTTTTTTTTTTAATGCAGGACCTTTAGGAAAAGATGGTCCTTTTAAATGAAGTTGTAAAACTGAAAGGATATGAAACCAGGCCAGTCAGCAGTTGTGTTGCCCACTCTGTGACCTGCCCATTTAATTAAGGTAAGAAAATTTCAGCAGAGACTCAGATTCCTGATGACAAAATGTGATCTCTGGAATCCAACCAGGTCAAAATCATCTCTGCCCTGGACTTGCCAGTTATGTGAGCCAAAAGGTTTCCTTTTTAATTGAAGCTATTTTGAACTAAGGTTATGTCACGTAGCAGAGAATTCTGAATAACACAACAGCACAAATATTTTTACATATACATATATATTATATATATGTATATATGTATGTGTATATACATATATATATATACATATACATATACATATATATTATATATATGTATATATGTATGTGTATATACATATATATATATACATATACATATACATATACATATATATATATATATATAAACTAGGAAGCTTCTACCTTGTCTGTAGAATCTTGAGTTTTCTGAAAAACTAAGAAGAAAAAACTCTGCTTCTGATTTCTTAGGTCTATTGGTTAAATCTTATCCTAAGCCTGTCTTGTTTTTGAGGGGAGGGTTCATTAAAGGATTCCTAATTTTTAAACCTTATTTTATTTTGAAATAAACCACACAGAAAAATATATAAAAGTTAACTTTCTTCTTCCGTGGATAATTGATTACAGAGTAAAACAGGTTAAGCAATAGAATAGTGTCAACACTTCTGAAGACCCCTGTGGTCCCTTCCCAATCACGACGCCCCGTTTTTCCTCGGAGACATCACTGTCCTGACTTCAACAGTAACCATGTCATTGGCATAATTTCTAGTTTTTCCAGCTATGTAGCATCCTAAAAATAGACTTTAGTTTTGTCTGTGATCGAACTTTACACTAAATGGAATCACATCAAAGGATACCAAATATACTGTTTTCTTATTAAACTTTATGTTTGTCTGAGTCATTCACATGAACCTATGTAGCATAAAACATTTGTTTGTCATGGCTGTATAGTGTTCCACTACATAAATAGACCACAACTTATCCATTTTAATGTCTAATTATAATTCTAGTATTAGATATCAGTGTGCATTTGAATCGCTTGACTATTATAAACACTGATCGTAGGACAATTTTAATACATGTACATGTACATAAATTTGACTAAGGTATATATCTAGGAGTGGAATTGCTGAGTATGTATGTTTTTATCAGATAAAGGCAAAATTGTTTCCAAAGGAGCTATGCCTAGTCAAAGATTTTATTAAAAAATTCAATAGTTTTAAACATTCTGGATTATGCAAAAATAATACATTTTTATAGCTGGAAAACTTCCACACATGCCAATATTAGTATGCAAATAGTAACTTAAACCTTCAAAAGGAGCATGATTTTTCTAAAGGTCTAAAGAAAGTATATATTCAATAAGAAAAATTTTCAGCTGCTTGGCAATGAATGTTAGAAAAGTATGTTGGATTAAAAATTATCTAAAATATTTTACATGGGTTTTCAAATAAATGAAATCTATAAAAATACATTATTTATTATAGTTCCAATTAAGCAAAGACTAACACCATAATAATGATATGACTGATTATTATTGCATGTTTAATTTTAAAGGCCGGTGAGGTGAACACTATAATGGTGACCAGCAATCTGTGCCATAACATTTTTCTCCAACTATAAATGATAAATTTCTTGTAATTTCATCAATAGGTAAAACAGCATCTATTGGGATAAACAGTAAATTCTTCCACTGCTTAAATTATGACAAGTTACAAAGTTATTATCAAAGCATCTGGAAATTTCCAAGCACCAGGAGAAGCTAATAATTTCTTAAAACTACTTAGACATGAAAACACTTAAAAATTATCAACTTTTGTTTTTGCACATACTTTCATTTTTGGTCTTTCTTTCCTCTCCGGCAGTGAATGTGAAATATAAATGACCATAGGTTCGAGGAAAAGGCAGCATCCCAAAAAGAAGCAGGTCCTGACAGTGATTAATACGGAGCTGCCAAGGGATGTCTGGCAGCAAAAGGAAGCCATAGCTTATGTAACTGATAAAAAATTAGTCAGTAAGACCTCAATAACGTATCTCCCTGGAACCTGAGATAGTGTGTTTGATGAATTATTTAAGCTAGACCGTATTCTTCTACCTGTTTAAACCATGGAGGCCAAAATATGGAAGAAAAAATGACAGTGAACTTCTCCTATACAAATTGGTAAATGGGATGGATTGGTCAGTTAATGAAATATGCTGATTAACAGAAATATCATACATACTGTCAATTAAAAACTACAGTATGTTTTTCATTTAAAGGCAGTATGTTGAATATCAGTTCATCTTTCCTCAAGAATTCTGAAGTCATTTCTGTATTTCCAGTTATTTTATAAGCCATGGCAACAACTGCACAATTCTCTTAATGTAGAAAGTATAAGAGCCTAGACTGAATTTCTATCCATCTTGTGACATACTTTGGAAGCAATTTTGCTGAATAAGTTTACAATAGCCGACTTGCCAAGTGACCTTTATAATAGAAGAGATAATGTAGAAAAAATTCTGGGTATTTGACTTTCTAGTTATTTGATTCACTCTCTCTTTTTTTTCAGGAGGAGGTGTTTCCAAATAAATATGATCTTACAATTAACTAAACCTCTGCTAAATCTCAGAACATATTTCTCAGATATTCTTCTCACTGAATTTTAATCAACATATTATAATGTGTTTAACAGGGCTACAGGTCCAAAATACTAAACCATGATATACTCCAAGAGTACTTTGTAGAAGACAACGCTTCTCCCTCATGGCGGTGTTACTATAAAGGTTCCTTTCTCATCAGAATTACTGTAAAGGCTCCTTTCAGAAGGACAATGGCTCTGACCCTTGGTGAATATACATCCATGTCCCTGCTTAGATCTCCAGCTCCTTGCGATATGGAGCTGACTATTCTAGATACTAGGTAGGTTTAGTAGTAGAACAAGGGCTCCGAGAATTTGACCACAAAGTGCTTTATTACCACAGGGCATCCCAAGAAGATGGGTTATGGAATTATCAAAGAAGGAGGGGTGCCAAAGACAATATCAAGAAGAACAGGTAATACTACAGCAGAGGAAGAACTCAAACTCAAAGCTAAGTAAAGTGAATAATCCCACTACCACTGTATGTCATTATCATCAGAATCAAGTTATCAGAACTAGCACCATGAAGCTACTATAACTGTTTTCATTTCCAGAACGCAAATGTAGAAGACATGTTTTCGTTTTAAACTTGCCGGATCTCTCCCCTGCATTTGACATTATACATTGCTTCCTCCCTACTGAAAATCCAGAAATTCTTCAAGGATTCCTCTTCCTCATCAGCTCTTTAAATATCTGGCATCCCTGGGCTCTGTGCTGTTCTTCTTACTCTATCGATTCTTCTTAGATGATCTGGTCCACTCTTGGAATTTCAGCTTTCATTTCCCTCAGTATCAGTCTACAGCATCCAACTGGTTGCTGGATAGCTTCACACAGATATCCCCCAAATATCCCAGACGCAAAGAATTCAGAACAAAATTCATCGTCAGTTCCTAACCTTTTTTCTCCATTCAATCTCCATGGATGTATTTTTTCTATCTCAGCTCAAAATACCACAGTTCATCCAGTCACCATAGCTGGAAAAGTAGGCATGTTACCTTTAACCTTTCCTTTGTCAACCCACCTATAAAATCTACCAATTTTGCCTCCTACATGTTTCTTAATTCTGTTTCTCTTTCTCTGGGTTCCAACATCTCTCCTGTAGCTTAACATTTCCTAAATGGCAGCTTATTCTCTTCAGTTCCACGCTCTGCATGGGTATAACAAGAATTTATGGGAAATAAACCTCTGATTGCCATTCCCTTGCTTCAAACTCATCAACGGCTCCTCAATAGCTTTACAATAAAGCCCACATTTCTTAACATTATTACAAAGTCTTCAGAATGGTCCTTGCCCAGCTGACCTCTCCCTGCGTACAATTCCTATAGCAACTGTATAGAAATTGTATTTCATATTGTTCCCTTTACATGCTGTGCTCCATTGTGTTTCCATACATTTATTCCTATTGTTCCTTTTGTCTGGCAATCTCTACTCTACCCCCTCCCTGACCCATCTGGTCTCTCCCAAACTCAATTATTTCTATCTTGGCAAAGCTACTATCTCCTCTAAAAAGTCTTTCCTTAGAGTTCCAGCAGAGCTAGGTTGGGTAATTCCCTCTATTCTCTTGCTCTGTGTGTCACTTTCGCTAAGCACACTGTAAGTTATTTAGTGAACACCAGAAAAATCAACACAGTGGGCTGGGGATGAGGGAGAAGGTGAGGGGATTAGAAAGCACAAATTGGTATTCACAGGATTGCCACGGGGATATGAAAGACAGTCTGGGGAACATAATCTATAATGTTGTAAAGATTTTGTAGGATGTCAGATGCGCACTTGTCCTATTATGGAGACCACTTCACGGACGGTATAGATGCCTGACCACTGCACTGTACACCTGAAGCTGAAGCTGAATAATACTGAATGTCAACTATAATTATACACACACACATACACACACACACACACGCAAAGGATATAGAGTACAGCATAGGAACTGTGTCAATGGAATTGTAATAGCTATATACGATGTCAGAGGGGTAGTAGATTGGGGGAGGGGTTATCACTTTGTGAGGGATGAAATATCTAACTATTACATTCTTTTGTACACCTGAAACTAATAAAAGAAAAAAGAAAAAAAGAAAAATCAATAGAGACACAAAGAGTAAAAAGAATAAGTATGTGCCTACATTATCTGTGGACCATGAGGCCTCTGAGAACACAAATCATAAATTATTCATATTTGTAATGCCACTTCCTAGCCCAGTACTGACAACTGATGCTCAAGAAACGTTCTGTTAAATACAGGTGGCTGAGAAAAAAGAGAACATACAAAAATAAATCACAGAAAAGACAAAAGATTTCCTTGTCACATTCCTTCCTAATGGTCCTGTCCTGCTCATATTGGGCAGTTATGTTGACCTCTTTAATTCTGTAGGGTTCTAGTTAAAAATAACTCCAAGCAAGCAATTTATTCCCTTCTCGCCAATAAAATTAATTCTATTGAGAAACTGTCCCGTTCTTGACATCTTATCTCTTACTTTATCACCAAAGGTACATTTTAAAAAGACATGCCAAGTGCAATCTCCATCAGGCACATGGAAAATAAGAAGGGAAAACAAAACCACGCAGAAAATAAAATAAACTTGGCAGCAAGTTTATTTTTATTACATGGAAAATTACTTACATGCAGCAGCAATACAGCAGCAAGAAAAGACTGCCCTTGACAGTACCCGATATCTTCATCGTAGACGGAATAGGCCTAGAGAAAAGACGGAGAGAAAGAAGGCTCATAAACATTTTCAGATTTTCACGTACGTGTTAGCTCACATCAGGCTGCTGACTTTCTGTTGGGCTCTCTGCCACGACTTCACTGATCCTTCCACTTGAATGTGGGGGTGACTAGCACAGAGGGGTCCCCCAAAGAGGCGGTGCACTTCCTAAAGCAATTCCAGATGTCTCATTATCCCCAGGATTGTCTTTAGAAATTGGAGTAAAGAGACGCTCAGAGCACCTAAATTAATTTAAAAAGATCCTTTATGGTCTCATCAGACAAATGAGATCATGGAAGGCAGGCGCGAAGGAAGGGAGAGGGTGGGATGGTCCTCCAGTTGACATGGGAGTTCTAATGAACACTGCAGCGGAAATCTCATACTCCTGAGTCGGTAGTGCAGACCCCTCATCTTACAGACAAAATAATCACCCTCTACAACCTCTAGAAGTTCTCAAACACCTTCTAAACTACTCGCCCACTTTCTAGGAGGCTGAAGGGTAAATAACGACTCTTCCCATCTATTCCACTGGGGTGAACCAGAAACACTTATCACTGCCTGCACGTTTTGCACCTGGTGAAGAGAGAGCCTCATGTCACATGTGCACTTACTATTAGGCGCTCTGCTATTCACCATCTTTAATGGCATTCTAACGCGCTCGGCTGGTACAGAGCCAAAGAAACCCACTCACAGGAAACACACCACTCCTTGCAGAATAGCTATCATACCATTCAACTTAGTATGCATCTTAGTCTTCAGAGGAAAGGAAATAGGTTATACTTATAGAGTATATACATATATAGCTTAATATACATTAACTAGTACTTCGAACTGCTGAGATTATAATTAAGACAAAAAGATGCCGTGTACAAGTTTTTTAAGAGGTTGAATTGGTTACAGTAAGCATGGCGTACTAATCAAAGAGAAAAGAATAGGAATTAGTAAGCTTTTCCTGTAAAAATCAAAAGAGTAAATATTTTTGGCTTTGAGGGACACTTACGTATCTGTTGCATATTGTTGTTTTTATTTTTAAACAACCCCCTAAGACATAAAAAAGCATTCATAGCTCAAGGGCTGTACCAAAGCAGGCAGCAAGTGCCATAATTTACCGACCTTTGATTTAGAACAAAGAATCATTCGGGTGCTCCCACACTTGTTTTGAAAAGACAAATACCCCAACTGTGCTGCTTGGGTCTTGTCCTGGACGTGTATCCCATCCAGATGCTGTTCCTCACTTTAGTGAGGGGATTTCCATTTAATGTGCCAATAATTACAATGCATTACGATTGTGGGAGGATAAAGATTGCCTCGGTCAGGGCCATGGTTATCGACGATAACCAGGAAGCATTACCATAGGGAGGGTCTGTGTGGCCTCTCCCATATGCAAAGTGGGTCAGAGCACAGGGTCTTGAATTCTTTTTTTAACTTAAAACAAAAAACAAAAAACACTTTACTGAAAGATAACTTGTGTTTAATGAAATGCATACATTTTAATTGCACAATTCCTTGAGTTGGGTCATTTATGTAACCCCATCATTCCAGAATATTTCCATCATTCCAGAATATCCCTCAGGCCTCTTTGCAGTCAAATCCCAGGCAACCACTGATCTGATTTTTATCACAATATATTATTAGCTTTGCATTTTTAAAGAATTTCCTATCAATGGAATCATAGTGTAAACACTCATGTGTGCCCCGCTGCTTTCACTCAGCAGCACGTTTCTGAGGTCCTTCCATGCTGTTGTGGGTATCAGCATTCATCCCTTTTCATCGCTGAGCACTATTTCACTGCGTACACATACCACAACTTGCTGATCCATTCTCCTGTTGATGGACACTTGCTTTTTTCCCCAGTTTTTGGCTAGTGTGAATAAAGCCGCTATGTATACACAAGGCTTTTTGTATATGTAGGTTTTCATTTTCTTTGGGTAAATACATAGGAGAGGATACTGAAGGTTCAAGTGATAAGCGTATGTTTAGCTTCCTAAGAAATGACAAACTGTTTCTAGAATGGCTGTACAATGATTACCCCCACCCAGCAACTATGAGTACTCGTTGCTTCACATCCTTGTCGCTATTTGATATTGCCAGTCTCCTTCCTTTTATTAAAGCCTATGGTTTTGTTTGTTTTTAAAGATTTTATTGGGGAAGGGGAACAGGACTTTATTGGAGAACAGTGTGTACTTCCAGGCTTTTTTTCCAAGTCAAGTTGTTGTCCTTTCAGTCTTAGTTGTGGAGGGCGCAGCTCAGCTCTAGGGCCATTTCTAGTTGCAGGGGGCGCTGCCCACCATCCCCTGTGGGACTCAAGGAGCTGAACTGGCAACCTTGTGGTTGAGAGCCCACTGGCCCATGTGGGAATCAAACCGGCAGCCTTCGGAGTTAGGAGCACGGAGCTCTAACCGCCTGAGCCACCAGGCCGGCCCCCTAAATCCCATGGTTTTGACTTGCATTTTCCTGACGGCTAATGATGTAGAACATATTATCATGTGCTTTTAGGTAGTTGATATATATTATTTTGTGATTATCTCTTCAAGTTCTTGCCCATTTGTTTAATTAGGTTGTTCACCTTCTATTGTTGATTCACAGGAGTTCTTAATACATTCTGTTTAAAAGTCCATTGTCAAACATATGCGTTGCCCATATTTTCTCCCAACCTGTGGCCTACTTTTTCATTTTCTTAATGGTGCCTTTTGGAGGACTATTGTTCTCTTTTAATCTTCTTCTGTTAATGATAATATTATCACACTCTCTTGTAACTGAGTGAAAAATTAGATGATGGAGTCATTACCTAATGAATCTGAAAGGAGCTTTTCTTCATTATCACCAGTTTCCAGAGCTCTGCCTAATTTTAAAATTTGAAAGATGGATTAGCATTCTTTTACTTATTTAATTTTCTTTGATTTATAGTTATATTTCTGATTGCTTCATCTGTACTTTTGTCCAGCGCTCATAGGTGTGTGTCTGTGTTAGGGGTCGGAAAAAGGATTATAGACAGAGAGAAGAGAGAAGGAGCACAAAGTGACGAAAGCGGGGAAGGTTCTAATACTCTCCCTCTGTGGAGGGTGCTCTGGCACTTCCTTTCCCATAAACAAGGAACTCTGGGATTTGCTGAGGACAGAGAATGTCACTTGAGTGATGAGTAGATTTTCAAGGCTTTCTCTTCCCCGTGGACGATGTCTAAGCTGAGGACTCCTTAAAACCGGATCTCCAAAGGCCAATCATTCTTCATCAACCCTGACACCATCCTGACAAGTGTTTGATCCATCTTTATATATATATTTAACATTAAGTGTGTGGTGTATGTGCTTGTTTGCGTTACGAGAGAAGTCCAATAGAAAATCAAGGTCCACTACATCAGACAGAGAAGATATGAATTCATTGACTCCACAGACTATTCTCTAACTGGAGAGCTGAGGATAAAAGTGCAAATCAGTAATGCATTAGTCATACTCTCTACTTGTTTTATGGTTTTGGGTTAGGGTAGTAGCAAAAATGACTTCTTCAGAGGCCCCTTACTAAATTCATTTTATGATTCACAGTTTGAAAAGCACAGTGCTCTAGCAAGTTCTTTCCCTTGGAGTTTTTCCAAGCATTGTTTGGCTTTAGTCTAAGCCTTCTCTAACTGAACTGAACCAAATTCTTTCCCTCTATACAAAACTTGCCTCCCCACCCTGACTTTTCTGGGCAGACGCATGCTCAGATTGACTTTCAAAACCATCTAGGTACCACTTCTGTAATGGAGAAGTAGCTCCTATTGCACCAAACTTCCCGTGAGTAACAAATTTAAACTATATCTGGACAAATAAATCAAACGAATAACTGAAGACACTGAAGAACTAAATAAAAGCAGGAAGAAAGTGGAAGAGAGAATAAACGTGAAAGAAAGAATGAAACTGGGTAAAATTCTCAATCTTCACTGCTTTTGCTGGAGGTCAGGCACCAGTGGTACCACACTGGATGGCTAAAGCTTGGATACAAACTGTAGTCTTGCTGGCTTAAAGAAGCAGAGAACAGATTGGGTTATCACAGCAACAAAAAGTAATGACTCATTATACGCATGGCACAGAAGAATCTTAGCATTATTATGCTGTGGAAACTACACTTTACACAAAATTGATCATACCCCAGGGTTCCACTTACATAAAGTTCTATAACAAGTCAAAGTAATATATGGCTAAAAAATAAAAACGAAGATTGATTCTGGGGAAAGCATCTAGGATTAATTGAGAAGACAAAGGGGAACTCCACCTGCAAGGCTCAATCTGTGTGGAAAGTCTTTTTCCCAGGGGCGTTTGTTGAAACCAATTACAGGCAATTATTTAATTTTGTGACTGTCTGTGGTGGTGCATAAAAGTTGGAGCAGACCGTAGACTAATCAAAAGGCTTAAAAGGCAAAGCTGGGGAATGAGATGTCCAAAAGGGCTTCGAAAGACTCAGACACATTTCTGAGAATCTAGGGGGCCAGGCCATGCATAGAGCTGTACAGAGCCAATGCCTTGTAGGTGCTCAGGAAAGGCCTGCAAAGGCTCTAAGCTCTCACTCTGGCTGACTTCCACACTCTGCGCAAACAGAAAGTGAAGGTGAGACGGAGTTGTCACAGACTGGCTGGGTAATGAACGCATGCCTCAACACACACACAGAGCCCCTTGGCAAAGACTGGGAAACTTACTGGTTTCAGGCATTTTCAGGAAATCTCTGTCCAACCGTTAGCTGACCACCAAACAGAGACTTCCGTGGCCACACATGACAAAGAATATAGACTATAGAACTAGTTTATAAAAGTCACCAACCAAATAAACTACTGTAACAAACAGCAAAACCTGGCAAATCCATAGAGATGGAAAGTGGATTAATAATTGCCAAAGGCAGAGGGAGAGATGATGGGGAATAACTTTTAGGTTTCTTTTTGGAGTGATGTCAGTGTTCTAAAATACCATAGTGGTGATGGCTGCATAAATCGTAAATATACTACAACCCACTAAATTGCACACTTATTTAAAGGGGTGAATTTTAGAGTATCTGAATTATATCTCAATAAAAAAGAAAAATATGATGCACATGTTTGTGTGCACACATATGCATATGTATGTCTACACATGTATTCATATGTACCTACACTCCCTAGCTCTGTGCACTGAGATAACTTAGCATGCAGATCTTGCTTTCATACCATTTTTGACTAAAGGAAAAATGGATCCTTGGAGGAATGGCTAATTCTAGAGTTGGGGCAGAGAAATAAGCCTGGAATATTTTTTTGAGCCAGAAAGCAAAGCAGTGCTCATAGAATGATAGACTATGTCAAAAGAACACAGAAGGCAGCTTGAAGTCTCCCACTGTCCAACTGGAGACAATCTGAGCACCAAAACAAACAGTGAAAGTAAGAGAACATAATCCACTGAACAAAAGGAGAATTCATGGGTCAATTTGAATATGATAATAAATAGAAAGTCTGATGAGGAATAGGATATTTACACAGTTACAAATGATCTCACACAAAATACTTATTAGTGACAAAGAGAAAAAGAGTAACTTCATGGTGGAGAAGGCTGGTAAACAATCGTATTGATGTGATCGATGTGACCACCAGTAATAGAAAAACCGCAGCAGTGTGCTACCTGAAAGGAGTAAGCATAGATCATGTCTTCTGTTATTCCTGCCGAAGATATATAACCCGAATCTAATCGCGAGGAAACAACAGACAAACCCAAATTGAGGGCCAGTCTAAAAAAACGACTGGCCTGTAATCTTCGAAAGTACCAAGGTCAAGAAAGAGAAGGAAAGGGTGAGAAACTGTTCTAGATAGAAAGAAATCAAGCTGCTATGACAACTAAATGAAATGTGTGATTCTGAACCAGATCCTTTTTCTATAAAGGACATTATCTGGGCAATTAGTGAGACCTGAATGAAGTCTAAAGCTTAGGTAGTAGCGATGTACCAACATTCCGCTCCTCATTTGGATGTTGTTAAACTAGAATATTCTTGCTTGGTAAAAGACACCCTGAAGTACTTGAGGGTGACAAAGCATCATGGTGGTAGATCACTCTCCAGTAGTAGAGGAAACCAAATTCTGTACTTGCAACTTTCCTGTCAGTCTGAGATTGTTTAAACAATATGTAGAAATATGGAAACATACACACATGCATAGATAAATAAATTTGACAGGATTATTTTGTCTGTTGACTCTAATAATAAAAAATTGGGGCTTAAAAAAGGGTTATTAAGTTTGTCCTATATGCTGGTAAAAAGGAGGGTATCAACATGAGCTCTAAAAATAGATTCACTAACATGAAATAATCTAAGCACTGGCGATGACAAACACAGAAGGCTAGATGGACAAATATTCACTCACTCACAAAGCAATTTTCTTACCTAACATATCTGGCAAAATTCCTAGATGTAAGTTTCCTTTTATATAACACTTCAAAAAAAAAAAAAAAAAAAGGCCCTTGGCAACAATTCAAAACTGAACTGATATATGCAGTTTTTTTAAAAAAGGAAAGGACATGTAAAATAACTAGACTACCATATCCTTAAAAAAATTTTTTTAATGTCTCTATTATAAGTAAACTACAATGTGATTATGGTAAATTATTCAGAATGTTTATTTTATATTCTTCGACTTTTGATTTGGAAAAAAAAAAAGATGCAAAAAGTATTTCCATAAAATAAAGAACAGCAACAGCCCTGCTCTTAAGGAGCTTAGCCTGAATAATTTTTATGAATAAAATTACTTTACAGAAGAACAAAATGGTAAAAATAGAGAGCTTTTTTAGAGTTTATATACATGAAATTTTCATCTAAAATATCAGTATGGTGACCATGAAAATGCACCACTCAAATCTCCAAAAGCAGGTAACATAACTGACCAAGGGTCCCAACTGCTGTGCTCTGAAATCCATCCTTACATTTGCACCATGGGCTGCTCCCAGCCAATGACTAAGCACAGTGAGACTCCTAAGGCAGGTCAACCCCCGGGAGACCTGGGACCTCACAGGCTACTCTGACTGAGGACTCCCCACCAGCCTTGCTAAACTTTCCTTCCCCCTCCCCTCCCCTCCCCTCCCCTCCCCTCCCCTCCCCTCCCCTCCCCTCCCCTCCCCTCCCCTCTCCTTTTCCCTTGGGGTCAGACTAGCACCAGGGTCCATGGCTCTCCCAGCGTCCTCCCCATTTTCTCTTCTAGGCATTTCCCCTGATATATTTCCTGTGTTGGCAGCAGGCTTCTTAGAGAACCTGGACTAACACAGGCAGTTTCGTCCAGTCAGTTATACTGACACTGTGTAACTAGTACTATACTCTGCTCTCTGAGACAAAGACAAAACACGTCAGACATCGCCTTTTCCCTCAAAGCCTGAACATACTGCAGAAAAGATTTAAATGGGATTAATGAGACAATGTTCGAAACATGATCCACAATCATAATCTCCATTTTATAGAGTCCTTTTAATCTGCAAATGACTGTGGGTAGAAGTGGGCAGGACGAGCTTCACAAGGAAAGTGGGCAACTAAGATCTGGACAGATGGGAAGGAGGAGGAAAGCAATTCAGATTCACACCCTTCCTAGGTCTTGAAAAGATGCAAGAAGAGGTCTGGTTAAGGAGGAGGCTTCAAAATTATAAAGATACTGCCAACTGCCTCCCAATTAGTAAACAGGAAATAAGTCCCATAATTCCATAACTAGTCCACTCAGGAATAACCGAGTTTATCATTTAGGATATTTAAGGCATTTGAACCTAGTATAGAAATAGATCCCTATGTTGTTAAAAATCATAAATTCAGGAGGCACCACGAACAGCATTTTATTTGAAGGTTCCTTGTGTTATGTCCTTGCAGGTTAGTTTTGTTTTTCCTTTTCCCTCTATTTTAAAAAGTACTCTTCCTCAAAGAGTAATGTTTTCTAAAAAGAAGAAATCTAGTCAAACCCGCAGGATAAATACTAATCCCTGTATTCTGATTTTATACATTTTTACATAATCCCACCCTTTCTTTTCTTTATGCTAATAATGGTGTGATGGCTTCAATTAACCTTTCAGTTGAAAGACTACAGGATCCAGAGAATCTACAAAGCTATTTCAAGAAAAGCTCTTACAGGAGCAAGCATGTAAAGAAATTTTAAAAATCTTCTCAGATACTCTTAAAAGCATCACAAATCGTTCATTCTCTTTCCAGGACTCCAGCTTCATAAACCTGACCTTTTCACTGTTACAGTTTCAGAAGAAAAATCCATATTTAAAATAAGATCTTATCTTCTTAGCGGAGTTCTGACTCAGAAAGTCTATTCTATTAATATGTATATCAAAGAGGACCAAAAAATTAAAACCTAAAAATAATCCCTCAGTGATACTAACAAATAAAAAAAAAATTGCTTTTGAAATGTATTGTAAGCAAAAGCTAAGCACATTATGGGAGCTAAGTAATATCTCATAGAAGGGGGAATTTTAGAAAAAGCGGCCTGCAAGAATACTAAGAACAACTAAGCAGAGATTTCAATGGTCTCACAGTGTCAGGGATACAAAAATTGCAGGGTGGGGCCCATGCAAGAAGAAGGTCTTTAGTAAATGCTTCGGAGTTTCAGTTGAGATCCTGGAAGGGCCAACCTGTCTCCCAACTAAAATAGATTTTATGTCATATATAAATTAGAAAAGTGCTAAAGATACCTGGGGTAGTAGCTTATTGTCCTCCTTTCAAGGACACTATTTAAAAATACATTATTGCAAGACAGGGAAGCCCAAAACTTTATATTTTCGGAATCTTATGAATTCTACTATTTTACTTTCAGTTCAACTTCTACACATAAATTTATGACAACAGAAGAATCTTTGAACCATATCAATTTCCTCCTACTTTGAAAATGATATTGAGAGGCAAAAACTGAAATTGACAGGGCCATTAAAACATGACAGCAAGTTTTCAACAGTCTTCCCTCGAATCTGACAGTTCAGGTCATTTCTCATTTCACCAGAGCCACAGAAAACTTCAACTGCAAAGTCAGACTCTGGTATCCTTGAAACCAGAGTTGATTTCAGCACTTATTCCAATTGAAATTTTCTTAATTTCTGTCTCAATTTAAGCGCACAGTATATTGTATTTCTAGTAGAAGCTCCACTGATGAGGAACTATCAGAAATAAATGAGGTAATAAGTGTAAAAGTACTCTGTAAATTTGAAGTGATTATAACACATGGAAGACAATGTATAAAAAAAAGAAAAAAAGGTCTACAAATGTGTTGCTGATGTAAGATGCACCATCCTTATGGGTAAATCACTAGATGCATTTCCCTTACAATCAGGAGCAAGACAAGGATGTCTACTATCACTGCTTCATTTTAACACGATAATGGAGGTTCTGGCCAGTGCAGTATGACAAGAAAAAGATTAAGAAAAAAAAGAAGAAGAAAGAAAGAAAAAGAGTAAAACTTAGTAAATAAGAAGCAAAAGTGTTCTTATTTACAAATTATGTCACAAAGTAGCTGATTGAAGATCAAGACATTATTAATGTTTATTCAGTTGGGTGCAAGGTATCCAGAACAGAAACTCAAAGATATACTGCTGAGCATGTGAGGTATGATGTCGGATATTATTCTAAAAATTAAAAAGATAGAACAGGAAGACCATACTTAGTGTCCCTCACGTCACACATAGTAGCTTTTGAGGATATGGGATGATCATAAAATGAAAGACTATGGTTCCAATTGAATACAAAAAGCGTAGGACAGTGGAAGCACAAAGTTGAGAAGAATATCCAATTCTAAGTCACTCCTAAGTTTGCTGTACTGTTGGTGGGTTATCCCTACCCCAGGCTTCCGCGCATGAGCCCCTGACGAGTCATCAGACAGGTCAGGGAGGCACAGTGTCCATTAAAGCCCAAGCGGCCCACATGGGAGGACCCCAGCAGATTTGGTTTCTCCACCATTTTCTGATCTATTCATCTCTGCTCTCCTCCATCAGCAAAGACTGCTGTAAACTTATGTTTAGATAACTTATGTTTTAGTACAATATTACAAGCTTTAGCAACTTTCATTTACTATCGTGTATTTTGAAATGCTTTTAATATGATTCTTTGGTTTTCTGCATTTTCACAAAATCTAGTGCCCTTTATTCAGCAGTTAGAAAGTATCTTAGGTTTACATTCTTTACTCAGAAAAAGCTTTAAAACTATATATATATAGTAGCTACCCAAGCTGTGTGAATTACTAATGAATATTTTCTACTCAATTCAAGGTTGAATCATTAAACTGCAATATCAAAACAAGGAGTATCAACTACTTAAATGTACCAACTATTTAAGTTTTACCTTTGTGTTTAGCAATGTTTCAGATATTTCCCTCTAAATATTACATAATGAGGCAAATATTGTTTTTACTACTATGGAGCAAAACTGTAAGTCAGAGGCTGTAAGCACATAGAACCATCTGTTTAGTTATATGAAAAAATATCTAGCATCAATCAGAGAAAAATTGAGGGAAAAGTCACTCATTGGCTGAAAATACACTCAATTCTAGGGGGAAAATGTGATTCCATATACCATAAGCCAGACACTTCTATATAAACTTAAAAACTACATAAATTTTGATAGCCTCCTTATACAAGTCAGAAGCTAATTAGCTTGTAGAATTTCAAAACAGGTAGAAACTTTTTAAAATTATTACTTTTTCCTTTTACGAGCAGGTAATGAATATATCATGCATTTTTGTGCTGTCTGATGGTTTTGGGCATTTTTAAAACTAGATGATGTATCACTCCAGAAATCAGTACACTCTCAGAGTGTCGGTTATTTATGCATTTCTAGCTCCGAATGATATATCCATAGAAAAATAGTTTCTGATCAATGTATATATTTTTAAAATCCCCCAAAATGGCTACATCAAGAAAAAAGAAAAGACAAGACAGGAGTGGGCAGAGGGCTAAGCCACAAACACGCAAGAAGGACTTTAATGGAAGCTGAGCCCTTTGCAGAATTAAACGTCAATCCTACTTGGTCAACATACACAGGCGAGTGCTTTTTAAAGTGCCATTTCCATTTCCAAAAACAGCATGTATAAAATGACACCGATATGTGAGTATACATCTGATTACCTACTGGCTAATCTCTGCTACTCAAAAGGCTAAATTTTATTATTTAGGAGCTGATTACCTAACTTACACATTAGCCATGGTGTTTGCGTTCCCTCCATATTATTACAGGATCCCCGCGTGTTCATGAACAATCTACTGGCTTGGTAGCTGAGGACACTGTTCAGTCAACCCACCACACTTTGTAGGGTAACTTAAGTTTGGGGATAAAGAGCAAAACCTTGTTTAATGGACTTGGTGCTTTTGAGTCTTTGGCCTCAATTGGCATTGACAACACGAGTTAATCATATATAATGACTTAAAAAGTCATTCTGCGTTTCTGTTGGAACCCTGTTTTTGAACACTGCCAAGTTCTCTGCTATTGTTGATATACTCTGCGTTATGTCACATCGTACATCTTTGTGTAGCTTTTAGGTCCCATTTTGAAATCTTTCTTCGCCCTCATTATTAGTAGGCCTGGAAGAAAACTGTTTTCCTGATTTTCATTAAATATGCTCTGCTCGGATACAAAAGATTCTGTCTCTGTCAGTGTCAGCGAGTCATCAGATTATTAATTTCTCTAGTGCCACGCTGCTTCTTATTCTCACCTATTGTCAAAAAGTTGAGACAACTGTCACATTATCTTGTCAGCAGGGCAGAGTCATCGGGAGGCCTCTGAGCCTTGACTGCAGTCGCCGGAGAGGACCGTCTGTTCCTTTCCCATTAGCGGCAGAGCCAAACTCAGGCCATCCTGTGCCTTCTGCCTCACAAGGAGGCACGGAACACGCAGCCAAAATGTCACTTTTAGGAGCCAGGTAGAGTAAGTGTAAAGCTGAGAACATGGCACAGTGCAAATAAGAAATGAAGACAGAAAAAAAATCTGAAAGTCTTGAAGATGCGTTTCTAAACTACAGCCTTGTAAAATACATGAGAAAAAACGAGGGGCGGGGGGGCCCACCTTGCAGATCTTGTAGAGCGATTCCTGGCCATCTCCTCCGGTATCCTTAAAGTAATCATGTGCAGGAAACGTACGATGAATATCTCGAGTAATAACACTCTCCTGGGCTGAGTCCTGAAAAAGAGAAAATTTGAATGTCTTTTTAATTAAGAAAACTAATATACATACATGGTAAAAAAAATTCAAACAGCACATAAAATGTATGCCCCCTGCCCCCCGACTGTCTTCCATCCCAAACCCACAGTCCCATTCACCAGAGGTAAGTGCTAACCGATAGTTTCTTTTTTCATTTTTTTTCTTTTGAGTTAAAGTTTATTGGGGTGACAATGGTTAGTAAAATTACATAGGTTTCAGGTGTACAATTCTGTAATACATCATCTATATATTGCATTGTGTGTTCACCATCCAGAGTCAGTTCTCCTTCCATCACCATATATTTGATCCCCCTTACCCTCATCTCCCACCCCCACCCCCCTTACCCTCTGGTAACCACTAAACCATTGTCTGTGTCTATGAGTTTCTTTTGCATCCTTTCATCCATCTGTCTACAGACGTGCGAATGCATCTTCATGTGAGGGGAGGAGACGGAGGGGAGTTGTATACATACATACATCTCCATCCTTTGCTTTTTGAAGCAAACTAACTTCTCCATTCATGTAATAGGATAACTTATAGAATACTCCTTATCAATACCTGCAAATGTACTTCATTCTCCTTAAGGGCAGTTATTAAAAAGAATGAGGTACATCTGGAGCTGAATATATCATAATTTATTTAATATTCTCCTAATAACGATTTTTTTGCATTTTTCTATTTATATTACAAATAATATCACTAGGAACGTTTTCATCCATGCATGTTCAAGAATAGGTTCCTAGAGGTAGAATTGCTAGGTCAAGGGAATGAACATTTCCATTTTTGATAAAGGTACTTCCCTCCAGAGTTGTTGTACCCATAGGCAGTCCAAACAACGGTAAGAGTATGTGTTTCTCTACACCTGTTCAATACCACATTATCTAACTTTGTAATTTTTGATCATCGGATAACTGAAAACTCACACCACAGTAATTTAAAAAGTAAAAACATTATCAATCTCTTCCCCCGATAGGTTAATTACCCAACTTACTCCAGAAAATAAAACAGCCCCAAACTACTATATTAAGATGACATGTGCTTTAAAGATAAATCTACAGAAGTTGTTCAGACAGATTCACAATCCAACAGCTCAAAATTGAGTAAAATTCTAAACCTTACGAAAATGATTCATCATTCACTTGGTTTTATTTTATTTCTATAGAGGTTGTTTATCTGTTTAAATGTCAAGAAAACAGGATGGGACTGCTTCTAGCAACCCTGATGATGGAAATACTTTGCACAATTTAAGGAAGCATCAATGACTACTACTGCAAATTGAAAACATTGTTTAAATGGAGTATTACTCAGCCATGAAGAAGAATGGAATCTTACCATTTGCAATGATATGGATGGACTTAGAGAACATTATGCTAAGTGAAACAAGTCAGACAGAGAAACACAAATACCATATGATCTCACTTATATGTGGAATCTAAAGAATAGAATAAATGAACTAATCAGGAAAACTCTCAGAGACATAGAGGAAAAACTGAGAGTTGCTAGATGGGAGGGGAGGTGGGGATAAGGGGAAAGGCGAGGGGATTAGAAAGCTCAGTCAGTAACCACAAGATGGCCACAGGGATACGAAAGTCAATTTGGGGAATATAATCAATAATGTTGTAAAGATTTTATAGGGTATCCGATGGACGCTTGCCTTATTAGGGAGACCACCTCAGGGATGATGTAGATGCCTGATCACTGCACTGTACACCTGAAGCTGAAGCTGAACAATAATGAATGTCAACTATAACTTTATATATACATATATATAATATATATATGTTACATATATATATATTCACAAGAAGTGGAGTACAGCATTAGGAATAGAGAAAGTGGAAATGTAACGGCTCTATGTGATGTCAGAGGGATAGTAGATTGGAGGAGAGGGGTTATCACTTTGTGAGGGCTATAAATGATAAATATCTAACTATTACAGTGTTTTGTACACATGAAACTAAAAACAAAGAAAATATTGTTTAATGTGTTGCTTCCATAAAAATTTGAACAAATTGTCTCTTTCAGTTAAAATCAAGAAAGGACAAACATATTTAATATATGAGTTACTTTAATGTATGCTATTCCCTTTCTCTCTGTAGCTGAGAAATATATAAGAAGGAAGTAGCTGATTAGCTCTGTGTTAAGTCAGGGTTTTCTCCTGCTGCCTGTTTTATTTCAGCTGCCATTTCATGCTGGGTAGTAATTAGATCTTATATCATGTAGAGAAAGGACACAAACTGCAAAGTTCCACATTTGCTAGCAAACACCAAACATATTGCAAATCAGTCCAGAGAAAATTCTGATGGCGTATGGGAGCGGAATGCTAGAGTTGAATAAAAATGAAACCTCCAAAAATTACCGTAAGTAAAGTTACACGTAGAAAGTTTACATTTAATAAGGTAAACGGAGCTTTTAACGATAATGGTAAAGAATATTTTTGGGTGAGGTGGGTGTATAGAACACGGCAAACATAAAGGTCATGTACAAAGAGAAATACTATGAAATGATGTTTTATCTGCTCTGGTGTAGAGTGTATGCAGAACAATCTGGTACCAGGGAGAAGAAAATTTTCACTGCCCATGTTTTCTCCAAGGAATGTTCTCTTTCATACAGTAATAGTTTCTACTTATGAACTGTTTGAAAAGATGACCAATAAAAATGGTACTACTGCCATTGCTGAACTATTTTAGGGGCAAACAAGTGCCTAGTGGTTCACAGGATAACTCTTTTTGTACTTTTCAAGACTTTAGGGGAGAGAAATCATTGGACTATATTCCCTAGAAACTGCCTACTCATGTGGCATCATGCTGTGTTTAAACGGTACAAACAGTCTGATTCAGAGAAAGGGAAATTGATCAAAATTTTCTAGAAAGTAAGTTTGCGTAATACTGAGTAATTTTTTCTATGCATATTTGAATCTTCCTTGTTCATTTGTTTAAAAAGTAAAGAGGCAAAAATCAAATGAAAATAAAAATCAGAAATTTTTCTTACTTAATAAACTGTCCCTTCTTAGGATTATTTTTAAATGCTTTCTACACTTGTGTTTCTAGCGTTTTCTTCCTACATATTGATCTCAGTTGGCTAAGGGAAAAAATTCTTGAACTTCACTTTGTAGACTAAGCTGTTTTGCGACATCATCCATTGATCCCTGTCACATAAGTGAAGGTCAACAGGTACACTAGACTCTAATAAACAGATTAATATGAATTAAATTGTGCACGAGACTAAATAATCTTGTTCTGAAGCGAAAGCTAAACTTAATCACCCCCAATTAGCCATACTGTTGAGAATAGGAACAGTATGTATTTCAGGAACCCACACTTATCCCCCACATTCATTCACTCACTTATTCAAGAAACATTCGAGTCAGGGAGTCACCAAACCTAACACTCCGTAAAAGAAGGATAAAACAATGGTTCTCTTCAATATTAACTCCTTTCTTTTTAGAGTTATTCCAATTACAGTTGTCAATTTTTACAAGAAATAAAATGAACAGAGAAGAAGAACAAGAAAGAGGCCATACAAGTATCTGGATTTAAAAGGTTTCATATGAAAACTATGTTTGTTTGTTTGTTCTTACAATGACCAAAAATATTTTATAGCACAACCAAAACCGGTATGAGGTCATTTTCTCAGAGGGTCCCCATAAGCAGAGACGCCTCAAGTCCTGCCAACCATCTTCAGAATGAGAAGAGGAAAGTCCTTCCCTTCTGAGCATCCACTTCACCAGCATCTAGACTCACAGCTTCACCCAGTATTTACTTCCCAGGACAAGCAGTTTGAGTCCTGATCCCCAGGCCAGCATGGTGGGGTAGTGGCCTTGGATCCAGATAAACTCACTGCTTCTATAGCTGGCTACCCTACTTAATACCTACAGACACTTCAGTTTCCTTATCTGTAAAATGGGATAATACCAAACTCATGTCGCTTAGAATAAAATAATGTGTGTATAGTGCTTAGCACACTGCCTAGTATAAAATGAGTACTCAATAAGTAAATAAATAAAAATAATAATTATTATTTCCCCTTCTCCTCAACAATCCCATTTAACTGTTTAAATATTTTGGTGAACATATATTTTAGACATCCTTCCGCATTTATACTCTAAATAATAAGCAACTGTTTTTCTTGGGACATCATGAACATTATGATTACAAAAGCAATTCCCGTCGAGTTTTCAGCATGACGATGTATTAATGCATACACACCCTGACCTGAATTTCTTATCATGTACCTTATGTGTCCTAAGTTATCCTTCTTTCTATTCATTCGTGAATAAAGGGAAAAGTGAACAATTATTTGGACGAAGTGATGTTTCTATGAACTGATCCCCACCTGGCCCCAGCTTTGCCTGTATCCATGGAACAAAGACGTCCACGAGTGCGCCCCGGAGGAGGATGGGAAGGACAGGGTAGAGTGGAAGCTAAATTTGTCAGAGCAGCTACCACTTCCATCACTTCAGAATTCAGCTTCAGAGGATCCAGGAAGGGCTGAAGTCATGGTTATGGAGAGGACAATTGCCACTGTCACCATCGCATGCCTCCCTTCTGGACCATCACCACCCAGAATGGAACTGGTAGGCAAAGCCATTGAGATCATCTTCTATTCTGCCTGAGCAGGGGTCAGGTTGGGCCACACACAACAGCTGACTCAGACCAGAAACAGGGAGCAGTAGTGAGAGGTGTGGAAGAAAGTCTTAAAAGTTGAGTTTTATCCCCCCCGACCCACAGCTCTGACACTACCACCACACAGAAACTAAATTTCTATGTAGTTTACCTTTCCAGGGTTTTCTTTCATTTCCAAACCACTAAGTCATAAGACGAAACATCTCCAAAAGGACATCAATCTCGGTTGCAATAACATCCGTGGTCCAACAAAGGAGATAATTCGCTTTGCTGAAGATCAGTCTGAAACCACCTCCAGGAGGTGTGCTGAGGAGCTCAATTAACTGTTGATCATTGTAAGTGAATTCAGTTTAGAGCTTCTATCCACTGTCTAACATGAGCTGTTTTCCAGTACAATGTAAATAGCCTGACAGTTGTGATCCTCGTAATTCCTAGTCGAAGAGAAGCATCACTTGCTTGTTGCGAGCAAGAAATGAACACAGCACTCCCGTGTCAATGAGTATTAGGAAGACAGGTGCGGAGGATCGCAGCCTACTACTTTTTATAAAGCAATTTCTGGGCTGTCAACAACTGAAAAGGCGTTTGAGTGAGAATGACTACTTTCACATGTGACCTTAGCATCAGATGAAGTGGCAACGTAATGTCCTGATAAATGAACACCTTGACGGTACCTTGATTTGCTACATCTTAACAACCATAATGGCATCTTTTTTTTTTTTTTATTATTAATCTCTTGTCAAGAACTGCATTTTCATTTTTCATCTACTACAAAATCATTTCAACTTTCTAAGTCCCCTGCCAATCTTTTACTGTCATTAAAAATGCCAATGGAGACCATGCCTAGCCACAGTCAGTCGGCAGATAAATGATTCAGAGCTTTAAAAAAATTTGACCTTAGAACGTGCCTTCTTTTCTTACTCCACGGGGATGCTCCTTTAGTTCTATGTTGGAGCTAGTTCTATGGTGAAACATCACAGACTGCATGTCCCTGAAAGCAGATGGGTTTGCAGTGGTGGGTCTGATTTATTTGCCTTGATGTTTGCCAAAAATCCAAAGAGGCAGAGATGAAAGGAGAAAATATAAAAGTGCATTCTAGTTTCAAATGTGCCACTAAAATCATGAGCTGGAAACTGTCACACAAAAGGCTGGATCACTGCCAGTCTTCCTTCCTCGAACATGGGGGAAAGTCTTAGCATAAGTAGGGTAATATGGAAGCAAAGAAAGAAATGTCAACTAAATCACATTGTGAGCGAGGTGCTTCGTGGGCATGGCACACATGTGCCGCCAAATGTCTCAGAATCAAAGCCTGACACAAAGGTCAAAAACGTAAGCCAGATTCTGGCTTCATCTAGAAAGAAATCTCTTCAGAGAGAGTAACAAGACGATCTAAGGACGGGGGAAGCGAGGGTAGAGGAGGAAGTGTATTGATAAGGCCAGCCAACGTTCATGATGGAGACCTTAACCCTACAGGAAGAGCCAGGACTGGAATGGGAAATATTCGAATAGAACAAAGGATTCCTTTGGAACTGGGAGACTGCGGAGCTCTGCACTTTAGCCTAAATTTTCCTGAGAGCCTAAGGAATCTAGGTCAGAGGTACAGATGACAATCTATGACAGGAATCTGGGGTTACTTTTGGTCTCCAACTACTCCTACCAAATGCATCTATGGCCGTATGTGGACATGTCCTCATTCCCAGGGTTGTCGACCACTCATTGTCCAAAAATAAAGGTTCAACGGGGACACTCGGCAGTCTTGACAATGATAAACCCTGCCACTCCTGTTAAAATGCACAATAAATTCACTCCATGCTGTTATTTTCGAAAGTTAGATGTGTTTCTAACTTTCTTTTTAAAAAATGATTATGGTTTTTATCAAAGCAACCGTTTAAACTCTTTTGAAATAAACATTTTAAGAGCTCCGTATTTACTACCCATTGTGTAAAAATAACATTTTTTCATTTTCTGCAAAACTTTAAAGAATGCCTCTGATAACTAGCATTTGATAAATGTGTCTATGTTACCCTAATCATTATATTTTATAATTTTATTAACTCTGACCATGTATACATCTCATTCTTGTTTTTATAAGGTTGAATAATTATTCAAAATCTTAGAAAACATTCTACTCGTCCACTCCTTCAATCACTTTAGATGTTTCTCTTTGAAACTCTTTGACCTCAATTACATTTTGTTGAACGACATAAAAAATTAAGCTTTCTACTTGCTATACAGTACAAATCCGTTCATGTCTGAGTACCTACTAAGAATCAGACACTATTTTAGGTGCAGAAGACGTAATTGTTAGCAAGACAACGTCCCTCCCTTATGGAATTTAGACTCTAGTTGTCGGGAAAAGACATAAAAAACAAATATGTGGTACTGGTTAGTGGAAAGTACTATTAAAAAAATAAAACAAGATAAAGAGATAGTGAGGCAAGGGCTGATATTTTAGGTATGGTGGTTTTGCCTCTCTGAGTGAGGGTTCAAATATTTAGAGAAAGAGCATTGCAGGCAAAAGGGGAAAGAAAGCGTAGTCAAGATCCTGAGGGGGAGCAGAACGGTAATACATCTCGAGACATTTTCCAGCATTTTGCTGACTTAATGTTTGTAGATGTCTTCAGCGAATTACCAAAAACAACTCCAAAGCTTTCCTGATGAAATGGCTACCTCTGACTGTAGGTATAACTTCGACTGTTGTTACAAGATGTTTTAAACACATACTTGAATAATATGCTCCTACATGCACATATTTATATGACAGGTTACCATTCACATATGTATCTAAACTTTCCATGTGCAAGACATTGGACTAGGATGTAGGGGATCCAAAAGGTTAGGATATAGTCCATGACGTCCCCAAACTGCAAGAGGTTCACATCTATTTGGAAAGAGAAAATCTAGGTGTAAATACCGATGGAATGAAAACATCTACTAACAGCCAAATAACTGATACAGGAATTCAGCAAAGGAGGTGATGGTAGAAGGGTTCAAGTGGTGACAGTGGCCGTCCACAGGACACGGGGCCTGGGCTGAGTACTGGAGACAGGGTGAGCTCAGCAAAACTGAAAGATCCCACGAGAACAGAATGACAGCAAGGGCGGTGTGAGCAGGGGCCTCAAAGCAGGAGGGCAGCTGGCATGCCCAGGAGGTGTGACTCTCACTGACTGCAGGAGGGAATTCAGAAAGGGGCAAGTTGAGTGGGATGGAGAACACGCGAAAGTAATCTCGAATGAAGACGTTTTAACTTAATCTTGTGGACAAGGAGCCGTTTCATCTGTCACAGTGTTTCTGGTCACAGTTTAGTAAAAGAATTGGCATGTAGTGAGGATTAACACTCCCCCAAAAAGAGGGCTGGCCTTTGCCACTGGCCACTACATGATCATGGAACGTCCCTTGGAATGTCGTGCCTGAAACGAAGTCTCTGCATGCGGGCCTCGGCCCCCCAGCAGCCTGCCAATGTGATTTCTGATGGAGACTGGGCCATGTAGTATTCGTTCTACCTGTGGAGAGGCTGGGGACTAACGGTCAGACACGGGGCCGTATGTCATGACCCCTGTAAGACCTCTGGACAAGATGCAATGAGCTTCCCTAGCTGGCAATACTCAGTGGGTGCCATCACACAGGAATCCTTCATGTTTACATGGTAACTCTTTCTCAGTGAAATAGCTTGAAGTAGTAGATTGAGATCAAGGTTAGGCAAGAATCAGGAAATTCTTTCCTAGTCAGAATACACGTAGATTACAGTATTTAATAAGCCCTAGTTCTTTACTGGTCTTAAGGCCACATTAAATACAGAGCCTCCTCTTTTTTGATTTAGGGTGCTTTAGCAGTTAGAAATGAAAAGACTAACACCTTCTATTCTACTTCATAAGACTGTAAGATATTCATGAAAAGAGGATTTTTTTCTATCTTTGCACTTAGTTATTTAGGTTCTAGAATACTGGCATGAAAAAAAATAGAGATTAAAACAGCTGATGATGTGGTCTTTCTCACTTCTAAAACACCACCCCTCTTTTTAAATCAACATACATATTTGCTTCTGATTTCAATGCTATGAGGGCCACAGATTTTTATGGACTTTTTTCCCCTAATGGACTCAATTTGCTAAGAGATGATTTTTAAACTCTGAATTTCTAACAAAGGGAAAGAAAATGCAACTGCTGTCCACATTAAGAAACTGTAAAAGTAACCCCCCTTATTTCTCATTGTGGAAGGTCCTTTGACTTGATTCAGTAGCTACAGGGGCTGGAAGCAGGTTTCCTTCCAGGCACTTGTGTGGCACTGCTATTTTACTGAGGCCTGGTTCTACAAATAAAAGCTCTCTCGTTTTTTCAAAGCTTTAACTAGTTGACCCCAAATTACATATATATACAGAATGGTTCCAATGTTGCACAGTAATTCGGTCTAACTGGTAAGTGGTTCACAATATGAAAATCACTAATACTATTCTTTAGACAAAGCGAACCCTGCTGGGGTCAGCTGGGACATGTGTCCTCCTCTGGCACCATCACCGTACTCAGGTTATTATCACTTTATGCTTAGACTATTTCAAGGGCCTCTTAATCAGCCCATAGAAGGAGAGCCCTCCTTTAATCAGCCTGCACAGTACTTGAAGGTTAGTCTACCTAAAACACTGTTTCGCTCGCATGTAACATTCTAATCTATTTACAACAGTCCCCCCTGCTAGCCTCAAATAGGAAAAAAAAAAGAAAATCCTTTTCATTCCATCCGAATCACATCCCATTCTGCAAAGTTGCACTCTTCTCCCAAGCTTGAAATTTTCTCTGCCTTACAGTGGAAATGTAATGGCTGCATGCGATGCCAGAGGGGTAGTAGATGAGGGGAGGGGGGTTATCACTGTGTGAGGGATGTGAATGATAAATGTTTAACTATTACATTGTTTTGTGCACCTGAAACTAAAAAAAAACAACGTTAAATAAAAATTTTTTTTTTCCTCTGCCTTAGATGGCCCTAATTCCCATACCTTCCCCTTTGAATTCCTGTCCATTTATGAAAGCTCACGTCGGCCTTCTTCTCTGGTTCTTCACTAATGATTCCAAGTGAAAATAATATCTTCTTCCTTTATGGTCTTTTAATAACAACTCAAATATACTCACATAAAAAGTATTACTTACTGACTTGGGGGAAGATGACGTTTATCTCCACTCAGCTCCTGGCCACTAGAGGCGGTGTCTAATAGTAGCACATGGGGTACCATATTTGTATGCAGTCGGAGCTGAACAAATGCTCGTTGAATAAATGATGCTATGACAGAGAGAAAAGGTGAACCAAGGCAAAAGGCAGGGAACAAAGAACGTTTGTGTTGCTACTTAGGTGAAGGGTGGGCCATGCCCCACGCTGAGCCGCAAAGTGAAAAGTAGACAAGCAAATTTTCCTTCCATGGGCACTTATGTGCGCCCTGTGAAATACTAGGAGCTGGCTCTACTGGAGACGGGTTATCAAAGCCATCATAAGGCACAATGTTATCTGATTGCCACAGCCAACACCACAGTTCACAGAATTTCACCCACTAGAAAAAGATGTCTCATTGTTCAAAGCCCTGCTTTGCCAGGGGTTACTGGGAGGTAAGTTTAGAGCAAGTCATCACAACTTAGTTCGTAAGGCTAACATCCTGATGTATAGAAAAGAAGAATCAAAGACACCTTTACACAGATTTACCAAGATCAACAGAAAGCACACATTTTGCTAAATCTACCTTCAACCCAGCAGAGGCTCAAGTGCTTTATGAAGGGGGTGTTGGGCTGCAATTATCGGAGTAGCCACTGGCAACAGCACTTTGCCAGTTAGCACTTCTTGCTGACTGGCTGTGATACCGCGTTCAAGGTCGTAATGGTAAATGATGCAGCCCCGAAACACAACAGGGGTAGCAGGAACCAGAGAAACTGTCACACATGTAGCAAATCGGAAAGCCACAGGGAGAGGAAAGGAATGGTGGCTCACTTCGATCATTTAAACAGATACAGCAATCTGACCCTGAGTATCAGGCAAGATACCCCAGGTATCTTGGGTATCTTGTAGGGGTTGCCAGTAGGGAAATACCTGCAACCTTTGAAAGTCAAGGAGAGATGCCCTAAGTGAGACAAAAGAGGGTCTGGCTCTAACAGTGACAGCAGGTACTGCGACACCACTATAGCACTGCCCTTGGGGAGAATCAAGGAAATGTAAGCACGAAGTGACAGGAGGAAAAAGAATGACACTGAAGGTGAGGAGGGCACAACATTTTATGAGAAGAACTCTTGTTGGCTTTTCGTTTGCATTTTACTGAAGGATTTAAGTAGGGTACTACGGTAAGAATCAGTGTCCTACAAAGAAAATGTATTCAATTCAACATGCTCAACTATACTGGGGTTTAGTTATCCTACAATTTTATAATTCTACAAGGGTTAAAAGTGACTATGCTTTATCCCAGCTTTAGGGTTCCCACATAACATACAGGATTCCCAGCTAAAATGCATGGGATCTACTAGTGCCTGGGACATTCTTACATTAAAAAATTAGTTATTGTTTATCTGAAATTTAAATTTAAGTGGGTGTCCTGTATTTTTATTTGCTAATTCTGGCACCCCACCCCACCCCGGACTACTAACATCACAGCAATGGGAAATTCAATTCCTGAGGACTCTTCATACATCATTTTGTTCTTCTTTAAGTTGCTTCTAAATACTTTGGTCTGAAAGGTACCATATTCGATAGTAAGGAATCACATTTGACTTTTCAAGCAAGCTGTGTTAAATTTACTTAATGAAAATGAGCAAATATTAGTTAAGAGCCACGGCCACTGCTATGAATAGAATCAGTGAGATCTTTTTTAAACTAGAAAAGACTGAGGAAAATGAGGACACGTAGATAACAGCGGACAGACACCATTATTAGTGAGAATACCAAGCCTGGGAGGCACAGAAAAACTGAATTGATGACCTGAAAAATAAGATCAAATTAAGATACAGCAGACTGGTCTGAAGTCCCCGAAGACAGAAAGGCAGGGAACAGAGATTCTTCCTGGTGAATGAAAGACAAACATACTTGAGAATGTTTATTTGTCAACACCGTTTCTCCTCTGTTCAAATGCTAAATAAACATCAATCAATTGACATCTGAAAACTTTTCTGATCACAGGAGAAAGTGGCTCCACTATTAGCAGAATGATAGAAACCTACTGCTGAGATTTTAGCACAGTGCTATGCCTTCTCAAAGGACCATTTATGTCTCTGGTGTTTACATTGCAAGATAAGAAAAAGAATCTGCATAAAACTTGAAAGTCTTGGTGGATGTGGTGGCCTGGGTGGGGACAAGCCACTGCCAATTTGTACATAACTGCCAACTCAGGTAAAATAACAGTTTCTGGGTTGCAGATTTTAACTAAATTTTTAATTAAGAACTTTACAGTAAATAAATGAACCTACACTTAAATAGTCTTGGTTATTTTTCTGTAGGGTTTTTAAATGTTTATTGAAATTTCATCAAGTAAGTAACTAGCAGGCACTATAGTATCTGATTACAATGGTGCACTTTTAAGCAAACTGTTAGTCTTTCTTTGGTTACATTGCAAATTAATTGAAAAATATTTTTCTTCTCATACTGTATTCTTCAAAACAGAGTTTTCAATTGAAAACAATTTAAACAGCAACTTCTTTAATACACAATCTCTCTCTTTCTCTCTCGCTCTCTCTCTCACACACACACACACACACACACACACACACACACACACACACACACAAGATAGTCCACTTCCTTTGAAACAATTTTCCTCAGCTACGTTTTAGCTGCAACAACTAACCACAGCAGGAGCTTAGCTCCAAAGCTCAGGGATTCACAACCTGCCACCTCCCGCCCCCCCCACCCCCCATGACCCCCTTTAGGGAGGCCTGACCAAGGGTTTGGTGGTCTCTGAACATAAGCCACACAGACTATGAGTAGACAAACCAGGGGCACTGAAAAATAAGGAGCACAATTACTGTATTTTGCCGTGTATAATGCGCACCCATGTTTTTGGCCCAAACTTTCAGGGGAAAAAAATCTTTTGTTTTAACTTTTTAATTCATTTACTTTGTTTAATTCATTTAACTTTTTAGTGTTTATTTGTTTACATTTAGGTACTTTCTTTTTGTATTACAAAGGAATTTTAGCATTTATTTTTTAACGTATTATGGTACAAGAAATTTTACGTAACAAATAATTACAAAACACAAGAACAGATACAAGGCACAAGAAATTTTATGTACTGGTAACAAATTTACGATATTTAAGCATCATACAAGGCCAAGAACTCTTCATTGTTACAAGTAAGTTCAGCAAAACCGATGATCGCATTCCAGGGTCTTATTTTGCATAAGGATATTGTTATTGATTTCTAGAGTCACACTTTTAACTCATAAGCATAAGTAAAAGAATTAAAAACATTTATATGGATATAGAAGTAGTATTGGTACTACCCATGTATAATGTGCATCCTTATTTTTCCCTCCCAAATTTGGGCCAAAAAGTGCACATTATACACGGCAGAATACGATATGCCTCCAGGCTTCAGACCTACATTTCCAATTTTGTACTGAGCATCTCCACCTGGTTGCCCCGCAGGTACCTCAAACTCAGTGTGTTAAAAACCAAACCCATAATCTTTTCCCTATTCTTTCCCTCCCATATTCCTGCCCCACTGTGAATGGCACCACTCTCTATTTGGTATCCCGAGACAGAAATCTGGGTGTCCCCACATATGCACCCTCTGTTCACTGTTGTCAAAATCCATTAAAATCCCTATCTGTTCTTTCTCATTACTGATCCCTAAATCCACCATGATTTCTCCCTTTCTATTTCCTCTAATTTATTTCAGTACCTGAGCTTCCTGTCCCTAGAATATTATAAACCTTTTTCTTTTTAAAATCGCTTTACTGGGCTGTAACTGACTTACAAAAAAATTCACCATTTAAAATATACAGTTCAATGGTTTTCAGCACATTCGCAGAATTGAGCAATGGTCACCACAGCTGACATTTAGAAAATTTTCATAACCTAAAAATGAACCTCATACCCATTAGTCATCATTCCCCATGACCACCATCCCAAGGCAACCTCTATGTTATGTCTCTATAAATTTGCCTATTCTGGACATTTCATATAAACATCATGATACAACACAGAGTCTTTTGTGACTGGGTTCGTTTACTAGCATAATGTTTTCAAGGTTCATCTATGTTGAATCATGTACCAGTACCTCATCCCTTTTTATTGCTGAATAATATTCTATTGCATGGATGTACCACATTTATTTATCCATTCATCACATCTGGATTGTTTCTACTTTGGGGCTCATATGAATAATGTTGCTATGAACATTTGTGAGCAAGTTTTTGTGTGAACGTATTTCAGTTCTCTTGGATATGTACCTAGGAGTGCAACTGCTAGGTTATATGGTAATTCCCTGTCTAATCTTTTAAGGAACTGCCAGCCAGTTTTCCAAAGCAGCTGCAGCATTTTTACATTCCTACCAGCAGTGCATGAGGGCTCCAATTTCTCCAAATGCTTGGAGCACTGGACTTTTTGATAATAGCTACCATAACGGGTATGAAGTGGTACCTCACTGTGGCTCTGACTTGCATTTCTCTAATAACCAATGACGTTGGGCATCTCGTCATGTCCTAGCTGGCCATTGGTGTATTTTCCTTTGGAGGAATATCTACTCAGATCCTCTGGTCATCTTTCAGTTGGGTTATTTGTCTTTTTATGATTGGGTTGTAAGAGTTCTTTATATATATAATGTATAATAAACTCATTGGTTATTCATGCAAAAATATTTTAACTTCCTTACACAAATTGCCTCCATTTGTGACCTTTTAAGTGGAAGGAAATAAAGAGGTACTTCTTACGTCATATTGTAAGTAATGATCACTATAGGGAGGAAACATCCTGTTTCTTATACTTATTTCTGATTGTTAAGAACAATTTTTCTAGCTTTACAGTATAATTTTTCATTTTATAATTATATTTCTACATATAATAGAATGGTGTTCCAAGGTATTTAAGCTATTTCCAGCTAGACAATGTTTTCTTCAGCATTTAACCCAGTGTTGGTAATTGAAAGAAGAGAAGCACAATCTGATTGGTTAATTAAGATTTCAAAGCACCTGATGGTCCCTAGAGGGGAGGCTAATTTCTCATTTATAAGCCCATTTATAACTCCAGCTCTGAGAAATGGTCCTAATAAAAGTCACAGTTAAGTAGGCCTTCAAATGCATACCAGCCATTAACATTTGGGCTGCCTGCTGCTAGCAAAATATTAATATTTGATGCTACAGCATTTTCATTTTATAAGACTATTTAGCATAAATCTGTCTCAGGGTCTTATGAAATAGCTTTCTTTATGTGTTATACGGATTAAACTCGGGTTGTAATAGTTGGTTTTAGAATGACTCCAAAAATAGTATATAGCCACTAGAAAACTATGTTTTTTTCTGATTAGATTATTGGCTATATTGCCTACAATAACTGCAGGAGGATATACTATTTTTAGGACAAAAACAACTTATTGTAAAGTTCTTTGAAAAGGAAAAAGAGAAAAAAGAGCCAGGAAGAGAGCAAGGAAAAAAACAGCAAATTGAAGGAAATAAAACCACTTTACCTTGTTACCCTGTTTTCCAGTTTACAGAGCACTTGATATAGTATATTACTGCCTCATCTAATGCCCATCGAATGCTCACAGCTATGCTACGAGGTACACAGATAATTACCACACCACGTTAAAGATGAAGAAACGAAAGCTCCAGAAGAGTTCAACTACAACTCAGTCACTGTGACAGTAGCTATAAAATGGCAGAGCATAATTAGAATCCAGGCCTTGTACTAAAAGAAAGAATTTACTCATCATATTTAAGCTGTGTCTCAAATCTTCAAAAGTGTAAGAGTATAAAGGGTTGTGTGAGCGCGCACGTGGAAAAGAAAGAAAGAGAAGTGAGAGGGGAGGGGAGGGGAGGGGAGGGGAGGGGAGGGGAGGGGAGGGGAGGGGAGGGGAGGGGAGGGAGGGAAAATCCCAGGCAGAAGAACGTGCATGGATAAAGGCATGAAAGCATGACACTGTTTACTGGCCCACCTCCTTCCTTAGACCATAATCTCTTCGAGAGCAGGGAATGTGTCTTTTGTTCACCACTTAAATCCCAGGACCTAGCAAAAGAGAACCATAAATTCTGGCTGCACAAACAACTGAGCGAAAGGAACCAGAAACTAAACGAGAATGGTGATAAGGACAACAACTAAAATACCTCCCTTGGATAAAACAAAGAGACTGATATTGATTCTGAAGGCTGGAGGGAGTCATTTCTACTGAAAAGATGGAGGGAAGACAGTCAACCGATGTTCTGCAACTTAAATCTCTATCTCTTCTCTGGTGTGTTAGGTAGAGAAGGTTAAAGAGTTGGGAATTATTTTCTGGACACAATAAGGATCAAACTGATATTCCTCTGGGGTCTAGAGAAGGACAAGGACAGAGGGAAAAAGACAAGCCAAGTACCAAATAGTAAATCCAGGCAAGAAGTTATCTCATCTGGATTAAAAAAAAACTCTAAAAAGAGGTAAAAAAGTCCTACCAGGGAATCCATTCCACCCTCGGTCCACCGAACGAAAACAGTTTGACTGGTTCCTTCAGCATTACCAATGAAGTCTGAACCTTAGGCTATTTTCATTTCTGCTTGTGCTATTTAAATGTTAGGGGGAAAAAATGACCAAAAATTAAATGGTACAACAACCAATCCATTGTTTGGTAAAAATGATGCCTACGAAGGATATTTCAATAGTTAACAAAAGATGCCAGATCGATACCTGTAATAATGATAGCTACATAATGTCTTTTCTAAGGAATAAAAGTACCATACCACTTTAACATGTGATTGTTCCACACGCACAAAAACAAAAGTGACACAACTTAGATATAAGCTGTATTCTCTGAAAAATGAAAGTACTGATACCTCCTTTCTGTTTAAGGTTTCAATCTTCATATCAACAGGAGACACACATTTCTTTAGTCTTTGCTCCATCAAAGAATGAAAAACAAATCCTGAGAGCTAAGAAGATCGTTACATCCATTAAGACCAAGAGCAACATGAACCTTCAGACAGGGAGCAATTACAAAAACAATGTAAAAGAGATTTTAAACTTTCTCACTAAAAGGGTAGTGTGGGAAACTACAAAGGATGATGCTTTCTAACAAACTCAATCACCATCTTTTTTTCCCCCCATACATCAGTATCTATTTTGTACGATATATCAGGAAATGTATCGTTATTTGCTTAAAGTCCGTTAATCAGGGCAATGCTATGAGAAAATGATTTAAATTTGTACAATTCTCAATTACAAAATAATTATAAAGAAAGCAAACTTATTACTTTTAAGTTCCACCCAGGGACAGAAAGGTCTTGGAAGCCCTGCTGTCATGAACAGATAAGGTACCAGTTAATTAGCATGGCTCTCATGTGTATGTTAGTTGGTATTCCCAACCACTGAAGGCTGCTCAGAAACATTTTGTTCTGTTAGCCGTTTAAAACATTCCCTTTCTAATCTTGCTCACACTCTTAGTTTGCATAGGCAATGAGGAAAGAATCCTGGGAGCAAAAGTAAATTTCATTTCAGGCACTATTTACAATCCTTAATTTGGAGTCTAAATTAATGAGGTTTTTACTGAGTTTGGTTTTACCTTTTCTAATCATTTCTGTAAAGCATTTATTACTCTCAGCTATTTTTTTTTTCATTCAATAGTTTATTATGGTATAAAGATGAAAAACAAGTGTGAGACCAATAGTGGCCATTTCTTACAATTTCTACCCACATTTCGGAAGCAGAAAGAAAAAAATTGTGAGGCAAAAGTCTACCATAACATAGTGAGATAATAAATCAAATCTCTTAAGGATAAGTTTCTTAAAAGAAAAGATCCCAGTGCCTTAGGAAAAAAAAATTAGTATTCAGTAATTATTTTTTTATCCTAAGAGCAAGGACCTCCTTATATAACCACATTATAATTATCAAAAATATTAATAGAAAGCTACCAGCTATTTTTAATGGTAACATTTCTTGAAGCCAGATTTAATTTCAAATGGTCCTTGACATTGGAAAATGACAAAAATTGTGCATATACTAAGTCAATGTTTCAAAAGACAATGGCAAAGTGAAATAAGCACTGGCTTGGGATTCACGAGGTTCTGCCTTTTCTGCCATTTCTAGTTAGGTAACTTTAGGAAAGTCATTCATCTCTGGATCTCAGATCGCTTAGCCACAAATAAAGGCAACAGCTTCACTGGCTCACCAAGGTCTCTCCCAGTTCCAACGGGCTATGATTCTGTATAAGGACTACTGAACATGGAAAACTACTGTTTGTTTTACAACTCAAATATATGAGATCTTCAACATATTGTTCTGCCTTACACTTCACAGCCAAAGTAGGGCAATAAGTTTTCACCAAGTGCGTCCATTCTCTTGAGTCTCTCACGTTAAGAAATAAGGTCTTTTAAAACTGCGTGCTCTGACATCAATGTATGTAAAACACAACGTTTAGAGGCTTTAGAGAAAAATTTAAGATGTTACACAGAAACAAGCCAAGTGTAATAACATCTAATGTTTGCACAGTCCCTTAAGGTTTATAAGGAACTTTCATGTTGGTGTGTGCTCTTTAAAAGCCTGTGGCAGATAGCTACAAATGAAAACTACCATTCTCTGAAATGACTACGCAACCAACCCATAACCAGGGCTTGCTTTCCCAACATGTAGGTAGTGCCTTCAGGAAAGTAGTTTTGTGCACACGCACACACATGCACGCACACATGCTGTTCAACAAAATCTTGTTTAATTCAACTGAATATTCAAAGTCTCACAAAAACACAAATACACAAGTAATCTTAGCAATTATGTCACCAGGATTCAAGGACCATTCCATCATCTCCGTTTTGTAAATGGATCACCTAAGGCACAGAGAGGAGAAGCGATGCTGTTTGGATTATTCTGTAAAGCTGACACTGACAGCTATGGTTCTCTGCCTAGCGTTTGGGAAGTCACCGAGCCCTGCAATCCCGAGAAACGCCACAAAACATCAGCCATGACACGCAGACTGAGATTAAAGCACAACAGGGCGGATACTGATGCCGCCTGCAGCCCTCTTCCTCCACCCTTTCTCCCTGCAGCTCCAAATTAAAGGGGTATTTCAAGACACTAACTCAGAAGAGGCAACTATTACCCACCCAGAGTGACCATGATTGAGAAACAAACCAAGGTGGCACCGGTCCTTCAAGAAAGTAACCTTCACCCCTTCTGGTTAGGAGCCTCCAAAACCTTCTTTAGTTGAGTCTCTGCCTGCTCACAGGCCAGACTGTTCCCCATCTGCCACCCCTCGCCCTCGACCCTCTCTGGTTACTGACAAGCAGCAGAATGGAATTTCTCTCACTGCTCTCTGCTTAGCTTCAGTGGGAGGTACAAATTGTAAACAACAATGGAATTACCAAAGATTCACACCAGAGAAAAAAGATGCAATGAAAGCTAGAGTATTCACCAACCGGATGTTTAACAACTAGAAATGTCACTGAGATAGCTTTGCATTTCTTGGAATGAATTCTAAAGGGACTTAAGAATCCTAATTAGGAATTGCTAATATAATACTACACTGGAAGATCAATACCTACCTGTCTGAATAACAGCTCATGGCTTTACATGTATTAAAGAACCAAAGAAAATCACATCTTTACTTGTATATAAGGAAAAGGGTCCCACTCAAAAGCAGCCAACTCTGCAACACATTTCTCACAAAGTGAACGATTTGATCAGCTTCCTGAAGCATCTCTCCCACCCTTTTCCCCCTCAACTACTGTAGCACCTTCTCAGTCTCACTAAACATTCTATGCCGAAGTTTCCAACACAAAGCAACTGGGACACGGGGAAGTACGGCTTAGGTAGAATTTATTTGGCTTGTGACTGGTACTTAAGCTATATTGCAGCTCAGCTTTGTTTGATATTAGAAATTTAAATTCAGAAGTACTAGGAAAATTCTAAACTGTGTCAAGTCCAGACAATGAATACCTTATAAATATTATGACAATTAGTTTAATATTAACATATACAAAGGAACTCAGGGGAGAACAGAAGGAAAGTGTAAACCAAGGGAAGCTAGGGGGGTCATAAAAGGAAGGCAAAACATTAACTGGTCAGAAAAATAAAAGTGAAGGCCATTGGCTGGAAACCAAGTAGGCAGAGAATCCTGCAATGAGGTTAGTAATAATTAAAATCTAAGGAAGCAAAACCCCTCTACTGGGAGTAGGTGATGTAGTATGTCCATACATAGCCGGAATGAAAGTAGGGAAATATGGGGGAACCACATTGCATTACATGTGTCTCAAGATTGGGAGACACCTGCTAGGTTAGGAAGTAACTGATTCCGGCCACAGCTCTTTTATGTTCCGGTTGCCTGAGTGTGGTCTTATACACGTCCTGCTACCCACCAAACCCACCCCCTCTACTAATCCCCCTACTAATCTACTAAACCACTGATCCCCCCTCTCTTCAAAGCACACTGCCTGCATATCCTACGGTGCATGCTCTCTGTCCTTTCACACAGAATCATTGCAGGTATGGCAAATACTTCACATTCTGTGGGAAAATGACTGTTGCGTCAAGAAGATGAATAGCACGATCCTATAAAAATTAACTTTTGGGGGAAAGTTGTATTGTTTTGTGGGAAGTAGAAGGCAGTTAACCGTGGCATGCATCCAAGGTGGCCCGACCTTATTTCAGGTTTAGCACTTTTAAGACAGTTTTACTTCCTGTACGATCGAGAGAGTTCTAAATACATTAAATAACAGTTCCTGCCCCCCACCCCAAAAATTTCATATATATTTAACTTCTCTGAAGTTGATACTTCTAGCCCAGCAACAAGTTTCCAAGGCATGTGAGGTGCCTGGCCAGAGTCTTCGGAAGGCAGAAGTTCCTGCTGGGAAGGAGAGAGGCCCAGCAGCCCAACCACAGGAAAATGGGACCATGAAAGGAAAGCATGTGAAGAAGGGGCAGGGCAGGTCCCTGGACCAGCAATTGGAAACTGCTTTCAGAACCCTTCCCACCACACAGGATTTCAAGGCACTCAGATGAGTCCCAGGTCATGGTCTGGGTAAAGACCAACGGGCTCGTGCGGCTCTGTCCACCCTCCTCCCCAACGCATGGATCCCAGAAAGACAGCCATCTTAATACGTAAGGAATTCCAGAGACAGAGACTGCTCCTACTGGAAACCTCAGATTATTCTAAATTCTTTCTCAAGATTGAGAAAATACCAGACATTATGATAATCTTACACCACATTTTAGAAATAAGGGTCATTCTTTTGGAAGTCTTTCCCAGGACAGAGTGATGCCGGAGTTCCACACAAAAAAACCCACTCAGCCTTCAGGTACCATCTCTTCCAGAAAGTCTTCCTTGACCCCCTGCCATGGGAGTCATTTGCTTCTATGCTCCCATAACCATCCTCTAGAAAGGTCTCGCTGAGCACATAATACACTAAAAAGTCACTGATGTTTTATCTGTCTCCCCAGGCAGATTGCACAGCCTCAAGGAAGAGATTCCCTGTGAGTGTACTAGTAAGTATTCAAAAAAATGTTTGTTGAGTCAATGAAAGATCATCTTTCCTCTCTGGGGATATTTGCATTACATCTGTCTCCCCTGCCCAAGGGTCTGAGGTGTTTCGATTGAACAGGAAAAGAATATAAGAAGGCGGGAAGGGAGAGTGCTTAAGGCGGTTAGAACCTAACACACTTGTTTTATATTTTTCCCTTTTTGGTTCCTGGTTTTATTACAGAATTGTGTTTAAGCCACTTATGGATGAAAACTACTTTTATATACTGTCTACTGACTCTATTCATAGAAATGTATGCCCAACTCTTAGGTCTTTTCCAGAGAAGGAAAACAAGCAAAACAGATTCTCTTGAATATGGAGAATTTAGAAATGTAATTTTAAAAAAAGAAACAAATGAACAAACAAACAAGACAAAACAAACTCATAGAGACAGACAGCAGATTTATGGTTGCCAGAGGGGAGAGGAGATGGGAGGAGGGTGAAATGGGTAAAGGGGGTAAAATATATGGTGACAGATAGAAACTAGAGTTTTGGTGGTAAGCACACTATAGCATTTACAGATATCGAATTATAATGTTGTACATCTGAAACTTTTTTAATGCTATAAACCAATGTTACCTCAATAAAAAAAAATACGCACTACATCTTTAATCACACAGTTGGGTTTAATGCCAAATGTGTGACTCTGAGCATGTTACTTGTCTATGCTTCACTATCCTCACCTGCAGAATGATGATAATAATGGCAGTCACCTCACAGGCTGCTGTGAGCCTTAAACAAAGCGATCTATGCTAAGGACCTGGCAGAGTGGCTGACTGGTCCTAAATGGTCCCTAAATGTTAACTCCTGCTGCCAAGGAGAAAACAGAAAGAGGTAGGTTGAGGGATGGATTTTACATATCCTGAGACTTGCTTTCTGGTCATGTGGCCGAGACTTAGTAAACCACAACCTCTAGGCGCCTCAGTTTTCTCATCTGAAAAATGGGGATGAAGATAACCACCTGCTTAAGCTTGCCAACTGTGAGGATCAAATAAGATCATATACATTGCATGTTCACCACCCAGAGTCAGTTCTCTTTCCATCGCCATATATTTGATCCCCTCATCTACCACTCCCCTCCCCCCACTACCCTCTGGTAACACTAAACTATTGTCTATGTCATGAGTTTTTGTTTCTTCATTTGTTTGTCTTGTTCCTTTGTTATTTTCAATTTTATATACCACACATCAGTGAAATCATATGGTTCTTGACTTTTTCTGTCTAACTTATTTCGCTTAGCATAGTAATCTCAAGATCCATCCATGTTGCTGCAAATGGCACCATTTCATCTATGTAACTTTACTAACAATTGTCACCCCAATAAACCTGAATTTTAAAGAAAACCAAAAAAAAGATCATATACATGAAACCACTATAAACTACACACATGTGAATTTTTATAACACGGAGCTCTGCATTTTTAATTGTGTATAATATATGTCTTCCTAATGATAAGCAAACCATCACCTTTGCCTTCTTTAGTAAGGCAATGTAATGATTAATGCATTGTGCACATTATTTTAAGAATGAAAATCTCTTAAAAAAGAAATACTTGACAAATGTTCTGCATGGCAAGTTATTTAGGTGGAAAAGAAAAAGGATTATTTTAGAGAAAGAATTTTTTAAAACCTAATGAATATTTTCTCATTCCCCCCAGGCATTCCCTCTACCCTTTAGTATTCCCATAATCCGTATTAATGCACTTACGATATCGCTGCCTACAATATATTTTTTAAAATTGTCTCTCTCGCCAAATCAGTCCCAAAGGGAACACACAACTTTATTTAGGTCCCTAGTTTTTTATACAGTGTCTGATACTTAGAAGGCTTGTGGAATCAGGACAGATACACTATGAATAGTCTCCTCTGGGAACATAAAATACTCATTGTCTATACAACTCATTTGAAAATTTATTATGAAAAATAATGTGGCATCTCTTGGAATACTTTTGGAATATGGTGTGATTTTTTATATTGCTATTTAAGCTTCTCTGAGTCTTCTCCTATAGTCAGAAACCCCTTGAGGGCATCAATGCCTTACGTTTCCTTCCCAATTCTACATTACTTAGTATCACATCTCACATACAGGAGTTCGATCATTAGCTGCCAGCTGATTGATCATTGCATATGTGGCAGCCTAACATAATCAGTATGTCCAAGGAAAAAAATGTTGGAGTAAAAACTTCGTCTTGGTACTTAACTGACCTTCTGTTTTTTGTTTTCTATCTAGGAAATAAAGAAACGAAAACTGGTAATATCATACAAGAGGATGAATAAGACCATCTGCAATCATCTTTGTGCTCTGGGGCAAAATGATACTTCATGAATAGAAATTGTATTAAAATGTGCATTTCTAGGAAGCCTTGTGCCCGGGGTTCCTAAACCCTGATTGATACAAGGCAGAGTTTTGCATGAGCTGGACTATTCATCCCAGGGAGGGCACTGAAAGAGGGAAACATTTTGAAAAAGCCATCACGTTTTTTAGAGGTAATTTATTTTCTACTCGTGGGGTGACAACATTTTTTGTGTGACTTAAAACTAATCTCTGGCTGTAATTAAATAAGTCGCCTGGCTTAGACACCAATTGAACACTTTTCTTCTATTCACTCATGTCTGTACAATGGAGCAGACCAGACAGAAAAGGGATATTCTGTGCCACGGAGGATGTTGGCATTAGAGGAAGAAATGAATTAATTATTTGCCCACATTTTACTGTGAAAACAACTATTACACATTCACATCTTTAAACTGTACTGTTAAATAAAGAATGACAGAGGCTAAATACAAATCAAGTTGATATCTGAAACCGTTTGGCTATCATAGTAATATGTACGTGCCTAATGGATGCCAAAGACTGTTCTACGTGCTTTGTGCGTGTTAATTCATGTAGTCCTCAGAGGTTTTAATATTATCCTCATTTTATAGTTGAGGAAACCAAGGCACAGAGAACTTAAGTGACTTGTCCCAGATCACAGAGGAGTAGAGCCAGGATTTGGACCAAAGCAGTCTGGCTCCCAAGTTTCAGCTTAGTTAATGGGCTGCATTGTATGTCTACATAGCAGCCAGCACAGATGTATGCAATAGCTGTTAAATTGAATTTCATACCTAATTTACATACTTGTACAAATTGAAATTTTTTTCCCACCAAAACCTTCACAGAAAACCAAACAATTTAAAATTTAAGCACTCATGGGTCAGTGCATGGGAAAGGATATTCTGATGAAATACTCTAAAACACTCTCAAATCAGGGGGTGGACAAAATTCCTCGGTAAAAAGTCAGATGGTAAACATTTTAGGCTTATGGCCCAAAAATTTCTGTAAGAACTACTCATCTCTGCCCCTGTTGCACAAAAGCAGCTTAGATAATGTATAAATGATAAATTTAAAACTTTATTACAAAATAAGTGGCAGGCCACATTTGACCTGGGGCCTTGGTTCGCTCACCCCTCCCTAAATAAAAACAACATACACACAAATAAGAGCTCTACTGCGGTGAAAGTAGACCAGCTGCATTACTACAAGGAAGTTGCTTTAAATAATTTATTTGGTTTAAAGCAGTAGCTTTCAACCAGGGGCGATTTTGCCCCAGGGCAATGTCTGGAGACATTTGGGGTTGTCACAACCAGGGGTGTGTTACTGGCATCTGGCAGGTAGGTGTCAGGGATGCTGCCACATCCTGCACAGGATGGTCCCGACAACAGAGAATGATCCCGCCCCAGAGGCCAATAGAGCTGGAGTGGAAGAACCTGGATTTTAAGAGTGACAATTGATGTGGAGGATCTTTTCTACCTAAGCCCCTTCAAAGAGCTTTCCTAGTTGGCCCTGAAATAATCCCGTAAAGAAGAGAAGGTGGGCATGTTTATCTCATTTTCTACAGCAGAAAACTGATATTCAGAGAAGCTCACAAAGCCAATTACCCATCAGAGCTAAAATGAAGTCAGGTCTTTATCTGTTAAAACCTGCGTCCATCCCCACACACTTCATAGGATTTTAAGACATGTTTATAAGCTGCACTTGAACAGGTGCTTTTCAAAATTGTGTTGTCAACATATGGAGCTAACAACATTGAATTCCATGTTTTGGGTCTTGTTGAGTTGCTTTCAGAGTCAATCCGGGAGGTAGAAAAGGAAATTTTAAAATATTAAATCAGTTTTCAAAAACCTCTAGGAGACAATCATCACATACGTAACTTAGAAAGTAGAACTCTCCTCCCCCACCCGCCATGTTCCCTGCTTACCCATTTATGGTGTCACACATCAATCTCAATATTCTTTGCTACTCACAGTTCTGAAATTCCTTTCTTAACTCTTGGGTGGGACACCCATTGTGGGTATAACTCTGATCTGACTGCAAACAGAACTGAATACATGGCACATTTTCGGTGGAGATGGACATGTACTTCAGTTTCAGTTGGCAGAATCAGGGAAGTCCCCTGCAAAGCCCAGAGTATTCCCTCCACTGAAACCAAATGGGAACTACAATTGTCAATCCTAAAATACAGCTTCCATAAAAGGGAATCTTTTTGAACACATTTAGCCGCTCCATCCTCACAGTGCCAGGACCATTGGTTTTGTGGACTTTTGGCAAAATCAAGAGTCCATTAGACTCCCCAGGTCATGCTTCTGGCTTTGTCAACTCTAATTCTCATCAAGATGACATCACCGAACCAGAACCAGAAAAATTGACCAGTGAGGAAAGACATAAAATAGAGTGGCTCAAATGAAATTATGTCTTCCATCCAATTTTAATTGTATCTTCAATCTCATTCAACAATACAAAAAAACTGACTTCTACCATCTTTACAGAAATCTAAACTTAAAATTATTTTGATTTAGAGAACGTTTTAAGTATATTCTTCATGTTATCAGTCCAGGACAGTTTGGTCTCCAGCACAGAGGAAGTTATTCAGAGATAATCTACATCGAATAATCAAAAATGTGGATAAGTCCCCTAACAATGCAATGATTTCAGGTCTCTATCTCTTCCACTCAGTATTAAATAATTTGAATTTGCAATTTCTGGCAATCTCTTTTGTTTGATGAAGTAAATTTTGCATGTATGTTTTATCAGCATCTGGTTTTCTAAGCTCTAGCTGAGGGATAATTCAAGTGCAAAGGGATAATTCATGTCTCGAGCTGGACAGAACAGATGGCACAAGATTTCATCACGCTACTCAGAACGGCATACAATTAAAACTTATGAATTGTTCATTTCCAGAATTTCCCATTTAATATTTTGGACCTGAGATGACGTGGGTAACTGAAACCAAAGAAAGCAAAACTTTGGATAAGGGGGGACTGCTGCATAACTTGAGATCTTATTTGGAGTGGAGTCCAGCTATGTCTACCTTTTCGGAATCATGGCTCCTCCTTTCTATAGAAAGATGAGCCAAATCAACTGTGGAGATCAAAAGAATGACAGATATCACAGGCAGAATTTGTATTATCTCCAGGGAAGCTGTTAGCAAAACCTTGAAAGTGAGACAAGGTTAAGCGAGGTAAAGAAGCAAACTGATTAAACGACATATATTTGATTCGATGGCCACTTTAATGTACTCTGGCAGTGAAACTAGAAAACAGCATAAGGAGTTCCCTTAGGCTGAGACAAAACATCACGGCCTTTACAGAAAGCATCACGGTGGCTGCACGCAAGTCTGGGGGGACCTTTCATATGAAAAAGGAGGTCACAGCACAATTGAACAATGGGAAGATTAGCATAGATTTTAGACATGTCGGGACCTCAGAGTGGCAGGAATGAGCTGTCCTTGCTTTCATATGACTTAAAAATTTCTCCGTTCAAATTTTGGAGAACACTCTGAGGGAGGAGGAGGATATTTTCTTTATCCGTTTCCCTTTTAGATGCTGATCAGGAAGTGGCTGCAAAAGACCACAATGTAACAGTTAAAGCGCAGGGATGAAGCTCCAGTCCTTTCTTTTCTTCTGCAGAAGAGGGCGGAGGTGGTAGCACCAGGATGGCCTGCTCTCTGACCCCAAGTTGTTGAGGTCTATTTGCTTTCCAGGGCCTCATCACCATTCTTGATGTGCATCGAAAAAGACGTGAGACCCTAGCCCTTAAAATGGGGTCATATTTCTAGAGGAACCCAGAGCGTCAGCTCTGCTTCCAGAGGATTAGATGCTCAGGCCACATCTGTAGCTCATCTGAGCCTGGTATAAAGACAACGAAACCATGGGGATCGCAGTTTGGACAGGCAACAAGTAAAAACCAAGAGGCCACAGGTGATGTGGTTCAGGTACAGCCTCTGACCGGATCTAACCAGAAACTGTTCATTGGGATGCTAGCGCCTGGTCTCCCATCAAGGCTATGGTAGAGGCGCAGGCCCCCAATGTGGTGGAACTGGAAAGAAAGGGTAGGGTTATGGTCACAGCAGTGAAGAGAAGAATGCCTGGAGGATGGCTGTGTGGTATATAGCACATCAATGGTTCAGCCAAACTGGCACCTAAACGCGAGATGTACACATGTCCGTCAAATCCACAGAAGTGATACTGGACCCACGCCACTTGGCTTCAATCATTTCAGCAATTTCCAAACTATCAGTAATTTCCAAATGGAAGCTATTAGACCGGCCATGACCCTGAAGAGCTCACCAGAGTCTCCTGCTTGAGCCTGAGCTGAACTTCCATGCGATGCTTAGGGAAATCATGGGAACTCACAGTATCATCAACCATTTGTGTCTTTGCATCATTTGTGACTGCAAAGACTGCTGCACAAGCCAGTCAGGCTGACGTTTCCAGACACAGAGACTAGCGTGTGGATGCAACTTAACCCCTTTGCTCTGGTTATTTACTTCCCAATGCATTAGTGGCATTCAAAAGTGTATACAGATGAGATCGGATCCTTTGCAGACATGTAGCCTGAAAGAACTGCATTTCCATTTATACAGCTTACTGTCAGACATAAAGAGTCCTTCACGTGCTGAAGTTCTGGATGGGTGACACATCAGAGACATGAAGCTCCCTCTACAACAATGTCCCTACCTCATCGATACAAACCTCCAGCTTCCTCCCTCAGACCGTGGGCAATGCTACTATAGGTTATCACTTAGCTCAATGTACACCCATCGACTAGCAGCAAGCTGCTTTCAAAGTTGAGCCCACTTCATCTGTCTATGAATAATTCCAAATTTCTTGAGCCCTCAGTAAAGAACTTCCCCAGGACCCAACAAAGAAAATGAACGCGCCAAGTCTATTTCTCTTTCAATCTTTTAAACCTGGCCCCAGAGTTCTATTCAGATTGCATCCTAATCTGGACTCTGACTCCCATTTCAAGCTCCTGCCCCCATACAGCCAGTTGATGAGAAAGAAAAGTACAGGGAGACGGGAGAGGGCGAAGGACCATGGTGAGGGTCTCCTAACTGGCCTGTCTTCAGTCATTCCTTTCCTTATTTCATCCATCCATTCATCACCCAATTAGTATTTCTAAAAACCCCCTTTTCATGTTTTTACTTTCTACTTTTTGCTTATCAGTATATTCTAAACTTTCTAAAATAGACATATATAAGGAAATTTTAAAGAGTCAAAAGGCAAACTCGGCTTTCATGATTTCACTCTCAGAGTGCAGTCCAAATACACAGCCCTCTACCAGCCAGGTCCCGTTGCACTGGTCTCTTACAGATTCTCCTGCACAGAGTCACTACACCCCTGAATCTAACCACTCTAGTCACATTCCTTGAGTACCTGCCATCTTCTTGGCCGTCCCCGTAATTTTGCTCTTGCTCCTCTGCCACATGTCGTCCCTAAGCCCTCCCGTTATTGCCATCACCTTCACCCTCACAGAGCCCATCACTTTGGGTGCTGTTTACATCGACTGCAGACCAAAAGTGATACCTTCCCCTTCCTTAAAACTGCCCCCCAAACCGAGAGTAAACTGATCATTTACTGCCAGGGATTATTAGCTGTTTTCCTCTGTAAGCACTACATCTACCTGTATTTTCACTAATTACACTAAGCATTGAGGAAAAAGAACATCTTATAATTTTCTTCTCAACAAATATTTATTGTACGAATCCCTAAAATACTTACAATGCTTTACATATAATTAAATCAGGTCTTCAATAAATACTTGGTGTTTATATGACTAAGGGAAAGAATTGCAAGGGCTTTTGTCAGAAAGCTATTGAAGGGTATCCAATGTATATTCTAAGCACATTATGCAATGTTTTAAAGTTTAAAGAATGTTCCTATTACTCAAGGGTGGGTAACCAGTGAGGGAAAACAGTTAAGATTGAGTATGGAAGATAACTAGTACCCCGGCATACTTACCATCGTTTTTAGGAGGCTCTAAATAGGTGTCCCACTCATTCAACATGTAGATGGTTACTTTTCAATGCCTCACTCTAAGAAAAGAGTTCTCATTTATAAAGTACAATTGTGAAAGAACGCTTGCTACTGTGTCGATTTTCTCTAACCACGACCAAGGGGAGCCTATGAGGACGGACTGCAGTGCCATAAACCAGGCACCTTCTTGCTTATTCTAGCTGCTGGAAACCTCATTAAGGAGTAATAAACCGTCTCCTGTGCGCTGGCCTTGGCCACTCCAAGTGTAAGCAAAAGATGACAACTTGGAAACAGTTATGCAACTATCACCATTTATTATTCGCTCCAGAGTTATTAAGCACCAAAAAGCAAAAAGAGTATGTCACCAACTAAATCTAAACAGGACTTTTATTTTCTTCCTTTAAAACAGAATAAAGGAAGCTATGTGACCCCGCCACCACCACCCCGGTGAACATTTTATTTTCAGAGAACCAACACTTTAATTTAGAGGGAAAATGGTAACTTTAAACTTCCAGGAATGTACTTTGATGAAAGAAACTATTTCAAACAAGTAGATGTCTTCTAAAGAAGGGAATTACAACATATAAATCAAACCAAACACTTTATCCTCATGATATACATTATGGTACATTTTACTTTGAAGTAAAAGTACTGCTTTTTGAAAATCTACCACCACAAAATTTCAAGGAACTTACTTGCAAATGCCAAGGAGATATAGTGTACTATAACTCTAGCTGATTTTAGTTTTACAGCCACCAGGTCAGAAAGAGGAAAGTTTAATCTAATAATGAATACATTGCAAGAAGCATTTTTAGATACCTCCTTTAAAAGGGAAGAGAACCGCAGATTAAGCAGGTTCAATACTCAGAAAAATGAAGTTACAGAAAAGGTGCAAAGGATTTCTCAGAACAGACAAATGAGAGAAGGCTCAATTTTTAAAGTTAATACCAAGGATTTGGTCCAATTTGCAAAAGTAATTATCTTATACTTGAAAAACATTGTTGATACAAATGAAGAGAACAGAACGACACTACAAAAAACCTGCTGAATTTGACGATAAGTCAATTCATTTTCGAGGCTGAGGCTATAGCAGAAGTAACTAAAAGAGCACTGGACTGAGCTTTTCATGAGCATGACAGACTTTGATTATTAATCTCTAAGAGGAGGAATACTAATTGTAATTACTTGTGTTCTATGATTCCTATGGAGGATTTCTGCATCTAAGTACATGAGGTCCATAATTTTCTTTTTCTGTACTTTTTCTTTTTCCATTTTCTTAAGATAGAAATTTAGGTCTCTTGAGGGAGTAAGTTAGATTATTGATTGCATATCTTTCCTCATTTCTAACATAAGCATTCAATGCTACAAATTTCCTGGCAACCCCTGGTGGATATTTTAACATGTTTTCATTCATTTCTATGTATTTTTTAAAAATTTCCTTTGAGATTTCCTCCATTATTGATTTCTACTTTAAATCCGTTGTCAGAGCACATACTGTGTCTGATTTCAATTCTTCTAAATTTGTTGAGATTTGTCCAATGTCCCAAAATATGGTTTACCTTGGTGAACGTTCCACTTGTAGTCTGCTACTGCTGGGGAGCACGTTCTATACGTGCCAGTTAAGATTCTACTGGTTGATTGTATTGTTCAGGTCTTTTATATCCCTTCTGACTTTCTGTCTACTAGTTCTATGACTGCTGAGTCCTGGGTCCATTTACATTTCAACATAATTTCGATAGTGGCCACATCCAACTTACTTTGTTCTTTTGTCCACTAAATATTCAGGGATGAATGCTGAGCAGGTCTACTGAACACATAGTAGTGGCCACTGACTGGCTGACTTACAGAAACCTGGGGCTGCCATTGATTGGTTAACTTTCCGAAGTGTAGCTACTGCAGTGACACTGTTATTGACAGGTTGATGTTCAGAGGCATGGTCCCTGGAGTGAGGCTGTCGCCCACTGGCTGATTTTCACAGCATGTGCACTGATCCAGAGTTATTTCTATTTAATGATGGTTACTTTTTCAGGACGTGGGATTTTGGGCAAAGAACAGTCTTTTCCTTTCTTGAACATACAAATTAAGTACTTTTAATTCTCAGTTCCATTCAAAATAACCTGCAGGAGAGACTACACAGATCTATATTTCTGCAGGTATGATTTCCAGCTAGCGTTCTCATTTAAACGATTTAAGTGCCAATTAAAGTAGCTCTAACTCCCACATTTTTTATATTTCATTGAAAAATACTGAATACATGGTATTTAGTGCATCCTAATAAAGTCCATATATGACGCACAATAAAATCATTAAATACATGACGACTGGCTACCTTAATTATAAGGGAATGTGTGTGTCTTGATAAAGACTTTGGACTTTAGACAATAAGAACCATGAACAGTTTGGAAACAGGAGAAAGACACGTTTAGATTGTTTTAGACAGATGGGGGTGACCCATCTGTAATGATTAAAGGAGGAAGATTAGTTTAAACGTAACAGTAATCCAGGAAAAATATTAAAAATGAGATCCCTCAATTATTACAAGGGTACTTCCTTAAACTAAGGGGGGATGAGGATAGAGGAAGGGATTATAAATTAAAACAGAGTTGGCCTCTCGATAGTTTTGGTCTTAAGGGTTTCAGACTGGCATAGTGCTTAAGTCCTATCTAGTGGCAAATCTAATTCCTCTACACTATTTATAGGAAAAACCTAAGCTTCTGGAATTACTCTTAGTTTTAGAGATTCGGGAACAAGTTGACTTGGCTTTTTAATAGTTTTACTTCTTCAGCTATTTCTATTTCTTGAGATCTCAAGAGCTATTACTAAAAGTCTAAAGCTTTCACTCTATCTCTGCATAATCCCAAACTTTGGCCTAGAATGGTGACCACCGCTGTACAAACCCAAAAGTGGCTTATCTCTTCACCAGTATGCTAGGTTTAAATACCACTATAGTCTTGCATCACAGTATTTAAAACCCAGTCTCCTCTTCTAATGCATTATTACTCTATCTTTCGAGTACCTAGAGCCACCACTTTCCCTGTCCTCTGCAAACCAAGACAATTTTGAGTTTTACTTTCTATAAGTTTCATTACGAACAGAAATAGTCGAAATAATGCACCACCCTGTGGAAATAAGGTTGCGTCTTCTATCTTCTTTTGAGAACTTCTAGTCTATGAAAAAAGTTGTATGTTTAAGAAAAGTGAGGGCAGGATACCAAGAGACGTCAGCAAAAACTAACAGCGTAGTCCTTGGCTTTACTACCACTCCAGAGTTGGCCATGACCTGACAGATGGGTTTAAGGCAAGGCTCTAGTCTTCACTGCTTCACTGCACTGTTCACAGGGGACTCAAGGGCGGGGATCCAGGTACACTGGCAAAATGACTTAACATATGCTGCATAACATCTGCCTGTACTATTTGAGGAATCAGTCATTGAATTTTCAAATCTTCATGGTATAAACATAGTAGTAAGAAATTTTTATAATTGTGATATTCTCGTTTTTCAATCTATTTCAATGTTGTAGTTTTAAATTATTTTTTCAATTTTTTGACATGTCTAACTAGCTTGTAAAATACCAACTAGAGATTAAGATATACTTTTTTTATAACATTGTTTTATTAGTTTCAGGTGCACAAAACAATGTACTAGTTAGACATTTATCCAGATATACTTTTAACGTTACTTAAACATATGCAGCTAAAATAACAAGTAGTTATTGAATGTTAAACTTAAAAATCAGAAGAGTAATAAGGAGACAGAGTCTGAAGCTTCAGCTGAAGTTAAACTTTCCAACCAAGATGAGTTAGTTAAGCACAATGAGCCATGTACTGAAACATTGAAAGATGGGGGTCATACCGAAGCTCTCTGCAAATTTCTATGGGGATGAAAGAAGTGCATCTCAGAAACAGAGGGAAAGTAGAGGTCTTACTCTCCTGAAAAACTTAGAGAATAGTTCCATTTATAAACAGGCATGAGAAAATCAGGTTGATTATCATTATATTTATCTCTACTGCTCAGCATATATGATATATGCTTATATATAATATGATATAGCTATCACTAAACAAGTTCTGGTTTCTTCGTTATTTCTATTCATACTCTTAAAAATCCTGGTAGAAAGTAAAGATTATAGAGCACTTTAGCAACAGAAACTATCATTTCACAAACAATAAATAAAAAGGCAAACAATTTAACTCGTTAGCAAAGAGTTTAGAAATCTTCGATCATTTGGCTTCACTCTGGCTCATGCTTCCTATTAATTACCTTCACCCTGAGCATGTGAATTATCTCGACATACAGGGAACATGTGTGACACCACCCTGGGAAATGGCCCATAATGTGGCTTCTGAACTCCAACCTCCCACACACAAAGGGCAGCACTCGAGCTGCCAAGGGGCACTGACAAATTTAACAGGCATTAAACCTCCTAACAAGTTGGTGTTTTAAGACATACTTGTACAATTAAGGATCATAAAAGGAACTAGGAAAAAATGGGAGAAATGAGAACATCTAAGTTAATGTAACTTCTAGTTGGTGACAGGCTGTCACAAAATCTAAACTGCATTTTATGATCACCTTTGACTGGTACACAGTCTGTCTCGACGTGAAATTCACTTAATCTTGCTCAAAGACAAAATAACTATGATCCTTTCAAATGTCGTAGGCAATCAATTGATGTGTCTGAGGTCAGTTTATGTACTAACTGTATGACTAGAGCCAATCTTTGCAGAGAAATTGCCCATGTCTAAGAGAGCTCAGGTTTACTCTGAAGTTATGTTCTTTTAAGTCAGTCAGTCTCAGCAGCAGAAGAAATGCTTGCTCTTTCATCACGTCTGCCACCATAATAATAAATGCTGACATTCTCTGAGAGCTTGCAGACTCCCTTTTTATACAAAAATGAACTTAATGAAAACCTACTGGCTTTGTTTGAACTGTTTTTATCTTAATCCAAAGGATGCAATTTAAGAAAAACAAATAACGAAACAAATAGGCTCTATAATCCTTCCCCTCAATTTCTGTAAAGCAATTCTGAGTGGTTCTAAGTCCCCTTCCTAACCATGACCACAGAAGCATCTTTAAAAGAGCCTCCTACGGAGCAAGACTGAGAGCAAAGCTCCTACTTCCCTTGTCATATACGGCCCATTACAGGAAAGGAAGGACCTGATGAGGTTAGAAAACTGAGTAATACCCAAATTATATCACTAGCAAATATCAAAACTTTGTTTATACTAGAATTTCTGCTTCCTACAGCCATTCTCCAGAGCAGTGATTTGTAGTGCATGCGTGCACACACGTGTGTGTATGTGTGTGTGTGTATCTAAGTCCCCAGCTCTATAACTTGACGCTTACTAGGTTAGCTATATGCACAGTCATCCTATATATTAAATATTTTTAGATAAAATAAATATAAATAGATGGTCTAATATATTCCCTTACCCACTGGGTCACAGTATACTCCTCGCTTTGGAGACCATAGAGCAAAAGACGCAGAATTTCTCCAGCGTCTTATTTCTCTAGGATTGCCTCCAGACCCAACTTCAGGGCAGCTCACGGGCTTTTTCTAACACTCAGGCGAGCCTATGCAATGTCCAATCTGACGGCCCAAAAGAGTTTTCAGGACAGGTCTGGAAAAGTCTTATTTTCTTTAAATTTCCATGTAAATGTTTTCTTCTTTAACTTTATGATTTATCATTAGAAGAGATTTCCTTTCCACTTAAAAAGTTCTACTATTATGTTAAAATAAATAGCACATATAATTGAGGCAGCCTGTGTAAAGAAGACAAAGGCAGAACATCGTAACTACAACTAGTCACCAATACTTGTTAAATCCGTATTATCACGCACCAAGCAATACGTTAGACCTTTTATATGCATTACGTCATTCAATTCTCAAAAACCTAATAGAGGCTTGCAATCAATTAGATAACTCCCACAAAATTATATACATAGCACAGGAAAAGCAAAAAGTAAAACTTAGAGTTATCTGATGCTAAGCTCTTAACTACTAAGCTTAACCTCCAACAAGGGTGAGCTTGTATGACTTCTCCATGGAAAGATTATAATAATAATAACTGGCATGTGTTTAGTATGTGGCAGTGTTAACTTAATTATTCTTGAAAACAATACTCTAAATCAGAGTAGTTATTTTTCTGATTTATAAATGAGGAAACCAGTGCATAAAACGGTTAAATAGCTTGTCCAGGTCACAGAAGGCTAAAAAGTCACGTGAATCTAGGAAGTCCATCTCCAGAGCCCAAACTCTCAACCACTACATTAAAGTTATATGTTTTTCTGTAACAATTTCAGCCTTCTAAAAATTTAACAGACAAATGTACCATGGTTCAGTATTGGTATCACATTACAAAATGAGCTTATAAACATGAAAGATTATACACGCATAAGTATTATTACTTATTACTCTCTAGTTCCAGATTATTTGATGTATATACAAAATTGTCTACAAATTGTGTTCAAAACTTCCATATTACAGAGGCAAAATCCTATTATTTTTCCTATGAATTTGACCATTTTCCTCCCAGGTTGCTCCAAGTAGTTCTTTGATAAATAACATAATTTTATAACAGCGCAAAATACCATTACACCCACTATGTTGTTAAAAAATAACAACTAAGTCATAGAAAAATTAAATGTCAGGCAGCAATTCAAAGAGTAAATGGCAGCACAGCACAGGGAACAGAATACAAAAGTCGCTCGATTAGTGGTATGGCTGTAAGGTTAGACTTCAACTTGAGCTCAATTCAGTAGACATGTATGGGGCACATACTATACACGATACATGACAGACAACATTAGGTTTGGAAAATGTAAAAGAAAATCATTCTTAAGTAGCTTGTAATCTGGCAGTAAATAAAAAGAAACCTGGATAAGGCATCTAAGAGAAAGATGAGGTTAAGTACTAATAAAAACTGTTGAAAGATTTTCAAAGAAACCAAAAGAGGAAAAATTATACTCAGGTTGAAAACTAGGGGACAGCTTCAAAAGGAGCTGGCATTTAATCCAGACCTTACCGACAGTTACAATGTTCGCACATAAAGGTACAGAAATATGCATTCCAGACAGAAGTAGCATCAGAAGCAAAGAAACGGTTTTCCAAAGAATAGTTCCGAGATGATCACACCACACACAGCACGTGTAAGAAGGACAGTGCAATCTAAGAATAGAGAGGCGGGCTCGAGGCAGATCGCAGAGGTAAAGAGCATGGAATTTTCTTCTCAACTAAGAAGAACAAGGAAATTATATAACGGAATGTGAGCTTCCGGGAGATTGCTCTAGCAACATTTTCAGAAGACTGGCTAGGGAAAACAGTCACTAACTGGGCGCATACTTGTTGAACAATAAATAGTGTGCTCGCTTGGAATATGTGAAACCACTGGATACTCAGGGAAAATCTTTCTTAAAATTCAATTTTATTGGAAGATTTGTAGAGTTGAAAACAATTTTAATGTGTTGTGTTCCTTGGAAGGTTTTACACATGCATCAGAATCACACTTCCCACACTGATGACACACCGTAGGGGGTGATGTCACACTCACAACTCACATGATGGCGGATCATTAGGGCTCTGCTCTAACGCAGAACCACCCCCTGCTCTCTCCTCAACCCCTAGTTCCCTCTCCTTCACCAGATGTTGAGAGCTCAAGGTGAAAACGTTTGAGAAACACTGTATGAGGTTTTAATGATGTCATTAGGAAGGTCTAACGTGTGACAGTTACAGGAAAAATGGGAAAGGGGGTTGGGTGGGCCAGATGTTAGGGGTAAGGTAATGCTGGGCATCCCCTCCTTATCTGTGCCCAGACTCGGTTAGGTGCCCATCCTGCAACTTGCACAGAGCACTGCACACCGCTGGCTCAGCACTCAGCAGATCACATCAGAACTGCCCGCTTCCCTGTTTGTGTATACCTCACTTCAACTCACACCATCTCAGGGACTGCCTTGAGTTACACTTGCATTCCTACCAGTTGGCGCAACTTCTGGCATCGAGTAAGTATTCAGTAAGTGTCCACTGACTAAATACTTACAGGAGCAATATATGCAATGGTCTAATTACTCGTATTTCCCTTTCACAGAGGAAGGAACTAACCTACCCACCCAAGCTGAGGATTCTGCTCCTTTATCAAGGATTTAATCAGGTCGAAAGCAAGAATGTACTCTCAGCCAAGGGGAGGTGTGCACGATCAGACTACTGTGTTTCCCCGAAAATAAGCCCTAGTCGGACAGTCAGCTCTAATGCATCTTTTGGAGCAAAAATTAATATAAGACCCAGTCTATTTTACTATAATATAAGACCAGGTCATATAACACATGATATATAATATAATATAAATAACATATAACATAATATGATATAATATAAATAATATGTAATATAATATAATCAATATAATATAATATAATACTGGTCTTTTATTAATTTTTGCTCCAAAAAACTTTTCTTTGCTCCGTTAGAGCTAATTGTCAGGCTAGGTCTTATTTTTGGCGCAACATGCTCAGGGACACCTTCAAACCCTCCCCCCCACCCTGCCCCCACAATTTCCAAAGCGAGCTCAGCAGCAGCCACTGCGCTGGGCTGCCGGTAGCTCCACCCACTGCTGAGTGGGTAGCACGCCTTCAAGTATGCTGCAGACAAAGCAGAGGCACGTCTGTGGACGTTGGACAGTTACCCTGAGTGACGTAATGAGGGGACCCCAAAAGCAACCTCTGCTATGTTAGTGAGGTTCGCTCTGGACTTAGGGAGCCGAGTCAATGTTCGCTTATGTGAATGTGAATATAAATTTCACATTTATATGTTTATGTTTAAAATATTTGGCCTAGAGGTACTGGTCTTGAAGGAACATTTCTTAATGGAGTAATGATATACCAGTTATAAACCTAGTGTATCAGTATCTCCAGGTAAGATTAGAATATTCAAAATTCCTCCAGAAGGCCACGATAGTTACACAAGACAGTTTTATTTTCAATAAAATCTTTAGCAAAAAACAAAAATATACAGTTCAAAAATATGTCTCAACAATAAGGGTCATAAATATTTAAAACAGTGATGTTTTAATGAGCTTTAAAATGATATATAAGGCTTGGGAAAAAAACGTGACTCTTCAAGTTAATTTTACCATCATAGGTTTTCAGAATGAAAAATCTGCAAGAAATAATCTTCATCTGCTTCCCTACTTGTTTCCTTTCTTGAATCACTGAAAAAAAAGTACTTGCTCCTGCATGTGTGGCACAGAAGACAGTCCAGACCCTACTTTTAGAGAGCTCAGAATATTAAAAAGGGAGTAATCAGAGCAAAAAGCTGCTCTAAGTGATGTGATGAATGCCGATGATAGAGCAAATGAGCAAAGTTACAAGTAACCTTGTAAAAGTAAATAAATAAGGACCACGTATGATTGTCCCATTCAGTCCTACCAGCCTTATCAAGAAAGCCATTTGGAGAAGTTTACTAACTGGGCTACTGAATGGGGCATCTTGAAACTATGTCTTCCCTAGCAAAGAGTACTTAAAATGAGGGGAAAACAAAAACACCAACAATTTCTTTGTATGTCATTGTAAAAAGTCAGCATATAGTACTTTAAAAATCAAAGAATGATTCTTTGTACTTCATGGTAGAATATTAAAAATCCTACCAGGAAATACTCAACAATAGGAAAATGGTTAAATATATACAATAAAAGCCTTACAGTAAAATATTATGCAGTGATTAAACATCATATTACGGCAAAAATATTTAGTGGCATGGGAAAATGTTCATAATGATTTGTTAAGTGAAATTTAAAAACAGGTTATAAACAGAGCATAGCATATACAAAATACACATGATTAGTTAGAATGGTAGCCCTATTTCTCCATGAAGAATCAGGAGCTTTCCTGGAATTCAGGGAAAAGAAACAGAGATCTTCTGTTTCCTATGTAAACCTGTGCCTCTCCACTCTGGTTTTGCATATTTTCATTCTGAACAACCAACACTTTTTCAGCAGGAAAATGAAATCTTTTCATTTCATCTACCCACAGTTCCTTCTAGAAATGTGAACATAAATTCATTACATATATATTTCTTCCAAAAGCTGAATTTTCATTACCCAGATGAATTTTATTAGCCATCTCCTCAAAGAAATAAGGTTGCCAACTTTCTTCTCTTTTATTCTTCTCTTCTCATTTTTAGTTGCCAATATTCTGTAAATGGAAATCTTTTCTTAAAATAAAGGCCAGTTAAAATGCGTTTGCTTTCGTGCCTAACACCTAAGCTTAATGTCCAATGGCACGTTATTAAGAAAACATTAAAATTTCTTGGTATACACATAGATACACTTTGCAATACTCCAAAATTCTACTGAGAGATACAGGATGAAGAAAATTGTAGAATTCAATTTAGAATATTCCATAAATAAAGCGGAAAAACAAACAAATTTCCTTTCAGAATCAGAAGCACAAGAATTGTAGCTTTTATTAAGCACCTCTGCTGAAGACTGGGTGTAGAAGACTGGGGAGAGAACCATACAGATGAGCCTGTGTCCCCAAAATCTTTTACCCATTCCCACAAATGGGAAAGAGAGGTGCTCCTAGGAAGATGGGTTCTTGGTAGCAGTTGAGTTCAGGGCTACAGGCTCCATTGACTCCCACAATTAGCCTTTTATCCTTTGAGATGAAGACAAGTCCCTTTACATCCACCCCCGGTTAAAGAAGGGTAATCACCAGTACAGATAGAGCTCTGTGTTTCTCAAATCTTATTAAGCTACTTTGCACTTGGTTCAACCTCATAATACGAACTGTCATAGCAACTCATTCAACTGCCTCCCACATGTAAGTTTATAGTCTATTTTTAATTGAAACTTCATCTAAATCATTTTAGAAAAACTGGCAAAAATGCGAAAGCTCAGCTGGAAAGACATTTCTGAAATTATCTTTATGGTTTGGCGAGGGAGAGAAGAAAGGCAGCTCGATATTTCAAAGAAATCAATAAATGAGATTGTTGGCCTTTTAAGTCAAAGAACCAACTTCAGAAGCAGCAAGATAAAATTTCACTATCTAACTACGTTCTATAACGTAAAAATCTCCTTAGTTTTAGATTTGTTTCACCCTATCTCACTAAAGAAACTTGTTTTTAAGTGTAAAATAAACATACAATATCTAAATCTGCTCTTTTCCCTATTAAAAATAAATAAATTTTTTAAAAGATCTAGGGTGAAACCATATCAGGCAATAATTCAAATACTCTTACCTTCTGCTCAAAAAACAACAACAAACCAACCAATATTCCTTGCTCAATGTTAGAAAAGTTCTTTATAGTGACTATAAAATGTTTTTATGTTAACATAACACACACCGTTTTCCAAAAGATAAGTCTTTCCCCTCTAGTCAATGATTTACACTATTATCTAAAAACAATAATCAAGTTTATCTAAAAGTTACCATTTGTTAATCTTATTACTGCTTATTTTAATGAAAATCATTTTTTAAAGGAAAAAAGTAAAATTCTTCCCCACATAAAAGGAAAATGCTTAATTTTCTTTCTCCTTAATGTATTTCTCAGTCACCAGGAAATGTGCCAGTTTCACAGAACGCACATATTCATTCTCATCCTCTTTCAGTCTCCCCACCCTCCCTTCCTCTACCTCTCCCTCCTCAGTCTTTTCACACACACACACACACACACACACACACACACACACACACACAGTTGCAGAAAGTCTAAATTCTTTTTGCTTTGGAGTTTTTCATTCTCAAACTGCCCTTTAAGAAAAGTGATATAAACAACGAGAAAGGGCCATACATTAAATTTTCACAGTGCTTTTATTCCTGATGCTGAAATTATTCATTTGAATAAATTCTTCAAAAGCAGACCTCATCAATAATTAAAATACTGATGAAAAGATATTTTCAAAGAGGAAAAAATGTTATGATAAAACCTGAGGGTGAAATAAGGACAAGTTTACTACAGAAACACACGTGTATTATTTTAGCATTTATGAATTCTATTAACACAAGGCTATCATATTCATCTAATAAATATTCACTGACATCTGCAGACAATATCCTATAACAAAATGAAGTTGAAGAAAATATGAAGTTTTCAAGGAGAGAACCTTTTTTGTTCTTATAAAATCATACACATTCAATTTACTTTTTAAATATGCTCAAGTTTTCTATAGAGCTCATGAAAAATTGAAGTTTTCTAATTCAATGAAAACCTGACAAGCAATTCGGAAAGATGAAAGTCTGCTGTCAGAGCATTTTTCATAACCACAGGGAATTTTTTTCCATTTATTTTATATATGTCTTTAGAGTGAATACCATTCATTCACATCAGGTAAGCGGTACTTCAAAGTTCTAAAGTCCCAAAGGAAAGAAGCAAATTATTGTGCCTAAAAGATAAGACAAAGGAGAAATCATGTAAAGATCCTAGTAAGCTATCTGAAAGTAAGCACTTAAGAAATAGTCCCGTTACCCACCTCTCCTCTACTCCATTCATGTATTATGAGGAATTCAAGTGTGAATATAATACAGGTTCACAAGTATCCACAATGGAGAGCCGACTAGTAAAAGTATTCAAAGAAAGTTCTGTGAGTTCTGTGGACTCATAAGGTGGAGGAAATGATATTCAAGTGGAAGATGTAGGCATCTGAGCTGGGTTTTACAACATAGGTAGTATTTTGACAGATGAAGACAGTCAAGAGAAGTTCAACACTAAAGACAGTGGGAAAGCACAGGGGATTTCAGAAGCCAAAAGGGGTGCAACAGGTGAGAGCAGGAGTCTACAAGGCTTTTCTGAAATGGCCAGATAATAAATATTTTAGTCTTTGTGGGCCATGCTGTAGCTGTTGCAACTACTTACTCTGTCCTTGGAGTACAAAGCAACCTTCCACAATAGTAAATGAATGAGCATGGCTGTGCTCCATTAACAGTTTATTTACGGACACTGAAATTTGAATTTCATGAAACTTTCTCATGTCACAAAATAGTACTCTTGTTTTGACCTCTCCACACCATTTATAATGTAAAAAACCATCTTAGTTCTCAGGCCACACAAAAGCAGGTGGCAGACCAGAGTTGGCCCGCAGGTTGTAGGTTGTCAACCTCAGCTTGAAATGTCCAATAATCAGTATCATATAATAAAAGTTTCAATTTTTTTTTCAACTTTTTAAAACTTTATCTTACAATATTCAAAGTTTTATTTTCTTTCTCCAGAGCTAAATTTATTTTATTTTAAAAGACAGCAGGTAAATAAAAGAAACTCAGGACATCAATCTTACTTCTTATAATTCAATAGGCTTATGCTCCTTTGGTGATGAATCTCACTCAATGTTTATATATTAAATTGCTTTTTTTAATTCCTTCACTAGGTCTCATTAAGTGTTTTACTGTTTTTCTTTGTACAGCTTAACTAACTATGGTTATCACTACTTAGCTTTCTTCTTGATACACATATTTATACCTTCTTTTTGTCTCTTGTAGTGTTTTTGTTTTGTTTTCCTCTCTTGAAGCTTTCGTGGCAACAACAATTAGATTCCATTTCACTGTACTTTTGATTTTAAAATACTCTAGTTATTGCCTCCACCTTTGAGATCTGAATATTATATAGAATCTTAATAAGAGTCTCAAAAGCTCTATCAAAAAAGAAATGTCCTATCCTAAAATCATCTTTTTTATCTACCAGGAATATTAAGATCTCTGGACATGGTAGAAAGGTTTGTCCATATTGGCTTAATAAAGATAAAGCAAAAAACATCATATTCAAAAGAGAATATGTAAAGAGTTACTTGAGTAAAGGCACCAAAAAAGAAAACTTTTGCAATTAAATTAACCAAAGATAATCATCTCTCTATAGAAAAAGAAGTGCTTACGAAAATACACATCCTTTATATATGTGCCTTCTCATGCAATATACCAAAATTGAAAGAAGAAAATCACTTCAAAAATCATTTTGTCCCAGTGGTCTGAGAAAAGAGAATAAAAGATATAACATGGCATACCTTGAAACAAATTATAATTTAGAAACCACTACTCACCTTCAAATCTAAAGAGCTAATATTCTTAGATTTTATTCTTTACCTTATAATTACATAATCCAATTTGAATCCTAGTAATTAATGATAGATACTTCAAAAGTTCACCTTATCCACAGTTCACCTAAGTTTAGCTATTTCGAAAAAAAGTAAGGAAGTACCTGTTTATGGCAAATGACTCATTTTTAGGAAATAAAATACTTAATGTGACATAAAAATTGTCCCAGGGGGAAAGATATTGATGGTGATGATAATTTTAAGTAACAGCTATTAATTGTTGTATGTTTACCATGAGCCAGACACTGTTCTTTATACTTCACATGTAATAATCATCACAACATTTAATTCTCACGACAACCCTATGAGGTAGATGTTATTATAATTCCCATTTTATAGATGAGGAAATTGAAACACAGTGAGGTTAAATATCTTGTACAAACTCCCAGAGATACAAAGAGGCAACGCCAAGCCAGAAACTCAAGAAGTTTGGCTTGAGAGCCTGAGCTCCTAACTACGACGCTATTTACTATGACACAAAAAGCTGTATTTAAGGAAGAGGACGCTGCTTTACAAATTGGAATCCAAACCACTTAGGTTTGAACTGTGCGGATTTACACATAATCTCAAGGACAGTAAGGTTAGCATTTAGTCACGCTACAAACATTTTATATTATTCCTTAGTGCCAAGGCTAATATTTACTAGTCAACAGATGGTTGAAAGCTGTCTTAAAATGCTGCATGAGTATTATTTTGAAAATGTGACAGTTCAATATGATGAATATCTTAAATTGGCATGCGCCGATGAGCGGCAGACAAAAGACCTCGGCTGTACTTTAGAATTTAGATCAGTGGTTCTCAAGGTGTGGTTCCCTAGTCCACGGCCTCAGCACTGAGGAGCCCGGCTCCTGGTTAAAAACCTACGTGTGATTTCTTTAGGCGAGACCAAAGGCAATTACAAAGGCTTTGCCAGGCAAACCCCATGGGGAGAGCTGCATTCCCCAACACCAGACGTGGTGCGCAGCTGATGTGTAACGCATTGCAGTCGTTAAAAGGAGTTGCAGTCAACGACTCAGGTCCCCTGGCTTCTCATTCTCTTTCATCTATTTATATTCCAGCCCAGGTGCCTTCATTCCTAGGTCTCTTTATCTGAGGCCTTGTGCAGAGGTCTTTTTCAGGCTTCTCTGCTATGAGCTTCTGAAGGCGGGGAGCTGGACACTTTTCTCCACTATTGAATATTACTCCACTCCTAGCATTTCCCTCTCTCCCTCTCCAGATCTCACGTGGAACCTTTTGTTCAGGGCTCCCTCCACATTGAGAAAATCCCCTTGTTAGTGCTGACCCACGTGACTCGCAACTGGTGTGCCCTTGAGTGGGGGAAAATGGAAATAGGGGAGTCAGCATTTCCTCCATTTTCAGACTCTTGCTTATACCATAGCAGTAAGTGATAAAAGGCTTAACTCTCATTTTTTGGCCTGTAGCTTTAATTGCTTCTGTGATACTCGGCAGTTCAGGGTGCTCTCTTATCAGCCCAGCTGAGCTCTAACAAGCGTCACCTGGGAATTAAATTTAAAAAATGCAAAATCTCAGGCCTTACCCTCAAGTGGATTGAATAAGAAACTGTGGGGGTGTGTACCAGCAATCTGTCCTTTAGCAAGCTCTCCAAGTGCTTCCAATCAACACAAAATTCTGAGAACACTGCATTAAGAAACTCTCTCCTCTCTCCCAGGTAAAGAAATGATTCTAATTATTTCTTCAGGCATTTCTTAGGAGCACTTATGAGGAATAACCAACCAACTCACAGTTCAGAAATTCTGGAGCTGAAGAATACAATGAATGAAACGAAAAATGCAATAGGAAGCATCAAGAGCAAAATGGAATAAGTAGAAGAAAGTACCTGTGAAGTAGAAGACGGGTCATTTGAAATTATCTAGTCAGCGGAGAACAAAGAAAAAAGAATGAAAAAGAGTAAACACAGACTATGTGAATTACAGAATACCAATAAGAGAAACAATCTATGCATTATTGGAGCTCCATAAGAAGAGAGGGAGAAAGGGGTAGAAAGCTTATTTAAAGAAATAATGACTGAGAACTTCTGATATGTGAACATTCAAGTTTCTGAAGCTCAGAGGAACCCCAAAATTTTATACCAGAACACTCTTCTCCAAGACATATTATAATTAAACTGTCTGAAATTAAAGATAAAGAGAAAAATGCTAAAGCAGCAAGAGAAAAAATTTCCTCACGTACAAGACAATCCCTATAAGGTAATCAGCAGATATCCCAGCAGAAACATTGCAGGCCAGGATAGATTGGGATGATATATACAAAGTGCTGGGGGGAAACTGCCAACCAAGAATACTTCAGCCAACAAAGTTGTCCTTCAGAAATGAAGGAGCTAGGCTCTCCAAGAAAAACAAAAGCTGAGGTAGTTCATCACTACTAGAACTGCCTTACAAGAAATGCTGATAGTTCTTCAAGCTGAAATGGAAGGATTTTAATTAGTAACATCAACACATATGAAAATATAAAACACAATGGTTAAGGTAAGTACATAGCCCAAATTAGAATACTCTAGTACTGTAACACAGTGGTGTGTTAACAACTTAACTTTAGTATAAAGGTTAATGGACAAAAATAATAAAAACTACAGCTACAATCATCTGTGAATGGATACACAGTCTAAAAAGACATATATTGTGATGTCAAAATGTAGTGGGAGTGGGGGGTATTAAAGGGTAGGATTTTGGTACAGGATGGAAGTTAAGTTGTAGTCAGCTTAAAGTAGGCTGTTATATCTATAAGATGTTTTATGAAAGCCTCATGGTAACCACAAAGCAAAAACCTACCGTAGGTACACAAAAGACAAAGAGAAAGGAAGCAAAGCAAACCACTATGGAAAATCATCAATTCATAAAGGAAAGCAACAAGAGATGTAGAAAGAAAAAGGGGAACTACAAAAACAAACAAACAAACAATCAGATGGTCTTAGTAAGTCCTTAAATGGACTAAAATCTCCAATCAAAAGGCATGGAGTGGCTGAATGCTTAAAAAAAACCCAACATCCAACTATATACTGTCTACAAAAGACTCACTTCAGCTTTAAGGACACACATAGACTCAAAGTGAAGGGATGGAAAAATATTCCATACATATGAAAACCAAAAGAAAGCAGGAGAAGCTATGTCTATTTATCAAAGTATAAGCCATAGAAAAGTAAAAATTTTAAATCAACTGGTTATTACATCTAAATAAACTCATATGAAGTGAAAATGGACAGATTCTTTGTCATAATTTAGAATATGAGTACATAATCTGCTAAATTCCAATACATCCAATCAAAATATTTTTCTTTTACAACCATGTTTGAATCAAATTAATTTCTTCAAGCTGAAATCTAAATTCTTTATTTTCTGTAGAATATAAATTTTATTAGCCACTATCATTGGCTCACTGCTGTATTTCAGATTATCTGGATCACCTAAATTCTTTAATAGGTTTTTTCAGTTATCAACTGATTGTGTTCTTCATAATAAAATATTTTTCAAGTCAGATGCCTGAAGGATAAGAAAACCTAGGAAATTCACTGCTCTTTTAATTTTGAATACAAAATTTCTTTCAACATCCTAATTTTATAATATAAAATTTTTATCAGGGTTTTGGACAATTAATATATTTTAAAAACAAAAGAATCAAATGTGAAACAGTTAGCTTGTGTTTTTTCTATGGCAATCAAGAGATGATTAGTGAGGAAGCAAACACTAGTCATAGTTTAAATATTATATCTGATGGTGTATAATGATTAGTTCTTAGCATAACTCTATCTATTCTTAATAATTAAAATTCACTCTGCATCAGTTGCTATGGCAGCACAACTCCCCTGAATAATAAATTCCTCAAGTTCTCCTATAAAGGACGCTGCTGACCTAAAGTCTTTATTTGGAGAACAGGGAGAAAAATATATAATTTTCCAGTTCATAAATGTCTAATCAATACTTGGAATTGCTTTCTAATCTTTGGCAAGAGTTTTGCTCTCAGAGTCCTGGGGACTGTGGCTTTTTATTTGGCTTTCATTTCCGTATCCCTTTAATAAATGAAAACATTCTTGATAAGAACCATTTCAGCAGGGCTCACCTCAGGCAAATTGGCTCCAACTATAAATAGTAAAATCTGCCATCTGCCTTTCTATTCTTGTGCTGAATGCAGTGCAGGCATTGTGTTCACACTTCACTGGGGCCAGGACTGATGCTGTAGAGCCAGCAGCAACGGAAAATAATAGTGCAAGACAGAGATAATGAGGTGAGGAACAGAAATGGTACTACTATAATTAACTGCTGTTTTGATATTCGCCACAATAAAGCGTATACAATGGTGTTGGAGAGAGCCTAAAGCCACATCTCGTCTCAGCCCTATAAATGGGTTTGAAATCAAATGTTGGTAGAGCCCAGTGATTTTACATCACTGATGATTAATTAAAACATAAAGAACCCAAGCACAGTTAGCAACATATGTTTGTCAGGTTAGCAAGAGGCTCCATAGTTGTACCACATATTTTTTTATGCAAATGATACTTAATGAGGCATTTCTTTCTATAATCATGGGTATTTTCCTGTTCTGTTTTAAAGAGATAAGCTCATCAATAATGAAAAGCCTTTTGCTGTACCTGACCTTTCCCCACGCTCTGTTCTGAAACCCCATGCAAATTTTCATTTCACACACAGCTCCATTATTTCTCTTGGGATATTTTAAGTACTCAGCTACTGTAAGATAGAGATTGTTTCTCAGTCTTGCCGTAACAGACATCTGTCCTATTTTAGGTAGAGAGTGACTATGAAGGTAGTCATTTGTATCTTGGAATTGAAGATGAATGTATACAGGGAACTGCCATATTAGTAACCCTGTCATTCCTTATCAGTAATTACTGACGCCATCAGCTTATTTAGATAACCCACAGCTGACTCGAGTAGGGACCATTCAATCCTGGAGTAAGTGCCATCCATATAGATCACATTAGGAAAGGTGTATCCTAGAGTTATGGAACACACAGTGCTAAATGTGTATTTAATACCCAAGAGGAGATGAGAACACAGCAGACCATCCAATGCCATGGCCCCCAACCCTGGCCACATGTCAGAAACACCAAGAGAGTTACTTAAAAATACTCCTGTCTGACTCCTGCCTGCGCCTCATCCCACAGTTAAATTAGAATCTCAGGTGATAGGGTCTTGGCATTGTTTTTTTGTTGTTTGTCTTTGGTTTTGTACGTTCTGTTTGTTTTTAAGTTCCCCAGCTGGTTTTATTGTACAATCAGGTTTTACTGAAAAATCACTGGCCTAATGATATATCTGATCCAGTCTTTCAAGGCAAAAACAAATTGATTTAGCCATCTGACACCCTAAAAATGTTGACCTAAAACTTTTACCTAGCTTTACCATTACCAAAATCAGTAACATTCTTAACAGATAAATGCTAACAAACATTAAATATAAAGCATCATGTCAATGCAAAATAACTTTGAAAACAACATCATCTTTGTAAAGGTATAAAATAAAGGGATCTAGGGATTTGTAATGTAATACATCAAAGACTATGAAATATTTGGGGGGAGCTGAACTCTGCTTCATGAGGGAAATAAATTTACTGAGATGAGCGGGGTACTATCTGAAAAGGTCTACTATAACCAAATAGCATTTATAGTCGCCTAGCAATTTTTTATTTTCTAATAAGGAAGGAGGATGTTTAACTGGTACAGCACAGACTGACTTCTACGATGTATGTCTACAATGTCTATTTCTATGGAAACAGACTTTTTAAAAAATGTGCCTTCATAGAAGTTTTATCAATAGCCCCTTAGAATTGGGGGTTATTATTTGTTTACTATAGATCTATAGTGTCTTATCACCTGTCTAGTCACTTGCCAAGAGAGAATTTCTGGCTCTCTTTCAAATAAACCTGGAGGATCATACAAGAATTTTCAAGGATACAAAAAAATTGCAAAAGATATATTTCTCTCAAATTATTTTTCATGTGTCCTCAAAACTAACCAAATCCTGCTTCTACATTTCCCCCTAAAAAGCATACATCACATGCAATATTTCCATAAGGTTTAACTCAATGTTGTAATAAAACCTATTTTAGTATCAATTGTTAACTTTAGATTTCATCCACAATATTCCACTAATGATAATAATGTTATACCTTAGTGGAATATTATCCAGATCTGTATCTGAACCCTTCCCCTTCATGAAATTGTAGGGACCTTCCAATAGGTTTCTTTTGGAAATAATTCATAAGCTCCACATCTTAAAAGAATTGTGAGCTAGCACTTGAATACAGAACTACATTTACTAATATGAATTTTATAGCATCTATAATTAAAAAAAAAAATCAGTGTTCAAATTCCTGGGTTCAAATATCAGCTCTACCAATTACTGGGGCTATTTAACTTGGTTACCTCAGTTTCCTGATCTATAAAATGAGGGTACTTATAATACCTACTTTATAGGGTTGTTTTGAGAATTAAATGATATAAGGCAATACGTAATAGCATTTAGCATAGGACTTGGCGGATAGTATATACTCAGTAAATATCATCCATTATCATTATCTCTTATGCTTTAATCATGAAAACTGATCTAAATTTGGCTTTACATTGATATAATAAGCACTTTTTTAGAATGTTTTTCCTATTAATGTGGAAAATTTAATGATTCAGTTTTAGTCTCTTGACTTTCATAATTATCCATAGAGCTCATATTTTTTGGCATTTGAATATTTGGAAACAGTCTTCTAAGAGCCATTACTCCTATTTTGATTAACAAAGATTTAGCAGGTGCCTAAGAAATGACTCTAATGGATCTAAATGACAAACATCATATTAGTACCCAAACTCAAGACGAAGTACTAGCTACATTATTTTTTAATAAAAATAATGTTCAGAGTTATGCCTTTAATGCTATTATGAGCAATAAGACTATCTTTACAGTAAACTTGACCTGAGTATGTGTCAGTCAATATGTATTAAATGCTCACTATGCACAGAGCACTTTAATGCAATACATCTAGGCATGGTAGGTTACTACAGAGCTAAAAAATATCGTCACTTTTCTTAAGGAACTTTAGATTCAGTGAAAAATATGTAAGTATGGTTTCAACAACATCAAACACATAGAAAGTAACTAACAACATATGTGTGTATGATGGGCCATACGTAGAAATTGGCCAATTTGCAAATGAAACAAATCAATCTTCCCTTTGCAAATAGAAAGAAGAAAGGACAGCAGATTGGGAGGAAAAAATCCCACTGGTGTAAATAACTGGAAGACAGCACAGCGGTCAGGATTTTCTAGCTGCGGAGAATGCCGGAAATCGGCGGTAAACACGCACATGCGAACTAGACAGATTGAAGATGGCAACAGGCAAATAACCTCAAACGGTCACCTGTGAGCCTCAAGGCCCTTTCAGAGGGTCCACAAGGTCAACACTGTGTTCCTGCTAATACTAAAATGTTATTTGCCTTTTTTACTCTCTCTTTAGTATACACCGGAGTTTTCCAGAGGCCACATGACATGACAAGGCAACAAAGTGAATCAAAATGTAGAATACCATCACTCTTCTCACTAAATTATTTTTATATTGGAAAATAGTTATTTTTCATTAAAAATGCTATGGTAACATACAATGGGCTTATTAATGATATTTTAAATAAATTAATAAAGCATTTTTAAAATGTCTCGGATTTTTTATTTCTAGTAAGGTAAATATCAATTGATAAAACCCACATAAACAAGAGCTTTCAGGGGTGCTCAATAATTTTGAAGCATATAAAGCAGTCCTGAGACTAAAATGTTTGAGAACTGCTGTGACAGACACATAAATTACATTCTCAGGCCCTGGGTTGCAAATTTAGATCCAATCAAAAACCTGTCAGAAAAAAAAATTGTGATTAAAAAGAGTAGTGTATCTTGTGAAAACAAAAATGAAAAATCACCATCTTGATCAAGAAACTAAGATTAGCTAATACAAAAGGAAGAGGGAAAGCAAAAGTTCTCTAAGGAAAAATGCTCCTCATTGAATCTTTTAAGCTCGTGGGGCTGTAGGTTCTACTCTTATCTTCTTATACACAGAATTTGTCCACTTATGCGTCTACTTAGCAAGTGATAACTGGGAGTGTAATGTTTAAACAAATGAATATATTTAATGCATAACAAAATTCAGCAAACCATATGAATTATAACTTACAGGAAATTACCCTTGTCTATCTCATGGTTTCTGATGTTGACATAACTCTTTCAAGATAAAGCTCCTTGAAGGAGTGGGCTACCTACACAAGCTGCTCCACTCCCTTCCCGCGTCTTGTTCCCTTATGGTCTGGCTTCTACCCCAACCTAAAACTCTCAGCTTTTAAAGGTGGCCAATGAACCCCACTGAAGATAATCTCCTCCCTTTTTTGACTTAAAATATAGCACACGCTACATGATTTCAAAATCAAATAGCACAAAATGACCCGTTATTCCTCTTTTCACACGATTTCTCTTCCCAGGAGCAACTTTTTTTTATTCTAATAACAGTTAGCATTATACCTAAATCCCATATGCTTATATGGCTAGTTCTGATTTATTCATTTTTGATTTTGCCTATAGGCTCCTGCTCTGCTAACTGAAGCTTCATCTTTAAATGAATAGCAGCATTCATTTATACCATCTTTTAATTTTTAAGATTTTCTCTTCCTTTCACTTTCATCACACTATGTATCATCCCCAAATAACCACAAACTCATATAAACGTGTACAGTTAATTTGTTAGTTTAGTTTTACAATTTTTCATATGAGGAGTGCTTAAGATAGTCTTGTTACATGTCTAAGTTATTTGTACTATACATTCATTTTAAATAAATAATTTTATCTAAATAAAATAATTTGAGATAATTTAAGTACACCATTAGGAAACATTCCACATCAAAATAGACAAGTGGTGAACAAACTAAGTTTTAAAAATATTTTCTCATTAGTCAAAACATGTCAGTAATATGTCTGAGCTTACAATATGATGATTTCCTAGAAAAGTGGCAATCTACAACAGCTACGAGACTCAAAGTTTATTCTTTAGTTAGCAAATAATCCATTAACTGTCAGACATTGCATTTCAAACTAAATAAAATAAATAAAACTTAAAAATATATTGAAAAAATATTGAAGGATACAATAGAATCATGGTTTTAAAAGTACTTAATGGGTACAAACTATTTAGGCCTCAAACGAATGATTAAAATTGGAATAAAAGCATAATCTGGTTATAACATTAGCAACTATCATGCGGTCTTACGGAATGCATACATTCGTACGTAACCCTGTTGCATGAAAGTGCCAGATCAGAACTCATTCTCAAAGAGACATGGCGACCAGAGAGGCCTAACTCCACCACATTCTGGCACTAGAGATAAAGAACGTTAGCAGGAGATAGAAACCTGAACTATACATCTCTGTATTGAAAACCATCCTGACTAACATATATTTCATTTACGTATATGTCTACATTTTCATTCTTCTCTGAGTAGAAGAATCTAGCCAAAAGCAATGTCTTCAGCATTTTGGGCTCCAGAAAAGAGTACACATTTAGCACGACTGTCACAGAGGGCCCCCCTCAATTTACCAGGTGAGCCATGTAAACCCAGATAACTACTAATTTACCTAGCTACCCCATTTTGAATTCTTGTCCTGTACCCACGTGAAAATTTAAAGAGGATTAGACACAGACTGAAGACTTAAAGTATGGTCACTATGCTCTCAAAACATGGCTTTTTATATAAATGCAAGATGATGAATTTCAGTTGGCCCCTGCGCTTCCAGAAACGAGACATGTTACAGCATAACATGTAAATTCTAGTACTGTCTTAAGCATTGACTTCTTCTGTGTGCATTTATTCTCCTTATGTTCCTATTTTAGAGTTTTGCATTTAGGCCAGAAATTTTGAATCCCAAATGGTAAGTCCTATCTTCTCATGAGCACACTAGTGCTGTGAATATACGAGGTCGGACAATTAAGTTCGTTAACTCACCCTAGAAAAAGCGCTACATATCTCATTGCTGAATATCACTATGGTCACCTTCCCCTTAGGAAGCTATGCACTGATGCCAGAGCCTAGTACACCCTTCAAAGCAATTTTGGAACTCTTTTTCTGGAGTGGCCATCAGAGCTGTCGTCGTATTACCCTTGATGTCCTGAATGTCATCAAAATGTCTTCCTTTCAATATCTCCTTTATCTCCAGGTAAAGAAAGAAGTCATTGGGGGCCAGATCAGGTGAGTAGGGAGGGTGTTCCAATACAGGTATTTGTTTACTGGCTAAAAACTCCCTCACAGACAGTGCTGTGTGAACTGGTGCATTGTCGTGATGCAAGAGCCATGAATTGTTGGCGAAAAGTTCAGATCATCTAACTTTTTCATGCAGCCTTTTCAGCACTTCTAAAAAGTAAACTTGGTTTACTGTTTGTCCAGTTGGTACAAATTCATAATGAATAATCCCTCTGACATCAAAAAAGGTTAGCAACATCGTTGCAACAAGCTCATGAACTTAATTGTCCGACTTCATATTTGAGACACACACACACACACACACACACACACACACACACACACACACAAGTTGAAATAAGGCAAAAAGGCAAGGCAAGACGAATGGTTTTAATTTATAAGCTGTTATGTTATTAGGTCACGTGAATTTCCCTTCTTCAGTGGGGATATAAAATAGGGTATAACAATTTATCTTACTCAGTAGTATTCACTAGGCTAGTTTTGATAGCACAGAGAATTCTAAGCTAGGATTCACTATTTTGAATGTAAGGCATTAAACCTAAAATAAAGAAAGAGTATCTGAGCAAAAGATTTTCATCATTATTCTTCAAACCTTAATTACCTTTCTCCACCACTATCTGAGACTAGCTATTTTTACTCAGAGATCTAGTCAAAGATGCTCTAATTACCTTGTCCTGAATAGATTTTGCTCATCCCTATTTATATAGTGCGCTCAACATTTAAAATGCACCAGTAGTTTTTAAAAGATGGTATAATACTGTATCATCCCAATTTAATTAAACGCAAATGTGCTTCCTACGAAAATGAATACAACTAAACAGGACTTGAATGTTATATAGAAGTAATAGAACAGGCATTGTTTGTATATAAGTGTCACAGTTCTTTAGAGTCATATAATGTGTATAATATCACTATTTCCAGGATGAGAAGGAAATAAGTTTTCCAATAAAAATATGTGGCATTCATTTAGAAAGGACAATCATTTCCATGAGATACCCTTGGTCTATATGTGTCTGACAGCTACATTCCCATGAATAGCTTTTCTGAGGAATGGTGCTGTAACAATTTCTCTGGTACTCCCTGGAGGAGACAGCTCCCCCAAATAGAGATCTGGGTAGAATACACAATTGCAAATGACACGCCAATTCATCACATGTCATCAGATCTTAACTGCTTTTCCTCTGGCCAAGGTACCATTTAGCTAAAAAGCAATCAAGATTCTTCCAAAGAGAACATTGCAGAAATGATGAGTAACGATATTAAGAAGGAAGAAAATAACACTGAGATTCAATAGCATGTAAGTTGCATAATTGTATTGGTTCAGAGAAAAAGCAGAGGACTGTGAAACAAAAGCATATAGCAGATTTACTAAATACATGTCAAGGAATATTGAAAGCCCATTGTAGAAAACCACCTTAAAAATACGCTTTCTGCCAGGATGTTGGAATTTAGAAAATAAATAAATAAGGAATCTTGGGCTTTGTTTTACAGCAACATGCTACTGGAATTGTGTAGGGAAGATACAGGCTCCCCCTGCAACAAAGTGGAAATTGGCAGAATCTTTATTATCATTAGCACAAACCCTGCATATGTAAAATCAGGAAAAAGAAATGCTTTTATTCCCGGGAATGTGAAGCACAGCATAGGGAATATAGTCAATAATATTGTATCAAATATGTATGATGTCAGATGGTTAATAGACTTATTGTGGCGATCACTTCATAAGGTACATAAATGTCTAATCACTATGTTGTACACCTGATATTAATATAATATTGTATGTCAACTCTGTGATTGAAATTTTTTAATTAAAAAAGAAACGCTTTTATTCATTCAAGATTTCAAAATACACAATTGTTTATGCACTTCCAAATTTAAGATGCTTTTGCAACCCAGCTTCAACGTGCTACCATGTTTTCCTGAAAACAAGACCTAGCTGGACAATCAGTTCTAATGAGTCTTTTGAAGCAAAAATTAATATAAGACCCCATCTTATATTATAATATGTTAGATAAGACCGGTCTTATTTTACTATAAATAAGTAAAATAAGACCAGGTCTTATATTAATTTTTGCTCCAAAAGACTCATTAGAGCTGATTGTCCAGCTAGGTCTTATTTTTGGGGAAACAGGTATGTCGTTGGCAGTGAAAATCCCTTCATGATAAAGCATGCCTCTACTGACATGACTATGTAGGCAGGGGTGTCGAAACTGCGGCCCGCGGGCCAACTGTGGCCCACAATCCATTTTTAATTGGCCTGCAGCAAATTCCAAAAATACATTTAGTTTCCTTAAATAAACCAGGTGAGGCAAGACGTACTTCACCTCGAGTGAGTGGCCCGGCTGTTTGTGTATTTTACTGCATATGGCCCTTGGTGAAAAACGTTGAAAAAAGTTTGGACACCCCTAATGTAGAGGATGCAAAGACTGAACCAAGTGTGGTTTCTGCCTTTAAAAAACGTGTAACTATGTGAGAGATGGCTCTACCTGGTGAATATAAAATACAGCACATTAAAGATACTTAATGGTGCATTAAAGTCCAGTGATATTTTACTATCCACCACCAGGTTATAAGGTTTATTGCCTCCCAGGGATACTCATCTGACTCACTTTGAACCAGTTCACTAGCCTATGGATTACCAAGGCCATTGCAACCCATTTATTATTTTCTGCTCTGGTCTTTTTACTATTATCACCTCCACAACGGTGCCAAAATGATAAATCAGTTTTGTTTTTGTTTTCCTTTCTTTCTTTCTTTCCTCCTCCTCCTCCTCCTCCCTCTTCTTCGTTTTTTCTTTTTTTTTCTTTTTGCATCTTGATTGCAACTATAGTAAAAAGAAGTTGCTACATGGGAGTTTTGAAACTACTAAAGTAAAGCCATGGAGGTTATCTGTGAGTATCAATCACCTATTATAGTTGTCCTGTAAAAGCAAGTAATAAAAATTGATAGGATGGGTTGTTGGAAGAAATTCTTACTTTTTAATATCTATATATTTTCTGTGGCATCTCTGGTACTTTTGTTTAAATACTTGCTGAAGCCTGCATATCTTCAGTGATACAATGGAAGCACCAGTATAACATGGCAATGCTACATCAACAAACATAATCCTGACAGCTTTTTAAATTTTTTAAAAATTATTTCTTTAACAAGTTTTATCAAAGCAATAAAAGTACACAATTTAAAAATAATACTATTAAGCTTCAATGAAAAGCAGCAATATTCTGTCCCATCTCTTCCTATTTCTCATTCTTATTCCCCTGATGAATCCTTTTTAAATCTTTTAGCTATTTCTTCCTGTATTTACATGCACGCCCTTCAGCAAATCCCACTGTGTATTACAGATACTGGCAGTGTATGCAGTATGTGCATGTTATTTAGATGGAGCTGTGACCTGCCTGGCCAGCCCTTTGGGAGTCTTTTCTTTTGGGACGGTCAGTTTCCCCAGAGAAGAGTCCTTCAATTTATTAACTATATGGTACAACTTATTAATGTGAATAGAAAACCTATTCCATTGATAAGAATTAATTTCTAATATTAACCAAAAGGAATTTAAAATATAGAGGAAAAACTCTTCATTGCAATACATTCTGTAGCACATCACTGACTATTATTGGCTAACAGATTGTTCCTCAGGAAAGAGAGCTTCTTGAGTTGATAATACATAGAAATCAATGGAAATTACTATCTCAAATTTATTTCATGGTCTCATGGGAGATAATACCTATCAAAGAGTCAATTCTTAGCTTTTAAGAGGAGAAAATAATGCTAGATAGTCACAATGAAATTTCTGTTTCAGTTAAAATATGCTTATTCCCCATATTCAAAAGATTCAATAAAACTTACTTACTGATAAGATTTACTGGAGTCTACATTATTGCTGAATGGGAAATCATTAAAACGAAGATTATAAAACATATTTGATTTCAACAAGCTCTCCATCAATTAACATACCTATGTGAATATTATATACATAATCACATATAATTAATATTTATGGAAGCATATGCATACTTCTATAATAGATTTACATATAAATTTACATATAACCTCAGTCTTGCTTAGCTGACTCATTGTACTGTTACTAGTACCATATTTCAATACTAAATAAAAAATACAAATTAGTTCAAATCTCAAAACACTGAAAGGGCTAAATTGTGACATCTTTTCCAAGCATCATTTAGAACTTTAAAAATATGGAATAACAATATAAAAATGTTTTTCTAAATGTGATGAAAGTAATATCTATGAAACTAATAGGATCTTGGAATAAATCAAGCCAGTGAGGTGATGTGCTTTCGGGGATTTCATTTGCCCTCCTGGGAGACACTGCACTAATCACCGTGTAGTTAAGACCTCTGAGACAGACATCAGTGCATAAACTTAATGCGGAGGCGGTCACTGTCAGAGCTACTGATACTGGAGTGTGCAACTCCTTGACATTAATAGAGACGCTCAAGCACAGATGAAGTGGCGAATCAGTTTCTTCAGTTCAACAAATCAATAGCCAACCTACACAGGGTTCTTGGAAGCTTTTGTTCAAATGACAAGGCTGTTGCTCTTTCTAAGCAGTCTTTGTTGGAGAGAGAGAGAGGGAGGGAGGGAGGGAGAGAGAAAGAGAGAGAGAGAGGAGGCAAGGGAATCTGCAAGAAGCTGCCAATGACCAAAGGGCAAAGAGTGGGAGGGGTGAGAGCATAAGGGGCAGGCTCAGAGAACCAGAAATCAGGACAACAGAAAGACTTCAGGTGATAAAAGGAGGAAAATAAAACTCTCACAACACTGAAAGACCGAAAAAACCAATGGGACAAGGGACCATGGAAAGACAAAGAATTTACACCAAACACAGTGGAGTTACCAAGGAAGGGCCAGAAGCAAAAATGGAAGGATTCGATATACCTCCCTCCCTAAGAGTAGGAACTCCGCTCTCCAATTCCACAGGACGCTCCTAACTTCCGTGTGCCACTTTCCTGCTAGAAATGAAGTGACCTTCACAGCATACGGTAGGGGCATCCTCCGTATCACACACGATTCACAGTCTCCCCCTTGATTTGTCTGTGTATCAACCCATACCCTCTCCCCTTTCCCTGCCTACAGAAAGGGTGAGGTTTACAGTAACTAGGTCCCAGAGTAAACAAAAGCCACACTGAGTGAGAGTGAGAGCAAACACGTATAAGGAGGAGAGAGAGAGAGAGAGAGGAGTTTAAAATGACATCCTAAGCATCAAAGATTCAGCTGCTAGGAATTCTTTCTGCTGGCCAACTTAAAATTTCACATTAACGATGACAACAAAGGAAATAATTAGCTTTATTAACTTTAAAACTGCAGGCAAAACAACCTAGTGGTTAAGATTTTGAAACCAAATATAAATAGGCTCCCGTCTCCAGGGAATCATTTCATTTTACGGGGAAAACCATAAAACCTCTTGTAAATTACAATTACTTTGTAGAAATTATCTCAGAGGAAGTTTTTTCCCCCAAGAAAAACAACAATAATAATTCAGCTGGGATGAGAGGAACAGAATGTCAGCCTCTATCAACCAGTTCTGCAGTGCTTTAAATAGCAGCAAAACAGGACCAATTTCCTTCCCTACCACGTTCTTATCTTACAAGAAACAGCACCTATTGGCCAAGGAAGAAGCAGTACATCAACACAAAAGCGGCCTGGCTGAAGGTGGTTGTGGCTTTATCTGCAGGAGCCCATCAGCAGACATAAGCCCACTTAATTCTACATAAACCCTTCCAAGCCTCCAACAGAGTATTATTTTCAAAAGGCAAAACACAGATCAATGCCATTTTCTCACTAAAAAAAAATTATACACAGTCAATGTTCTAAATATATGCTCTCAAAAATACTAGACTCCAGTGAAGAAAAGTCACAGAAAAGTAAAACTATTTCTTGAAAAATAATATCTATGTTTAATATGGCAACTTTCTAGAACTATTTCAATTCCAAAATAAAAGTGAAACAGATTAAGTCTTGAGATGAAATGTCAAGTTGGAAGTTTGGATAGACTTCAATAGTCTATTTAAAAATAAAAGTAGATTTTACTATCGGAGATTGCCTTCTCCCTATAAAATTATTATGAACTTTAACACTGGGTAGGGCTATGAATTTCAACAGATAAGCAAATAAAGAGCCTGAAAACAATACTTTATTAGTACTTAGCTAGAACATATTATTGTTTTGCACATTTGAGATTGTTACTATATTTCAAGAATGTCATTCTACAAATATTTATCAAATACACACTATGCCAAGCTCTGGGGGTGCAATGGTGAACAAAAAAAGACACGGTCTTGACCTCATGGAGCTTACACTCTAGTGAGAAAGACAGTTACATGGGTAATAATAAGGCTGAGGTAGGAAGTACAAGATGCTATGGGAACAAAGTAGGTACATCTGACCAGGATGGAAGAGGGGGGGGAGGGGTAGTGAGTGGTGAGGAAATTCAAGAAACACTTTCTTCCCCAAAGATTTAACTTAAACCGAGCCTTTAAGGACCACTAGGAGGTACGCAAAGGGAAAAGGGAAGAAGGCGCCCAGTAAAGGAAGCATTTTTTTAGTAAGAGAAGAGGGGCAGGATAGGGTGGGTAGGGAGAAGAATATAGGCCTTTGAGAAACTAAAAGTAATTCATTGCTTGGGGAATGAATGAAAACATTCTCCTTTCACTTATCAACTCTATTTGTTCATTCATTCAATTAACATTTATTGAACTCTGATAAAGTTACTCGCATATCAGGACCCACAAAATGGAGGCTGCCACAGTGGCTTGGCCCACGTCACAAACCTAAACCTAAGTCAGCCTGCTCTTACAGGAAACACCTCATTGTCAAGGAAACCTCACAATCCTCCACCTCAGCTTCAGCTCCCTTAACCTTCCCCTCAAAAGGGATCTGCCAGCCTAGGAAGGGAAACCCTGACCTCCTAGCCAATCGTGCCCCATTTCTATGTTGCCTCTTCTAACACTCTGTAAAACCAGCTCCCAGATGGTGGTGTGGGGAAAACAAAAAACCTCTTGTGCAAAATTCCCTTTGGAACCGAGCTGCACCGCCTCTAAGGAACTATGCTCCCCCAACCCATGGAATGTCTTCTCTTGACTAAAGGACATCAAACTCGTTACTAAATTGTTTTTAGTTTTGTCGTTTGACAGTGCCTACTATCTAGCATCCCCGTTCAACAAGGGAGGTATCTTTTTCAAATTATAAAGCCCAAATAAAAGGACATCAATACATCCTATAAAGGGCTCTTTCTCGTTAGAATAATGACTACATTCCACAGGATTCCTTTGAAAAACAACCAGAAAAACACACACAAAACACTGAATAAATTCCCTGTGAAGGAATTAACTCTCGGAATAATTGGTTTGTTTTTCTGTTTTCCTTATCTCACTGCTTCTGAATTTGCAGAATACGTACATCTTACAGCTCAGTAGGTCAGAAATCTGACGTGGGTCTCACCGGTAAAATGAGCAGAGCTGAGTTCCTGCTGGGGGCTCCAAGAAGAGAACCTATTTTCTTGATCTTTTCCAGATTTCCAGGGCTGCCCACATTCCTTACTTGTGGGTCCTTTCCTCCATCTGTAAAGCCCGCACATTGCATCACTCTGACTCTCTGCTGTCTCCCTCTTCCATTCTTAAGGACCCTTGGGATTACATTAGGCCCACCTGGATAATCCAGGATCATCTGCCTTGGAGGCTAACTAATCAGCAACCTTAATTACATCGAGCGCCTTAATTCCCCTTTGCTGTGTGATTTCACATATTCAGAGGTTCTGGGGATCCAGACACCGACCCTGTGGGGAGTCGCGATTCTGCCTTCCACAGCACATTAAATATTAAGGTTACTGACTGTACACAACACTGAGGAAGCTGCAATGGTAACCTCTCCCCTCCTGTGATTTCCATCTGCTAGGATAGATAAGAAATGTGCATGAAATCTCCTGTCTATGAAAAAATGCATCCCCAATGTACTTCATGAAAGAATTAGATGAAGTGAGAAAGAACCTTTTCAGCTCAAAGGAAAGATGGCCCAGGAAGTAGGTGCTAAAGCACAGGTAGGATCAGTAACAGGCAAAGATGGGGGGAAGGGCCTTTGTATGACTAAATGGAAGGCAGATAAAAAGGAGACATATTTAACAAGTCCCGGTGGGGTGGAGGGAAGAGCTCTCAATGGCAAGCCGTGGGAACTTAGCATTTCAAGGAGAAAGTGTACAGAAATTCAGCTGTGGCAGCGATGAAGGGGCACAATGATAGAAGAGGTCACTGGGGCTTTAATTAGTGCATCATGGGTGACCTTCAAATAAACACTCAGTCAAGTGCTGGTGGCAGGAGCCAGACGGCAGCTCTTACAGGGTGGGCTGGCAGCAAGCATAAATGATTCTTTTGACACATCTGCAGTTGAAAAAAACAGCAAATATTTTTTAAAGAGAAGTTTGAGAAGACAGTAAGATAAAAGGTTTGGTGGTACATAGTATTGCAAGGGGAAGAGTCCATGATCAAGAAGAACAAGAGTAAAAAATCAGATCAAAGACACAGGTTGTAACCCTCAAGCCAATACTTAAGGGTAAAGATCTTTATAATAATGTTTGTTAACACTGTCACTTAAGAAACTCTGTTCTAAAGTTTTCGTTTTTTAGGAGAAGAAAAATATATTCACTGTTTGAATCCTTAAGATGGCTTTCCAGGGTCTCTCGTAAATGTATGACAATAAAACACGTGTTTGGAGAGCACTGAAACAACCTAATGATTGACAGACCAGTTGTTAAACAGGAGTCACAGCCCTCGAAGGGTACCTCACTGTAACTGTCTCTCTTTGAAACAGAGACTGAAACAATATTTGTTAAGGTGTTATTCTTACAATATAGGTAATACCCAGTTCTTCTATGCCCATCTCTTTTCTCCCTTCTGATAATGTAGTCTTTTGGATGCCTCTGTTTAAATAACCACTAACAATATAATTAAATATCTAACTGTGTAGCATGGAAGAACTACCTTTGACTTAAATGCAGGTCTGTTACAACCACTCTCGTCTCTGTTGCTACATCTCCCATGAAATATGAAATAACACTGGCACCAAAAAAATGTCAAGAACAGTGGTGGTCAAGTTTTGCCCACGCAAGAGCAGGTGATGGAAAGCAGAAAGGCTGTTGAATGTTCCCTCTTAACTATGATCTTTTGTCACGCTCTTGTTTAAACTCCCTGAAGGTACAACTAGACATTTAAAAAGTGAATTACAGAAGACACGAGCAATAGGGGACACAATAAAAATAAAGAAAATGGCAAATATAAAAATTTGATTCCAACAGAATGAAATGTATAATGAATAAAAATAATAAAACACTAAAAACATGAACAGCAACTTTTCATTTTCTAGTAATTTCACTTACACTTACTTTCACTTATAATACTACACAATTATACTACCTGTTCAGAAAATACACACAGAATGTTAGAACATCCCCAGTCCCTGCACACTTAGCAAACGAAGAGTACTACTCTTATGAAAAGCTTCATTTCTGACTGTGATTTCACTAATCTCAAAATTATTTTAATTTGGAAGGTTTTGGTTATATATTTCAGCAAAACCCCACACAATTGAAGCCTCAACTCAATAATAATATTTCACAATAATAATATGATAAACTATTACTTTAAAAAATGAAGCGCTAACTATTGAGCACTAAGTACACAGAAAATGGGAACAACTGGGATTATTCAGCTAAATTTGTGATTTCCAAATAATCTCTCTGCCCCTTTAAGTGAGGCAATGCTATTTGTTTCCTATTGCTCTCCTAGGCTTGAGAACATACTACAGAAGACTTTTACTCCTGAAAAAATCATTCAATTAAATTAATTTCTAAATATTAAACTTCATCTCTCATTGGCTCTTATGAGGAACTTGACAACAACAAGCCCTCTCAAGAGAAAAACATTACCACTCAGCTAAGACATTTCCCATCCTCACTTACAGTTAATATTGGCATTGTGAAAAAATATAAAATAGAAGACCTAGCCAATGACATATAAGTCAAAGTGTTCTATGACAGTTAAATGGGAACTCCTCTTTAAAAAGAGGGAAACTTCTTTCCCTTTTCCCTGTTTCCTCTGGCTGGAATGCATACTTGATGGCTGGAGCTGAAGCAGCCACCAAGAACCACAAGGTAGAAACTATGGGGCAGCAGGGCAGCAACAAAACAAGAATGAGTTTAGGTTCTTTACACCCTGAAGCAACCTCATTTGTTTTGACTGTCTACCTCCAGACGTTATTTCCATGGGAGGAAAACAATTTCGTACCTTCTGTGAGCCACTGTTATTTACAGTATTCAGCGTTATGTAAGAGAATCTAGTCCTAACTGATGATACAATGTGCGTGCGCATTCTAAGAATTCCATGCTTGGCACATGCTCTCAAGCCTGGACCTGTGCTGTCCAACAGAGCTTTCTGTGATGATGGAACTGCTAGGTATCTCTGCTCTCCAATCCAGGCGCCACTGGCCACGTGTGATTAACAAGCACTTGAAATGCTTTTTAACATTTAAAACATTTTAAATTTGATCTAACTTCAATGCATTTAAACTTAAATAGCCACGTGTGACTGGTGACTGCTGTATTGGACAGCACAGCTCTAGGCATCAGTGAGCACCAAATTGTCACTGAGTTAATTTAGGATGACATGAAGTCCCTCCCTAATGTGTATATAATAACAGCAAAATTCTAAACGTGATTTTCATTTTCATAAAAGATGCCTGTAGTTACATTTTGCTAGAGTAACTTCATTATTTCTGTCTTGAGCCATACCTGCAGACACTCAGAAAAAGTGGTGACGATGAAGACACGTGACAGTGGGTCTGTAACAGACTTTCCGGGTTAGTACTCAAAGCTGTTCTGGTTTTCTTCTGAGTTAGAAATCCACTGGTCTTAAATATGTGACAGAATTGAAATACGTTTTATATTTCTTTTCCATTCACATGTTCTCTTATCCCCAAACAGCTGTAATATAAAAAGTAATATCTACAAAAGTGTAATGCCTATTCAATTCGTTAACAACGGACCTGATATTGTGCTGGAAAATATCAAAGCAAAATTCTTACTCAAATTTCAATAAAAGACTTCCTAGCACACAGTGAAAAATTTTTTGGTTTGCTTTAAAAAACTAGTAGACATTTTTCCTCCCAATGCGAACAATCTTTGTGTTGAGAGGTATGAATATTGTGGATTGTAAAGCACAGTTCTTAGATTGCTAATAAACTCGAAAATTCACCACGAAAAGCGGCTGAAAAAGGTCGGTTAGCTTATACCCTCATCCCGGAGATGAGGTTGTACGTTAACTGCCCTCAGACCTGTTGTCTACCTTTACCTCCCGTTTCCCTTCAGACAGAATTAATGTCTCTCTGTGACCATAAAGTATTTGGGGTGACAGACACCCTTCTTCTCACACAGCACTTACTATATTAGTTTATGGTGGTTTTCAAAACTGTCTCTGCTCTGGACCTTGAAATTTTCAAGGGCAATGGAAACCTCAGAGGGGTATTGTGGTGGCAGGACAAAACCATCCAGAGGTAGCACAAAGGAATCTGCTCTTGAGGGCAGAGGAGCAGAAAAGGAGGAAGGTAATCACAGCTCACTAATCCCACATTTCTGTCCAGGGCTGACCTTGGTTACAATTTACTTTAATTCAATTCATCCTGTGATTCATTTTGGGGTAGACTTCTGTTTGCTTAAAATTTTTGAATTGCACAATCATATGCAAATCAGCAAATAAACGAGATAATAAATTGAAGCATATGATGGATTAATCCTAAATAAAGCTTTTAAATCATTTTGGTTAACATTAGACAGTTTGTTGAACACAGTATTATTCTCTACGGCACTCACTGTTTCTGGTGAAATTATATAATAGCTGCAACCTCTGCACAACCCTTTTGTTTTAAATAATTTGTATAGAATCGATTAAGTATTATATAAATACCACTCACATCTTTAAAACGGAAAGAGACATGAGCAGATGAATAAATTTAAAAGTTATGAAAAGATGTCATTTTAAAAAATACATACTTTGAATAGAATGCTTTTAGAATTAAACCGCTGTCTTAAACTAAAATGACAAACTCATTAGTTATCTGAATTCCGAATGATTTTTTTTAAAACTTGAGATCCAACTCTGTACTTTATAGGGGACAGGCTAGTCCTGTGATACCAGGTAAATACAATAGGTACCGTTAGAGATGCACAGGTATCCCAGAGAGAGAAATACGGTCAGAATACCCAGGAGAAGAATCAATACCGACATCCATTCACCATCATTAATATACCTACTTCCCTATTACTTCCAAGCAACTATACAATTAAGACCCCTTCATAGTTAATTAGGGAGTGAATGAAGCCATGGTCTTCTCCACTGATACACTATAATAAAACTCTGCCTGAGGCAATGGGATAGAGCAGAGAAACATGCAAAATTACACCACTGCTTCCTCATTAACCAAATACTACATTGGCATTCGAAGCAATCACCTTTCAGAGGGGCTTTTCATCGTATCTTTGGCTTTAAAAAGCTGTCAGTCCAGACAGGACTATGAATTTCCATAGCGCTTCCAATCTTTAAAGCCCTATTTTTCAAAGTGCAGTCTTTCTTAGTCCACCTGCATCAAAATCTGAGGAGTTTTGAATAATGCCGATTCTTGGGCTCCAAAGGCCCACCCAAATGAACTGTAAAATGGAGCCCAGGCACGTATATTTTCAGCAAACATGCGAAAGTTTGAGAACCATTACTCAGCACAAGCTAGTCCTGTGGCCCTTGGTGTACGCATTGAGAAGTGCTCCACAAAGAGCTATAACCCATCCTTTTCAGGTATGTTCCTCAGGTCAGGAGCAGTGGAATTACCTAGGAGCTTGTTAGAAAAGTAGACTCTCAGGCCCATCCAGCCCTGCTCTTTCAACAAGATCCCCGGTGATCTTGGAGCATTATTATTGGATGCAGCTGTCCCGGGACACGTTACATCAGTCAAACAGCAAAGTGGACTGGGGATATTACGGTAAATACCGGAAATATACTTTAGCGTGAAATCAAAGCCCAGGCCCTGCTGAAATGCAAAGGGAAGGGTCTCAGTATCTTTTGGTGAATTTTAAAATTCTCATGGTATTTCCATTCTAGTCTACACCAAGCAATGTATTAATCATGAAACAGTCATTCAAAATACAAGTGAGAACAGACAAAAGCTGGAAAAGAGGTTTTGGAGCAGCAATGGTTTTTGAGTTGCTTTGGTCTCCAATTTAAGATCAATTTAAGATTTAAAAAAATAACCAGACCTTATTCATTTAATTCAGCATATTCTAAGAGTTGTTTTCTCAGGTATGAATGCACTTGAGGTTGGGATATAGTTTCTTATTTAATAAAAAGACTTGCTAAAAAGAATAAAACACAAAATGTTCAGTGACATTCCTCCTTGAATCTTTTTTTTCCTTTAACAAGGTGGGGTAGAAAACAGAGAGAGGACTAAAGCCCAAAAAGATACACTTGCAAAGAAGACAGGTCAACCAGGAGCTAACGTGCATATTCTAGATAAATATTATGCTGCCTTATAAATAACACTCAGAAATGACAACCTGTTTTCTTCATCATAGAAACAAATTAGTTATCAATTTTATTACTAGTTAATGGTACTACTACCACTCAGCCATAGGAATACAATCTACATATTCTGCTTATTTATAAATTATATGATGCAGGGTTGATATAAATACTTCTTTAAAATTTTGGAGAACTGGTATCTAAGCACTCAATTTAACTCATCTCAAAGCATTTACTGAAAATCTTATTAATGTGAATACAGTAAGAATAAATTTTAGGTGGAGTTAAGTACAAAATAAATGTCAATATCCTCTTGAAAAAACAGAATTTTGTTATTACCATGTATTATGTCAGGGTCCCTGCTGCATTCTACAATATTAACTGATTATTACATCACCTTTAAACATAAAATATATAGCACAGCTTATGACAACACTGGCAGGAAAGAGAATGTATCCCGAAGTCCAGTACCTCTCCCGTACCTCAATAACTTGAAAACTGAGATGGAAAACAATGCTACCGGAAGCAAATACCAGAAAATCATTTGGAACAGCCATCACCTCTTTGCTGACTTTGAACCAACACTGAACTCAAAACTGACAACACTTCCTTGTCTACTTTCCATACTAGCAATGAGATAAAAATACAACGCTCAGAAATACAACTGCTCATATGTCCTAAGTGTTAGACAGTGATTATTACTATATCACAACAATGGCTACAATCGAGAAAAGAATAACTCCAAGATGCTCAAAAGCTCAGTGGAGGTTATATTTGCTTCTGAACGGCATAATTTTAGCCTGCGATGCTGTTTGTTCGTGTCTTTGAATAGTCCGGATGCCATTCAAACGTATAGATTAGCTGCAGAGATTTGACAAAGACGCCTACCCAGTAATAACTTTTTCATTTTATCTGGTACTGAAAATAATACTTTAGTTGTCATAATCTGCAGAGGTCATACGCATAGATTTGGTATCTCAGCATACCCAGTCCTGCTCTTGCGACGTGGGTGCTCAAGCAGTGGCCCCCTGAGATCCAGGAAGGAGGGGACACTGCCACAGACGCTGTGTTTCAGAGGACCCCAGCTATCACAAATACCCCGAATTAAATCTATACAACACAGGGGTGCCTTCTGCCACTAGGATCTGGTGCTCAGACTGACACAGTGTGGGACCTGTGACCCCAAATATCTACTCTTCACAAGTCACACTTTTCAAGCCCCAGAGCAACGCTTTCCCGCATCTCTTGCATTTCCTCCTCAAAATAAAAAGGGATTATGTCAGAATGCCCCAAAGGTTTGTGGGCTCCTCTGCTGCTGAAGACAGAGATAGATACTGCTTTGCAGCTTCCGGAGGATTTGAGCAATGAAAGCACTTAAGTAAAAGACAAATTAATTAACTGTTCAAATCTTCCCCTTAGATATCATGAATACAATAAATCCCTGCTGAAGCAAGTACCATCTCCCAGGAATGCCAAGCTCTATTTTCTTGCTTCGTGTATTAATTTGTGGTTCTGGGGGTGTTCACACATTAACATGGGGTTTGCTAGAGTTGCATATACGAGTAGTGGCTGAAGGGTATTTTACAATAGTAAGGAATTTATAAATCTCTTGTTTTGTCTTTTATACACACAATTTTGCACATATTAAAGGAAAAGTAACCTGAAAATAATTATTGTTTTAAAAAATTTCACATTTTCTTAAATTTACATATTTATAAAAATGTATTCAAATTTTGATGAAATATATGAAATCTTTGATTTGTCAGTAAATTGTTCCAAAATTTACTATTACAATCTTATTAACAAAATGAATACAATAAAAATATAGGCATAGTAAACTAATTTTTAGAGTACTTAATAGTAAAACTATATCAGTCAATGCTGTAGATTAGAAAATTAGAAATATTATAGGCAAGAGCTCTTCTTATATAGAAGACTGAGAGCTTCACTGAAAAGTTCTCTTAGTAAAGGATCGTGAATGCATGAAAAAGTTAGAACTAACTCTGACCTTTCCAAGGTCACCCTCTTACCCTTTGTTGGAGCCCAAACCAGAATTCATATGTCGTGACTCCCAGCCTAGTGCTCTTCTAGCTTCAATGCAGGAAGATTTATAAGGTTCCTCTGACAAGAGATATTTTGGTTTACACCTGCAATTTCTTGACCTGGAGGTAGTAATTCATATACACCAGGAAGAAAATGGCCCAAGATCTGATCTACCTTGATGTGCCAGAAGTCCTCACTTAGTATCCTCTCGAATTCAAAACCTCCAAAAGCAGACAGGACCCTCATGTGTACCTTAACTGTTCGCCCTTAACTGTTTGATACTCAGCACTGTAAGCTTTAAAAACAAATGTACTGTGCCCTTGGCATTTTAACAAACAGAGGTGTTGAAAGCTATGCAATGTGTAAGTGCAAGATATTATTGCTAACTAACTGAAAAAACACAGTCACAATGTCTGACAAGACATACAATGATTGCAAATGAAAATGCAATCATTCAACTAATGTTAAAAGTAAACAATGCACGACTGAAATCTTGGCTATTTCAAGTGCGTTCTCTACGTCATAGCATCAGCACCGCCCGGCTCACAGAAATGAGGCATCTCAGGCATCACCTCAGACCTACTAAATCTGAACCTGCAGTTTAAGAGGATCCCCAGATGATTCGTACGATGTTACTTACCATTTAAACAACACTGGATTAGCACGTGGCGCTGCACATGTCATGTGTTAATTCACTATCACACGATAGGTATTATTTTTTCTGTGTTACAGAAGATAGAATTGGGAGTCAGAGAAGTTAAGTAACGTGGCCACGGTCAAAAGCTAGTAAGTGGTGAATCCTGGATACAAAGGCGTGAGGTGGATGCCACCAAGCTGCTGGGGCCACAAGAACCTGAGAGCTGGGGCACGAGAGGAAGAACATGAGATGGTACCAACGAGGTTCTTGAGTGTATGCGATGGCGAGAGCTGCGATGGGGAGCATCAGAGAGACACCAAGAACCGTGTGAATACTCCTGGACCACAGTTTTGCCCGTTAGGGTCAGGAAACACAATTTTGGGGACTCACAGAAAATAGAGGGAATAACCTGTTGCTGGAAAAAACAACAAAGAGACATGACTGGCCTACTTTGTTCACTGCAGCTGATTTTTTGGGAGGGAGTAAATTTGTTAGCATTATCATTTCTATTGCAGGGAGTTTGGTTCTTAGCACTATTTTGGAGACCATGAAAAATTACCTGGCTCTAATTATAAGAAAAAATTCCCTAGAGTAAAACAAACAACATGAACGGAACTCTCCTGACTTCATGACAAAAATCAGAGACTGAGCCAAATTCACTGTAATGTAATTATTATATTTTTTCTTTCCCCATCATAATTTTTTATTAGACTTACAATATTTTCAACACTCGGTTGAAATGGATCTTCGTGGGGTTTTTTTGTTGTGGTGGTGGTTAATGTTTAACTAAACAGCAAGACCCTGGACAAACATTTAAGACAAATTCGTGTCCTAGAACTCAAGAGATAGCAATTTTCATTTTCAAATTTCAACTAAATATTATTCTGGAAATGATCCTGGATAACACTGTTCTTGATGCTGAGTTTTGCAAAACCACCTAATGGGCTAGCTCATGGCTCATTTCATGTGAAGAAAGTTAAAAGTCCATTTAAGGGGCTGTAGATTTCACAAACACTGAATTGCTCAAATGGCTCTCTTGGAAATTAAATTAACACAGCCCATTTGATTTTCAACATGTTCACTTTTTAGTCATGCCTATTTTTTAGCAACCAAGCAAAAACTCAATATTGTGGCAAGTTACAGAATCCTCCTACAAACTTAATGTTTTCTTTAGATTCTTTGGGGGTAGTAATGTCCAGTATTAACCTAAAGAACTAACCACTATTTGAAATTCACTCTTTGATATTTATACAAAAATATCTGTCCACTCCATCATATGGAACGTGCTTAATTTTACTTCATAAAAATATTTGTTTGAACTCGAAGTAGATAACTCTATTTTATGCTATAACTCTGCAAGTTTACAAACCCAATATAGAATATGAATTCATCATTGAACAATGGTCAGGATGTCCTTATAAAAAATAAAGTATACTTTATATGTAAACAATTTTGTTCGTCAAATATACCTTAATAAAGCTGGGGGGAAAAGATTGTAAAACCAGGATATCAGATAATAAGGATGATGTCTATTTGCATTTTAATATTTTTAAGTATTTTTTTATAAATATAGTTGACAGAACATGAAATAAACTATTATTAGAAGTTTTGATGAACCAAAGAAAAACTTAAAAATGAAGCAGAATTATTTATTACGAAATCAGCCTACCTGTACTGATTTTTTGTGTGTAAAACTCTCTTCCAGAATTTTAGTGTAAGTCATTCGGATCTATCCATGATAAACTGGATCACCATGGTATTTCTCACGTACAAAAGAATTCTAAAATTTCTATTCATTTATCCCTCATATAGCAGGTTTGTGTAACCATTAGATTACAGAAATACAAAAGAAACTTTTAAAATACAACGTATTATAGAGAAGTATAATAAAGAAAAGCAAGAATTGATCTTAAATCACAATCAAAATAGTTCAGATACAAAAATACTAAACTAACTTCCTTATAATTTATCCCACATGTATGTTGTTTACGTAGCCAGAAAATAAAACTCATGACCAAGAAGTTCTCTTCCACCCTTAAGAGTCCACTATTTTATAGTAGTTCTAAACTGCTAAAGCTTTTCTATCTAAGGAAATTTGGTAACTTTAATCAATTCTCTGACTTTACAATCTCCTCTACAGCAATGCCTTATTAGTTTCCCAGGGACAGACGTCTAGTGAAAGAAAAAAGAGTAGTAGTTTCAGTTTGACATACATGTCAGTATAATGTTACTTGCCAAACAGTAGAAAGGAATGAAAAGCAGCATATATGGCAGGGGAAAGGACATGGTTTTAGTGTCAAACAAAGCTGGACTCAAATGCTATAGATTCCACCACTTGGTAGATGTGAGATGACCTAGGTATTTAAATTCTGATGCTAATTTCCTTGGCTGTGAAATGCAATGACTAAAAGGGTTAAATAAAAGAATCTATATAAAGATGTTTTCACAGTGCTTTTCATAAGTAGTTGTGTTATAAATGTTATTGCCCTGCCCTGCTACAGACAATTTTATTCTCTGTGCTAACAGACCTGAGAACCATGACTAAGTGAAATACCCAATTTCCATATTTACTTTCAGCATCCCATGCCCATATCTCATATTAGGCTAGGCTCAAACAAAGATAACCCAAGGTAGCTATTAAAAGATCTAGTATTCTTGCTAATCTTTGAGAAACGATGGACCACTGGAAAGATGATAAATGACTAGAGAAGGCAAAGTTTAAGCTTTCAATCAGAATATATGGATTTCAGAGATGGTAATTTTGATGTTTTATCTAGTAAAATTCTACACAGATGACTTAGAAGATTTAAAAAATAAAGTGTTTCACTGTGTCAATCCCTACCAAAAAAATGGCAAAAATCTATCTATGTGTATATTTGCGTACGTGCACATGATTTAAAGGATTTTAGATCTGGAGAGCCCGAGACAGAATATATTTAATTTCTGCAGGGACAACAACAATGACTACAGCTGCTATTACTAGTATTTATTGAGCTCTTGTCTATGCCAGGCACTGTAATAGATGATTTATATTCATTATTTCGTATACCTCCATGAAGCAGGACAATTATTAGGACACCAATGGTTAGAGAGGTTAGGTAACATGTCCTGTATTACACAAATAACATGAGACAGAGTAAAAAATTAAAATCCAAATCAATTTGACTCTGAAATGCAGGATGAATGACTATCCTTCACTTTCTTTAGTAAACATCTCATGAAATAATTGAAAACAAGAGGGCACAAAATTGGAACTAAATATTAACACTAAATAAGAATGGGAACTAGACATTAGGTAGAGTCAGACTCAAAATATGCTAATTACATAAAGCAAAATCCATTTAGAAGGAACTTTCCTGCTAAATTCTATTCTTGGTATATACTCTTCCGTTTACGTCATCATTGCTGACTTGAAAGACAACAGAGAAGGTAAGCTTTTCAAAACTACAACAAGATACAAAGGGATCACATAAAACGAGAAGCAAGGGCTCGGAGATGAGATTAAATTTTACAGAGATGACTGTAAAGCCCTTCAATTAGGTTCAGTAAATTGATTTTCCAAGTTCAGAATAGGAAAGATCCGGTTGAAGAAGAGTTCAAAAACAAGACTGTAAAAAGTTTACTACAAAGCCAGGCGACCGTGCTTTTGAAACAGCTAACTATACGTGGGGCTGCACTAAAGCAAGCCCATTGTCTAGATGTGGCAACTGCTAGGCCCACTGTACTAGGAAGAGCACACTGAGCGAGAGAATCCCATGTCCACATCCCATAATAATGGCAAAAGTTTAAATTTTTGTGTCTTGCTTTTTAATAGTGGCCTTACTCATAAGGTAGTCCAAATAGCTCCATTGCATATATAATTAAGAAGCTCTACCTTCCTATGTACACAGAGGACATTAGCAGGACAGAAGTCCCTCCCATTGTTATAGGGATTTGAAAAATGCCCAAGGTAATGGAGGGCAACCAAGGTGATGAGACCTAAGGAAACCGAAGCACATGGAGAAGTAGTAGCCTCCCATCTCTATGCCTCTCAAACCTGTAACTTCGCTCGATTTTCCTTACGGCATTTATCATAATCTGCGACTATCTTCTTTTTTACTTGTCAATGTCTTAATTTGGAATACTTTTTGTTCACCTCTATTTGGAATGAGCCCTATGAGAAAAGAGAGCTAATTACTCTTGTTCACCACCATATTCCAAGTAATTCAAGTAGTACTTAAGAGGTACTCAGTGAATAGTTGCTGAATGAATGAATGAATGTGGGGAAATAAAGAGGTTTAATCTGGGAAGAGAAGGAAGATACAAGAGCTGTTTTCATATATCAGAAGAGCTATATCAAAAAGAGAGAAAACTTATTTCTGTTTTTATCGAAAGAGATGGCATAGGACCAAATGGTGGACATTCCAAGAAAGAAGATTTGGGCTCACAATTAGGAAGCATCTTCCAAGTCATAGAGCTGTCTAACAATTGAAGAGGCCACCTTACTAGTTCTGAAAGGATTCTTAGAGGTAGGAAGCTGTTTCCTTAAGTTACCACTTAATCCAAATCTCCTATGATTCAAAATACATAAAGAATAAAAATAAAAAATAAAAACTATACATGAAGATTGAAAGAAAGTGACCTAAGTGGTTACTCAAAGAAGGTATCTTAGAAGACAGTAAAGAATGAATCAGTAGAAATTAGATTCTAAATGAAATGCGGAGTGAGGGAGAAGAAAAGGCTTGATAGTCTTTTTTCAATGACCAGTGATTAAATACACAGAGCTGTAAGTTATACCAATGAAATTAATAAGAGAACAAAAGAAAACGAGACACTCAGTTTAAGGAATAAAAATTGGCAATAATGATTTCCCTTTGCAATTGTTCAGGTTTCAATTTTTATGAGAAATCCAGAATAAGAAGGTGAGATACATGCAACTTGAGGAAAGGTACAGGGCCAAATTTAAGAGCTCCATTTCAGAACATGTGGCAAAAGGATGGTATTTCATCCATGAGAAAGGATGTCTCTCTGTGGAAATATTCAAGAAGAACAATAAATGAGGGATGGAGAGAGCATCACAAAATTATAGCTCTGCAAGGATCAATTTTAAATGTCATCCAGTCATTCACATGTCCTTGGGCAGAACTGCACTTAAATGAAAAACCAAAAGGTTATTATCTTTCATCTTCTTAAAAATCTTCACTAAAAGGCATTCTTAAAAATCTCTCTGCAAAATATGTTCCAAATGCTAAAGATGCTATTAAAATCTTTCTATATGTTAAATGTAGTTATGGAATACACAGCGTAAAATTTCTTAGAGGAAATGCTATCAAATAATCATATATTAAATTATAGTTTGATTTGCTAAATGAATAAGCAGAAAGACTTTTTCTCAGCCTTTTAAAAATTTGCAATTCTATATTAAGCATAAACTTAGAAAATAACATATTCTCTTCTGACAAGTCCAAAATATTTATTTGTATTACATCAAATTAAGCACTTCTCATACAGTAAAAAGGTTTCTGCATTTCTATAAATGCCCTGGTACTCTAAAACAAACAGTATCTTTCTGTTAAATAAGATAGTTTATGAAACAAATTATGGAGATTGAGTTGTTTTTCCCATAAAAATTGTAATTTTGCTGTTGCTGTTAATGTTAGTTCTCTTCTCAACTATACACAATCATAAGCAAGGTCAAAATAAGAATAAAAATTAGAGGAAGATTAGCTTGTATAAATTGTATATCTCTTTGAAATTCAGCCATTTGGAAGTCCGGAACCTATAAAAATTAGTAACTATGTTGCAATTAGTAAAGAGGGGGAAAAAGGAGAGGCAAAGGTTGTTAAATATTCTTGCCAAAATTACATATTAAAACCGTTGTTTAGAAAAAAAATCAACATCAGTGGTAAGGTAAGGTGTATTTCACATGAAAGGTCTACTGCTGTAAAAACAACAGGTCTAATCTCATCAAAAAGGCCTACATTGAAAGTTACATCTATGAGCATAAAAAGAACTGCATGACTCTCCTTGGTGTATATATAGGAAATTGCATCCCACCAATATACTAAAACACCTACACTATGCATATACTATTCTAGTAAATGTCAACATCACATAATGTGTATAAAAGAGTCAATACCGCAGGCCAGAGACTGCCTGTCCTTAGAACAGCCTCCTCTCGCGGCTGGCCCTTGGCTGGCTTCTAGGAACTTGGCTGATAAACAGTTCCCTACAATGATATAAAACTTCTCAGTAAGAGTGGCTCCCTGTGCCTGCACTGTTCATGCAAACAAACAGGTTATGTTAACTATCTGCTTTCCTTCTGGGAGTCCGGGCTTTTGGAAGCTGCGAGGCAGAGGATGCCTACTGCATATGTGACCAGCGCCCAATAAAATCCTTGAGAGCTGAGTCTCGGATGAGCTTCACTGGTACATAACAGGGCACTCGTTAGTGCATACAATTCGCGGAAGGAGTTAAGTGTATACTGTGTGACTCCACTGGGAGAAGACTCTTAAAAGCTTCCATGTGGTTCCCTTTGCTAATTTTGCTTTAATCCTTTTTGACTGTAATAAATCTTAGCCACGAGTATGACTATAAGCAAAATTTTAATGAGTAGTCCTTCCAACAAATCGCCAAACTTGGGGGTGGTCTTAGGGACCTCTGACAAAGATCGTTTGAGATTGATTTCTAAACATCAATTAACTGGAATTTATACATTAAATATGTTTATCACATTTGCAGATGGTAAAATCTTAATGAATATATTCAAAGATACAATGAAGATTCAAAAAAGCTAGAACAAATTGAGTAAACTCTATCTAACATGATGAAATTTAAAGATGATAAAGGTAAGGTCTGAAATTGTGTTAAAAAAACACAAACCACTGCACATGTAGGGAAAAAGAACATATAATTAAGCAGGGGTTAAAAAGACTTAGGGGTTTATTGAAAATAAATTCAATATGTTAAATGGTGAAATATAACTAACAAAGATACCTAATTTACTTCTGCGCTGACTAGATAGCAGTATGGTATATAAACCAAGTGAAAATGATAACCGCACTTTCCTCTTGTACCATTCATGTCACATACAGAACATTGTATTCAGCTCTGACCATTTAAAGAAGGAGATATTAGAGCATAGTCAGAGAAAAGCTGGTGATGCGCTTCAAAACCATATTTTACAAGAATGGTTCAAGACTAAGGAGACTGGAGATAGAAACAATAGCTCCACTAACATATATAGAAAGTTCTTGAGTAAAACAGAATTTTAATTCTTTTCTATATAATCATGGTGGGAAGAAGTCAGACAAACATTCGTTTCAGCTGAATATAAACTATTCAGCTGCATATAAATTATCCAAAATCTAAAGTTACCCCAAAGTGCATTCACCCTCTTTTAAAACACATATCCAGAGCCTACAAGTCAACTGAATGTGGATTTTGGAAGGAAGAATTCAGTCAGAAAGGAAGGCTATATTAAATGATATCTATATTAAATAATCTTGCAACTCTCCTTATATACTCTTTTCCATAGCTTCTCCAGTTTACACTAATATAAAGGCAGAGGGAGAAAGGATTCTGAAATAATCTTCAGTCCAATCACACCCTCACCTGAGTTGGGGGGAAAAGTGGAAAGACGCAAAACTACCGTTGATCGGGATAATTAAGTTCAGTGCAGCTCAAAGAAGTAAATGCCTTACTACACAGAAGGCACTTGATACTCAGCTCGACAAATACTGAGTAGCCACCATATACACAGCACTGAGGAGCCAGAGACCTGGGGAAGACAATGAGGGGAAGACAATGAGGGGAAGACAATGAGGGGAAGAGGCGCAGACGTTCAAGCACCCCTGCTCCTTAGCCATCCACCAGGTGTGACTGCTCCAAGGTGGAAGGCCACTCACTCCCTTCCCACAGCTCCCCTCACCACAGTGGGAACCACACCCACCGTTCTGCAGGTCCCGGAAGTCCTGGTATCAAAGCCAAGCCTGGGTCCTCAGCCCTTAACAGCTAAAGCCTTGACGTCCCCATACTCTCCAAGGACAAAGGCCTCAAAAGTTTCTGCTTAGGAAAGGACCCTCCCTACCTTGAGGGGCCAGGAGGGATAGCCGGCTGTGAAAGAAGCAGAAGAACACAATGGAAAAATGGCCTATGTATTTCTCAAACTCTAGGACACAGGGGCCGTGTGGCACATGCAGCATAGAATGAAACAGGCAACACTGAAGACAGCACCACTGATGGGAGAAGAGTGCTGACAGAACCTGTGCTCTTAGCATAACACCTGGTCTTAAAGCAGCAGCACAAAATAAACAGTGAGCTTATAAAAGTGAGAGTACGAACTGGGCTCAAAGACTTTGGAAATAAAGGATTTGAGCACTTTGGTTTAAATAAGGTTCAGCAGACCCATCCTAGTTAACTTTTATTTTTCCCCTTTCTTTTCTTTCTTTAGTGTTAGGAAGAAAAATACACAAAGAACCAAATTAACAAAACAACCTCTTCTAGGAGCTCGGAGGGGATAAAGTGAAAATGAAATCAATTTCCTTAATTTACTTGTTAATGGAGAATGGCTGCTGGCAAGTTTCTGGTGAACCACGTAGTTTGATGGTTATTGGTGTGAAGATAAACTGACTCACTCCCCTTGGAAAGCAATTTGGCAAAGTGTATAAATAATCTTAAAATGGCTTCATACAGTATTTCTCTTTTTAAAAAATCGTAAGGAAATAATACTAAATAGGGACAAAGTTTTATTTATAAAGATGTTTATAAAGAATATGCAATAACACAGAAAAATGCTTAAGATATAAATAACTACATTTAAAAATCCTTTACATAGAAAAAGTCCTAGTCCACAGTGGGAAAATGGAAGAAAAAAATGAAGAGTTGTTACATCTAATTATATGTGGGTAATAGAACCATGGGTGATTTATTCTCTTTTTCATGCTTTTAAATCCCTAAATTTCCTTAAGGAGTAATGTCTCTTTAAAAATTAAAAATAAAAACAAGTAAAATGACTCTTGATTGAGGATGAAAAAGAGGAAATTAGTTATATAGAAGGGACGAGAATTAGAGGGGCAGAATTTGAAGATAAGTTTACAGTGATTAGCTTAACTCATCCTTTTATAGAGTTGTCTGAAATTAAAAGGTGCTACTGTGGAAGCGCAAGTTGGTGGATATATGAAGTAGCAAAAACATCAGCACTCAAATGATCTCTGTAACAAACCCCTGAGGTCTTCTCTTAACACCCTCCAGTCTATTGTCTGTTCTGCAAAAGGTAGGCAGACCTAGCGAGTCTCTGAGATTTTTCATTTATAAGTAAACTAATGGACACCTGAAAATTTACTGTCTTTAATATTCAGCTTTACATGAAATTATCTTATTCATTTATTTAGAGAAAATGTATGTTAAACTATTAAGCTGTTCGGCCTGACTATATGGGTTGAAATAATGACTCTACTGCCTCAGTGACTTAGAACAGAACCTAGTGTATAGAAAGCATGTGTCTACTTTTATTCTAAAGAACCAAACGAATGTCTTCAATATCAATGTCAAGGTCATATGTTCATTTTTCTCATGCACGTGACTAAACTTAAGGAAAACCAAAACTTTCTCATAGATTAGTTTAAAACACCAAGTTTGGCTCCTGTACAGCTAGATCTGTTCCTTGGTTTTCTGTTTTACTGCTTATTAGAGCACTGCAAAAGAGGCCTCCTTATTTGTAAGTAAATCAGTTCTTTCAGAATGTAAGATTACCAGTTACTGGAAAAAAGTATAACAAATCGTTTTGATGTTTGAAGATTACATCCAATGTTAAGTATTATTGACTCCATGTTTAAAGGTAAAATAATGTGTGGTTATATTACAATAAAAAGACTAGAAAGTGAGTTTTAATAGAAAAGAACTTTAGCCAAATAAGAAAAGATATAAATATAATAAGTATGCAGATTAACTATACAAGGTAAGAATCAAGTAATTAGAAAGAGTAGGTCTGTGTTTCACTTGGAGTGAAATATTCCATTGACAAACACTGGAAGCACAGAGAAGAAATCAATATCTAGGGTTTTGCCCATTTGCCAGAAATTTTCCAGATGCCTGGATAAATCAAGGTGAAATTAGCAATCCCTCCTTCTGAGATCCTTTGGCAATTAGAAAAGCACAACATTCTATTACTGTGAGCACTAGATAAAAAGTATTTATAATGTCTTAGACCAGGGGTCAGAACGTTTTCTTCTAAAAGGGCCAAGTGGTAAATATTTCACTTTTTGCAGGACATAAATCTCTGTCACAACTACCTAACTCTGCCATCACAGTATGAAAACAGCCATAAACAATACATAAGTAAATGGGCACAGCTATGTCCCATTAAAACTTTACTTGTGATAGCAGGCAGTGGGTATTAATATGTCAATTCCTACCTTATGCTATAGTTATCTACATATAGTCTGTATATCCCCTATTAGTCTACATGCTCTTGGAGAACTGAAAACCTGTTTTATTCACAAATCTCATTATCTTGAATGGAATTTGACACACAGTAACAACCTTATAAATACTTAAACAAATGAATAAATGATTCGATTAATCAAAAAATACCAGGTCCACATGATATAATTATCTTGATGGACAGGCAGACAAGTAAAAGCCTGCCTGTCATAAAAGTAGCCTCTAGATAGTTAGAGTCACCTACAATCAGGTGACAGATATTAGGGAACCCGACTCCAGGAAGCGGTCTCAGATGTGACTTGAGTTGGTGGAATGTGTGCCATGCACAGTCCCTCAGGCTCCTTCCCAGGCTGAATATTCTTGTTCTAGCCTCAAAGCTTACACTTTCCACTTAAACTAATGATTTTATTCTAATCAGATTTAATCTACATAAGAGAATATTTTCTTTTTATTGTGCATTTCTCCCCACAGTGTTATTGCACTGTGTCGAACGCTAAACAGTACCTCTCCTTTCACTTTTACAACTTCTCACGGTGTCCTCTGACACTAGAGCATCCAAACACATGGCTAAATATCGAGGTTAATTCATTTTTTGAAATGAATCGATCCCTCTAATTTTTCAATCTATTGTATTTTTCCTAAGACTTTCCTTCAATCTCTCCATCAAGTTTTGGAAATTAGATAACCTGCCACCTTGCCTGCTTCCCACAATTCAATGTTATTATTTGAACTTAAAAAGGTCCAGGAGTACTACAGAACCACAATTTATGCCCTACACATAAACACAATCAGTAAGTATTTATTGTCCTAATTTGTCATTATGGAATGTAAAGATCTGGTTAATTCAGATTTCAATAATTTGAATTTTTCAATGATTCATCTTGCAAACTCTTTTAATGAGTACCATAAATTAAGTCGTCATAAGTTATCATGGAAATTTTAAATATTTAAGATAATAAACCTTTTGAATAAGTCAGTAGAATTAATTTATACTCAATTAATGCATGTACTAGGAACTAAGGAAGGGCTTCATCTAAGGACATTATAAGGCAATCAATCCCGTCCAGCCTATTTTGAGTTCCTTTAATTTTTCTCTAACTATATTGTTTCACAGAAATAAAACTGAATTGTATATTAAAAGGGGTTGATTTAAAACATCACACATTCAGATTGATCCGTCCAATTGCTGAGTTTTATTTTATAGACTATACACAAAACATATACGGAGGGTGCCAAAAAAATGTATACACATTTTAAGAAAGGAAAATTGTATTAAAATTGTAACACTCAATATATACCGATAACGAAAGATGAGTACAAGTCATGTGTGACGTCTGCAATTACAAGAGGTGCTCAAAGTGGTTACCATCAGCATCCAGACACTTCTGATTACGGCGAACTACTGCTTGAGCAATGTTGACTAAAGTGTCCACTTGTATACATTTTTTGGCACCCCCGGTATAAAGCACTGTAGCCAGACGTCTCAAAACCTTTACCATCATAATGTTTCAGAAAAACCCATCCTATCATGCCTTCAACAACACTACAGATCCATTACAAAGAACATTCAGAACAAAGAACATTCAGAACATAAAGGCATGCATGAGACTTGTTTACTTTTCAAACCTTGTTATATATAGTCTGATTTTTGACAATTCTTCATTAAGGTTGTAGTTTTTAAAATACTTTGCTATAGTCATGGGGATATGAAATACGTACAGTATGGGGAATATAATCAACAATGTTGTAAAGATTACGTAGGGTGCCAGATGGGTACTGGACTTGTCATGGAAACCCCTTCATGGATGGTGTAGATGCCTGACCACTGCGCTGTACACCTGAAGCTGTGCCTACATATACATTACATAGAAGTTGTTTTCTTACAAACAACAAACTTTGGTCTATTTTGAAATTGATAACCTCAAGCAATTCTAAAATCCAAATTTTGAATCATCTTCTCCTTGCCAAAATAATAAATATAAGAAAAATCCAAATATAATTTAACTTGTTAAAATATTATCAAGGAATTCGGCCTGGATTTTCAGGACTTTTTTATCTTCTTCTTCCTGAATTATCTTTTAACCTGCTCTAAATCTATCATTTATGATATCAATTTTACCAAGTTAGCATTTTATTATACAATTCCCGAAAGAGTAAAGGGAATAACTGGGAAAAGCCTATTAGTATAAGATGTATGATCTATAATACCTATTTTAAACTTCAAACTCTACTGGAAACATAAAGTACATGTTTTAAAATTGCATTTTACACAGAGTGCACACATGAATACTTGCTTGTATCAGGCATAACTTCAGACAAATGCGCTGATCATCTCTCACTAGATTCGTAGTCTGTACTGCATTCAAAGATATACTTTGAATTTTAAAGAACAGGCTATATAATTTTTGTACTTGATTTTTTGGTGGGCCTCCCAAATAAAATAATGCCATACTTTGAATTTGTAAGATATATCTGGGCATTGTTAATTGGCATCAACCTTATGTATACTTGCTTAAATAGAAAATATAAAGTAAAACTGAATTCAAATTTCTAAAGTCAAAGATAAAAGTGATTTCTCTTGCACAGAGTAGCATTTGGGGAAGTTTTAGAATTTAAGCGAATATTTCCATTTAAGATTCTACCATTGTGTGCCATGTTTCTTGATATTTATCATCTACATATCTTAGAATTTTAGAATATCAAAAACTAATCTGGTCCCATTTACCACAGTAAAAGTACTGATTGTAACACACCAGCTAGACCTCATTTCCTTCATACAGGGTTATCTTTCTGTTAAAAATGTGAAAAATGCTAGAAGGTGCCATCAGTGGTGCATTAAAAAACCCTACATTGATTGAGATCCATTTCAGATTCAGCAAATAACACTTCAAACCAATTGTGTTGAAGCAAAAATGAGTAAGAACATCAAATATCATAAGTAGAAGGTAATCAAATTTCTCTGAAAATTTACCTGAAATAACAAATACTATAAAAGTCAGAAAACTATATAAACTATCTTAAAAAGAAAATAGCATTAAGACAAAATTGGATAATATTACTTATAAAATGAAAAACTGTTTTGTGAAATGTCAAAATATTTTTGAACTAGACAGCATTCTTTTTAATAAAATAATTTCTCAATTAGAAAAAAGTAAATGCACATTGTGAAAAAATAGTATTACTAAAGAAAAAAAATCTATTTACATCACTTTTAATATTTTAAGACAACCACTTCTACTGTTTTAAAACAGTTATGACTATTTTAAATTATAGAGCAAAACTAGCACTGGTGAAAACTTTCATTCACTGGAAACACTGAAACGGGAATCTGTCTTTTTTCTTTTCTAATAATTTTGATTTTCCCCAACATCTATACGTTTGGTTGTAGAGTATTCCACTTGCTACATGTCCTTCTTAATCCTAAAATAAAATGTTGCTCAGGGAAAAAGCAAGTATTGGAACCTAAACATCAGAACACAGCATCCATTCAGTAACCTAACCTCCTGTGCATAGCGATGGTTCCACCTGTTTGAACACAAGCGATGCTATACTCAGCATGTCATTCTACCAATTTCTCCACATCTTAGAATCTTCTGCACCTGTTTATCACACTAATAATTAGCTTCCAGGGTCAGGAGAGAAAGAGAAAAGTTCTTTTAGGCAACAACTTCATTTATTTCTACACTCATATAATGATATATGTATAACGAATCTGCTTACTCATCTTTGTTTTTTCCAGGTAACATGTATATGATAAAAGAAATACCTTAAATTCTACATTAGTGAGGAAAACTAAAGTGCAAAGACAAATGGGAAGACATTCCTGAACAATCCTTTCCTACTATCAACAACCTGATGAAGGAAAAATGTTGAAGCACATTTAATACAAAAAAGTAGGGAGGTAGGTTAATCATCCTGGTCTCATCCCAACATGTGCTTGCTGGGTATCTTTAATCTCAAATGATGTCTTCATGAATAACTATTACTGGGAAATGTGCTTTCAGAAATTATGGAAGTTTTCTATATTTAAAAACATCTGAGTTTCAGCCAAAGTCTGAGTTTAAACAGATATGGAAAAAAAGAAAATGCTGTTTTAGAAAATCCTAATGCTCAATGGATTAATTCTATTATAAAATACAATTTTAAAAAAACACAATAAAATTTCCTGAAATTGGAATTACTGATGTTTAAGTTGTGATGGCAATAAGCGTGGCAGCCGCGAAGATAAAACAGCAGTTAACAGTGTTATTCTGAACACTTTCTATGTGCCAGTAACCATGCTGAACACATAGACGGCATTATCTCATTTAGCCCTTAAATCCAGCCTAACAGGAAGGCACAAGTGTCTGGCTTTTACTGAGGAGAAGACTGAAGACTTGGACCATTCAGCATGTTACCTAAGACCGAACAGTTTATAGAAGCCAGGATCTCAATCCAGGTCTCATACACTGGTAGGTTATAAAGACTTTCAACATGACATAACTTTAGAAACAATCCACAGATAATAGAACCCTTAGTAACAGACTACAGCATTACTGCTTGGCTGTCATTTATAACCAAATTGGATAATTACCATAGAATACAATATAATGATGAAAATAATAGCTATGCTTGCTATTCTTAAAACACATTAATCTAAAAAAGACAGTAATTTCAAAATAAGTGTTACCTTATCCTATAAACATATTAAAAGATGTCGAGAGGAAGTTGGTTTACCCTAGAGTTAGTTGCACGTGAAAATAAATGGAGAATCTAAACCTAGATCGTGCCTCACAGAGGTTCCCCTTACAGCCTACAATAAAGCATTCCTCCTCCACTCTTCTTCAAAACAATTTTTTTCAGTAAGAAATGTGCAAAGATTTGACAACGCTACTCAAGGAAAACTTAACAAAACTGAACAAAAGTAATATCAAGGAAACGCCACGCCCCACTGTTTCAGTTTAAGTATAGACTGACCTGGCCAGTTTGGGCTTATCAGATTGCTGTTTTAATCAAAGAGATTTGTAAGATCAAGGAAAAACATAACACAAGAAAAGAACTCAAGCAAAGATCTGGGTGAGAAAAACAGAAAGAAAACTCAAGAGAAATTTTGTAGGAAAAAGGTATAGACCAAGGTACAAAGGTTTGAAAGCTTTTGAAAAAAAAGAAAGCAGTACAGCGTAGCAGTTAAGTGTACAGGCTTTGGTGCCAGGCCAACTGAGTGTGACAGAGCCTCTGACTGATTGATCTTGAATAAGTCACTTTTCTTTAGTTTCCTCATCTCTATAATGGGAATAACAGTACCGTGTTTCCCTGAAAATAAGACCTAGCCGGACAATGAGCTCTAATGCGTCCTTTGGAACAAAAAGTAATGTAAGACCCGGTATTATATTATAGTAAAATAAGACTGGGTCTTATATTAATTTTTGCTCCAAAAGACGCATTAAAGCTCATTGTCCGGCTAGGCCTTATTTTCAGGGAAACTTGGTAGCTATCACAAAGGGTTCTAGTGAGGGTTAGATGTTATATGTAAAACATAACATGGTACCTGGCTCATAATTCTTGGTGTTAATAATTAAAAGGAAAAGTCAGAGGAAGAACGTACAATAAGCAGGGCCTCAGGTTTTCTGTACAGGGATCTCCTGAGTCTCTTCTAACTATATGTATGTGCCAAGCCAAAGGAGTCAAAATAATACATATAACGTTGAAGATCCTATTTATGACAACTGGAAAGTCATAGAATTATGTTTCCTTGAACTTTGTTTTCCTTGAACTGGCCTGAACTTAAAAGGCACATTTCAACTTATCCAAGATGCCACTGGCAAACAGGGGACATGAATTAATATAAACAACCCAAACCACGGAAGTGTAAAACTATTAAATTTTAATCCCAAACAAGTAAACTTTTGTTCCAAGTAAATGTTTTATTAAACTGAAGCAAAGTCTGATTTTGATATATAGAATACTATTTTATTCTTTATTTTAAACCTTTCTTACATGTTTAAAAATATACAGGGGTTCAGAACAACCTCAGTAAAATGATGACATTTCTATAAAGGACCTCTGAAGCCAAACCACCAGTGTGTGACAATGGCGGGCTTCCACAGGCACATTTCATTAACGCATTTCGTAAAACAAAGAAATCAAAAATGCTGAGAAGAAAAATACTCAGTAGTTTGATAGAAATTTTAAAATATCTGTCAGGCAAGAAACTTAGGGTAAAAAAGTAAGATTTAGATGTTTTACTACTCACGCCTGCTTCACTACTAATTCCCAAATACCATTTAGCTACACCCAAACCCCTGACAATTTATTACACAATTCCATGTAGCACACTAAAAAATAAGCTAATTTAATCTCTGAATATGAAAACAGATCATTACAAAAGAAAATACTGACAGCTCTTACCTGTACTTGATAATTAAGTATATTGTATTCTCAGCAACACTAAGAATGCAGCTTGGTCTAATATAAATATCTAAATAACAACTAAACAAAAGTATTCTTCTCTTAAAAGAAGTTTTTGTATATTTTTTCCAATGTTGATGACTTAAGGAACATTGATCTATATATTGTGCTAAGAAAACATTAGGCACAGGTCACATAATATAATTTACATTTTCTTTGTTGTGAAAAATGTGGTATGTGCAAACGCATGTCACACAAATGATTAGTGGACAGAACAGTAAGTTTTGTAGTCCTAACACAAAAAGGTCATTTTTTTACTCAAAAACAACAACAACAACAACAAAAAAAAACCAGGACACACCAAGTAGCTTTAAGAGTGGTACCTCATATCTGGGTGAGTCCCTGCATCTGAATTCTTTGTGGATTTTCTTAAAGGAAAATGAAGCTTTACTATAGAAAATGGGACACCATTTGGGCACATGAAATAATTTAAAAGGAACCAGAAATAAGTGTTTCCAAAAGCCATTAAAAATATTTAACACAATATCTCAAACAGGCTAGAGATTGCTTTGTCGGAAGAAATAAATTATTTAATATCATGATTGCTTTACATAGTAGATTCTTTCTTCAGCTAAGACACTTCTGGATTAAGGTACCAAAGGATGCAGATCAAGAAAAATGGAGAGAAAAATACAGCAGGCTGCTAGGAAAGGGGGAGGGGACGAGCATAATTTTACGGTAATGAAATAAAAATACTGTGTCTTTTTATTCACAGCAGAAAATTTGTGCTGCAGAGATTATAAAAACACAAGCAAAAGGGTTGTGTGGCAGGTACTAAAACACAACACTTACTGTGCATCCTCCGTGGAGAGACCACGTATGGATTTCAGACCAGTGTGTTTAAAAGTACACTTTGATGCAAAAGATTACACTTGGCCACATATATAATATGTAGCATTTTCTATAAAGGGCAGTTTATGTAAGTAATTTCCACAAGCACAAAGAGAGCGAGAGAGAGAGAGAGAGAGAGAGGGAGAATGAGAGACAAAGACAGAGGAGAGAGTTCAGTCAGAGAGAGACAGAGACGACGAGGGGCTTCGCTCACGTCCTGTGGAAGAGCTGAGATACTGTTTTCATCCTCAGTGCTTAATTTTTCCTATTACTGCACATTTATACTCACACACTATAATTATCTCATGAGATTGCCCTCTATACATCCTTTCCTTTAGTTTTTTTCTCCATGAGAAAAGAAAAAAAAAAAAAGAAAGAAACCTTTAGTCTTTTCATCTCACAGTCAACTATTCAAGTAAATATTTCTCTAGTGGCAAATTTCCAGATGAATGAAGAATATGATCACAAACCACTGTCAGATTACATTTGATTTCCTGTGTAGTTCTCTTCAAATGGAGCAGGAATTAGCCCGCTTCCTGGGTTTGGGGTCTCGTGTTTCCTGATCCTTCACACACATACAAGATGTGCACATCGTCTCGGACAGTCTTCGGAGGCCCAGCCGGAAGACACTGTTGGAAAGGCTGTATATTACACAGTTACAGAAACTATTACTTATAGCCAGCCAGGTTGTTAAGAAGGACAGTGTTGGATTGGCCAAGACCCGGGAGCTTTCCAGCAGAAAGTAAATGATATAGGGGAGCCATAGCATGTAAAACACACTGGTTATCCGAAACAAAACCATGGCGTAGCGACGGTCAGGGCTGTGTCCGGTCTCCCCAGAGGCACCCACCTCGTGGCTAGGGAATCGGGACCTCCGGTCATGTATCTCTTTGGTGTGCTGCCGGCAAATTTTGAAAATGTGGAAGTAAGTGAAGCAGACAACAAAGGCGGCAGGAGCATAAAGTAAACAAACAATGAAGCCCGTGAAGTAGGCACTGGTGAGCCAAGAGGTGGCACACCATTCAAAAATGTCACCATGGTAACCAGGTTTCCCCCAACCAAAAAAGGAAGGCAAGAAAATCAGGCAGGAGTAGATCCAGATTAAAATAATGCAAATTCTCAGTCGACAAGGGGTGACCAGTTGATTGTAGGAAAGAGGCTTGGTTATTGCAAGATAGCGATCCACACTAATGCAGGCAAGACATGCCATGGAAACACTTTTGAGAACCGAGATGATATATCCAAAGACCTGGCAAGTCAATGACTCGTGGATCCCCGTGGAGTAGTGGAGAAGTGAGAGAGTAGGAACCAAGCAGCTGACTCCAACGAAAAGGTCAGCATATGCCATGGTCTGAATGAAATAGCTGGTGGTGTAATGGTGCAAGAGTGGAGCACAGTGAAAGACAAAGATGACCGTTAAATTCCCAGCAATGATTAGAAATGTCAGCAGGACAATAACAATCGTCTCAAAGACGCAGACGTCCACCGCGCCGTAATGGCCAAATCCCAGTGGGCAGGAGTGGCGCTCGGTCACATTCACGAGGCCACTGCTCAGGTTCACGGTCCTCCATTCAGTCCACCTGGATTCATTCATGGCTTGGAATCAAGGGAACCTGCAGCCTTGGCTACAGCAAGCCGGTGCCCTGCCCGGCATCTGTTAAACTCTGCACGAGGGTTTCAGAATCAGCTTCCGTAGACAGTGGCAGTGCTTCTGTCACAGCTGAGCATCCCAGAGAGTGTTCCAGGATCTTCATCAGCCTCAGTGCAGCAGTGACACACCTCAGCTTTGGGAGGGGAGCGAGAGGAGGGAGGGGATAAGCTACAAAGGCGGTGAAAAAGGGTCACTCATGAGCTTCCTCTGGTGGTCTCAAACAACTTTTTGCAGACACAAGGCACTTCTAGAGAAAATGGGTTTATTACCTTGCACTATGAAAAATTAAATCTGCAACAAAAATAAATAAATCAATTGCCAAGAGAAGAAAAGCTTCTGTGGGCTGTATGTCCTCCTCAGAAGGGCTGTTTCTTAGGGATCAACTAGAAAGAATGAGAAAAGAAAAGGTCTGAAATTGTCTCAGGCTTCCTGTTTCATCTATCACGAGAAGTGGATTCATAGTTTAGAATTTAAGGAATTAAGATCTCAGATTTGGTTGGAAAGCTAAGAAAAAGTTCATTGTGACGAACAGTGTCTTTGGAGATTTGATGCTGTTGGGTCAACTTTATGATCCGTTTCTCTCATTTCTTTAAAAAGCTACGAACCACCGACCCATTTCCCAACAAAAGAGTCATCTTTATTTGGGCACAAAGGAGCAGAACAGAGATAACAGACTCCAGATTGCCCTATAGTTTTCATGAGGAGAAAACACACATATCTCCAGTAGGGAAGGTATAATATGAAATGTGTTAACACCTGACAAAATATGATAAACTTCTGAAGTTTCAATTCTGCATGCAATTTTAAAACATTCAGAAGAAAACAGTTTTAGTCTATTACAGTTACTGGTGCTACCACCAGCAATGTAATTTATACTTCTTCCTTTTCAAAAGGAAAAGAATTCATTTTTGCTATTAATTTCAGCATCAGTAACTGAAAATAACTTTCATTGTCTAATATGCCACCTTCCTTATAATAAAGCATGATCATAGACTATATAGTTATTTCTCACCTTTGTAACCACACCTATATCTCATCACATATATAGGTAACCATACATTAAATTTAGACAATAAGAGAAAGTTTCCTATAAGCACCCTGAGCTTATTTGACAAGAAATGTTGCCAATATTTATTACTGAGGCATTTCTATTAGGCTTCATAGTCTATGTTTCTCTACCTTTTCTATTTTCATTAGATGATTAGCAAATTAAATCATTACTTCAACTAAATCTTCTGAAAGTGGAAAATTACCTTGTTTGTTACATTTGCAGTTATGTAGCAGCCATATGTTTAAAAAAATGTCTCTTCTATTTCTGCATTCTATTTTGAGCAAGTGCTCAATTAACACAGGGGCCATCAGGCAGGTTGTAAGACGGTCTTGTTTTAAAATACCTCTAAAGCATTGAGATGCGTTTATATCCTAGAGTTTCAAATACTGAAAGGCTGGCTAGATAGAATCCATCCAAAAGGCTTCCAAGGTCGTTCTGATATAAGGTGAACATTGTCAAAGGTCTTTTTTAAAGTACAGGCATTTCAAAGAGTCTCTTGTCAGCCTTTGTTGTCATATCTTTTGAAGAAATACCATGCATTAAAAATAAAAACACTTCCTCAGGAACAAAGCAGCAGCTTCATAGAAAGCATTCTTCCGAAAGTTATTTTCTCGTGCAGCAGCAAGTCCTTCAGGGCGGTCCTTCCTTTATAATAGCCACGGGACAGTCCTCCTTGCACATCCCACTTTCACTTGTCACCAAATAGTTCTCTCATTGCAGGGATAAGGCAATGCTTCTCACCTACATTCATTCTCATCAGCTGCTAGGCTGGGCTGCTTGATTCGGAAGTCCGACTCACTGTGATGCAGTTACCAGGATGCTGTGGGGCTATTCTTCACAGTCTCAGCATCACTGCCTCCACCTGAGCCGGAGCCCTGCTCCTCCTCCTCCTCCTGAGCCGATGCAGAAGAACTCACCATCAGAAAGGTGACTCGGTCCTCCTGCCCCAATCAACAGCACAGCCAATGGCTACTGCAGCTGAAACTGTCACTAGGTAACAGTTGCCAGGCACATGCAGGCTTATAGACTCACTCGTCAAGCTCCGATCAAGATTGACAAAAGAAGACAATGGGACTGACCGATCTTATAACATATTAATGGCATGTATGAACTTCTAGAGGTATTCTCCTTAGAGCATTTGTAAAGATTATTTCCTATGGGCAGGACAGAAAAAAACAAAACTGGGATACACCTTTAAACCTGCAGAGAAACTACCACAAGGTACTTTGACACTAAAAGTCAGCAGTAATCTAATGCTTATTGGCAGAAAAAACTTATTAATTATTAAACATCAGTTAAGTCTTCATGAACTCCGGTAATATAGCTACTATTTTTATTCTCGAAAATATAGCTATGTTTTGATTAATAGAAGTTAAAAATCACGTAATCGCTCCCATCCCTGCCATACCCACACTAACCTGCTGAATTTGATGTATTCAACTGTACAAACAAAGCATTGGAACTAACACCTGTATACTAAACCCTATTTGGGAAAACATATAAGGTCAAATATGACCTCAGAAGAGTAGGCATTAGAAATAAATAGAATGACTGTTTAGTCCACTTTTGAACCTAACATAAAAAAGATTCAAAGAGTCAAAGAACTTTGTCATCCAATGCTTGAATTAGAAGGAAGTAAATTAAGCTCATTTATTTGATGGAGGTTAAAAATATTTCCATTTATTTTGACTTACTATTGATAAACATTCACTTTTAAAAAGCAAATCCTCTGGAGTCTGCACTCTTCTTAAAAGTGACTTAGAACTATTTTACCAATTATTTCAGAATTAAATCAGGAAAATTAAGATAAGAATGGAGGATAACTAACGTTTATCTATGTGCCAAGCATTATGCTGTGTGCTTTATATGTTTTTTCTCTATAAAAACCTATGAAGACGGTACTATCATAATCATTTTCCAAAGGAAGAAAATAGGCAGTAGAGAAAGTAACTATAACTTGCCTACTATTATTACAGAGTTTTGAAACTAGGATTGACACAGGTCAAAACTGTCATTCTTAATACCACACTGATGAACCCCACTCTTTTTTCCTCTCCTTTCCACTGATGGCTACCAGTCAAGAAATGTCTAAGAAGAGTTCTTTTGGATTTTAAACAATGATTTGTAAAGAGTAGAAAGGACTATTCTTTCCTTCATGTTGAATGGCCTTTCAAAAAGACCACACTATTGCTAAAATCTCAGGGGTTTAGGTGAAATTGTAGAACGGACGCGCATTTCTCATTTCAAGAAAAATTTATGAAACAAGTTAGAATAATCTTAGAATGAGAACATGTTGAGGTTTGAAAGTAAATATTTAAATTTAATACAACAAGGTTAATGTAAATTTTGCTGCAACGGACATGGGGGACATCCAAAGAACATGAAATACTAATTCAAAGAGATATATGCACCTCAATATTCATTGCAGCATTATTTACAAAAGCCAAGATATGGAAGCAACCTAAGTGTCCATCGATACACAAATGGATAAATAATATGTGGTACATATACAAAATGGAATATTACTCGGCCATAAAAAATGAAATTTTGCCATTTGTGACAACATGGATGGACCCAGAAGGTATTATACTAAGTGAAATAAGTCAGACAGAGAAAATCAAATACCATATGATTTCACTTATACATGAAATCTGAAAAACAAAACAAAAAACAGACTCATACAGAAAATCAACTGTTGGTTACCAAAAGGGGTGGGGGTTGAGTGGCAGGCAAATTAGGTGAAGGTACAAAATTCTAGCTGTAAAATATTAATAATAAAGTCATGGAATATAATGTACAGTATAGACAATATAGTCAAAAATATTGTAATAACTTTGTATGATGTTAGATGGTAACTAGACTTACTGTGGGGATCACTTCATAAAGTGCGATAATACAGTATCACCATGATGTACACCTGAAACTAATATGATATTGTATGATAATTATATGTGAATTTTAAAAAATAGCTAGAAAGTCCTATTTTGCAGGGAAGCATTTTGACTTTTAGGGATACCTAAAAGTATTAAAATCAAAGAAAACGGGATGTAATTAACATTCGTTTACAATAATAATAATTATTCAAAATAAAAATTACATTTGATAAATATTCATAAATGTGGACAGACCTCACATTCCATATGAAGAACAGTTAAATACCAAGCTTTACTACAAAACCACTGAAAAATAAAACACTATCAATTATTAAAGCTTCCTCAAGTCACCCAAATCTAAACAAATCATTTTAAAAGTATAGACTTTACACATTTTAAAAATACTTTTGAACTGTAGTGTTTTGAATACCAGGGAAATGGCAAAAACAACTCCCTTTAGAGAAATTAAAATACTCGATCACCTTAGTTTGACACATTTCTTTCCCCAAAATCACTGGCAGGGATTTGACTCTAAGACTACTGTAAATAACCCATAATTGTACCTGCTTTCAAAGGTATGTGATGAGATGAGAAGGAGAGTTCGAGGAGCAGTGCTCTGACCCACCAACTTCCACCCAAAAGCTTCAGTAGTTCTAACAAGATAATGTTCTTTTCAGAGACTGACTGCTTCGACTGGCTCCTCACTTTTCCTCCTTTCCATCTTTTTTTGATCTGATTTTAATAAGAACTAATTATAATGTGAAGCTCTAATAACAAAAGACCATTAATATTGTTATATTTACATAGCTCATTACATAAAGCATTCTTTGTTTTTATATTAGGCATAATTCTCTTCATTTTAGGGGTCATTAGGTATTTTATTATTGCCATTCTTAATACAATCATCCTTCTCCTTTCAACTGATGAATGCTAGTTGGAAAGTCTCTAAGAGGAATCATTATTTGGTATTACTTCAGAATTACTTCTAACAGCTAAAACTGTATAACTTTATGACATGACACATCACAAGTATTTGATTTTTCACTTATGCCTTAAAGATGTTTTATATATTATTTTATATGTATCAATATTTCAATATTTCATTATTAAACCTGTAAGTGACTTGAGCAACTACTCAATAGGACCTAAACAGTAAAGCAAGATAGAGACATTAGCCATCAACGGTAAACAGAATAAAGAGTAGGCAGTGACTATCAAGGGTAACCACACAACTAAAATATTAAAAAGTAAACAAATATAAAGTCAAAGGTTTTTTAAAGTACTCTTTAAATGTCCCCCAGGTGTATGCATGCGGAATTTATCTATTTCTTCAATGACTCCTCTCATTGGTTAACTTCTCTCCATCTGCAGTGTCACTCCCCTAAGCAAGCCGGCATCAGCTTGTGTGTGGACTACTGCAGCGGCTTCCTGCGTCGTGTGCAGCCTCTTTTCAATCCATGCTGCACAAAACAGACAGAACAGTCTTTCCAAAACGCAAACCTGATTATATCACTCCCCTGTTTAAAAAATTAAAAATTAAAAAAAACAACACTAAAAATCTAAGAACAGAATTACCATATGACCCAGCAATCCCTCTTCTGGGTATCTATCTAAAAACTCTGAAAACATTTATCCATCAAGATAGATGGACCCCTATGTTCATTGTAGCATTATTTATGGTGGCCAAGACAAGGAAACAACCAAACCGGCCTTCGATGGATGATCGGATAAAGATGTGGTACATATATACAGTGGAATATATTACTCAGCCATAATAAAAGATGAAATAGTGCTATTTGTGACAACATGCTAAGCAAATAAGTCAGAAAAAGTCAAGTACCATATGACTTCACTCCTATGTGGGATATAAAATGGAAAGCAACAAACAAACAAGACAAACAAACAAAAACTCACACACACAGATAATAGTTTAGTGGTTACCAGAGGGTAAGGGGGGAAAGAGAGTGGTAGAAAAGGGTAAAGGGGGTCAAATATAAGTGATGGAAGGAGAACTGACTCTGGGTGATGAACACACAATGCAATATACAGATGATATATTGCAGAATTCTACACTTGAAACTTGTATAATTTTACTAACCAATGTCACCCCAATAAATTTAATTTAAAAAAATACTTCAGTGCCCTTAGGGTAAAGACCTAACAGGTCCTACAAAATCCAGTCTCTACATATCTATCCAATCTTAACTTCTAGTCTATGTTGCTTAGTATGAGCTAAACTGGCTCTACCTCCGCCCACTCCACCGGTCCCCAAGTCCTACACATATCTCTTACGTTCCCTGCCGCCTTAAGTTCTCTGTACCTGCTGCTTACTATGCTTTCACACTTGTTTTAGTTCATCCCGATGCAATCTTCAGGTGTCGATTCAAATGCCTCTTCAGGGAAACCTTCCTTGAATTCCCAGATTAGAGCATATTCCACACTTATCATAGGTTATAAGAACCTATTTCATTCGATTGTGTCTTCCTGACTAGATTGCAAGCCCCATGAAAAAGGCAACATCTGCTTTGTTCCTCATTTTCTCTCAGGTGCCTACACTACAGTGTTCGGCATAGAATAGGAGTTGAACAAATAAATATTTAATATAATTTAATGGAAAGCACATAAAAATCGCTTGAAGAGTCTATAAGACGACAGAAAAATATTAATAAACAGTTTTGTGACACTCAGAATACACAAAGTTCCTTGGAATCCCTTGTATAACATACAAGATTCACAAGAGAGCTATAAAATATATGACCAAATTTCAGAGGGAAAATAATTAGTCTAATATATTCAAATTAAGAGTAACATTCATCAATACTTCTACTTAAACCCAATTCAATACGAATATCTGACTAGTGCTTTGAAAAATCGTACCTAACAAGAGATACTGATTATTTACTTATTTTAATAATGACCAATGTTGCAAGATGCCATATCAATGTATTTTAAATGTAGTACTATTAAATGTGGTATCAACAGTATAAGACAACTTGGTTGAAGTACTAAACAAAAAAAATAAACCCTCTGAAGTGGCACATGTTACATTCCGCTGATTTAGTGACTTCTCAAAGGCCAAAACAAGTTTATATTGTTAACTTCATTTCATTATAAGACAAGTTACACTTGTTAAATATTTTTCATTGTTAATAAACAAGTGTTAAGTTTGTGGCACTGCAAAAGACAACTTCCTTAATCTGGGAAACACTCTATGGGAAAATCGACAGCTAACGTGTTATTTAATGGTGAAAGAGTAAATGCTTTCTCCTTAAGATCGGAAATGAGAAAAGATGTCTGTCTGCTCTCACCACTTCAATGCACATAGTACTGGAGGTCCCAGTCAGCAAAACAGGCAAGAAAAAGAAATAGTTAAATCATACAAGAAAAGGAAGACATAATTGCCAACATAGGAAATACTAAAATAAAAAAAATCATCCCCATTAGCATGAGTAAATTTTGTCAGAATACAAGGTCAACATACAAAAATCATTGCATTTCTATACACTTTCAACAAACAATAATAAATAAAATTCTAAAACAATAAACCATTCACAATACCCTCAAAATGCAAAAAAAAATATGAATAGTCTTAATAAAAGATTTATAAGACCTCTACCCTGAACACTACAAAATGTCATTGAGAAAAATTAAAATGTCCTAAGTCAATGGAAAGATACACCATCTTTATGAATTAGAAGATTCAATATTGTTAAGAATGTCAGTTTTTCTCAAATTGATCTATAGATTTTTTGCTATTCCAATTAAAATCCAAGCAGATTTTTTTTTTTTAAGAACTTACAAGTTCTTTCTAAAGTTTACATATAAAAACAAAAAAACTAGGATAGCTCAAACAATCTTGGGAAGGGATAAAAAATAGTTGGAGGACTGGTATAACCTGATTTCAAGACTTACTATAAAGCCACAGTAATCAAGACTGGCATAGGACACATAAACATACCATGGAAAAGAATAGAGTCCAAAAATAAACCCATTCTAATCAACTGAATTTCAACAGAATCTAAAACACATCAGGAGAAAAGAAAATCTGTTCAGTAAATGGTAGTAGAAAATTTTGGCTCTCTGGGGGAAAGTAAACTTAGACCCCTTCCTCATACCATACACGAAAAATATTTGAGATGATCATAGATCCAAGCAGAAAAATTAGTATTATAAATATATAGCATCCAGAAGAAAACATCCTAGAAGAATAATATTTTCATGACATGAGAGTAGAAAAGGATTTCTTAGGATACTGAAAGCAATAAATACAAAAGAAAAATTTAATTAATTATACTTAAAATTAAAAGTTTGCTTTTCAAAAGATATCATTAGGAAAATCAGTAAGCAAGTCAAAAGAATGGAAAAAAATATTAGTAAACGTATATCTAACAAAGGACTTGTACTCAAAATATATAACTGACTTCTATAATTTGTTAATAAAAATACAAATAATGCGATTGGAAAATGGGAAAACACTGGTATAAACATTTCACAAAGGAAGACACAGAAATGGCCACCAAGGAAGAAATGCTGAGCAACAACAGTCATCAAGAAAAAGCAAACTGAAATCACAGTGAGATTCCATGATATAGCCACCAGGACGGCTAAAATTAAGACATTGACAAATACTAAATGTTGATAAGGATGCAGAACAACAGAAACTCATAAATTCCTACTGGCAATGTCAAATGGCCCAACTTTGAAACAGTTTGGGAGTTTCTCATAACAATAAACATATCTACCCTATGATCCATCAAATCTACCCAATAGAAACAAAAATATATATCCATAAAAAACTTGTATAAAAATGTATATAGCAGCTTTATTTTTAATAGTCCCAAGCTGGAAACAACCATACATCCATCAATAGGGGAATGAATAAACAAATTGTGATATGTCCATATAAAGAAGTTCTGGAAGAGGCAGAACTAATTTTTGATCAAAGAAAGAACATCGTTGCCTCAGGAGTGTGTGTGTGTGTGTGTGTGTGTGTGTGTGTGTGTGTGTGCGCGCGTTGAGTGATGAAAAGTATAAGGAAACTTTCGAGGATGATAGAAACGTTTTGCAGCTTGATAGCTGTGGGTTACCTGCATGCACACGTGCAAACTCACCAAAATGTAACATTTAACATCTGTGCATTTCACATAGATGCAAGTTCTAGCAAGAGGATGATAAAGCTAGGATTTCACTTGCTCGTTTCAAGAGCTTCATGTCTGTGTAAAACCACCAAATTAGAGCCCTACATTGAGCAATTTTAAGGCACTGCCAGGAAATCGTATGTATTGATGTTTGAAAAGGAAAACACCAGAGCCCTCCCAAAGCAATGTCCCGTCAAGAATGAGAGCTACTGAAATGTCTACAAGAACAGATACTGCTGGACAGAATAAGCACATCAAGCCTGTGCCTGCTTTCACGCCGTCTGAATCAGCACACCTGACTCACGGCCCAGTGTTTGTACTCACAGACACAATAGCCCAGATGCAAGTGAGACACTACGTGAGAAAAGCCTTCTTATTAAAGGCCGGTTATACAACACTCAGACTGCGCTCACTGGCTGGGATCTAAGACAACTGGTCAAGAAAGCAAAGCCTTTGGGAGATTCCATTAGTTTTAGTCAATCACAAAGGAAAATGGAGAAGAAAATTACAATATACATGTATGTTTAACTCTCAGAGGGGAAATCCTCAAACAAAATACATGATTAAAAGCTAATTGGTCAAAAATAGTACGCAGAGCAATCAAATAAAACCAGGGACAGTTTGACCTTTCTATTTTCTCTCAGTTATGGTTTTACCTACAAGAAACACTACGTTTGAAGACTAGGAAAGACCAACTTCCAGAAGAGAGTACAGGCTTTAGAGTGAGCCAGACCGGGTTGGCACACTGGCTGAGCACTCGTTATTTATGAGGTCTTGGGTATGTCATCCTCTCCACGTGCAAAACGGAGGTGATAATACCCCCCTTTTAAAGCCGGTTATTTAATTAAAAACTAAAAATAAACTCTGAAAAGCACATAGCAGTTTTTCATTCAAAGCTCACTAATAGTAAGGTAAGCATATTCTTTACTATCAACTTGCTTTTGTTTAATCATTGCTCAAGGAATGACACCCACAAGTAACCTGTTCGGATTGGGAAATTAATAACAATACTTGCACTATTCTATTGAGTTGCCAGCTCCCTCAACATTCCTTTAGAAAAGTACATTCTTAAAAGCAATACATGGTCTGAAGGTGACTCTGCATCTTAGGATATTTCTGTGATCAGCAATTCAGGAACACAAAAATTACGAACCTTAAGTCCCTGAAAACCTCACTGACATGGATCCTGCCATTCCCAAAACAGCTGAGACTGTCTCTTTTGAAATTTAAAAAATTTTGTTTTACTCTATCAAATTTTACATTTAAATCTTTATAACAGGTATCACCCACTCCTCTGCCTTCTTAATCTGGGAATTGTGAACATAATTGAATGCTACCTGGTAGGCTGGAATCATCACTGTAACATCAATTAAAACACCTGTAATACAATCATACTGCTGTAGCTGCTGAATTCAATTACATGTATATTCAGATATACATATAAAAGAGACTGGCTTAATTTACACAACTAACTGGACATCTAGAAAGAATATATAGCTCCCTATATTTTCTGACTCTATTTATTTGCATAGCAAATATAGCAGTACCCCTCCTTCCTCTTCTAATTCACTATCTTTAATCTTCTAGAGGCTTAAGTATCAGAAACTACACTTACAGGAATTTTTTTCCCCAAAAAGTAAATAGCAGAACTGCTCTGTGTCTAAAGTACCATAGCTCAGGCTTTGGCTGTCAGTTATTTCTAGATAAGAGAGGTGGTAACTGTTTTAATATGGCAACATATATGACAAATACACTTAAAAATAACACAGGAAAAAGGAAATTCCAAGCTAGCTTATATTTTCCATGGAAGAGTTATCCATCAATCATGTTGTTCTCTTATTTTATGAAATAACCAATCTGGAAATTATACTGTTTCTAATAAGATTTTTATATCAGTAAAATCCCATCAAATATTAATATTATCTCACAGAAAGGGTTCAATACATCCACTTTCCTTTAATTTTTGTACAGTAAAAACATAGAGGAAAAAGTTGAACCTCGAAACATCTCCTTCAAAAGTCTGTTAAAATTGTATGGAAACAGAATAAGACAATTACATTTTAAGTAATGGAGTCACATTACAGGAAAGAAATGTTGATTCCAATTGATTTTTAATTAAAAGAGATTTTCTATTATAAAAATTCTATTTTTTAAGATATCTTATTGTTATGGCAACTGAAGCGCTAAAAATAATAAAGAAATATCAAAGTTGTTATAGCAACTGGAACTTTAAAAAGCCTTCAAGTGTAAAGTAAGCAAACCTTTACTTGGCTTGAAATGCAACATCTATGACTCAGTTTTCAAAAGAAAACTTGAAATACTCATGCTCTTGCCTTCACAAGTTGTCTCTGGAGTCCAAATTTAAAAACAAAACCTTCAGAATAAGAGTTGAAGTATTTTTTATATTCCTATATCCCTCATCATTCTATACATATTCAACAATGTGGCTTTGATAACTATACGAGTTACCGAACTCCATCAATAGCAAGAAATGCTGATTACTCAATAAATGCATGTTGATTGAACTCAACTATTCAGAGTTGACACAGAAACTGGATTTTCTGGCCTTCTGACTTGCTTCTCACCTGCCATCTTCACTGCTCTGCTCTACAATATACTAAAGGTGGAGAAGATCTGCTCATTGTCAATGCTTTGCCCAGATTCATCCCAATAGTCAATGACATTACAATTTTTACTGAAGGCCTATTGCCTGCTGGGCAATTGATGGAGGCTCTGGAGCCTTTCCTCATACAGGTCACAGGCTAGTAGAAGATGAACTAAAAGATGGATATAGCGGGATCTGCAGGAGAAAGTTCATAAGCAGTGGTATGGTCTTTGGAGTCTTTAAACCTAAGAGTAACTTAATTGATTCTTTTCCCAGAGATAGCCAGATTAAGAAATTACAATTTTAGATTTACATGCTCCGCATTAGAAATTCAAAGCAAGTCTTTACTTTCATATTTTCATTTGTTCCTTTCTAATATTATAACTAACGGCCAAGATTCGGGCGACAACGTAGTAGGATGTTAACATAGCACATTTCTCTAGCATTTATGGACTAAAGAGAATTGGCTGGGAAGAGACCCCTATGTATGTCTCTCCATACCCTCCTGCTTTACTGTCATCTTTACCCATCCCCTTTTTAGTATTTTCCCCCCCAAGAAACACTGGCTTATGTTTAAGCTAGCAGTGGTTTGTCTTGTGAGCTAGTAGAGATGATTTGAGAAGTTCAGACTGGGCTCGGTGGGAAGAAGAGCCAGAAGAAATATTCCCCTTACACCTCGAATGGGGGCGCTGCAGCGTTTGGTTAGTAAAGCGTCCTGTTATATAGTCTGACAACTCTGCAGAACGAGAACACTTTCATAAGCGTAAGTAAGGGCAAACTCTGCCCTTACCCGCCTTACCCGTAAAGATGACTAACGATGACCACTACTGTTTTACTACATGGTCCAATACAATTCTGCTGCCTTTTATGAAAATGAATAACTGTCATTGCCCTTTAGATGAAAAATTTCCAATACTTGGTTTATTCTTAACCCATGATTATCAGTATCATCCAACAAAATCTTATTTTTCCTCATTTTTACAAAAAAAATACAAGCACTCAAGAACATCAAACTGTACCTTCAAAATAAAATTGCTAATAGTAAACAGATAACTTGGTCATTATAGTTAACAATGCAGTAATTTCTATACATGCAGCACCTATGTGATTAACTTTATAATAGTTCTTGGATTTCTACTTGTTTATGCCACATATAGTGTCTCTGTATATGTACATATTATACATTTTATAATATTTCTCAAACTAGTATCGAAGGAATCTTTGAGAATATATCTTTAGTGGTCCATAAACATAATTTTTTTTTAATTTTCAGTGTTGACTTTCAAAACAATCTAAAAGCTTTAGTAGAAGTAGATTCTGATAATCTGGCTGCTATCTCATAGCAAAGCACTGTTCTGCAGTATTGATGCCAACATTTGTTGAAGCATTTACCATGTGTTGAAGCCAAGGTATTCTTAATTTGTTGCAGACTAAGAAAGTAGAACATAAAAGCATTTAATATGTAAATGATGCATCAAGTGAAGGTCACATGACCTAACAACACACTATACAAATAAGTTTTTCCAGTGGGTTGGAAAAGTGTTCTGGGAAAGCTTGAGTCATCTGAAGGCACATGGTCCCATAAGTATGCCAAGCTCAAAAAAATCTATGTTGTAGCTGTCAGCATCTCATTTACACTGTGAGCGGCAATTTAATTTCAGGAAAATAACTGCATCCATAACATTAAGTTAATACAACAAATATACATTTTTACTGATTTTATAGTTTGCTTATATTAAATTTATTATGGTCACCAGAGCTAAAAGTTTAAAGAGTTTATATTTAATTTTATACTGCCATATATTTAGGTAACATTGAAATAATACGTATTGTCAACACAGATGGAAGAGGATTGCTAAGAACTTCCCCCCCCATGAAATGGTGTGGCATATTATTCAAAGTTGAAAACCCTGACACGTACAGTAGCTGATATTTAAAAGATGTCTTTTAATAATGATGATTACGTACCCTGGCAATACAAGTCAAAGGGAAGCAAAGCTAAAGAAAACTAACTAGGCTGATAAGAAACTAACAATATCGGAGTCTACAGCGCCCATAAGCTTATGGAAAATATCCAATTACAAGTCATCTGAACAGATGGAAAAAGTTATAAAAAAAGATATAATTATCATAAGATGCTCATTTAAACATACATTTGCTTTTACATGAAAACACTAAAGAAATGTCTTGATTGTGACCCTCTTCCGCACGAACTCCCCCGTACCCTGTTTCTACCTCATACGCTGCCCGCTCCTAGACCTACACAACTGTCTCCTTTATCTTTCTTTCGCTCATGGAACCCAACACACAGTGCTTCAGTCGCACATGTACAGCGCATGTTTGTTGAAAGGATAATGTTTCTGTTGACTCGGCACTTTCCCCCCAAAGATCTCATAATGTTTTATAAACAGACATTACCAACTTTATAAATATACTTATGGTTTACTGAAGATCACATTTAAAATATGATGGAAAAGGAAATGTCAACAGAAAGAAATGGAATGAAACCATCTAACCCTCACACCAGGGATGTATTAACCAAGATCGTTGAAAGTCTGTTGCAGGGGCTTAAAATCATTTACTTAACAATTTAATTCACCAACCGATAGAGATTTGAGTACATTCAACCATCTTCTTCCCTAGTTTATGAGCTCCTCTAAAAATCTTTCTTGTTACGTTATCCTCAGTGGCAAGCAGTGTCTGGCACATAATAGAATAATATTTGCTAAATAAATTGACTTATTTGTGTGCCTCCCCTGCTGAATATTGACACAAAAGATCATTTTATGAAGCTAGAGTCTAATCTAGAATAAACAGCAGGATTCTCCTAAAACATCAGAAATTGGGGTGGCTTAAACTCACCCGGAATATACACCGTTTTTAAAAGAAAGCTAAAAATATTATACTTCCTCATCGTCTTTGGCTCATGTTATGGGGGAATGAGGAAAATAAATCAAGCGATTGACCTACATCTGCCAGTACAACTTTGTTTTTCACCGGGCAGCTTCAAAACTAAGTGGCTAAAGTGATTTGGTAGCATAGGGAACAACTCAGAACATTGAACCTTTGACAGAAATCACTTTTAAGAGACAGAAATTGAGAAAGGAAAGAATAAACCTATTATGCTGTTTTCAAGACATGCCTAAAAGTAATAAATGTTGCTGAACTGGCAGAAGGCTAGTAAGGAAGTGTCTCTATTAAAAAGTATTTGGATCAAAGAAGAAAACGTGATCAAAAACAGAATCCGAAGGCTGAAGGTAGGCATCAGCGATCGGTTTGGCAATGCTGACCCACTAAGTTGCACCTGCAACAGTGTTTACAACTCCTGAGTTGGGGGCTAGGACTTCGAAAGTCCACAGAGGCATGAACACACACACACATATTCACAGAGATTAAATGTCCCTGTTAGTCTGACACTGACATCCCCACCATGCCAGCTTCAGCCCAGCAACGCTCCAGATGATGGCCACACACAGGCTGACGCTTGGTAAGTGTCAGTCTGCAACAGGGACTCGTCACAAATGTCACCCCCCTCTGCTCTTCCCATTCACTCTCTCACCCATCCCTACTTTCAGATGCTGAAATAACCGGGTACACAAACAGTATAAAACGGATGAGTTATAGAAATAGTGATTTAAAAATTGAAGCTCTGGGGAAAAAAACAAAATTTTGTTCAAAGAAAACTATGCTTTGGGTTAAAAGCAGATGCTCATAGTGCCAGTAAGAAGCTTTAATTGGGCATTTAAAATTCAGAACCCCAACACCAAGTAACCTATGATCAACATTTTCACTAGGAAAAAAGAGCTCACAGAATTTTATTAATACCCACGATTCTGAAGTTGCCTGTAAGTAACAATGAAATAAATCAACTTCTGATTCTTTTGTTCCTTTTATCATATATGAAGCCTTCCCAGGGCTGAGCTTTTTGAATAGTAGCAAAACCTTGGAGGGTTAATCGTCCAGTCTTTCAGCAGTCTTCCCAGGAAGAAGGCACGCATGAAGATGTATTTGTGAAAGAAAAGTTTTAGAAAATTGTAGAAAACCATATATCCAGTATCCCAAGTATATCTTTATATTTGTGAATTTGCTAGCTCTAGTTGTTTAAATGCTTATATTATCTGGGTACCAAAAGATAGCTGCAGAAATGTCAGGGATTCTAGTTATAGTGATGGGTTGGAATGACATTTTCCTTAATAACTCCTTTTATAAATGTACCGCCCAAGCTGAATGTCATTATGGGACTATTTATAATTTAGAGCTTTCTGTCATGATGATTTTATGCCCTGACATGGCACAGAGTAGGCTGGAAACAGCTGTATGCCCCAAAGGGAAATGAAATGATCGGTGTTTCAGAGCGAAGGTATGAAACATGAAAGTGCGAGTATTTCTTACAGATCTTCATGAGACTCATGACGGCTAATTGATTGTAACATACAGTAAAATTATGCCACTCAAGCAGTAACAATTACAATAATAAATGTTATTCCACCAATAAAGTTTCTTTCTTTTAAGTACAGGAAACTTAATTATAAATATAACTCTAATCCTTTGAACTTCCTAATAAACTACATATATGGCACTATAACAATTAAGGTTTTTGTGCACAAAATGGGTGTTAAAAAGGTTTTGGAAAATTTCAGACAAATCATTTACCCAGTAACAATGGAATATCTTTACATTTGTAAATTTTAACTTTGCATAAAGTGGATTTAACTAACATAAACAGAATCAAGAGAAAAATGTCAATTATTAGGTAACATGAGGATGTACTACTGTATTTGTGGAAAACGTCAGTCTAAACCCCACCATGAATAAAAGACAGTAGGAGGGATAATCAAACTGTCTTGTTTTTGTTTTGTTCTGTTCTGGTTTACTTATTCAGTTTTTTAAATCCATTAGAGTAAAAAATATTAGGTTATGTCTAATTTGCTCCTTATATTTTGGGGGATTTTCATAAGAATTCAAGTTTGTGGAGAATTTTGAATATAATCGTGACAAATACTCTTCATATCTCAAGCTAATGAACTAGAAATGAGAGAAGAACGTTCTAGTTAACTTGTTCACTAGATGACCGGGAGAAAGTCACTTGACTTCTTCTAGTTCCAAGTGCCTAATCTGTCTCATTTATGAAAGGAGATACTTACCAAATGAAGCATGCAACAGCAACAGCAGATGCTTTTTTTAAGTTCTTGAGAACCCTGAAATTTTTATATTCACATGGGTACCTACTAAGAATATTATAAATGTGGACTGAGATACAGAAAACTACTGATAAAGAATAACATACTACAGTAGCTGTTGGTTACACAGGTCAACTCTTATCTACAGCAAATGCCGTAACAAATTCTAATGAAAAAACTCAGCATGACAAAAAGATTCCCCATGCTGTGGCTGATGGCCCACACATCTCAAATAATATTCAGAATATAACAGTCCTTACCAACTGAAACAGAAAAAAGAAAAAAGTAGAAAGTCCTCTATTATTTGCTTGCACTTGCCAACAAAGACAATTGAACCATTCTGTTCTAAATGTTAAATGAGAATCCAATATTGTTGGTTTATTTTAATCCCACAAAAACTTGCATTCCCATTGTATACTATAATTTGTAACAATAATATTACCAATAATTTGTTAACCATAGGCACAAATGAAACATAAAGGTGTGCTGTAAATGATGCAATACACAGATCAATCAATGAATTAAAGGTTGGAATTTATGCCTGTTTTTATTTCATAGCAGCTATGCGACACTTTTGAAAGAGTGTGACTTCAAGAAGATTACTGCACTGAATGTGGTTTGAATCACTCAGCACCTTTTTCCAGCACCTTTTTGTTTCCTATGAAGTGAACAAAAAGCCAACAGCTGCCCAATTTTGATTTAAAATATGGTTATTATTTATTTAAAATATGGTTGAGTACACATGGCTGAGATGCCTTAGAGTCTAAAAAGTAAATGATAAAATATTTCTGAAAGTCAATACAACATGCACTTTTATCATTATCAAAAAGCATTTAATCACGAAAGAAATTCAGAAATGACATGGTCTTGAGGGAAGAAATGAAGGTTACATCTGCATTTTACAAATTTTAAATGTCAGGCTGAGAATCGAAACGTAGCAGCAGTTAACCTGAGCCAGGGCTTGTGCTTACCCTAAGGGCACGAAGTCTGAGAGTATGGCTCATAAAGGTTAGTATTTTCATGTCATAGGAAGGTCTTGTTCGAAGCCTGCATTACTGAACACGGCCATTTTACAAACTCTCTTCGGTAGTGCATCAGGAAAAAACAAATATATCCTATATTTTATAATACATGGGTCATGAAAACATAGTCCCACATTTTCCTCCATCATCATTCAGTGAACTTCCTCTGGCAAGCCTACTGTATACTACGCTTTCTGTCTGACAGACTTTGGTTTGGGTCAAGTACATCTTTTCTTATAAACTGAAGTGGCTTTGCCTTTAGGAACAAGATGCTTCTCAGATCATTTTCCTTTGGCCTACATATCCCAAAATAAATTTTTTTTTTCTGTTTCTGAAAAAAAGTTTAGTTCCAAACAGATGTCATATATAAATCAAAAGTAAAATGAACACTCAGTCTACCTTCTGTACTTAAATTACCCACAGAAGTTGTTCCAGAATTAGACTTGGGCCTTGGCAGAAGATAGAATATAGCTTTTACAGAACAGTACTCTAGTAGGAAGAGAGGAGGAAAAGGAAGGAGAGGGGAGGGAAAGAAGGAAAGAAAGAAGCAAAGAAAGACAGAAACCTTCAAAAGAATCTCCGAAAAAGGTTATGTAGAAAATTATTAAGTATAAATATTTATAATGCATTTTCATCCCAAAGCATATTACTTAGCATTTAAATAGTCCCTTTGGCCCAGGAGTCAACTTTTTTATTAGTTGATTCATAATTCAAAATACAGGTACATGGCAGTATGGAAATATTATGCAGTTCATTTTGAGATATAGAAAAAACTTTTTAATCATAGTACATTTTCCAGAAGAGAATAAAGGAGCAAAAAAAATAAAAAAGCCATCAGGAGATATTACAAAAAAATATATTTACATTCATTATTTGTTGATTCAATCAAGTGTTAAGTGTTTCCTACAACGTCTGATGCAGTCTAAAGATACTATGGAAAAATGTTGCTGAGATAAATGTATTTTCTGTATTATCATAGTCACCTATAAGCAAAAGAAGACAATGCAGTCTTGAGCAGACACAGAACTTAGTATCAGAGATCTAGTCTATAGCTTCAGATCTGATCATTTTCACTTATTTATCTCATACAAATAAGTGCTTATACCTTTGGATTGCTCATCTGAAGGGTAATATACCAATTGTCTTGCTTATCCCAGATGGGTAGTTGGAACATTGAGACAGTATTTATGAAACTATTTTAGGGAAAAGTGTAAACTATGATTTAAATGTCACTAATTTTACCAATAATACTTAAAAATATCTTAGAGCAGATTTCAATCAAAGAAGAATGGATACCTGACCAATATAAACTATTTCATGTAACTTCCCTTGGGCCTCTATTAACGACACATCAATAAAGGGGAGAGGGAACTATTAGTAGCCTCTCTCAGTATTACAGGAAGCTTTCAAAAGGCTAAAATCAGAAAGTATATAGAAAATACCTTATAAACTATGAAAGGCTATTTCTGTGGACTGAATGTTTATATCCCACCAGACTTCATATGTTAAAGTCTAGCCCTCAAGGTGACAGTAATAGAAAGTGAAGCCTTTGGGAGGTAATTAGGGCCCTTATAATGCTTCCCAGAAAGCTCCTTGCCCCTACCACCTTGAAGACAAAGCAAGAAGGTACCATCTATGAACCAGGAGTGGATCCTCACCAGACACTGAATCTGCCATGTTCTCGAACTTCCAGCCTCTAGAACTATGAGAAGTAAATTCTGTTGCTTATAAGCTACCTACTTTCTTTGTGGTATTTTGTTATAATAGTCAGAATGGACTAAGACAGCTATGAAATATAAATGACTATTCTTATCATAACGAATTTTATTTTCTATCCTTAAAAAAAGAATTTTGGAAGTTGTCCAAATGTTTATATATATATATATATATATATATACACACACACACACACACACACGCACACACATACACACAGAGGGTACCAAAAAATAAATATACACATTTTAAGAAAGGAAAAAACTGTATTAAAATTATGCTGGTGGTAACCACTTTGAGCACCTCTTATAATTGCAGAAGTCAAATGTGACTTATATGCATCTTGTGTTATCGGTATATAATAAGTATTACAATTTTAATTCAGTTTTTTCCTTTCTTCAAATGTGTATGCATTTTTCGGCACCCTCTGTATATTACTTTAATCAGGCACAGGCAGCCTAGACACAAGATAATTCTCACCCAGTAGGCAGAGAAGATATTCTAGCTGGTTACATTTTATAATATGCAAGTGTTCAAACTGGAAAAAAACAAAGGGCTCTTTTTTTTCCTCATGAAAAGTATTCAAAAGCATATGCCCTTAAACCAGACAACTCTACTGTTTACTAAGACTTTGGGCAAGTTACATAAAAATCATTGTGCTTCAACAGCAACCTCATAGGGTAAGATGAAATGAGTTAATATATTCAGTAATGAATACTCAAAAACATCAGCTATTATTATATATCATTTAAAGCATTATAAAATTTCTACCCTCTCAGAACAATATGCTAATAAAGCTCAGAAGAATCACTCTTGCTTCCCTTCAAAGCACTAAAGCTTGATACATACAGGGAGTTGTGCTTCTGGTATTATGGGGTAAGCCCTAACAGACCAACTATAAGCTCTAGACTAAACACACACACAGACACACACACACTTCACTGAGGGCTCTGGAGAGAGAAACAGAGCAGGTATATTTTGGAGAAGTAATGCAAACTTGGAAAAAGGAAGAACCGGGATGAGTCTGCATTTTTGCAACTTTGGCCTGAGGGCAGGACACACTCACAGTGTGATGCAGGATGCCTGAAGCTCCAACAGAAAGCCCACTATCTTTCCTGACGAGGAACCAGGGAGAAAGCCCAGAATGATCACTGCTGCCACAGAGTGAGGAGGGAAATAATGGAAAGAAAAGAGCCAGAAAACGAGAAACCTAAATTCTTATATAACGTCTGCCCAAGTCTTGGGTAACCCCCAAACCAAGCACACGTGTGACAGACTACAAGCTGGTAGACTCAAAACAAATGCACTGAACAGAGAATTGGGCTGCTGAACACCCACAGGCAAGACTGAGTTTATAATTTCAGTAAAATCAAGTTAAACACTTGCTAAAACAAAAAAATCGATACTCTTACAACATTCACAATTTCCAGGAGATAATTCCAAAATTATTTGACAAAAGAGTACATGAAAACTGTAAACCCATTTGCAAAGGAAAAGACAATCAACAGAAACCAACCTTAAGATGATTCAAATGTTGAAATTATCAGACAAGAACTTTTAAGCAGCTATTATAACTATGTTCGTTAATGTAAAGAAAATTATACTTGCGATGAATAATAGGAGAGGAAATTTCAGGAGAGAAACTAAGAATATAAAAAAAATATCCAAATGAAAATTACAGAATACAAACATACAACAAAAATTAACTGGAAGGACTTAGACTAGAGATGAAAAAGGAAGGGGTAAGTGAACTTGAAGACAGACCAAAAATTATCCCAGCTGAAGAAGAAACAAAAACAGCTGACAAAAAAAAAAAAAAAAAAAAAGAGGCTCAGCAATCTGAAGGGATAATATCAACAGTCAGAATCCCAGTAGTAGAGGAAATAATTGAGGAGTAAGAGATATTTGAAGAAATAATGCCGTAAATCTTTCCAAATTTGGTGAAAGACACAAATTTACAGATTTCAGAAAGTCTGTGGCCCTAAACAGGATTAACTGAAAAAAAACATGCCTAGACATACTGTAGCCAAACGGCTGAAAACACAATGAAAGAGAAAATCTTGAAAGCAGCCAGAGAAAAACAACAAATTACATATTGGGGAACAATAATTCAAATGATGCAGGACCAGCTATATAGTTTGTGGGTATCAGTGTAAAATGAAAATATAGGGCATATTGTTCAAAACTATTAAGAATTTCAAGACAGCAACGGCAGAAAATTTAACCAAGCAGAGCCCTGCCAAGTGTGGGGCCTTATGCAACGGCACAGGTCACATGCCCATGAAATCAATTCCGTAATGATAATTTACTCCCATCAGGAATTATAAAAGCCAAAAGGCAGTGAAACAACATCTTCAAAATGCTGAAAGAAAAAAAACTGTCAACCCAATGGTCTATACCCAGGGAAAATACCTTTCAAGAACAAAAGCAAAGTAAAGACATTTTCAGATAAAGGAAAACTATGTTGTTACCAACAAATCAGCACTGATATAATGCTAAGAATTATTTCAGGCTCAAAGGAAATGACAACAGAGAAAAACTTTGATCTCCAAGAAAGAATAAAGAGCACTGAAAACAGTAATAAATATCTGGATTTTGTTCTTTATCCTAAATACATCACCAAAAGTTTTTTTTTCAAAGTTTTCAGACTACAGTGTGGAGAACACGCTGTAGGAAAGTGGGGTGTGTGAAAAAAATGGAAGTGGGAAAAGCATTTAGAAAGCTACTGTTGTCTTCTTGGAAAAAGATGTACCTAGTACTCTAACAATGCAAGGAAGATGGAGAGAGCCTGTGTTTGAATCCCAGTTGTAACATATAACCTATGCTCTTTCCATCTACACTGGACTACACTTCAACAGGAAAAAAGTACAAAGTATTTTCTTAGTTTATGATACTGGCAGAAGATAAAGCTTAAGATTCACTCTATCCTGGAAGGGTCTCTAGAAGTATGTTCACAACATTATATGCTTTTGTAAAATTTGCAAAAAAGAAGAAGAAAAAAGATTTTTCCTTAAGGAGCTCCCCCCAAAAGAATTATATATGTGTCAAGCCCCACAAAACCTGAATCCATACTGGATACTCAGATAAAACTTAGTAAAGTAACAGGGAGCGATGAAAGGCATACTAGAAATGAAAATTACAAGTTTATAAATCCTCTTGAGCATTTGCAATAATACTAAACATGTCTTGAATGATGAGTGTCATTGAAAAAGTACCCCCACAAATTAAATTAGTAATATTCAACCTAATGCTCTCTAAATCAACAATCTCAGATTAACATATTGTATGTTCAAGATCTTATAATTATGTCTATGTCAGTGATCAAATATGCTATGAATAATATCTAAACTCATTTTCTCCCTGGGAGTGATTTCTAAAAGGCAATACTAATAAAGCTGCTCTTTGGGTTAATGCATTTAGTATGCATCACTTCATTTCCACAGCAGAGGTATCGGCCAAGTTTTCCTCGAGGACTTTTTGTTACAATACCTTCCTGGCTACATCTTCACCCATTTCCAAAAGGAAAAAAAAAATTAAATAAAAATAGCTTTCCAGTAACTTTAACCTCTGTGCTGAGCTACTATCTCCATGATAGAATATTTACATTAATGTGGTCGCTTAAGTATAGGGCTCTTCTCTCAATATAACCCGACAGAAGGAATGTGAAGAGGACTTATCTTCCTGGGAAGTAAAGTGTGTTATGGTTTTAAATGTGATGTGTCGAGTAGTACACGAATGAAGATTAATGGAAGTAAAATTTAATTCTTGTTCTTTGGGCTCAAATGGAAAACCTAAGAGGCTCCATACATTTTGAGAATTAAAGAAGCCTGAATCGAAAATGAAAGTGGACAGCCAAAACCCAGGAGAGAAAAACTGTTCAGAAAAATTACCTTCTACTTCTTTGATTCTCTGACTTTCCTTCCTTCTTTTCCATCAAGTAAAAGCCAAATGTCAGACGATGTAGATGTTACATAAAGCATAAATTAAGAAAAAAAACTTAAGCCTTATAAGGCAGCTATGTTTAACCCATTTTTGTGATTATCATTTTATATTTATTTGCATAGTATTATTTGTTTTTAAACTATATTGTCTTATCTGTCCACCTTTTCATAACAATAATAATGTTTAGTTATGAACTCTGTATTACAATGAAAACCACCCATGATTATGAAAAAATTTATGAACTACTTAATAGTAAATATTAAACTACATGATGACTTTTTTGTATGTTTATCTTTCTTAAATAAGCCAGAAATAATTATATGCTAATAATCATTCAAAAATATTTCAGAAACATTTTAGAGTTGAAGGTCTAGGACCCAGACCTTTGTTCAATTTGTGGATCATGAACTAGTCGTAGTGTTGAGATCACCTGATGGGTTGTTAGAAATGAGAATCACAAGTACCACCTCAGACCTACTGAATCTGAATCTGCATTTTAAGATCTACACCTGTTCTTAATGCACATTCAATGTTGAGATCCGTCCTACATAATGATCCTGACCAAAAAAAAAAAAAAAAGGCAATAGTGAAATTAAAACTGAATATAAAAAACCACAAACAGATTCTCAAGAATCAACTCAGTGCTTTAATGATTAAACCAAGACGTGCAGACAGGTACAGAATTGGTGCCTTAGATTGTAGGACTCTAAGTTTATAGGACCAACGTGACATAATGTTGGCATTTTTTACACCGCCATATTTTTATGGAACTAAGCAATCCTTAAAGACCCTTTGAAGTGCCCCTAAAGCATCATGGAATCCTTAGAGAACCCTTAAAATTACCAAGGTAAGACATGGATTCCTCAAGGATGCTTCACTGCTGCAGGCATTCTTAGAAAACATCTCTATCTCAAAGAAAAAGTCATGATGTAATTGTACACATTCTCCCAAAGTATTAATATGCCACCAGAAGACCCGTATATTCAAGAATTGTCAGTGACTTAAGACACCACCGAATTTGGTACAAACTGGATGGAACTGGGCACCAACCAAGAGAACTTTCCTCTTGTATGATAATGAAATCATTCCATAGAGGCCCATACACATTATCAGTGCAAATAATATCTCCTACCTTGCTGAACCTGAACATGACCTGTTACCTAAGAAAAGTAAGTGATTTGAGTTTCTAATTGGGACCAGCTCAGCCTCATTTTGGAGGGAGGCACTGCTTTCATTCATGCCACATGAACACCAAGGAGGGTAGGTACTAACACTGGTGAGCAATTCAGACAACAGACACAAGTTCCACACGGTTGCTGTCATGCCTCAGCAAATTAACACAAATCCACAAACCCAAAGGTCAAAGGAAACCGTATACAAAAATAAATCCAGAGACAGAAAACCTGAATAAAAACTATGGCTTCCGGCCTTTATAACGTTCTTTGAGATACTCTCTTGTCCCCATCAGATGCATTACATATAATACAGGTCAGTGGCATTTGGGGGTTAATAACTTTTTCTTCCTTTCTTTAAAGAAACTACAAGTCTAATAGAAATGCATCGACCTTTAAAAAGCAACTAGTCTGAATTCACAGGACTTTGTTGGCCTTTGCTAAGCATGCCAGGAGGTTTGTAAACATTAGGTTGTGTTGTACCAGCAATCACCTGTACAAGATTTGCCATCTTGAACTATAACTGATTTGAAATAATAGCACAGAATAAATTGATCCCAAAGGGCCACAATTCAAACCAGCTTCATGAAAATATGCTCAGAGTCTGCTATGTGCCAGCAGATGGGAAGGATACAAGGAAGAGTAAGTTGTAATTCCAATCCTTCCTAAGGATAGCTTTCCAGTTCTTCACTTCTTAATTTTTCCGACTCCCGTTTTAGAAACTAGTAAAATTTTGTATATATATTAAGACAAATATCAAAATACAATAAAATTAGCAAAAGCAACATTAAGAACAATTGTAAAGTTCTCATTAGTAGTCGTAACTAATTACCATTTGGTAAATTAAGCAATATCTGATCTGCTGACTAAAATAATCATCATACAAACCAGCCTGGGAAACGAGACATATAATACATATATAATGCACATACTCTTCTAAAATTAAAATACTCTCTCTTACAGTAATTCTCTGAAAAGACTTCAGTTAAGCCAAACAAACTATTAAGATAACAGGAATGCCAAAATGATTTAAAAAGATAAATTCATTAATAGTTGTTAGATATTTATGCATACTTGGATATAGGTGTGTGCATATTTGTTTATATTTACATATATCTACATCCATGCCCAAATGTTATCTACTAAGATTATAGCTAAGTAGCATGTTTTGTTCCAGGATTTTAATAAGCGTGATAAGATTACAAGTTAAAAAGCCTTGCAGATCAACCAAAATATTCTAACTCCAAAATGACTGCCCCTGTATAAATTTACATCTGAAAAGTAGTCCATTAACTATTAAAGTTTATCATTACAAAATAGAGTGTGCCAGAAATCCTTAAATTGCCCCTTTCAATGGGACAGAAGCAGTTAGAATGTTGCTAGGAGCTGGGCAGCAAGGAGCTAAGTCTACAGTTTCTTTCTGGAAACTAGCCTGAGCAGGCAGCTGATGAGCAGTTTCCTTTTTAATTAGAGTCGCTTCCTGATTAATTAGTCCCAGAACACTTAATGTAAGGCTCCACTGTGCCACTGGGACCAACAATGACTCTCCTCGCGGTACTAGGTATCTTTTTGTCCTGAGGATCAAGCTCAATCTCTTTTCTGTTCAAATGGGAAAAGGTCTTTTCACAGAAGAGGGACGGAGAAACTGTAATTCAGTATCATCATCATCAGTCTCAACCAAAATAAAAGGGATATTTAAATTATCCAGGGGAGCTGCAGAAAATGTTGATTTTAAATAGTATGTGATAAAGATCAATTTCCCTTATGACTGCGCGATCAGCTCTAAAGGACTCGATGAGACAGAAATTTTGTAAACATACACAAATCATTGATGCACACAGTTCAGCTTCGAAACCCATCCAAGTAAAAATCTGAGGTCCCTAGAAAGTAAAAAAGCTATAGAGACTTTGATTAAATAATCTGCATGAAGACATGGACCCTTACTTAGAATACCTAAGTGCCAACTAGACAGATGGGTAGGAAAACTAAAATAAGCTTTCAATTAAAAATTGCCATTATAGTTTTTCAAACAAGAACTGAAGATTTAAAGAGTTAAACCTTTTCACATCATTTTTGCAGGTATCAAGGTAAAAGTCATCCATTAAAATGTTAAGTAGTTTTCATAAACATGTCAGAAATCAGTGTCTTAAAGGGTAGAAATGATTGATTTATTCTGGCAGTAGTAACAAGTAAAGCTTTCTCTTACAGAAGAAAGTCTGCATAACCATAATATTCCAATCCAGGAATAAAATAGTTTGGAGCAAATTTTACCTGGTGTATTCATTATTCATTAAGAATAAAACTGTTCATAAAAAATTAAAGTCTATTATGTGCTTAAAAGAAGCATTAACTGATAAAATAAATTGTGAATCCAGAAAGAGTAAAGATTTAATATGGAGAAAAAGGGAACCAAATGAGAATCATAATAAATTATTATGGTATAACTATTCTTTTAAAATTGCAACACATTGAATTAATTACAATACTTAGTTTGAAACGCTATGGAATTAATATATTAAGTAAACCAAAAGCCAGTTTAGGAAATAAAGCTTTCAAGTCTGAAAAAATTTTGCAGTATCTATAATACCCCCAACATGGTATTTATCTAGGATCTTCTTGAGGAAGCACAAATTTCACAAAGGAACTAAACTTTTCTATGGTTCACAATAACCTTAAATTTACTCAGTGGTCTTTTGCTTTTATCATTTGTTGTTTTTTGTGTGTTTTTTTCCGATCGAAAAAGGAGGTAGGAACAAGGATATGAGTTTGCAATAGAAGATATATTCCACAACATACTTTGGAATCTTTGTGTGTACATTAACAATTACATATCTTCTACATAAGCTCTAAAAAAGTCATTATTTATTTCATAATGAAAAAAATGTTTGTTTTTTTAATTAAAGTTTATTGGGGTGACAATTGTTAGTCAAGTTACTATACATAGGTTTCACGTATACAATTCTGTAACACATCATCTGTATATCATGTTGTATATTCACCACCCAGAGGTAGTTCTCCCACCACTAAAAAGACAACTTTTCAATGCCTACTATTGAAGGCTAGTCCCTAAGAGCTACTCATGAAAAGTGAAGACAAAAGTGAGACTTCAGTTAATCAGCTCTGGTCTATAATTCAATATGTTCTATTAAAAAAAAAAATTATAACTTCTAATCCAATTCTTCAATTACAATGCTATAGCCAATTAACCCCTCTTTTTTTTAATTTTTTAAAATCATACAGCACAGCCCTATAGAATTTAATTCATTTGGTCATTAAACAAATATTTATTAAAGGCTAGTGCCAGGCTCTGGGGATACAAAGTACAAAAAAAAAAAAAAAAGCCATTTTCTCTATGATGATACAGTCTACTATCTCGTCAGTTTAAAAATCAGCTAAAAGCTATGCAACTAAAAAGCAGCCTGATCTGAGAAATTCACAGGGAACAGAAAACCAAGCAAATACAAAACAACAAATAATGCAAACCACTTTTCAGAGCTCCACTATGGAGAGTTAAGAAAGGGAGGCAGGTATAAAGAGAACGGAAGATATGATGATGGACAAAGAAATATAAACGGTAGAGACACAAAAAGAGAAAAGAGGATACTGAGAAAGAATCATCACATCATCAAGGAAGAAGCTGCAGAACGGAATGGCTACCAAAACATGAGGAGAAATGTGTGCTGTGTTAGGAGGCTTTTTGGTACTTGTCTCCTAGGAACCCGTGGTCTCTCCTTCTTATTTCACCTTAACACTAGTGAATGGTAAACATATCTAACCATAAATTTGAAAGGAAAAGTAAATCAAAGCCAAAGCAAAAACCCTGGAGAAAACTCGTCACATCGTATTACCCAGAAAATATAAATCCGTATGCTCTAGAAATATGTGAAGAGAAGGTCAATAAAGGTATTATGAAATTGGGATCCAGGAGTCACACTGTAATCCCAGGCTCTTGAAAATTTGTGAGATGTAAGAAAAACATGCCTGCTTTCCCCTTCTCGTTAATTCTATAGCTATGAAGACAGCTTTCATGCCACTGAGTCACCTGCGCTCAACAACATCCCAAAGCCTTCCCCCCGCAGTGCACGCCTACTCTCATTCCATAACATGAAAATGAAGTAACTTTAGAAAATCATCTTTAATTTACCTCCAAATGATTTACTATGTGAAAGGATAACAAAAACAATATTTGTTACAAGAAACAACATTGTCACTTAACTACCTGAAAATAATTAAGAATATATTTTTCACTGTTGACAGAAAGATGTCAGTGCTGGGGTGGGGGAACCTTTTAGTTCTCAGTTTCACAGATAGTGGTAGTTTTCATTACATGCAGGTGTCAGTAGAGATATGATAGAAAACGAACAAGCTCAGAGGATGAGGACCAAGAAACTCTGATTCCCATTATGCTATGAAAAAATAATAAGCAAAGGCATAATTATGGAGTAGGAAACTACTGTCCTGGTTATGCAAGAAAAGAGAGAAAAGATAGTTTCCTTTTTTTAATAATTAAAAAAGAAGGTACATTTTCTTAAAGAATCTCTTTCCATAATTCTTGGTTCCCTTTAATAAAAACCTTCTGTTATATACATGTCAAAGGCATTTACATTACAACATAGTGAATAGTTTTTATTCTCCTTGCCCACCTTATTGTTATTAGTATTTTGGTTAATACATTTTTTAAAACTATAAATTTTCTGGATAAATTTTTGTAAATTTTATGGCTACATCAATAGCAGACTAGTATAAGAGCGTGTGGCGTTTATAAATACCAATGGTACAGACCCAGCTGGAATAACCCCATTCTATCAAAAAGCTCATTTCCTACAACCAGCCAAGGTGGTGACAGAGAACAGAGCAGCTGTGTAATTAAGCAATGAAATCTAGTGTTGAGTGTTGTTTGACTAACATACTGTATTGGATTTTTAAAACATCAACCAGGTAAAGAAAAAGCAAACATCTACCTGTAGAAATGATGAACAGAGTTTCATTTAGTTATAGAAACTTATCAAATTAAAAAAATAACTGATATCATAATTTCACTTTTCAATTAAATACTCACTAAAGGTTATTCAATCATAAGAAAAATACCGATTTAAACATTTCCTCTTGAGAATGTCCAGTGGCTATAAGTATAGTACATTCCAACAAAAGAGAGGAAGAATTTTTCTGTTGCTACATGTTTTATTAGAAGCCATCTGCTACAATAATGCGATGGAGAACAGAAAGAAGACAGGCTTTCTCCTCTGAGCAGTACCAATAATTTGACAAGAATAAACACGGTGACGCCTTATCTGTCCAAAAAATGCTCAAGAAAACAGAGAACTTGCAGAATCTTAAAATGGTTGTTTCTTATTTATATTCCAAAAAAGCTTTTTGGCAGCAACTGCCAAAGTAATATTTGCGTTGCCCTTTTAGTTCTCTGAAAGAGGTTTGACTGCATGCTCTCTGTAGTTTCTGAAATTGCACTTCTTCGTCACAAGTTTATACTCTTTTATATTTAGCCAATAGATGGTATTGTTTTCAGTTCATTGAGTTGAAAAATTAATATGCATTCCCATCCGAGCACAGTACCTGGTAGACAACAGGTACTCAAAGATCTATTGAATAGACACTATAATACTACTTATTAAAATTCCGTTACATCAATCCTAGGTGACCAATTAAATAGTCTCGTGATACCATTTTGATATGACATTTTCTGAGGTTTTTCATTTCATATGTTTATTCTAACAAGCATAAACTTGTATTACACTCTTCCCATTTAACAAGGGACAAGCCTTGATCCATGAACAGTGAATGCAGTTGGCCACTGCGGTGGGAGTGAGGGAGGGAAACAGCACACTGATTTCACTTTCTAAGGCTCCCCCGATAATCCAAACCCAGTCACTAACTGGCAGATGAATCTACATAACTCACCCCTACACGGCTCTCCCTCTCCTATCCTGCTCAGGCATCTGTAATTCCAAACTTAGACAGACATCATCTTCCCTGTGCAGTTTTCCAGGGCTCACCCAAGCAGCGCTGTCACTACCTCTTCCTGATTTAAGATACCTATTCTTTAAGGTATCTTAATAGGTATCTTTAAGATACCTATTCACTACTTCTTGATTTCAGATACTGTTATATAACCTGTATCATAATATACTTGATCTACCCATGTACAGGCCTGGCTGTGCCTAGGCTACACTCTGCAAGGCTATAAACTCTTTTCGTCTACACAGCCCTAGAAACGATGAAGAGCCTGGCCCCTAAAAGATGCTCAATAAAGAGTTACTGAATAAGTGAGTGAATTAGTAAGTGAATGAGATTAATACCTGCCTTGCTATCTTGATTATATCAGACAGTCACTAGGAGTGGTTATTAGATAGTATCATTTGACTCTATGATACACTTAAATACGCATAATCACTCAAATATGAACGCATATAATCACCATAAGTTTTAGGGTTCAAATATTTCATGCTGTTCACCAGCTAGAAAACAACAAAAAATAGCAAAATATAAATCTGACACTTGATGCTTGTAAAAATATTCCTTCTCAATTCCACCAGCTGTTATTCACATCATGTGCTCTTGTGAAAAAATTATTAAAGTAGAAATATACACACATATTAAAGCAGAAATATACACTGACACCAACATCCATTCTTACTATTATCATGTTTTTGATGTAATATCGTGTTGGTTAAAAACAGAACTAATCTCGAATGCTTACTGTGTGCCTGGCACTTAGTCATTTTATTTTATTTAATTCCCACAACAATCCCATTAGGTACTACTAACATGCCTGCTTTACAAATGATGAAACTGAGACTTAGAATGTTGGGAATAACGTCTCAAGGTCACAAATGAGTACGTGGGAGGAGTGAGACTCAAATCCAAGAGGAAACATTGGTGCTCACTATGGAGGGAGATTCTGGGTTCAGATTTTAAGCTCTGCTGCTTCTGACCTTGGGCATATTCCCTACATGACTCCTGGCATACATGGTAAAGCTCTTATCACATATATGAGCATATACTGTATTGTCAAGAGTTCACAGATAATATGGCGAGAAATTACTCTTTATTTTTCTCCCAAAGCCTGAAATCTTAAAAGATATGAATTAACACAGCCGCTTAGCAGAGAAAGGGATATGGCAGCTGTTACGCCATGAGCAGCAATTGAAAGTATGCAACTTGTTATTTACACGAAAAAGTGATCTGACACCCAGTGATGGTCTCTGAACATTTTTGCTCAGCTAGCCCCATCAATAAAAACTTTTTTGAGCATAAACTTCCAACATACTCGTATGCTGTATACAAGTATAACTATATTGAAATCTCATATAACATAAAAGAATAATTGATAACACTTGAAATGCAAATACATTGCTAAATAGTTATTACAAAGTCACTAAAACAGAAAAATGAAAGCCAAGGCATAAAGTGCTCACGGGTGACAGTGGTGTATTGTTTACCATCATCAACAAGTGTTCACAACACAAAGTAGAAGTGTTCCCTGCATCCCACCAATGCAGTTTTTAAATAGGTTCAAACATTTGTGACTTATTGGAGTTATGAAAACAGGATTTATGTAAAATGCTGTCCAGTGAGAATAATATGAAAAGAGCTTCCTACCTTTGTGATGAGAAGTCGGTATCTATCCAGCATTGCCTGGTTGTCATGGCAGCCTGCTAACAACTGCCATACCTCTGCCCTCAAAGCTTCAGGGACGCCACTCTTCACCAGGGTGGATAGCCCTTTCGGTCGTGCACCAAGGTTATTGTGCCTGAGCAAACAAGAAAATCAAATGTTCGTATTCCCGTCACCATTGCTGACCTGCTCTTATGGAAAGTACATTAATGAGTTTATAAAAAAGAGTAAGCCTGCATCAAAAAAAGGGGGGGGGGGGCATGACATTGTGACAGCGTTTAAGCTCTGTGATGCCTTTGACTATTTTTCTTGATCATTTCTTCTTTATTGCTGAGCCATGTTATCCCACCGTCAAGAAAAGGGTTACTCTTTTTTTCCCCTTGAATTTTCTTTTTTTAATCATCCTATGAAGTTACTCATGAATGAATGTGTTAATTAAATACTCCTAGGCAGCATTTCAAGGCATAAAAAGAACCATCTGAATCCCATGAGATGAATATATGGCAAGTTGGCTAATGGTGTGGGGTCTGGAGGGGAAGGGATGCTGAAGCTGAAGGTGGATCACAGGCCTATGCCGCCTTGACTGTACCCCTACGTCCTGACCCAAAGTGCCCCCTAAGGAAGGACCTACCCCTTTCCTACAAAACCTATACAACTTCACCTTGCTCAGGGAGCAACACATACTCATGGGTCTTACCCACTTACCAGCATGTTCAGAACTGGAACAAAGGCAAATGTCTCTTATCATGAAGTCACTGATCACACAGTAGGTATGCTACTATGATAACCTGCCAGTCTGAACAAGAAACAACTGCAGTTCCAGTCTTGTGAATATAAATTCTATTCCTCAACTTTTTCGGGGTGTCTAGCTTGAACCTGAAGCTACGTTCTCTGCCTTTTTGCTCAAATTTTATCTCTACTTGAATTTGCTGCTCACTTTTGATCTTTTAGAATGGACCCTGGTGTAACCATCTGGACTCCAACCCTTGATGATGTACTCTGGTTTGTTCTAACATCCCAGGCTCTCGTTTCAAGTTTTAAACCTTAGAAGTCCTAGAAACCATGCGCCTGCTTTCTAAAATTGGCCTCCCATCTACTCCACCCACTTCTCTAGTGCATAAACCCGCTTCTGTCTCCAGCACAGTGCCCCGTTTGGGCATGCCCTTTCCATGCTGTCGCCATACTGTCCTAACTGGGCCATCTGGAAAAACCGTAATAACTTTGACAACTCAAAAGTTCAAGTGAACTCATCCCATTAATATTTTTAAAAATCTAGCATATTTATATCCATTCTGTTTTCTTTTTTTCTCTTCAAGGAAAACTTTTATACTGTTGAATTAGAGCACTTAGGCTGACAATACTACCAGGCCTGAGGCAAAATGAAGTAAAGAGAGGTAGAGCTTATACAATTTCCCATGCTATGCACGACTCAAGAACAGTTATGCTGCTAAGTGAACAAAGCAGGTTCCAAAATAGTGCCATATATGGTAACATTTTAGATACACATCCTCTCTTTCTCAAAATTGTATATATGATATTATTTTAAATATTCATATTCTTTCTCCCTTTCTCTCTCCCTCTCTCTGTCTCTCCAATACATTTTACTCCCTCACAAACCCCATTGCTGATTGCTTTTTAAAACCTGCTTTTACCATGTATAAGGAAAGATGTGGAAGAATAGACTCCAAAGTATCTGTGTAATAGAATAAAGAGGGAAAGAATTCCTTTTACTTTCCTGTGCTGTTTGAAATATTTAGAATGATCTTAAATTCTTTTGTAACCATACACAAAAAAATGCATTTCAATTCTTTAAATTTCTCTCATGTACTTAAATTAAAATGTAACTTTGGTTAACTTGGACACACGCCATAGCTAAATATGGTCCACAAAATATGTCAAGTAGAGAGAGAGTACTGGTTATTCTTGAGAAGACTTACACCTGAGTAAACTATTTGACACCTGGAACTTTCTTCCAGCTGCCTCTTCTTCACTATCCAACTGAGTTTAAGATTAGCAAAAGAAGTTAGCTATATTTTTAATAAAAATTTTTTAAAAAGAGAGAGAAAGAGAGAGAGAGATTAGCAAAAGAGTATTATGCCACAAGAGAACCTGGGTCAGTTGTAAAAGGATCTTTTTCATAATGTATTGTTTGGTTCTGATTATACTTTTGAATAAGAAAAACATTTGTGGTTTGAGGGTAGCTGAGTTTCCGTACTCTCGGTGTAGAAAACTGACAACTAAGCACAAGTGACACCATTTGAAAACAAGAAGCAGTTATTCAGAAATAATCCTTCCGAATGCCTCAAATTCAACAACAGGCCCAAATGGAGTCACTTGTGCTAAGCCCCATGTCAGTACACCAAAACTTCATACCTACTTAATGGAAGTTTCGGCTTCCCAAGGAATGCAATCTTAGCCAGTCAACCTGGAATTTCCTGGTCAGCACTTGTGAGGCCATCTGCCTGCCAGGCCCTGTCTTCCACTGAAGGCAAGTGACCTGGCCTGAAACAACGCACTGTTTGTTAGTCCCACCCTGTCCCTGTCTATGAAAGTCTTCCATTTTGTACAGCTCTTTGGATAGGAGATGCCCGATTCATGAATCATTGAATAGAGCTAATTAAACCTTCAAATTTGCTTTGAATTTTGTTTCTTAAATTCTTAACAGAATCTGCCATCCTTAATACCTGATCACTCTGTATCTAATTGGGTACCTCGCCCTTCACCATCCCCAGGTGACAGCTGAGCATCCTGCCTGTAGAATCTTGCCAGGGGAATTCAGCCGGGATCCCCTAAAACCCCTGGAGTTTCCTCTTACTGATTTTCCATCCACAGACCTCCACTGTGCTCGTTGGCCATAAATTCACACTTTTCTTTGCTGTTATTTGGAACCGAGCCCAGTCTCTCTCCCCCACTGCAAGACCCCATTTCAGGATCCCAATACCTATCACAAGAGACCCACTTTGAATAGTCTACCTAACTGTCGTTAACAAGTGTCACGAATAGTTTTGCTTTAACACTAACTCGGGGCCATCGAAATTGAAAATTGTCCATCTTAAAGAGGGGAATAACATAAATGAAATTAGTAAAAACAGATAAGATGAATTTAGACAGGTGGACGACGTTTACATGAATACACTAACTCTGGACATAGTGTATGGGAAAACTGTGAAAGATTTTCAATGCGGGCTAAAGAGATTACTGAACACCCTTTCAGTGGTATGTCGGAGCTTCTCAGAATTATCTGATGCCAAAGGGGTATAAGCCTTTGTTTGTACTTAACCAGGCTAATTTACAGCTCTCAACAAATAGAAGATAATGTGTAGAAAGCTGATAATAATGCAAAAGATTTTGTCCCTAGCTAGGCAAATGAATTTCAGGTAGAAAATATGAATCTCTAATTCAAACCCTCATTTTGAATGGTTTTAATACCTTACTGATTCCTTATTAATTAATGAGATAAAGAAATTCTGAGATTTGTTCATCTTATATTTGTACATGTAAGATAAATTATATTTCTGTTTAACAAAGGCAAGGCAGCTGGCCTCCTTCCTCTTAGGGTATCTCCCTAAAAACATATCAGGCTCAACACTTTGATCAGGAATTGGACAAACCAGTTTCCAGATTCTCCAATGAGAAGTCATGAGCCTTCCAAGCCTTGGATCTGTAAATACACATCTCCAAATTAACTCAAGACTCTCTCAGGATATGCACAGGAGATTACCATAAAAAACATTAACTTGACTCATAAGAAGATAAAAGAAGTTTTCATTGTTCTTTCTTCTACTGTATAAAATGTGAAATTCTTCCCAGACTTTGTAGTTTCTCCTGGACTACCTGCAGGCTTATCACCTGATTCGCATACTCAAATAATCGTGTTTTCCATATGTCTATATTGGTATGGTGGAATACTTTCGTTGGCAAGATTTTTCCATTTTACCAACATATGATCTTTTTAAAAAATTTAATTATAATAAATATAAACAGTACTTACAATAAATATAAACAGAGTACTTTTTTGTATCTCCAGATAAAATACTCCAAAATGTAAAGTAATAGTTTTAGTCAGAAAGAATAAAACAGGCTGAGCTACAGTTCATAATTAATGGTGAAATGAGTATTTCTAAACTCTGCAGCCCCTTTTGGTAGAAACAGACTTAGCAGAGAAAGGAAATGTAACCCTTTAACAACAGATATTTACATGTGTCAGTAATAAAGCATAAAATTGACTACTCTGAGCAATGTTATGTCTGACTGAAATAAAAAGGCAAATAATCTTCCAAAAGCAAGTTAAATAAGACCCTGCTGGAGGGAAGACCTAGCCAAGCATAAAAAGTATCTATGAATTATATTTTAACTTTTATGGTTTCAAGTACATTAAAATATTGATATTAGGATATATAAACACATAGATTTTAATTAATACAACAAATTATGTAATATAAAATTTAACTACTACAACATCAATTATATTAATATAAAATTTTTTTTAAAAAATAAAATTTTACCATCTTCCTAGCAATTCTCCCCAAGAATATAGGATCTTCTGGGAACAGTCCTTAGACACATCACCTGTTCCACTTGAGAGTTCATTATCACTCTCTGCAGAAGAAACACAAAAACAAAGACAACAAACATTATATTATATATTATATTAAATATTTACATATTATAAAACAAGAAACATGACTATGTGGCTAAAAAAATACTTCTGATTATATTATTACACCCATTGCAAAAAATATTAATAACAGTAAAAACTTTATTCATGTAATGTTTCTTTAGTGTTCAGAGAAACATTTTCAAAGCATAAACTTTTTATGAAAATACTTACCCACACTTTACATAGTATGAAATTGAAAATACCTACAATACCTTTATCCAAAGAGTAACATGTAAAAGCTAATGGTAACATAACTAGAAACTCCTATATGATGCTCTACTCACCAGATTAATAGTCTTAAATAGTTATATTTTATTGGTGAGACTAACAAACACTAAAACCAGGGTCAGACAAATATATCAATATATAACACTGGGAAACACATATATAACGATACAAACAGACCAACAACAACCTGAAAGGTAAAAATAAAATTTAAGGTTTTAAACATATATTCACAAGTACAAGATATTTTTGACTAAAGGAAACTGTTTGGCCTTTTAAAATGGCAACTTTACAAAACATTCCAAAACGTAAAATAATAGTTTTAGAAAAAATAAGATGGGTTGAGTTACAGTTTACAATCAGTGGTGAAAATGAGTAATTCTAAGTTCTATCAATCTTTTAAGGGGTAACAGAGTTACTAGAGAAAATAAATGTAATGGGCACAATTTATCTACATTATAACAAGGACTTTGACACAGTACTACCTAAGAGAAGGCTGGAGAAGTACTGCCTGAATGATAAAATAAGCCAGATAAGACTCTGGCTGGCTGACAGCAAGTACAAGGTTTCCCGATGCTGCGACCCTATACTAGGGAGTGGCATAAAGTGACTCCCACAGGGATCTGTGTTAAGAACAGTATTACTGAGCCTACTATACATCCAATGAGCCAGGTATCAATTAATCCAGATTGGTAGCTAATTCAACACCAGCATATCATTACTGTGATAGGTAAAGGTTTATTTGGCCAGGTTAAGAGATTTGGTCACATCCACACCCAAAAACTATATCCTATTTTTAGTAAAATATAATCAAAACAGAGGCACACACACAGGACAATGCTTCAACAGCTTTCAGACAGTATTGGATAAACCAGAATTATGAGGGACATATTACTGAAAAAGCGAACATTCTTCTGGAAATGGGGATGAAGGGTCAGAGGGTGGACACTAACACACGGCTCTACAATGACCTCACACAAGCATCTTTCCAAAGTCTGCAACAAGTTCACCATGAAAACAATACACATCAGAGATGTTTTCAAAGCTAAAGCAAATGAAATATTACTAAATATTGGAGTAATAATGTAAACAAAAACAACTAAAGCCTTAATAGTAAAGTATCTTCAAGAACTATCCTCTGTAAACAACTATCGTTTATAATCATTATTATTTTTCATCTAAACCGAGGCACTTTTGAGAGTTAAAAGGGTCACTATTAAAAATCACAGAAAACAGGTCAAACTTAGACTACACCTCAGGCAAGCAGGGACTGCTTGCCACCTTTCTTGCAAAGTGGCACCAAGTGTTTAATGTAAGTACTTAGAAATTGGTATTCAGTTAAACAGGATCTAAGAAGGTCCCATCTTAAACTCTATTTGCTCCACAGAAAATATGACAAATTTCCAAAATATTTGATGAAGTTGTACATGCTAAATTGGAGAACAAAATCTAAGAACACAATGAAAAGGAAAAAGAAAAATGGGAAAAAAAACATCACCAATCTTGATTATAATAAAAATCAGAAATTACTATTAATATAGAGAATCTGTCAGATTCTTGTGGGAACAGGAAGCCCTAAGCGTGAAACAAAACCAAAATGCCAGAAGAAATATTAAGAAATCTGACTACCTATAAATTAAAAACTAAGGTATGCAGTATATTAAAAAAAAAATTCCAACATATTACACAGAGCTATTTTCAATAATATACCAAGGTTTTACTAAACAAGAATATCCAACAGAGAATTGGGCCAAGGACATGAATAGAGCATAGGTCACGAAATATAAAATACAACTAGCCAATAACGAAAGCCCTATCTCATTAATAGTTTTTCAATGCAAATTAAACAATGAAACATATTTACCAATTAGATTGGCAGAGAGTATAAAGAATAAAAATAATACCTGTGTTGTTAAAAGTATGGGGATTCAGGCAAGAAAGTTGATGTTTAAATGAGAGCAATCTTTTAACTTATTAAGATTCTAAATTAATACACTTTTAGATCCAGCAGCGCTATTTCTAGAAATTTATTCTCCAGAAATACAATTGCCAGAGATAGACATAAAAGGATTTCCATTGTATCATTGCTTGCAATAAGAAATTGAAAACTATCAAGAATCCATCAACAAAAGTTTTATTAATTAAATTAAGGTATAGTCATTCAAAAACTACTATCCAGTATTTAAAAGAATTATGTAAAACTTTATATGCTAATATGAAAACCACCCAAAATATATTATTTTGTAATGAAAAGCAAGAAACAAAAGCGTAATTTTTAAAGATGGTTTTATTTTAGTAAATAATATTGCTTATGACTACAAAGACCTTTAAAAATTGCTGTAAGAATATACACCAAGCTATTTCAGCACCTAATAGTATGTTATCACAGAGTAGGCATTCAATAAATATCTGGGGAATACATCTTTTACTTTTAAGTTTTACATTTCTGTAATATTCTTGTCTTTTACAATAAGTCTGCATAACTATAATAAGCATGGGAAAAGGATTTTTATCTTTTAAATAATTCCTACTGCGATATGAAACAAAAACCTATTATATTATTATAAAGCTCTGCTAATGAACCATAAAATCATCACTGATAAATAACAATGTATCATTTTCCTGACAATCTTCCAAGTTATTTTCCACCACAAAAAGGAAATCAGAACTGTAAACACCTAGATTAGCAGAGGAAAACCATCAGGAGAAGGGAAGAAAATAAGCACACTGAATGAAGTACTCGTAAAACCAGATCCGTGATGAATAATTAATGCTGAGAGGACAGCAAGTCAGGGGCCAAATATTTGGAAGAAAAATCAGACTTAGCCAAGGAAAATAGAAATCCCAGTCTTTCATTTATTTTTTAGTTATATTTATTGGGGTGTCAATGGTTAATAAGATTGTATAGGTTTCAAGTGTACAATTCTGCAATACATCCTCTGTATATTGCATTGAGTGTTCACAACCCAGAGTCAGTTCTCCTTCTGTCACCATATATTTGATCCCCTGTTCCCTCTTCTACCTCCCCCTCTCCCTCCTTACCCTTTGGTAACCACTAGTCTGTTGTCTGTGCCTATGAGTTTTTGTTTGCTTGTCTTGTTCATTTGTTGCTTTCAGTTTATATCCCACATATGAGTGAATCATATGGTTGTCAGTTTTTTCATCTAACTTATTTCGCTTAGCATGATATACTCAAGACCCATCCATGTTGCCACAAATGGCGGTATTTTCTTATTACTTTTCTTATTACTGAGTAATATTCCATTGTATATTGTACCATCTTCTTTATCCAATTATCTATCAAAGGACACTTCAGTTGTTTCCATGTCTTGGCCTTCATGAATAATGTTGCAGTGAACACAGGGGTACATATATCTTTACAAATAAATGTTTTCAAATTTGGGGGTACATACCCAGAAGAGGAATTACTGGATCATATGGTAGTTCTATTCTTAATTTTTTGAGAAACCTCCATACTGTTTTCCATAGTGGCTGTACCAATTTATATTCCCACCAGGGAATGTAAATTGAGGGTTCCTTTTTCCCCCAATCTCTCCAACACTTGTTATTACTTGTCTTGTTGATAACAGCCATTCTAACAGGTGTGACATGTATCACTGTGGTTTTGATTTGCATTTCCCAAATGATTAGTGATGTTGAGCATTTTTTCATATATCTGTTTGCTGTTTGTTGTGTCTTCTTGGGAAAAGTGTCGGCCTTTTTTATTTATATTCTAGGCACTACGAGTATTCCAAGTTTTATAGGTATTACCTCATTTCATCCTCCAAATAACCTAATGAAGTAGTCACTACTCGTTTGCCCACTTTAAAGATGAGAAAATTAAGGCACTGAGAGGTTACATAACTTGCCCAAGGTTACCCTGCTAATAAGTGATGGAGAGATGGGATTTAATCTCAGTTTGAAACTAGAGTCAAATATTCAGTTTGAAACCAGAGTCAAATACCTATCCTTATAGTTTTTCATACCATGTTTCTATAGGAGACTGTGTTTGGCATTTATCAGATACCAGTCTGTACTAATTGCCAACATCTAGCAAATACTGGGAACCAGAGCCAAGAATGAAAAAGCCAGGCACATTTAAAGCAACATGCCCAAGAAACACTACATTGGGAACAACAGATTTAATGGAGAGGTTTTAGGGGTATTCCCCTTGGTGCTTAGGAAGAATAAATATGAAATTGATATCCCAGTGACATCAAGAGTGTGAGCCAGATCTCTCTCTTCTTTGCTGCAGAAACTACTGCCCATGAGTGTTTTAAATACTCATTGGCCATCCTGGGAGACAGGGAAAAAAAATGGGGCTGAAGGAAAGTAAGTTAAAGTTCCTACGGTATTAGGCCAGACAGAGCTTCTAGATAGGATGAAAGAAAGAAATAAGAATGAAGAAGACATCAGAGATCAACGTGCAGTAAAAAACAAACAAACAAACAAACAAACAAACAAACAAAACCATAGTGAGGAGGTTGGCAAGTAGAACATGACAAAGAAGGAAAGAGAAGAAACAATGGAACCATGCAGCTATGTAGAAGGGTAACTCCGAAAGTTTTGAAAAAGCAACTGTATCTCATTCTACATTAAAAAAAAAAAAAAAGACAAATGCTAGAAGGTTGGGATCCCATCCTTGGCTAAATCCCACCTTTCCACCCAAATCCAGGTTGGGGGTTACCTTCTTCTGGCTGGGCCAAGGGCCCCCCCTCTGGGCATATTCACCACAGCACTTATCACACCATATTACAATGTCTACTTTCTTCTACATCTTCTCCCATCAGACTTTCAGTTTCTTGGCTGTGGAGACTAACTTTATTTCTATATTACAACTGAATAGATTAGTACTTGGCCATAAGAGTGTTAAAAGTTGCCTGAATGAATTGGCGGGGAGGGGAGAAAAACGGGTGGGGAAAGGAGGGAATGTAAATCCATTACAACTAGAGAGAATGTATTCCTTGAAAACTGGTGACATTTAGTATATAGGCATCTGTGCACAGACATGGGTAGATTGAAATCAGGTTCATTCAGTCATTCATATCTTAATGAATTTTGGAGCCAAACTGCCTGGATTTGAAACCCCATTCCGCCACTCACCTGTGATCCAACCTCTCTGTGCTTCGGCTGCCTATTTATAAAATGGAAATAATAATAGTATCTATAGTATAGTTTTAGGAATTAAGCAAGTTATGTGCAAAACACAGTGCCTGGCAAAAGGCAAGAGCCATATAAATGTTAACTATCAAAAGCTGTTTGGGGGCGGCGGAATGGCTCAGTTGGTTAGAGCGTGAGCTCTGAACAACAGGGATTGCCGGTTCGATTCCCACATGGACCAGTGAGCTGTGCCCTCCACAACTAGATCGAAGACAACGAGCTGCCACTGAGCTTGCAGAGGGGTGACCGGATGGCTCAGTTGGTTAGAGCACAAGCTCTTAACAACAAGGTTGCCGGTTCCATTCCCACATAGGATGGTGGGCTGTGCCCCCTGCAACTAAGATTGAAAACAGTGACTGGACTTGGAGCTGAGCTGCGCCCTCCACAACTAGATTGAAGGACAACGACTTGGAGCTGATGGGCCCTGGAGAAACACACTGTCCCGTAGTATTCCCCAATTAAAAAAAAAAATGTAATAGCTTGTGCACAGATAGTTGATAAGAATGTCCTCATTAGCTTCGGTAAACTAAGCATATTAAAAAAAAAAGCTGTTTTTATCCAACAAATATAATGCCTATAATGTAGAGTACTGGGATAGAAGATAGAGTGCAAGATTGAAGAATGAATGGGTGGGAAGTGGAGACAGCAAATGTAGAGTTTGCTTTATGCAAGCTCATGAAGTACAGGGAGGTGAGAGTAAGATAGCTAAAGGGAACTGCAGGGTCCACTGAAGCATTACACTGCCTTTGTCAACTCCCACGCCCCAGAAAACTGGCCCATTCTTCCTTTTTGGCTCCTGCAACAATATCTGTAAGGCTTTCATGAAAACATTCCTGTTTTCATTATTTACTCATGTACTTAATATCTATAACATTCATGTTTTGCAGGTCTGTTTCCCTCTCTTGTAATCCAAGCTTTGAGAGGGCTGGGACGATGTCGTATTTGTCTTTAGACAGTAGCCTTTGGCATGGATGGAAAGATCTATTCTTTGTTACTGCTTTACTTTTAGAATATGTTCATACAGTTAAAGTAATTGAGTAGTCCCAACTTCCTCTATAAAGTTTCACTTCAGAAGAGGTCTCTGAGAGACTTTGCTTAATTTAGGGAGTAGGGTTTGGTAGAGACTCCTCTAATATCCCTAACTTCAATCATTTTTTCATGAACATTTTCCTCATTGATTTCAGTTTCCCTGCAGTTATCGGTCTCCTTCAGAAAGCAGGACCACACAGCTGTAGTCAGACTGATACTATAGGACTACCGCTTTCTTTAATCTAAACATAAGTGAAATGGTAATGATAGCATCAATCACACAGTGCTGTAAAAATTAAGTGAAAATGAATGTGAGGTACTAAACGCAGTGCCTGGACACAGTAGTACTCACATGTTAGTTGTTGTTAAGATATTATTATTCAGTCTTCAGTTTCTATTATTATTATTGAGTCCTCAGTTTCCTGCCCAGCATTTCAAAGTAACTAAAAAAGCATCCCACATTTTTTATTATCCACTAATTTCTAATATGCAGAGAGCGGAAACCAATTTTACAACATCAAGACAAGATACATAGATGTAAATTTTTAGATCAAACAAAATAAATAGGTATGATGTATGTATGATACTTCAATCAAAATAATTTCAGTTTTTTCCATAAAAAATTGTGTTTCTAGTAGCAATGTTTTTCATCCTACTCATAAAAGAAAATTTTCAGAACTCGTATCAACAGACATTGTAAAAGGAAAAAAAAATACATACACAATGCTTTTTTCAAATAAAGTTTAAAACACATCACAAAATTAGGAGCAAATAGGCACAAAAATCTCTCTTCTTTTGAACTGAAGGATTATTCATAAAATAAAAACGTTGAAAAGTAAGCACAGATAAAATGTGACTACTGAGGGTTTTCGGAAATTTCCCCCTTAATTTTATCCCCTTTTTATCAGTAATAAATGTTTGCTGAAAATAACACAAGGAATCAGAGCTTGCTATAAACTCTCTTCTAAATAATTGGGAGAAAACTCCACAACCTTACTAATTCTGCAAAACCTATAGGAATACAGGTCTGTATAATACCTGTCAACCTAAAACAGTACAAAAGTGATTTATTTTGATTACTTAGTAGTAAATAATGTCATTTTGAACAGCCAAAACTATAACCACATTTGTATGACCTTGAATATAATATGATCTCTCACATGACAGAGTTAGAATATACTTGTTCTATATGAAGTTGATATACAAATGTAAATCATTAAATTTAAACAAAAGATCATCCTTAATTTCTGAAAAATTTTAACATTTCTCAGTGTTGAAAGCAAGGTGATTTATTACAGAGAGAAGATTCAAGATAGAGGAGACCACACATTGCATGATTTCTTTCCAAAAGAATCATCATCACTGTCATTCTGAATCTAATTACAGGTTTCTAATTAATAATCCCTGTAGTAGCTAAGCATAAGTGATTAATAAAAATGTATCATAAATCGCTGAAACCCATCTACCATACTCAAGAGAACTAGGGCAGCCAAGACACTTCATCTGAAGGACAATTAACAGCATTCAGCAAACTGCTTTCTTAATCATGAGGCTGACATATTCTTCCGTGTTTGTGTATGTGTTCATTGCTTTTTACAGTTTTCTGGGATATTAATAACATTTAGAATTTATTTAGATATTTATTATATTTTGTATTTCAGTTATTGGGAAATGCATTTAAATTTTCTGCACATTTTCTGTTTTTTACTGCTTTATTGAGGTATGATTGACATACAAACAGCTATAGATATTTAACCTTTTCCCTGCGTTGATTTCAAGTTTGTTCTCCAAAATGTGTCAGAAATCCACAAAAAATAATTACAGTATTTATATTTTAAGTAAATACAGTCAAGGTGCTACATTAAAATAAATGATTGCTTTAAAGTATAAAAATTTCCTATTGTTATTCATTCTTGAAAAACACAAAAATATGGGAAAATGTATGTCTGCTTTCCTAAACTTCCTTTCGGGAACACTGAGCTCGTGGGGTAAAGTTGAATGCCACAGTCAGTGGCATGGAAATATCATTTGACTATTGACCAATGTCGCAGTGAAAACGTTTTAATGTATACAGCTCGTTATGTTTGGAGAAGCTAGTATAGTTAAACAATTAAAAAAATTTGAACCTGTCTATTTGAATGTATTATTTATGACTCTTATTTCAAAATAAATTGAGGGGTGGTAAATATATTCCCCTCCCGAGTGTCTATACTTCTTAATATGAACCAAGCTGAGCTACTGAGAAAACGAGATAACTATTCATGATAAGACAGAGTAACTATCCATCTGCCTGCATGTGTAATATGTGAGTTGAGTGTGTGTGTGTGTGTGTGTGTGTGCACGTGTGTGTGCGTGTGTGTGTGTGTGTGTGTGTGTGTGTGTGTGTGTACAGAGGGAGAAAACGAGGGAGGAAGAGAGATGGATAAATGTTTCCAAAGTAGGGGAGGAGGGATAGGAGGTGAGTGTAAAATCTGGAAGAAATGGGTTGTACATAAGGGAAAATGGACTGACTGATAAAGAGATTGCCAACTATAAAACACAATGGGTGGGGGGAGGGGCACAGAAAGTGCCAAAATAGATTTAGGTTAGTCTTTAACATAGACTGGCTCTTGCACACAAGGACTTTAAAAATCAAAAGTGGCAATAAATTGTAATTGTGAAAACAACAGAAAATAATGTATTCCTTAAAAAAAACAAAAAACCTCGAGATTTAGGAGTGTCAGTGCCATTCTGATTGGCCTGCTAAGCATTCTCTGCATGGCCCTATGGTAACACATCTCTGTGCACTGGCCTCAGTACTTGCCTGCCTTCCTTTCAGGACTAAGTGACTTGCTTAAGGAAGAGACTGTTCCAGTCATCATTGTATTCCTCACCTTACCGAAGTACTTGGCAATTGGGAAGCATTCAATTAATGTGTGATAACTAAAATGAGAAACAGTATTTTCAGAACCTGTATATCAATTGCCTACATGACATTTCCATGTGGGTATCTGATAAGATCGCAAACAAAACTCATTCTTCCCATACCTGTATTTCCCTGACCCCCCGCACCCCCACACACACCAGTTGCATAAATGACAGCACTATGAATCCTATCCAGTTGTTCACACTGAAAATCGACAAGTTATTCTTGAAGCCTTCTACCCTTAACACCTACATTTCATTACTCGAGCTGGTGACTCCACCTCCACAACATCTCTCAAATCTAACTCCTTTTCTCCCTCTACAAATTACAAGCCTAGTCCAAGCCGCCAGCATTTTGGCAGAGGTTACTGTAAGAGTCTCCCAAAGGGTCGCCCTGTTTCTACGCCCAGTCCACCGACCTCCATTTTGCAGGCACAGCCGGTGTGGTTTTTCTAAAACCACGAATCAAATCTTCCATGATGTCACCTAGCTACCTGTCTACATCTGTCTTGTCCCCTCTCGTGCTTGCTCCCTACCCTTTGGTCATCTGTCCTCCTTTCTCTTCTTCAAACACACCAAGCACAGTTCCACCTTTGAAGCTCTGCACTAACTGTTCCCTCTCCTGAGATGCTTTTTTCCCATTTTTCAATGACTGGCTTCCTTGTGTCACTTAGATCTTAGTTTAAATGCCTCCTCCTCAGAGAAATTTTTTACAGAACACCCAATCTAAAGCAGCTACCCAGACCAGCTAACCAATTTTAATTATCTGAATGGTTTTATTAGTTCTTGATATTTTCTTATTTATTAATAGTCATCTCTCCCTGAATTAGAAGGAGAGAAAATTTATTTATCTTATTATATCAGAGGTCTTCAAAATCACCCCCAAGTTCATTGATTTGCTAGGAAGACAGGACTCAGCATTTATTTTTACTTACACTTACAATTTATTTTTTATTTTAATTTTTTTTTAAAGCTTGTAAGAGTTTATTTGAGCCACACTGACAACTGCTGGGAAGCAAAATCTCCAGGGATTGAGAAAATGCTCCCCACTTACGATTTATTACAGTGCGTGGATACAAAGCAAAATCAGCAAGGAAAAAGGCACATGGGTAACTTTCCAGACTTCTCTCCCAGTGAAGTCACATAGGACACACTTAATTCCTCCCCAGCACGAGTGAAAGGTTGTCTGCCAGGAAAGTTCATGAGAGACTCAGTGTCCAAGTTTTTATTAGGGCTAGTCATGTAAGTTCCCTCTGCCTGGGGTGTTCCAAAATTCCAGACTCCAGAAGGAAAATAGGGGTTCAACATAAACCATATTGTTAGTACAAACAGTTTAAGCACAGTGAGCCACTCTTCTCAGGTAGGAAATGGTGGGAACCCTCCTAAAACGTAAGTTTTTCAATACCAGCCAAGGGCCAACCTTGCAAACATGCTTTTCTAAAAATAGCAGTCTAAGGCCTGCTATGCTCTTTTCTGTACACTTACTTACCCCTGTATCATCTATTAGAACTTCCATTAACAGATTTTTGAAACACAATATGTTGTTGCTCTCTAAATCTAACATTTAAAAGAGATTTCCATTCATTAAACAAATATTTACTTAACACTTGCCACACACTAGGCAATAGGAATTCAAAGAATAAAGTACCATCTGCCCCTTAGGAACTCACACTCTAGAAGGTGAGAGAAATGAAATTTTAAAAAGATCATACTTGTAAATAAAGCATTTTAAGAATTATTATAGTGGTTGGTGTGTTCAAAGTACCATTAGAGCAAGATGGTAGGAAGACTAACACTGCTTCAGTGTCTAAAGGAAGACTCCCAGAAAAATAATTAAGGGGAAAAGAAAGTGCCCACTTTAGCCAGAAGTGGTAGGAAGACTATCTGAAGAGGTGACACTTGAGCCTTGAACTGAGGTCTAAAATAAGTGATGAGAAAAATGAGGCTAGCAGAAGTTACTTCCAAACAAGGAACAATATATGCAAGGGCCCTGAGAAAGGTCCATTTGAGGGAAAGCTCTAAGTACCTAGTTTACAGTAAACCATCAACAAATGGTAACTATTATTATAATATCACATCCTCTTCATGTATTAAGAAACTGATGATTTAGGAAATTAGATATATAAAGCCCACACCAGTAGTGCATTGTATCTTATTTATATCTACCTTATCCATTTACAAAAAATAATTTGAGGCAGAAGTTAAAAACAGATACAAGTAAAATGAACCAAAAATTAATCAATTACTCATTCATTCAAATATTTACTAAGCACTCACTACATGACCAAGCTTAAAAAGGTGAAATGGACATATTCCCTGCCTTTAAGAAATTTACGTTCTAGTAGAGAAAAAGAAATGGATATAGGTATATGACAACAGAGCAGAATATATTCTATAATAGAAGTAGGAACAAAAAAGTCCAGAGTTGGACTGGGTACACAAGATGCCTTAGATTAAAACACCTAAAGCAACATATAACAGGTAAATGAAACACTGATCTTTAACCTTCTCCAAAAACAAGACAAAGAGAAAAAATGATAGAAGTCCTGGACCAGAGATGACTTCACAGGTGAATTTTACCAAACATTCAAAGAAGAATTAACACCTATCTTTCTCAAACTATCACAAAAAATTCAAAAGGAGGGAAGCTCATTTTATGAGGCCATCATTACCCTGATTCCAAAACCAGACAAAGGCATTACAAAAAAAGAAAATTATAGGATAATATCTCTGATGAACACAGATGCAAAAATCCTCAACAAAATATTAGCAAACCAAATTCAACAACACACCACAATCAAGTGGGATTTATTCCTGGTATGTAAGATTGGTTCAATGTCTGCAAATCAATTAACATGATCTACCACATAAACAAAACGAAAAATAAAAATCATACGGTTATATCAATAGATGCAGAAAAACGTTTGACAAAATCCAGCATCCATTTATGATAAAAACTCTCAGCAGAGTGGATATAAAAGGAACATATGTCAAAATAATAAAGTCCATACATGACAATCACACAGCTAGTATCATACTCAATGGGGAAAAGCAAAAAGCATTCTCCTTAAGATCAGGAATAAGGCAAGGATGTCCAGTATCACCACTGTTATTCAATATATTATTGGAAGTCCAAGCCACAGCAATCAGAAACGAAAAAGAAATAAAAGGCATCCAAGTTGGAAAGCAAGAAGTAAAACTCTTTATTTGCAGATGACATGATACTGTAGATAGAGAACCCGAAAGATTCCATCAAACTGTGAGAACTGATATATGAATTCAGTAAAGTAGCAGGATACAAAATTAATATCAGAAATTGGTTGCATTTTTATACATCAATAATGAACTGTCAGAAAGAAATTAAGAAAACAATCCCATTTATGATTGCATCAAAAAAATAAAATATCTAGAAATAAATTTAACCGAGGAGGTAAAAGACCTGTACTCGGAAAACTGTAAGACACTGAAGAAAGAAACTGAAGAAGATACAAATAAATGGAAGCATATACCGTGCTCATGGATAGGGAGACTTAACATCATTACAATGTCCATTCTACCCAAAGCAATCTACAGAGTCAATGCAATCCCTATCAAAATATCAATGGTATTTTTCACATAAGTAGAACAAATCATTCTAAAATGTATATGGTTCCAAAAAAAATACCCTGAAGAGGCACAGCAATCCTGAGAAAGAAGAATGAAGTTGGAGGTATAATGCCACTTGATATCAAAGTATATTACAAAGCTATAGTAATCAAAACAGCATAGTACTGGCGTAAAAATACACACATAGATCAATGGAACAGAAATGAGAGCCCAGAAACAAACCCAGGGCCTATGTGGTCAATTAATCCATAACAAAGGAGGCAAGACTACACAGTGAGGAAAAGGCAGTCTCTTCAGTAAATGGTGATAAGAAAACTGGACAGATACATGCAAAAAAAAAAAAAAAACTGGACCACCTTCTTACACCATGTACAAGAATAAACTCAAATTGGATTAAAGACTTAAATATAAGAAATGAAACCATAAAACTCCTAGAAGAAGACATAGGCAGAAAACTCTTTGACATTGTTCTTAGTAATATTTTTTTCTGATGCATCTTCTCGGGCAAGGAAAATGAGAGAAAAAAATAAACAAATGGGACTACATCAAACGAATAAGTTTTGCACAGCAAAGGAAACCATCAACAAAACGAAGACAACCTACCAAATGGGAGAAGATATTCACCAATGATACATCTGATAAGAGGTTAATACCAAAATTTATAAAGAACTCATACAACTTAATACCAAAAAACAAACAAACAATTCAATTAAAAAATGGGCAGAAGAGCTGAATAAACAATTCTCCAAAGAGGACATACAGATGGCCAATAGACATATGAAAGATGCTCAATATCACTAATCATCAGAGAAATGCAAATAAAAACCACATGAGATATCACCTTACTCCTTCAGAATGTCTATGATCAATAAGTAAACAAACAAGTGTTGGCGAGGATGAGGAGAAAAGGGAAATCTCGTGCACTGCTGGTGGGCCTGCAAATTGGTGCAGCCACTATGGAAAATAGTACGCAGCTTCCTCAAAAAACTGAAAATAGAACTGCCGTATAATCTAGCAATTCCACTTCTGAGTATTTATCCAAAGAAATCCAAAACACTAATTCAAAAAGATACATGCATCCCTATATCCATTGCAGCATTACTTACAATAGCCAAGATATGAAAACAACCTAAATGTCCATCGATAGACGACTGAATAAAGAATAGTGGTACATATATATATATATACAATGGAATATTACTCAGCCATAAAAAAGAATGAAATTTTACCATCTGTGACAACATGGATGGACCTAGAGGGTACTATGCTAACTGAAATATGTCGGACAGAGAAAGACAAATACCATATGCTTTCACTGAAAACCAAAATAAATTAACAAAACAGAAACAGATATAGATACAGAGAACAAACCAATGGTTGTCAGAAGGGAGGAGGGTTGGGGAGCTGGGTGAGAAAGGGGAAGGGATTAGGAAGTACAAATTGGTAGTCACAAACAGTCACAGAATATAAGCACAGCAGAGGGAATACAATCAATATGGTACAGCAGAGGGGTTACAGTTAATACAGTAATAACTATGTGTGGTGTCAGGTGGGTACTAGACTTATGGGGGGGATCACTTTGTAAGTTATATAAATGTATAACCACTATGCTATACACCTGGAAATTAGTATAATATTGAATGTCGACTGTAATTGGCAACAATTAAAGTTAAAAAATAAAACAAATGAAGGGCTACCTATACAATTCTTACTGAGTGTTAAAAAATAATTTTACTAAGAGTGATACCTTTTCCCAAGCTGTGTGATCAATTTATCTTTTAAATCCTTACATCAAATACCTGAATAACATAATAAATTATGTGCTAGTAGACATTTTACCACTTCTGAAGCAGTGTGTGCTATACCAACCCTTGATTAAGAACAGAAAATATGAAACCAGCATGACATGTGAGAACCTCCACTACCAGCCTCTGTATTATCGTATCTGATCTCCTCTCCCATCACTTCCCACCCTTATAAGTGAACTGCGCGTATTTTCCTGCACACGCCATGCGGTTCCTCAACACCCAAAGTTTCCCTCTGCCTACAAGGTTCCCTTACCAAGGCATCAGATACTTCCAGCTGAACAGTATGCATTCACCAAGACGGAGCTCAGAGGTAGGGCCTCTAAGTCTTCCCGAAATCTTCAAGCCAAACTAAGTGCCTTTCAGTCAGTTCACATTATACCTTGTTCATACCTTACTACTGTATTTATTACATTTTACTAAAATTATCTACTTATGGGTCTTTTTTTTTTTTCAACTAGTCCATATAAGCTCTTCGAAGACAAGAGCCAAGTCTTATTTATTTTTGTGTCCATAGCACCTGGTAGAGTAGTGGGTGTCCGCTAAAAGTTTACTAAACTTTTACAAGTTAGATAAAAACCTACTGAATAACTAATTTGAGTTACAGATGGCTTTTTAATGATCTGAGCTGATCCAGGAATCACACTTAGAAAACACAGAAGAATAAATCATTAATGGTTTCTTTAGAGGGGACACCCTGCATATCAATTGTCTACATTTTTCACAGTCTGAAGTATAGACTCTTCAAAACTGAGATCATTAGCAAGTACCAAATGTACCTGTGGTCTGCACTGTGAACGACAGGAGCTCCATTTGCTCTGCCACTTGTTAAGGGAATGGGTGGCAAAATGAAACTGCATTTCCGAAGTCAAAGAGCCTTCCATACATTCACAGGTGGACTGAGGGCCACTGATTCTCAGCATAAGGGATCCTCTGTATTCAATGGTTCTCAATTCTTTCTCCCTCTATATCACTCATATATGCAGCCTGTTCTCATGAGTATTTTTCAGCGCACACCGTGAACTATCAACTGAGGACACACCCCAAAGTAACAACACACTCTCACATTTTGAGAATGCCTTCTACTTATATTATTTCAATTCAAAAAGATCACATAATCTGATATGCTCATCTTTTTAATGAGTATATTTACAACATAATACATTTTTTCCTTTAAAAAAATGTGATAAAGGCCAACATATAAAATGTTGACGTATGAGAAGGTCAGACATTAAATACAAACCACACAACCCATACTTCTGTTTCTTTGCCATAAAGCCTGGCTGCTGGTCATAGCAAACAGAATGGGAATCTATTGCATAATTCTATGATTCAAGTGTATTATTCTACTTACATAAAGTATCATCCTCTTTTCAAGAAAAGTAGTGAGAAAAGAACTCAAGTTTTCTTAGACAGTTTTCATGCCTTCCCAGAATAACATGGCCATTATAAATGTTCGACAGAAATCTTTGGGAATAATCATAGATGCATAGCCTTCAAGAGGATTCCAAATTCTAACCGCTGGAATTCAACTTGTCTTTCTCTGAGTGTCTGTACCTCTACTATCTTGAATTTATTTTATGCAGGTCTTTTTCCATCTCAGACCGTAAGCTTCTTAAAGACTGAAACTGTTCTTAGGCATTTAATATAGTGCCTTGCATACAGTAGGCACTGAATCTAATTAAATGTAGAAAGAATGGAAGAAAGGAATCTGAAAGGGAACGGTAAGTGAAGCAAGTAAGAGAAAACTAGCAGCGGGGAGTCATAAAGGTTATGGGGAGAGAGACGATTACAAAGACTATTAAACAGGTTATAGTTAGGCCATTCTGAAGAGACATGGAAAATCTGATACCATATTTCTCTGATATAAAATTTGTGGTTTTTGTACCAAGGACAAATTAAAGCTTTAATTATCTAAAGCCAAACTTCTGTTTTATTTTTTAAATACCACTCAAAAAACTTTAATGTGCTCAAATATGCCACTTAGAAATGTGCTTGGATAATTTGCCCATCTCTATTTACAGTATAATGTGAACACTAACAGTCTCTATTGTGTAGCCCTCTGCTGACATTTTACAAATATTTACTCCAGCCCAACATTAAAGCCAGTGGGATATTCTGAGCACTAAGCTTTCAGAAAGCGCAGCTTTCTTCCTGTGGTTATAAGAGATCTGAGTCACTCACCTCCCAACGCCATATTCAGATCATTAGAACACCACATCCCCCTGATGTGACAAGAGCCATAATTTCTCCAACTGAAAAATTAAGCTCTTTCCTTCTACTGCTAACTACTGCTAAACAGAACGGCACAGAAATTACATCATTCTGCAAACAGTTAGTAAGCTTTCGGTCTTGCTTCAGGTAAAGGAGTTAATTGTATACAGAATGCAATTCTAAAGTAATCAGGAGCTGAGCCTCTGCTCCTGACACTCTCACTCAATCTCAGGGTCTGTTTCCAGAGCTATAAGGGAGATAGTTCACTGAAATAAAATTCAAGTAAAATTGATTGAGTACATTGCGTGTGCAAATACATAACGCCTAAGATGTTGCCAGGCTCCAAAATGTAAATATTTTAATGAGTCGAGGGTAGCACAATTTTCCTGATTGTAGTAGATTCTATAAAGAGAACCTGACAAGAGCCCCTCAGACACCCACCTCCCTAAGCCCCGCCCACCCACACACCTGGGAGTCTCAGGTGCCAGCATCAATTTCTGACTTCAGCCCAGCTCCCAGCATGAGGCTGATGAACAATGGGAGTCAGCCCACTGAAATGCAGGTCTGGGCCTGAGGAGGAGGAGAGATTCAAGCAAGGTCTTAACCAGAAAACAAAGAAAAGGTTTAGAGAAAGAAAAGGAAAAAAAAAACATTCACACACTGTGTGACCTTGGGAAAGCTGCTTCATCTCTCTCAGCTTCAATTCTTCTGTACAAAAGAAAAAGGACAAAATACCAGCTCACAGGGCTAGTGTGAGAATTAAATGGATACTTCACAGTTTTCCACACATATTTTCCATTATTATTAATGACAAGAAAGTGGAACTGGCTGCCTTGTGAATCAGTTATTCAATCTGTTTCCACAGAGACCTGTCTACCTGCCAGGTACTGAGGGAATTCTACATCAGGAGAAGGTAAACAATAGGAAATGCTCTAAGATCTCTTCTAATTTAAAGAGTCACTGGAAATACGCGGCTGTATCACCATGGCCACCAGGGTGTGTGAATGACGACGCCAAGGTGGTTCCCACCATCTTTCAGTCTGAATCCTAATCACTAAGTGGCAGCAGAAGTGGGTGAGGTGACCACATAAGCGCTCCCGGCCACAAGGGCTCCGCTGTGGTTTTACATCACAGCAGACCATCTACCACCACTTACAGGAACAAAGTCCAGAAGCCAGAGGGGGCTCGCTTCACAGTATGGAGAACAGCTGTAAAATGCTGAGTCCCAGGCATGCGTAAATGTTCAATAAAAGTTAATACCTATTATTGCTATTATCACATCACAGGAGCAGCTTCCAGGGACGATCACAAAAATAAGTTCCAAGGACTAAATGCTTTTAGGCACGCTATGTACCTAATGCTACTGACAAACTGTAGGGTCTCCAGATGTCACTGGAGGTCATTCTCCAGAACATTTAAATTTCTTCAGCCAGTTCAAGCATGATTAAGATGTCTTAATCTACCGCAAATGCATTTTGATTTGATTTGTGACCACCACGCCAAGTAAAGCGGTGCTGGTCGAGGGCGAAGTCGGCCTGGATGCACAGAGTGCTGACAGACATCTGGGAGGGAAGGAGAGTCCTAGGGGAAGGGGAAATCCCTCCCCTCAAACAGGCTGTGTTATATCGGGGTGTCCTAGTCATTTTCATCAGTATATGCATGGCATGCTGGGATCCCAAAACGATATACACCCCAGAACAGATAAAAATCCCACAGCTGTGGGTGTGAGTGGAGGAATGGTTTCTCATGACTCCTCCCCAAACTACTGCAAAAGTAATGCAGTACTGATTTCCCTTTAGACTAACATGCAGGCAGACACACAAACCAAACGAGATTTCTAGAATTTGACAGTAAGTATTGTGAACTATTAAATCTCTGACAGGAAGAGTAGTGTATATGAGGATTAACAGTCCATGCAGGCACTTACAGAATTAAATGTATTACCCTAGTAAACGTAAAATATGTTCAACTTCACCTGTAATCAGGGAAATGTAAATAAAATGAGACGCTATTCAGCACCAATCAGAGTGATCAATATTTAAAAGACTGATAAAGCCCACTACTGTTGGTGAAGGTATGAGGGAAGGGTACTCAGATACACTATGGAATGGGCATATATTTGCACTCTTTCAGGGAGCAGCTTAGTAGTACCTACTGAAAACCAGACTGTGCACACCACAGCAGTTCGATTTCTATACATGTCTGTGTGCTCCAGAGTATATGTACAAGGAAGACTATTCTTTACAATGTTTGTAACAGCAAAAAAAGAAAAATGGACATTGCTCTTAGCACCTTCAAAAGAAACATGGAAAAGGAAATTATGCTATATCCATGCTATAGCGTGCTATATCCATACAATACTATGCCATTAAAGAGAGTGAGAAATAGTTTAATGTAGTGTTTGTAACAGATAAATTAGAAAAGGAAATTGGCAAACAGGATATACTCGATGTTCCTTTTGGAAGAGATACATATTTCTCCTGAGAATTACTATAGAATTCGTGGGCGGGGGGAGTGGAGGGTCCCTTTTATATTTATTAAAATTTTTTAAACAACAGAAGAGAAAGAAAACATGTATTTCCATGTGTTTGTTTTCTAAGTAATACAAAGATGATTATCTTCCCAAATCATAAATCTGTAACTGGCTTTTTACATCAACAATTTTTCAGTAGTTCTATTAACTTATTTAAATATCTTAAAGACTTAATTAAGTAAGTGATTTTCAAAGTCAAAAACCATTTTAGCTGATTCATATACTTGGAAAAAATCAAAATGACAAACATATCAACATTTGCTAGGGAAAAAACAGAACATGCTATTACGATAAGTTTATCTCAGAGAAAATCCACTTGGGGTTTTTCTATGACACTTAGTTTATCATTTGTCAACAACAATAATTATTTTAAGAACACCAGCCTGTTTCCAATCGATCTCCTCTCTTTATTAGGTTACCATTTAAAATGCTATTGATATATTATTGTGAATAAAAATTCTTATCTTCTTAGCATGCTGAATCTAGACAACCTTTTCAAACACAATGCTTTATTGAACCACTTAGGAAAATATAATTACACATCAAAATCTTAATAAACAGATAAATAAAATCAAGTGAAATTTTTACAAAAGCTGTGTGGCATTTAGCCAGCTGGATTGACCCTTCAAGTAAAAGGGTTACTTATCCATCGTTTAAAGGTCAGTCCTACTAACAAAAACATGTATAGAATTAAATTAAGTCTTTCAATCTTCAAAAAAAGTGTATAACTTTATTTACAATACGATTGTTTTACATGTAAATATGTAAGATTTCTGTATAGTTAAAACATTATTTCAATAAAACAAAAAACTCAAAATCCTCAGGTCATGAGAATATTATTTTCCTTAAAAAATAAATGACAAGAATGAATTTTGTATTAACTTAAAACTTTAGATATCAAAAATTCTTCCCCAATTCCTAATTATTCTATGAATTAAATTAAGTAGAAGAAAGGGGTTTTGATGAAAAGGGAGGAAATCCCATTTAAGTTAAATTTCAAGGATTTCAAATAAAAACATCTTGGTATGTAATGTAAACTCTGAATAATACCGGTAAGAAACAAGAGTGCTCAAGTTTTCATCCGAACTTGACCTGGATGTAGCACTAGCCTTGGTGCTAATCCAACAGTTTGCATAACCAAATTTGATTGAATTCAACCTCCCTCTTGCCTTGTAATATTCTTTCCTACCCAATCTTCTTCCTAACCGCTATTTTCAGAGTGTTGACAGGGAAATTATAAAGGCAGCATTGTGACAATGTCTCCAGAATAGATTAGAAATTAATTTTAATTTCCATCTTTCAAGAAGTTTGAGACATGAAGCCAGGCAAAGAAGCATCACATTAGCTAGCATTTGGGAGAGTTTAGGGGGCTGGGAAATGTGAAGCATTTGTGACACTGTAGTTAGAAAAATTATGAAGGACAGCTGCATGCATGTTAGAATGACATGAAAATCGCACTAATACGAAAGACATGGGACGACTTTCAATGGGGATACTGGTTAATTCAAAATTAATTTTATAACTTCTAAAATTAATAGTTTTAAAAATTAAAAAGAAATGTATAAAGGGAAACATGATCACTTAATTCTTAATAGTGTATCTTTATATTAATAATGTTTCAGATAATGTAAATAGTATATCTACAAAGTACTAAATGAACTAAATTTGACACCAGCATGAAAACAAAAACACCAAAAGAAAAAAAACAAACAGGAATAAACCAAACCTATAAAAGCTTAATAACCAAATTGGAGCATTTAGAAACCAATACTTATTTAACTCCTTTCTAAATGCATACAATATAAAATTCATGACTCATGTTTACTGCAGTCACAACCTTATACTTATCATAAAGTTAAAACTTAAACTTCATGCAATATATTTATATTTTTAAAACTCTTGGATAAAATTATCTTCAAGACTGATTTTATTACCAAAGATTCTGCATCATATTAACACTGAAAATAAATCCTCCCTCAAAGAGGTTATATAAGTAACAATACAAAAAATATTTTTATGATCTTAAGATGTACTTTTTCTATTAAATTATTCATTTATGATAGCTTGAATTAAGTATAGATTTGGGACTAGCCGAAACAACCAACAGTACAGTTGTAACCTGAATTATTACCAAATTGTTCAGACATATTTAAACACCAAATGAGAAAGAAGGGTGTCTGCCCCCACACCTATATGAAAAAACAAATTCTAGCATGCTTTTCGTTTTTCTTGCTACTCCTCATATTTCCTTTCAATTAATTTATTAATTTTCTATTAAGAACAAAGTCAATTCATAAAATTTGAGTTGAGCTACTTAAGGTCCTTTCAAAATGCAAATATATATACATATATGTGTGTGTGTGTGTGTGTGTGTGTGTGTGTGTGTGTGTGTATATATGTTGTTGTTTTTTTAGATTACTTCCTATTAGAAATACAGTAAAATTTTACTTTAAGACACTATTCACAGTAAAAGGTTTTATAAGAACAGTTTATTTTGGAGCATTCATACAATGGGCACTTATTATGTAACCAAAAAATAACATCGTCTGTAAAGTGGCCCCATTTTATGTTCACAAAAGAAAGTAAAGTAATAACAGTACACTCCATAGAGTTTCAGAAATTCACAAAACATACTTGAAGCTATTCACAAATATGCTACGACTAGCACGGTTGGCCACTTTTCTGTAAAGACCCAAATAGTCAATATTTTTGGCTCTATCATATGTTCTCTTTCTTCTTTCTTTACATTTTTCTTGGGGTGGGGAGAACTATTATCACAACCCTTTAAAAATATAAAAACCACTCTTAGCTCAGAAGTCAGACGAAACACAGGTTGTGGGCCTGATTTGGCCAGTAGGCCATAGTGTGGCACCCAGGGACCATATCTCAGTGCAACAATTCTTTTTTTTTTTATTTGTTTCAAAATATTAAAGATGAAAGAATTTTTTTAAATGCTCAATACTACATTTTCCAAAACAACAACTAATGTCATTAAAAATGAGGGTATACTTATAGTACATATTAAAGACTAGACTATTTACTTTACCACTTAAATATAAATCATTCCCATACACAATAAACATGATAGAATCAGATCTCAATCTGCCAAATTCAAGAATCTTATCACTTAAAAAATATAAGACTAGATTCCAGTGAATTTTCCACCAGCAGAAGGTAGGATAATAAACTTCCCAAGCACAAAAATATTGCTGCAGGAAATGATTAAAATATATTCTTTGTCAAGCTAAAAGGTCAATTATTCTTTAAAACTGTATGAGGATTTCTTTTTTTTCTTTCTTTCTTTTTTTTTTTTTTTTTTTTTTTTGGTAAAAGACATGCAACCTAGAAACATGAGAATGTAGTTTACTTTCTTTTGAATGCTATAGATTTTCATTCTTTAGATGGGTTGTATTTTTAAGATATAAAGATACTATATTATTGAGGTGGAATAACATTAGGCCTTAACAGATTGTACTCATGAATTAAACACCACAATTCTGTACTTTAAATTTTTAAGTGAAATACAAATCACAAGGGAAGGAATTCATATTAAATGCTTGAGTTCAGTTGACACGAGACCCCATCACACTCAAACACGCAATGGTTAGAGCTCATGTGGTTTTTGAAACACCACTGGTTTTCTTTAGAGGAATAGGTCACAAGCCCAAAGGGCATTCTAAATTAATCCCACAGCACTTAGGATCTAAGCACACACTTGGCACTTAATTATATTGGGTTGAATGCAATACGCACCGTGATGTTTCAGAGTATTATTCATGTAATTTCTGCAATGATTTAAAATGTTTATTCCCACCTTAAATGTAAATAACCTTAGAAGAACTTTTGTCACTCTCAGAACCAAGCATAGTGCTAAAAAATATAGTCGGTACACAATATTTCTTAAATGAATGAAATTAATTACTATACAAATATGCTCTCTTCCAGGGAGAGCTAACCCAGCACCGAGTGTTTGAATATGGCAATTAAAGACTGGTATGCCTCACTCATCTTGTCATGTTAATTATTTCCCTAAAATCGGTCATTTCTCTATTTCAAGAACCAGCACCCTTATTCAGGCCTAATCTCTTCAAATTAGACCTATGTGTCCCAGATTCTTCATTGTTCTTAACTGCATTTTACATAGTTTACTGCCTGCTTACTCTTCGTAATTTACATCTTTGCTCAGGCCATGCCCTAGGTCAAAATCCTTCGATGACTCTTCATTGCTTTACAAACTTAAAGTCTACCCTGATCAGTTTCTAGTGGGTTCTCCAAGGTCTGCTCTCAAGCTGCCTCTCCAACCTCACATTCACTATCTCAGGCATAGTTCAGATTCTGCTTGCATCTATATTTGTTTCACAAATGTCAAAATGCTACGTTTCCTACTTTCTACTCTTCAAAATCCTAATAACTCTTTCTCACTTTCCCTGACTTGGTGACTTGAAAGTGAATTAAAACAAGCTTTAACTGGTGAACCAAAGGATGAATTAAGGATCAGTGCTTCTCAGAAGGAATTTTCAGTCAAGCAGGGAAGAGAAGATACATGTAACTATGATTTAGCAAGGAATGTCACAAATGCCATTAAGCAAAATTATAGTGGAATTCTATATTTGGAGGAAAGAGATCACTTCTGATGGGGTAAGTAGAGGTAGCACGAGGAAAATGTCATTTACATCGATAGCTGAACCCTGGCTTCAATAGGCAAAGACGGTGAGGGCGTCACAATTAAAGGAAATCACTCGAGAAAAGACACTAGAAACCTATAGCAATCAACTCGCTTATCATTCATTTGGCAATTCATCATGTACTGTTTTGAAGAGGTGCTTAGATCGGTTTTTGTTTAGCTAATACTGTGTATATTTACTTCCTTGATAGGGTCTAACCCAGTAGGAGAAATGAGACAGATACACACTTATAAAATAAGGGAGTAATAGTACCTATGTTGCATAGTTATGGTGACAATTAAGTGCGGTAACATGCATGATGTCAGTGTATAATCCTTACCCTGGAGTATGGGTGGCACACATGAAAATGATGGATGTCATGGCTGTGACTAGGTTGTGTTAAATGGCAAAGGTGAAGGGATTCCACAGACCAAAGGTCCCTAACCAGTCTGACTGAGTTACTCAAAAGGAAACTATCCCGCTGGGCCTGCCCTAATCAGGTAAAGCCTTAAAAGACAGCTTGGGCCTTCCTTTAAGAGTAGAATCTCCTGCTGGTCCTGAAGAAGCAAGCACCCAGGGGTTCTACAGAGGAAAGGAAATAAATTTGGTCAACAATCACATGACCTTTGAAGAGCACCCAAAGGCTCAGATGAGACCAATGCCCAACCGAAACTTTGACTGCAGCCTCATGAGACTCCAAACAGTGGACCTAACTAAGCCACCCCCAGACACTGATCCATGCAAAATGTGAGCTAATAAGCGCTTGTTTTAAGAGGCTAAATTTTTGGTAGCTTGTTATGGCGCCATAGAAAACTAGTATACTCTCTCCTTCCACTTTCTGTCAAATACCTTCCCTTATCAAATATATTTGTAATCATTTTAATTTGTTGAAATAGATAATATAAAAATGCAAGAATACAATAACAATATTATAAAATCCTTTCCTCCCTATCTTTCTTTCTCACATACACACACATTTTATAAATATAGAAAGTGTCTGATTGGTAAAGAAATAGTATCTAGCATGCCAAGATTGTTTCTCGGAACGTATTTTCTCATCTGTAAAATGAATACAATAGCATCATCCTTATAGGGTTGATATGAGGATTAAATAAATAAAAACAAGTAGGTACTTTAAACCTTTGCTACTCAAAGTATGGTGTAACCAATAGCAGTGCCATCTGGTAGGATATTTGTTTAGAAATGCAGATTAGTCCCCATCCTAGACATAAAAAAACAACTTCATTTTAACAAGATCTTCAGGTAACACATGTGTACCTTTAAAGTATGAGAAGCTCTTCATTAACCAGAGCTTGCTCCATGTAAGGGCTATATGATCATTATACTTTCCTTAAAAACTCATTTCTTTTATATATCCTTTACTTTCTTTTCATTTGTGTATAAAGAATTTTCATTTGCAAACTGGTTTCTATAGTAAAAGCTGTTTGTGATTTTTTTTTTCCCTCTAATCAGACTATGAATTAAGAAAATGAAAGAAAATAAAAAAGTTCTAGTTAAGTTTGACACTATTTTGCTCTCTCGTTATGAGTGAGAAATAGTATTACTCAGCTAACAGTCACTTAAATCAAGGGGAAAATATTCTTTAGATAGCATTTTAACCAATCCAAATATAAACACAAAAAAATGCAGATTATACTGAACATAAAAGGTATAAGGAAGAATAAAACTTACCTAATATTACTGTGATCTGGTCTTTTACAATTACTTGGGCTTGTGTCCTAAAGGAAATCATACTGTACTTGCCATCTGGTACTTCCTGTAACTGACTATCCATGTTACAAGGAACTAAATAACTAAACACAGCTGGTCCTCCAATAATGTGGTCCCGTTCAACATGGTTTTGTTACAACCTTGAAGAGATGCCACAGGAACTTAACTCTTGTTTATATCAATTAGCCTGTGGTATTATAAAATTGGTTTTGTTATACGTCGTTTCGCTTGAAGTCACAGAACCTGTCGACGACATCAAGTGAGGGCTTACTGCACAAGTGTGAGATCAACAAACAGAAACCCAGTCTGAAATTCAGATGAAGCAGTATCAAGTGAGCCTTGAGTTTCAAAAGCAGGAGCAATTCAGAACATGTAGGAGTATAGAAAGCTGACGAGGTAATTTAAAAATAATCCCTATAAAGCTGCATTGATGAACTTAACTTTCTGCTAAGAGTCCTTGCATTCAAATTAATACCCTTTAACATATTTCATTTTTTGAGCTCCATTTGAAAAAATATGCAGATACCTTAATTCATTTTACTTTAGATCTTTCCCCAAAAATTAAGAGTAATTTTAGGCCTTTTAAATCTGTATCTCTTTTTAGTTAAATTACAGGCTAAGGGTAAGACAATTTAGAGTGACTTGAACTTCCACTTTTGCTTTGACAGGCAAATTACTGAAAATAATTAAATAAAAGAATACCCCAATCCCCCCTGCCCACCCCCGCCAAGGAAAACATTTCTATGCCACCTACAGCTCTATCTTGATGCTTGCGTTGACAGAAATGTCAATTACAGAACTAATAATAAAGTGTATTGAAAATGTATGAAATATCTGATCTATAAAAGAAAAGAAACCATTACTTCCTACTCTGTGATTTTGTAGCTTTTTTAACATAGGTGATGGCTAATATATTTTCAAAAGACATGGTGACATCTCACATAGTGAAAAACTGTTAAGAACAGAAGTGAAAAAAGGAAAATCTGTTCTTATTCAGACTATATATAAGAATGAGAAACTGAAATTTTTATGTATGTTCTTCATATTTTCAAGTTCAATTCCAAAAATGTTATTTCTGTTTTTCTAGTCTTTCTCAGCATGGAATTATTTTGATGCATTAAACTATTCATTCATCATTAAATATTTACTATAATAGATATAATATTATTTTCATGTATTATTTGTTTATTCATTATTATTGTTCCACTATTTACTGAGCAGGCACGATCTCCTTGAGAAGGTGACATCTGAGGAAGGTTAGAAAGGGGGAGAGAGAACGTGTGGCAATCTAGAAAAAACAAGGACTTCCAGCCCGAGGGAACAGCAAGTGCGACAGCACAGAGGCAAGAGCACACCTGGCACGTTTGCAGAACGACAAAAGGACAAGTATGGGATTTGTGAGGCAGAAAGTGATAGGCAATGAGGTCAGACGGTAAAATTCAGCAAGATCAATCGCATACGCCTCGTAAACCATGGTAAGAACTTTGGCTGAGTAAGTAAGAAGCCAACAGAGGGTTTTAAGAAGAGGAGTCATGTGATCTGACAAATTTCAAAAGGATGACTACAGCTGGTGTACGGAACACAGACTATGGGAACGGGGACCAGGGGGCAGGCAGGAGACCAGTTAGGTGGCACTACAATAACCCAGTACAAGAAATGATAAGGCCAGAGGGTGGTCGGATTCTAGACTACTAGATTCTGGCTGACAGGGGAAGACTGAAGGCTTAGTTGTGGGAGAATCAGGCTTCCGCCATTTACTCCACCAAGAACACAGGTTCTCTCCATAGAATGTAAAAGAGGCAAAACCACTTAGAAAACAGGATTGTGGAAACACAGCTCCATCACACACATGCAAGTTCTCACATCCCGCATGGAGGAGGCCCTCTCTGGTCTCTCCTGAATGTGTGCACAGCCTTCCGGACCACCAGCAGGATGTAGGATCTTCCGAAGGCCCACTCATTCCTGAGATGTCTGCCGAAAATCTCAGCCAATCTGTGGCTTTCCCCAACCAGAATTACAGCTGCATGCTGCTGGCTATATATTGGCCTTCCCATTCTTTTGCCACAAAAATCGCTATTGTTTCCAACATCGTTCCAGAAATATGGGGTTTTTCTATGTTTGCTTCAAATCAAGGGAGCCCCCTCCAGCAGCAAAAGTGAAGCTACCAGACTTCACCACTTGCCCCACCAAGAAAACCACCAGACAAGTCAGTGGTGGGAATTCGCAGACTTGGAGCAGCCTCCGGGGCTAAAACACCAGGCTGTTCTTACAGGTTCAGTAGTTTTTCTTGAATAAATGCCTCTCAATTTTTTTTATAGTTTTAGGCAGTTTCTCAAGTCCTAAACTGGCTGTTTTTTGACAATTTTATCCATTTTATCATTGATTTTTGCTAAGTGGATTTGCCAAGCTCCGTTCCCAGCCATTCTGCATTAATACATTTTAAACGTAATTTGCCTGAGCAACCTACTATAAATGTCATGGACAATATTTTGAAACATTTCTAAGTACAGAAACGGCCCTATGCTAAAATCACTATTTTCTTTTGCCTGCTAACAGGCCTTTGTAGAAGGGCTTCCTCAAGTGGCCTTCAGCCGGGGAGCCTGTAAGCAGAGTAAATGCATTTGCAAAGACACAGAAGTATGTCAGGGGACTGACTGCACGGTTAGGGGCTGGGTACACAACTGCTCCCTATTTTCAGCTCTCCCTTTCCAACTACACACAAGCTCTTATGTCCTAAAAATGCTCCTTCTTGGCCAGATACAACCCAGCCGTTTCAGTCTAAGCTCTTTCCGCTTCTTCTCATCAACTTTCTAAAAGACTAGAACTCTGTTCTCCCTTCCTCACCTCTAGTCACTCCTTTCACAATGTCATTAAAATCGCGCTCATAGGGGTTCAGGGGCCTCTCAAGTTGACCAAATCCAATTAACAGTTTGGGTCCTTATGTTGAACGTCCATGTTCCATGTGACAGTAGTGCCTGTCGCTCCCTCCTTGCCACTCTCCAGTCCTACACTCCCTTAGTTCTCCTCCTGTTACTCCATCGTTTTCCTGCAGATCCTCGAGCTGGGCCTTCTCTTCCTGCATCTACCCCTAAAATGGCAGTGAGCTCCTAAACTTTACTTTTAACCCACATCTCCCGCATTTTCCCCCAAGGACATGTCAGCCATTCTCATTGCTTCATGCTGATTCTCTCAAACCTTTATCTCCAGCTACAAAACTTCCCTCACAGTTTATGACTATATCTATCTAATAACTGAAAAATGGTCCCACTTTAATGTTTCCCAGTGAAACATTATGAAAACATGTACAACATCATTAGTTATGAGGGAAATGCAAATTAATACCACAAGATACCACTAGACACCCACCAGAACAGCTAAAATTTTTTAAACTGACAATGTCAAATGTTGATAAAGATATGGAGCAACTGACTAAAACGTTGTCAATATGGATGGAAAATTGTATAGGTACTTTGAAAAACAGTTTAGTGGTTTCTTATAAAGTTAAACATACACTTACCATAAGACCCAGCCAGTCTACTCCTAGGTATTTACCCAAAAGAAAGGAAAGCATATATTCACCAAAGACTTGTATTTAAATATATATTCGTAGTAGCTTTATTACTAATAGCTAGGAACAACCTAAAGGTCTGTTAACTGGTGACTAGAGAGATAAAGCATGGTATATCTTTGTAGTAGATTACTACTCAGCAATAAAAGGAACCCACTACTGACACAGCAAAAGTATTATGCTTTGTGAAGGATGCCATATACAAAAGACTATGATTCCTTTTATATGAAATTGTAGAAAAGGAAAAACATGGTGACAGAAAACAGATCAGTGGTTACCAGACACCACATGTGAGGAGAAAGAATGGACTGTAAAGGGTAGAGGGAAGCTTTTTGATGTAATGGAAATTTTTATATCATGATTCTATTGGTGATTATACAGCATTTGTCAAAATTCAATGAAGTGTACACTTAAAACAGGCACATTCCATCGTATATGAATTATACCTTCAGAAAGTTTTTTAATGAAACACTTAGAATGTCTAGCATATAATAAGCTCTCAATAAATATTAGCAAAAAATTACCAAGATTTTTATGGCCATCCAAAAAAAGAATGGTTTCATAGAGAGAAAGATTGAGAATTTTAAGATGCTTTTTTCAGATGATGTAAATCCAGAAATTTACTTTTAATAAACCCTCCCCTATGAACAGATAATATAAGGGCTTCAAGTAACGACCTGTCACTCAGCTCTAGTTTCTATAAAAAGAGTACTGAGCACAGAGCCAGATGAAGTGTGAGTCTCGGGAGGCTGGGGAGCATCTCTCAGCAGCACCCATGCAGTAAACAGAGCAGAGATCACCCTACTCCACAAAGTGAGTGGTAAGTGACAAGGCAGCAACAAAAAAGTCGGAAGTAAATAATGTCAAATGAGTAGGACATAACATATCCCTGAAATTCTAATAACACTTGAGAGAACTGGAAACTTCTCATTAAACACTTCAAAATACTTCAAATAAAATAGGAAGCAAACGGCAAAGCGAGACTGTCAAATGTAAATAGTTGCGTAAGTGGCACTGAGGACTAGGCAATCAAGAAACCAAATGAACCCAATTCTCTTCTGCATCTAGCAGAAGCCAGCCATAGAGTGGCAGAGACTAGGAATAATCACCACTCCTCCTGCCACCCCTTGCACACACGTGCGGGTACACACACGCGCACGTGTGCACACGAACACACACATACACGCACGCGCGCGCACACGCGTACACACACACACACACACACACACACACACACACTTTGAGACCTGTACATAAAGCAGCTGTGCAAAGACAGGGAACTAAATACATGTCACTTCTTACCCTCTTCGGCTTCATCCTCCTGGGGTGACAGTGGACCCCCTCCACTCGTGGGAGTGACTGGTTCCTCCTTCTCAGATTCTCGATGTAGACTCACCACCTCATATATCGCATCTCCAGCACTGGTATGGCCTTTTCCCTCCGACTGAGAAAGATATACACATGTGTTTCAATACTATAAACCTGAAGGAAACACTAAAAGACAGTATTTCAGCGGTTCATGATGAACAGCTGAAATGAAGAGCAGCCTGTGTCACGTCTGATCAACAGCACGTCTGAAATTGAGAACAGTTTTGAAGTGCGTTGTTCTTGACATGATATTCTAAACATGTAGTTCTTCTAGTATTACTTTAAACAATACAATGTTAGTAACCTAATACTAACAATTTGGGGAGAACTCAGTCTTTTTTAAAATCAGAAAAACCTGAGACATCACAGATTCTAGGGCAGGCAGATAAGCAAGCGATGCTAGATTCTTAGGACTGACTACCTCGCACTGAAATAAAGAAGTAGCAGCTACATCCGTCAAGCAATTCATGGAAGTAGATGGTTTTTACTTAAAAAATGGTTCACATTCTAAATTGACTAAAGGAGGTCAAATTAAGGCAACTTCCAATTAATGAACTGAGCCTGGCCTGCAGTGTCCTAGATAAACTGCCTCCAATCTCATTTTCTCACACCCAACGTGTGTTACTGCACTCCAGCCACTCTGGCCTTGTTTCAGCTCTGGGAACCTTTAAACTTCTTCCCAACTCAAGGTCTTGGGACATCCTTTTCTCTGCCAACACAGCTCTTCCTCCTACTCTTTGCTAAACCCCATCAGTCTTGGATCCTTACTTCTCATGTCACTTCTACAAAGAATCTAAGTTCCCACGTTTCTGATTCTCATCATGCCCTGTCTTTACCTTCACTGCACTTACCATAGTGTAGTTACACATTTATTATCATACTTATTTGTTTAATGGTTGTCTCGGCCACAAAACGGTAAGCACCATAAGGTCAGGGACTACATTGATTTTCAATCAGAAATAATACAGTACTCACATATAGTAGGTACTCAACAAATACCAGTGGGATGAATGCCCTTTTCCCTTCACTACTAAACAAAAATTATACGTATTACCTACAAACACTGCCTAATTTAGGGACGTCATAGAAACCCTAATTTTGTTCATTTTATATTAAAGTAATTTTGTAACCTTATTGATAAGTCAAATAATAGATTTATATAGTATTATAGACAAAAGTAACTATGACAATTAGTCAGTTATGACTTGAAAGTTTTTTCATTATAACTTTATAAAGGTATGATATTTCTGTGCCCTGTCTTTTAGGTTTTAAATTATTGTATAAAAAGGGGCGGGGGAAACTTGATTTAGATACAGAATCAATATTTCTATTAAGTATGTCGATACTTTACAGGTACGCATTACAGGTTGTTAGGGGGAAAATTACATAATTACTACAACAGCTGGGTTTTGTTTTTTTTAACTTACATAACCTAGATGTGGAATTTTCAAATACTCTGTTGACTCTAAACATCACTTGATTAATTTTATTGCTTTGTATTGCTACTTAAGGCACTATGTTGGCATTTAAAAAGAATGATAAAAAAATACATATGGGGCCGGCCCGGTGGCTCAGGCGGTTGGAGCTCCGTGTTCCTAACTCCGGAGGCTGCCGGTTCGATTCCCACATGGGCCAGTGGGCTTTCAACCACAAGGCTGCCAGTTCGATTCCTCCAGACCCACAAGGATGGTGGGCTCTGCACCCTGCAACTAAGATTGAACACGGCACCTTGAGCTGAGCTGCCGCTGAGCTCCCGGATGGCTCAGCTGGTTGGATCGTGTCCTCTCAACCACAGGGTTGCCAGTTCGACTGCCACAAGGGATGGTGGGCTGTGCCCCCTGCAACTAGCAATGGCAACTGGACCTGGAGCTGAGCTGCGCCCTCCACAACTAAGATTGAAAGGACAACAACTTGACTTGGAAAAAAGTCCTGGAAGTACACACTGTTCCCCAATAAAAATCCTGTTCCCCTTCCCCAATAAAATCCTTAAAAAAAAAAAAAGTATGTTATTATATGAAAAGAACAAAAAGGTCCTACCTGTTTCAACCTCATGAAGAAAGTCTCCGTGAAAGTCTTTCTGCTGAAATACCAAAAGCGCTCATTCGCGGGGTACACACGTACTACTGTCTCCAGGAGAAAGCGGACGGGCTCCACCACCTCCGTGACAACCATATCCACGGCCACGGTCATGTACACTCGCTTATCTGTAGCAGAAATGTTTCATATTTTATGCTGGCTTTATTATTCCATGATTATTTAAGAAAACAAAGTTTCCTCACTTATGAAAGAACTAAGGTTCTTTCTAATCATGTTATCTTCCACGTTTAATTTTAAATATTTTATTGTCACTGTGATTAACTAGGTAACCAAGTCCAAGCTTGCTTCTCAACACACCGGATCCTATCTTAAGTGTCCAAATCATATGGTATTTGTCTTTCTCTGTCTGACTTATTTCACTTAGTATAATATCCTCTAGGCTGGCAAGTGCTTTTAGAGAACAATAGTATGGAGTTATCAGTCAAAATTTCAGTTATTATTGAAAATGTTTACTTGCCCACAGCCTTCCTTTAACTTGAATCTAGAATCTTCCAGGCTAGTGTCTACTGGCTTTCTTCAGTTTCACAATGATAGGCAGAAATACAGATTTCATTTTATTTTATTTACCCTGCTTCAGATTCATTGCGGTTTTTGAATCTGTGGCTTGGTTATTCCGTACCATTTGTCATTTCTTCTTTAATTTTCTTTTTTAATTTATTGTTTCAACTACTTTTAGTTCTCAATTAGAGGAAAGATTAAATAATCAAGCCCACCGTTAGAAGAAAACTTCAATAGTGTTTTTTTAAACATTATACAACATTTACACTCATCAACTACACTTCTGTTGATACCAAATTCAACCAAAATTATATTATATTCCTATCAAATATATGCATTCTACCTGCTAATTCAAGAAAAAATAGGATTCTCTAGACATTGTACTTGACCTAGAAGACCTTAAAGTTTGAGGGGAGTAGAGGGTTAAGAGAGAATAACACAAAACCACAGACTATAACACACGACTTGGTATAATGAAAAGATCCAAGACATTTCCTCTCTCAGGGCTTCAACTTCTTCTATAAAAATCAAACTATAATTCATCAATCTTCTGAATAACTTATAATACCAAGGACACCATTTGGAAATATTAGAAATCAGGTCAATATATTTGTGTAGCATATGAAATGATTTAAATTTAAAATACGTTATCTTTTAGATCAGAACATATTGCAATACAGTATTACATAGTTTATTTTAATAGAACAAATAAAACTTAAAATATATTCTCTTTTATTTGAGAATCAAATGTATATTAAAATACAAAATAAAACTGAACAATGTGTTACATTAAAAACAGATAAAAACTGCTATGACTACTTATTTTTTGAAATTCCAATATTTTATTCTTCAAAATTATCAATCAGCTTATTTTTCTCATTTTTGTGTTTTCTTTCTGAATGATTATATGAAAAAAGTATACAGGCTGGTATTTACAAGCCTATCTCCAGAAATAAAAAACCTGTGGTGTAAAAAATATTTATTCCTAATATATGAAAAGGTAATTTTACATAATCATTATTTTTCTCCATTTTTAGCCCTAATTTGAAGTAAACAGTTTGCTATGTGGTTACAGGACTGGTAAAGACTCTCTTTAAGGAAATTTGAGAATAATTGTCATTTTAATGTTCTTCATTAATATATTATATTTCCATATTAGCATTCACTAATGTTATCTTGCACCAAAACTCTACTGTGGGTATAAACAAAATAATGTTAGACTAAGATGAAAAAAAACTGATCCATTATTTTCTCAATATAAATTATTGGTTGAATGACAGTAAAGCATTTAGTGTAAGATTATATAACTCATGAGGTAAAACTTTAATATTAGTTTGAAGGCAGATAGAGGAAGGGAAAAATAGGCAATTAACAGATATCTGGATAAAGTAGGAATAAAAATAAACAGTGGGAAAAATGACAAATGTGACTATATATCATTTATAAATTCTGTTCAACAGTAGCCATATTAAACAAAACAAAAAAGTAAACAACTAGGAAAAAAGTGTCACAAATGAAATCTTTAATATACATTACTAAGCTCTAAGAACCCAAAGGTAAAAAGACTGGAACAAAAAATTAATAAATTACAAAATATGAGTAATCTATAAGATCATTTTTAAAAGTTAAAATACGTATCAAAGATATGCAAATTTTCAGAATTTGCTTTCATCATTTCTTTCATATTCTTCCATCATTTCCCCACAAATAAAACAACTCTATAATGACATATGATAAACAAAGCACAAATATGTTCTACATAATCTAATAAAATTAATTCATGTATCTTGGGGAGAGATTCTTTTTTTTTTTTTTTAAGACGATAGAACCAGTTATTTTAATCAAAATAGGGAGACCTCCTCTCTAGAGGAAACTGCCCAACATTTAAAAACATTTTGGGAGGGATTCTTTTGAATAATGGAGGTTTTTCTCCATAGATACATAAAGTATGAAAAGGAACTTCTAAATAAGAATAACTCATTTTAAATGAGCACCAGATTTTTAAAAAAAAATATAGCAAAACAACATTTTCCATTACACAAAATTTTAAGCTAATAATAAGAAATCTTTCAAGAAAATTCACCTTTTGGGGTTTCTTCATTAAGTGCCAGAAATATTGGTACATTGGGGTTCCACATGCCAGTGATAACATAAGCTCTCCCATCATAGCTCTTCCCCATGGATTCCTGTAAAAGTTCAAACAGGAATCACTGAGAATATATACATCAAGAAAATCACCATTGAAAATTATAAATGTATCTTACTTTAAGCAACACAATTTAGTAAAAGTTGGATTTACAATTAAAAAAGGGATTTATTTTCTTTGTAAAATTTTTTCACTCTACAAAAGCATTTATTTAAATATTAAATTCTTCTACAGCTTTCTTCAAACAGAGTTTCTGTTTAGAGACACATACCTCTTGGGTAAAAGAGGTATACTCTTACATGCTGAATCACAAAAACATTATATTGCTATGAAGTTATATTTAACTTTATCTCAGGCTGGGTGTCAAAATCTCATATACTTACACATACAAGGATGCTCATAGTTTCTCTGGAAACTATACTACAGATCTCACTGGATACAGTTAAATTGAATTAATAGCTAATCACAGGAAAAGAAGACAGTATTTTTCTTCTAATATTCTATTTTTTAATATGCTCTTAAATATTAATTTACTTTGTCATAATCAATATTTTTAAAGTTAATTCTTTTCTACCATATGTATGTCAGATATTTGCACTTTCTTATAATCATAATCCAATATTAGAAGTCTAATTAACAATGGTTTGTAATGAACACGAAAGCCTAACTATCTCTCTCTATCCTTATACTTACTCCCTCCTTCTTCCCTTCTCTCCTTCTCCCCTTCTCCCTTTCCTCTTCATTTCTTCCACTCTTTAAGACTTTTACCAAACCAGCTCCTGACTCTCACTAAAGAAGCCAGCAATTCGTATAGTGAAAGCAAGGACACATAGCTGTGTATATGTGTCTGCGTGTGTGTCGGGGGTCAGGGAGGTTAGAGGTTGTCCCATGGGAGAACAGCACACAGAATATAGACACGTACATATGCAAAAACGAATAGTATCCACAGTACTTTCAATTTTCTGTACCCATTTCCTTATATTATGAATAGAGAATACGTAAAGGGTCAGACTGAAAGAAAAACTTTTTCTTCAAAATTACCCCCACACACAAATGCTTCCCTTGAATCCTTAAAAAATTGTTTCAGTCATCTGGTAACCACTATATATGTGTTTCTAGTGTATCGATGGTGTTTCACTAATCAGATTGCATAGCTTGAATGCAAGGACCACATTCAATGTAATATACTCATGGTCACATGAAAGGAAACCCACTCAGTACTTTCAACATACTCATATATTGATATTCTCTCTCTCTCTTTTTCTCCCCCTTTTCCCCTCTCTCTCCCTCTCTCAACTTGTCCCAATCCTCTCTCTCTCTACCTTCTAATTAGACCCCCATTCAAAACAAGGAAAGGCATTAACCAAAAAACCCCAATCCATCTGTGGACAAAAGCTGCACTATACTTAAGTCTAAAAAGAGGAGCTAAACCAATGAAATTATTTCCTTCAATTAACAAATACCAAGAAAACTGAGCAGTTAAAAGCAGAGCTGAAATGTTTTGGTAAGAAGTAGGTGATGATACGCCACACACAAAATGAAGTTAGACATGTGACAATAACAGAAACTATGTGGGAGGGAAAAAGATATAAAGAACAGCAGAGTATTTGGAAACTGCTAAGTGCTGAGAAAGAAATGGAAAAAACAATTTAAAATCCTTTAAAATAATTAATCATGCAGTTAAAAAACAAAGGCAGATTTTGGGAGGCAGGAAGGGAGGGAAAAGCAGAGAGAATGAGGAACAGAGAGAGAAGGGCAGAGAACGGGCAGGATGGGAGACAGAAGGGCAAGAAGTGAAAAGAGGAGGAAAAGGGGAAGAGAGAAGGAAAGAAAGAGGCAAAGAGAGACTTTTCAAAGTTTGTAGGAATAAAGTGTAAGAAGATGAAATTTGTTTTCAAAAGTGTTCACATAATGGACATGTCACAGAAGCAGAAGTATTAACATCTTGCTGTAGGGGGTAGAAATAAGACAAATGAGGCAAAGTTATAAGGAATGTGATACCAGGTGGTTACAGAGAAATAACTTTGTAATAACCAGAACTGTCCCATGGTCTTCATTACAAAGTAATGAGTTCCTTTTTCTTAGATGTACTCTAGCCATAGCTCAACCACCATGTATGAAGATAGTGTGAAGAGCAACAGCACTGGGTCATAACAAACCACAACTGTTGGTAATTGCAAATAGAAGCCCTCCCACTTGATCAACTCTTTGTTGCACAGGTCAGCCCACTTCTCCTTCCAGGAGCCTCAGTGTTGACAAGCCTTTGGTTTTCATGTGAACTCTTAACCGTGGAGAACTGCACTGCAAATGAGACACACACAAGACTAAGGGAACTCCAGAGCTCATGACAGGTCTGCAATCCTATAATCTGAACTTTGGTTTCATGGAAAAATCTCTGCCAGGGATTCATCTTAATCTTTTAAACTCTAAAAGATCATGACTAGTTAGGACCTAGGAGCTTTGTAAGTGCTCATGTCCCTGAACTACCTCCTTATGGCTTTTTCGGGGCTCCCGCATGCTGTGGCTTGCCTTAGGTAACACCACTTGCATTACTGATATGTTGTAAAGAGGGATGGAAGGGAGATGGATCCATAGCTAATTTGTTTTCACACTCGATGTAACTGGTTGTCCTTACCTCACCTGTGCATGCACTGCTTCCTCTGTATTTCTGCGACTCATTGTAATAACTGTATGAGGGCACTTAACCCATTGCTGTAGTTACATACTTAAGAGGTTTCCATCACAAGACGGTAAGAGTGATGTTTTACCTTATCTACAACCCCAGCACCTCATACAATGTTTGGCACAGAATTAGGAACTCAAACAGGCTGAATGACCCATTCTAGTACCACCAGAAAATCAATGTGATGTTACCATGAAATAACTCAAAGAAAAATGTGATTATAATTGGTGACATTCAACTGACATTTGCAAACCACAGCCGAAAGAAAGAAAACATGTAGTACTTATTATCACTAATATAAAAGTCTTAGTTAAGTATGAAAAAAAATTATAGTTACACTATGGTGACTATTTCCTATAACATTTTTAAATCGCAAAGTAAATGTTTCCATTAACTTCAATATTAGAAGGCATTTCTGTTCAAAAGTTAAGATGACTTGCTATTTTTACATTAAATACCAACTCTTAAATATATATTCATCTTTAAGGGCATTCCTGAAATAAATACCACTCCTACAGTAAATACACTTCGCTAAGGACAGGTAATCAAGGAGGAGACATTCAGAAAAGGAAATGCTTTAAAGAAAACAAAAGCATCCCTTGCAGTACTCAAATTAATAACAGTGCATTAAAATAAATAAAAGGCACCGTATTCACTCTGGATGTGTCTCTTATAATCAGCTACTTGTTATTTTGGGTTCAAAGGAAAGACATCTTCCTAAGAAGCCACACAGACAAATAAATGGATATTGTCATAACTCTGTCCTTTTACTTGCTGTCAACTTGCATATGATTTTTTGGTGGAAATTTTCCTAAATCTCTCCCTCATAAGTAATTTTAAGTTCAGGTTTCCAAATTTAATTATTACTGTCACACAGCTGAAAGTTAGAAACGATTTTGACAATATGGCAAAATTTTAAAATAGAAAATACTTTTAAAATATAAAATAACTATCATCTCTATGTGGTTAAGGTGTTTAAGATTATCATTACCATATCCAGTAAATGCATGTCACTGTTCTTCACGTTTCGACCTGGGCTTAATAACATTCCAAAACATCTGAAAATATTGGGGGGGAAAAAAAGGAGAAATAAGGTATCAAGAATACATCGAGAAGCTCAGTGAGCAAAGCCTTTTTATAATAACTATACAATCTGAGCTCTGTACTTACAAATAGCTTTAGTTTTCTAGAGAAACACCACAAAGAATTCATTAAGATTTAATAAAATCACATAGGAGTAGGTTATTTAAATTCCCCGATCTTTATGTTTGCATGTGAAAGATTACCAATGCTCAGAAACTCTGATAAAAATGGCCACAGAATCATTGATTGAAACAATACAGTAGTGAGATATGAATTAGTTTCTAGGTAGAAATGAGATTTTATTTGCCTTATTCCAAACATATAGGTAAAAAAAAAAAAAAAAAAAAAAACTAACTCAGTTAAATTAAAAAGGATTATTTTTTAAAAATATATGCATAAGACACTGTGTTCTCTCTTTGCATCAAGCTAGATTAATAGAAACAATTACCCTGGCCCTCAACAGTCATGTTCACTGAGTAGACTATTAATACTATAGCCTCAGTTTGGAAAAAAAAAAAAAAGTTACACAAAACACATTACTAAATGTGTTATTATACTGGGGGGGTGCCAAAAAAATGTATACCCATGACTTGTATTCATCTTTTGTTACCGGTACATATTTAGTATTACAATTTTAATACAGTTTTTTCCTTTCTTAAAATGTGTATACATTTTTTTGGCACCCTCTGTATTAGTGAAAATATTATCCAACATACTATATACTATTAACGATTCACTAATTTATCCTGTGCTTCTTGATGCCAGAGAAGCTTTAGGAATCCCATCAACGCTACCCCTTTATTTGTAAGGGATTTTGCATAAGCTCCAAAATTCACCTAAATCTAACAGTTTTATATTTGTTAGGATATTATTGTTAATTCTGCGTTAAGAGAAAATAAAGTCTAGAGATGTTAAACAATTTACCCAAATTCATGGGGCTATTAATCGAGAGGCGATGTGATGTGTCCCTCTGCCAACAACACACACCGACACTTAACTAGAGTATTTTTTCTTTCTTACCAGAGTGTTTTTATTGCAGTTTTCCAAAATTCAAAAATATGCTAGAGAGCATTTTACACAAGGAGCAGACAATGTAAATCAATTAAATATAAGATTGTTCAAATTTCAAAACAGTGGCAGCTGACCAGTCAGTATTTAATGTCCTCCTTGCTGTGCTCCAAAGGTTTACTTTTCTAGGAGCATTGGTTTTTTCTTCCATGAACAAAGTGATTGGTCCTATCCAAGTAAAAGCTCAGTAAGTGGTAAAACAGTATGTACTTCCTGTGAGTATTGGAGGATGCTTTGCTCAGGTTCCCTTTTGGCATCCAAAACAAATCAAGTACATAACAAAGATCAAGCTGATAAGCTCTGAAGATAACTTTCCAAACATATCATTGCTCATCACTGAACAAAAGACAGTTTACTACAACAGAGATAATTAATCTAATAGTAATAATTTTAATGTGATTACTATGTACAATTTGATCTCTCTTATTAACTCCTATAATAAACACTGTCTGTATAAATTAAATGTCCACTAATCATGCAATTCATTGTACTATTTTTTCTACTAGTGCCTTAAAATCTTGATAAGTAAGAATAAAAGAGTTAATTCTTTTCAGATACACTATTTGGTCGCCCAACTAAGAAGTCAGGTCAGTGAGGACAGAAGATTTGTCACACATTCCTTACACAGCAGTCCCACTTGTCAGCGGGGGATTCTTTTCAAGACCTCAGTGGATGCCTGAAACCGCAGATAGTACCGAACCCTACATATACTATGCTTTTTCTGTACATGCGTACATACCTTTTCACTGGAGGAAGCACTTTGCGGCTTCTCCTTGCATATCTGAATTGCCAGCATCGCTATTCTTGCATTTTGGGGCCATTAAGTAAAACAGGTCCTGTATCACAAGCCTTGTGATACCTCAACCGTCAATAACTGAAACAACGATTAAGTGACTATGGGCGAGGAGTAGTACACAGCCTGATTTCGTCACATTACTCAGAACAGCACACAATTTTAAACCTATACACTGTTCATTTTCCATTTAATACTTTCAGACCGTGGCTGACTGCAGGTAACTGAAACTGCGGGAAGTGAAACTGCAGATAAGAGGGAACTACACAGTATGCACGTACTTTGCTTCAGCTTTCATCCATCATGGATTTTTTAAGAACAATTTTCTATGTTATAGAGTTTTTAAGCTATAAAACTATTATATACTCATTGTAGAAAGTTAATAAATACCAACGTATATGGGGAGAAATTAATTCTCCCTTCTCTCTCTATTTCAGCCCCCTTAGAAACCAATACTTCAGTTTAATTTGCATCTTGCCCACCTTTCTTTCTGCTTTTTTTTTTTTTTTGAAAATTTAAACTCTTCTATTATTTTGTTTGCCTAGCACTTGTAGGTAAATACTAAATGGGTATAATTTTATATTTTCATAACATTTCTATGTTAAAATCTACTGCAAAAGGAGCCTTGGAAGTAAGTTTTCCTTAAATGGCAACACATATTATCTTATTTTGATGATCTCTGATGCACTGCTCTTTTTCTGGGTTATAAATAAAAATTCCTGCCACCAACCAGCAGTGTGACCTTAGAGAAAGCACTTAACCCGCTTGGGCCTCTGTTTGCTCTTTTAGAAAATGGAAAAGGTATAATACATAAACTCTAAGGGTTTTTCCAGCACTAAAATTGCACAACATTTCTTCTATCAACTTGTATTAGTCATTTCCGAAATTATACTTCATTGAAGCACATCAGGTTTCCTATGGGGACAAGCAAGATCTATTAGGAATAATGTGTCAGTAATTAGATATTATTAATACCACAAACACCTATTGCAAATATTAAATGTTTCACTGGGGAGTTCAAAGCAGTCAACCTTCTCTTATTAACTCTATAAATAATGTAGGAAGCAAACTGCTATCACAGCTATTTTCTCAAGGAGCTCACGGTCTAGTAGGCGGGGGAAGTAAGCAAGCAGGCGATCACAACGTGATAGAGTAAGTTTTCTGATAGCTGTAAGTGCAGAATGAGTTTTCTGATAACTCCGAGAACAGCGCAGACAGGAAACGTACCCAGCACTATTTATAATACAGTCAACAGCTGACCTACCCGCGCAAAATTTGAAATCAAACCTCCTGAGAATGAGATGGTGATGTTATCCTATTAATAATTATTACCATATTTAATTATAGTAGCTACTGTATTGAATGCCTTAACTTGAAGTCAGATGTTACTATAGTGTCCCATTTACATTTTAGAACAGCCTTCCTACAGCATAATAATAAAACTGCTTTTCTGAAAGTACACATGATTTGTCCAAACCACACACCTGTTAAGTGATAACCTACGATTCAAGCCCGCGTGACTGCAGAACCGCATGGTCTTCACATTACACTCTGGCCAACTCCCTGGCCTTTCGGTAGAAAAGATTATAAATTCCCTGTATGATCCGGGGTAAGTCACTGACACACTTCAAAGTGTCACCACGTTTTTGAAATTCAGCTATCACCTGTTTACATGTTCACTATGCTAATGTAAAGTTGAAATGAAAAAAAAAAACTCATGGTGGAAGAACACTGTCAACTACAGAGCAGTTGCCAATTAGGAATTATTATTACAATGACTACTGTCATTGAAAACATTTAGCATTCCCTAATACCCAATTAGTTTTTACTCAAAACAGAACTTTAAACAGCTTTGAACACCAAATTAGCATCCATACCAACACCAAAAGCTCGTTGTGTCTCTCAATGCTTTAGAGTTAACTGATAGAAAAATAAGAGAGAAAAATAAAGATATATGTTAATATATTGCAATAGGAAACTAATTTTTTTTTCCACTTTTGTCCATCAAATCATTAGGATTCTATATAACTCCATGAAGACCATGGATAAAAATTAAGAATGAAGGAAAGGAAAAGGAGGCAGGCTCTGAACAATATCAGTTAAACAACACTGTCTCTTATTAAACTTTTGTTATTAAAACTGAAAAAGTGACAGTATGTCAGAAGGGAGTAAACAGTACTACAAAGAAGAAAAGCTGTAACTCAATTATAGTTTTTAGAACAATATACAAAAACTCTGAAAATTAAACAATTTCGTAAAACTTGGAATCCCAGGTAGTCTCACCCTAAAGAAGCTAAAGCAAAAGATGATTGGAAAAGTCTCCTACATAAGACTCATTGGGATTGTTTTTTGCCACAGTAAAGGAACGAAGTAGAGAAAGACATACCGACATTCCCCCCTCTGCGCATAATAACCACACAAGCAGAACCGTGCAAGAGCAATCTTACCATCCATGGGAAAAAATATGGTTGCCCTGTGACTTGCAAATATTTTTGTCAAAACTTTAAAAAATTCTCTTATTGTCAATTATTAATATACAGGGAAATGAAAAAAACAAAAGTATTATTTATTTAATACTTTGTAATTTAAAGCACTTTGGAAACATTGACGGCTACTAAACTATTATGGGGTAATATAAATTCGTGTATTAATTTTGAAATGCCAAATGAAGACAGGAAGTTGTTGGGTGCATGAACTGGGCGTTCAGAGGAGACCTCTCAGGTCAGAGATAAAACTTTGGAAGTCATCCATTTATAGATATATTTCAAGTTACAAAACTGGATGAGGTAACCTACGGAATGGCTGTGGCCACAGAAAGACTGCTAAATGATGTCAAGAAGGCAAAATGGAATTAAATCTAGTCTATGGATAGGAAGTTGGTCATCAGAGCATGGACATTTCATCCAGAGTAATAAGAGAGAAGGCAGAATGTACGGTACCCGAGATCGATTGGTAGACACAGTGATGGGGACATCTAAAGTCCTATTCTTATTGCTTCTATTATCTTAAATAAGAAATGATCACTGGCTGAGAGTAATCATGGTAGGAGACATGACAGAGCTTTAAACAGATGGTGTGAAACGATCTAGGACAGAGATGAAACAGCTTGTGGAGTAAAATGAAACAGAAATGCTATCAACACTAAGATACAAGTGAGCTCATGGTCATGAATCTGAGGTGAAAGCAATTAGCATGGGTATATATTAGTTTTGTTTTGTTTCCAGCAGCATTCAGTTACAACAAGTGTTGGCACAAAGGAGCAAAAAGCTGGAATTAACTAGAGCTGGGAATATGCCAGGAGTGCAGGAAAATGGGAGAGAGAGGGCAAGAGAACTCTGGGAGTATATAAAGGAATAATTTATAAAGATAGATAATGGAATATGAGTTGGGAAGGAGACAAGAAAAAACATGGAGTGGGTGGGTGAGGAATAGTAAAACATGACAGGACCAGAGATTACTAGTCTCTGTGGGATCAAAGACTAAAGTTAAGGGGGTGGGGGAAGTGAATTAGAGAGATGAGGTAATGCTCAGAGAGTGGGATACCTGAAATTGAGATTATGAAGGAAGTGCAGTTGTCAGGACAAATCGCAGAGTCTGACCACAGAAGCAGGTGATTGAGGTAGGGAAAAGGACAAGATCTTTGGACAAGCAGAGGTCAAGAAACTAAGAAGCTAGTTTATTAGAAAAATCACCTACACGGATATTGAAATAGCCAAAAATGAAGATTAACCTAATAATTAGAGAGTGTCTGTGAGCCAGGAGCTGAAATCTTCAAAGACTGATGGGAACCCAAGGCTTGTAGATAACTAGGAGAGAGCTTAGCAGACGTTACAATCTGAGAGGATGAGCTTGGAAGCTGGGAGTTCTTACGGAGGAAAGAGAAACAACAGTCTGGCAAAAGCAAAGGCGTGCAAGAAAACTACTTACACACCTCCAGGCCGGAGGTACAAGGTAGGAAAACAGTCACCATTTAAAAGGGCTGTAAGGGAACCAGTGGATTCAGGCAAAAGCCAAGTTGTAGAAAGTGAAGGTGCCATTCAGAAATCAGGTGGAGGGCAAAAGGCATTGTGCTGATGATGGACTATGAGTTGCAGAGCATCAAATGGAATGGATTAGGAAGTTGGGTAAAGGTGGGTACGGGTGTCCGATGGGGGGATACACAGAGTCATGTGGGTGTTAGAATCTGAGCACTGAAGGAAAACCAAGGACTCCTGGACTTCTACAAGGCCTGAAAGACACGGGCAGAATAGAAATAGATTTCAGTGAGGCTGAAGGTTGAGGGTAGGAAGAAGGATCTGGGCAGAGCTCCGGAGCACCTGCTTTTCTACAGTTCTGGACAACTCAGGTGCACAGGCCAAGGGAGAGGCATGCGGTGTTCTGAGCACCCTCTTATGTTACTGATGGGGGAAGGAAGGGAACAGAACATAGGAGTGTGAAGGAGGTTTTACGTGAAGTGCATCAAGAAAAGACAACTACTTCTGGGTGTCCAGAGACACTCTCAGTTGATGAGTTTGCCAAGTTGTAAACCCACGTATGTATTTATTTTACAGTAGCTCATAACCTCATGTTACAAATGTTACTGCTCCTCTCAAGACAAGGTCCAAAAAAGCTGTCCTGTGTCCTCACAGAGATCTTCCATTAGGCAAACACTTTCTATAATCAATAAAAGTTACACATGCGTGCGAGCGCACACATGGACAGAAATAGTGATTTTGAATATGATTCCTACATGAAAAACCAGCCATAACAAACTGCCCTTGTGTTGGAGCCCCAAGACCACTCTTATTACAAGGACTCACAGGACCCAGCCTAGAATTGTATTTAAGGCCATTTCTTAGAATCCATAGAAATGAAGCAAAACCAGCAAAGATAAAAGGCTAATGGGGTGAAGTTCAGGGAAAACCAGGTGCAAACTCCCAGAGTCTTCTCCCTGTGGAGTCACTACTTAATACCTCCAGCAACGAGCTGTGACATGTGTGAAAATTTTAGTGTGGCAGCTGACAGAGATGCAGTGTCCAAGATTTTATTGGGGACTGATCACACAAGTAACCTCTGTCTACCACGTACTAAAGTCCAGACTCCAGGAGGAAAGCATAAATCAGGTTGTTCGCACCAATACTTTAGGCACAGTTAGGCACTCTTCTCATGCTGGGAATGGTGGGAATTCTCCCGAAATCCAAGTTTCCAGATGCCGGTCAAGAATCAACCTTGTAAGCGGACCTTCAGGAACAGAGTCAGGCCTGCTATCTTAACTCCTTTCTGCACAGCCCTATTTTGGTATTTACATTTCGCGAAAGAAATCTTTAATACAAAACAATATCATTTGTGTGTAAAATAATATCGATTCCTCCGATGCTCAACTTCGTTTAAAACAGTTGAATCAAGCAATATAAAACTTTGATCAGTTGTCAAGAGAATAACAGTTTTCTATAGTGGGATATACAAATAATTTGTCTAAATACATAAACCTTAAAGAAAATAGGTGAATAACAATTAGAAAAATGACATGAGAATAAAAAGGATAAGTAAGCACAGATAAAAAATTTCACGTGCAATACTTTTTAAACTTTTGTTACTCACCTAAAGTCCTACTAAATAAAAATAACATTTTATGTAGTTCTTCCCCGCTCTTCCCTTCAAAGGAACCAACGATCTTTAAAAATAAAAAAAGCTATGCTGCCATTATACACAAAAACAAAATATTACTAACAATGTTTACTAGTGGCACAAAATAATTACAGTTGACCCTCCATATCTGTGGATTCCACATCTGTGGATTCAAGCAACTATGGATCGAAAATATTTGAGAGGAAAAAAAAGTTGCTGACGTGTACTATGTAGTTAGGCCTTTGATGGCTGTATCTCTACTGAACATGTACAGACATTTTCTTGTCATTATTCCCTACAGTATATAACAAATATTTACATAGCATTTACACTGTATTAGGTATTATAAGTAATCTAGAGATTTAAAGCATACGACAGGCTGTACGTAGGTTATATGCAAATACTACGCCATTTTATATAAGGGACTTGAGCATCTCCGGATTTGGGTATCTGTGGGGGGTCCTTGAACCAATTCCCTGCAGATACCAAGGGACAACTTTATATCATATATGTAGGTACTTAAAACCTCCCCTCTCCCCTCCCCCTAAAAAGTCATACAAAAGAGTCAAATGGAAAGGCTTTAGGAAAAATAGCAAGAAGCCCTGAATTCAAACCAAATCATGTTGCCTCTTATCAGCTATGTTTCTTAGCAAGGAAAAAAATAACATGCTTTAGTTCCCCCTCCCCCCAAAAAAGCAAATAAAAAGGTAATCCACTTTGCAGGGTTTCTTGCTTTAGTATAAAAAAGACTATGCATTAAACACTTGGGATGGATGTGGAAATCATTAAGTAGTAGTAATTATCCTTGCCATTATTATGAAAGTTCAAAGACTATCAAAGACTACCTAAAATAACCAGTTGTTGATGTTTTCTTCCCGGAAATGTACCAGAAACTTTATCTATGGGACTGGTTAATTTCATTAGATACTAATTCAATTAGATACTGTCAGTTGAGGTCCAATGAGGAGAGAACACACAGTAATTTGAACAGGGAAAGTTTACTATAAAGAATTATTAAATGTAATAGGTGAGTAACTATTGAGAGAATCCTAAAGAATCCTCAAGGATAAGGGAGAGTACCTAGGGGAACAATAAACTCGGAAGGAGGGTTCTCTCCCTAAAGCTGGTATTCAGACCCCAGCAGCGAGGGTATGACCGCAGCCCAGAGGATGACGAAGAACTTTACTGCCAGGCAAAGCTTGACTACAAGCAAGCAGGAACCACCCTCCAGGTGCAGGCAGCCAAGGGGGCGGCAGGCAAACAATGGAAACCAGGACTCCTGGAGCCAGCTCACTGGAGAGGGTTGTGAGGTCTGGAGCCCACAGAGTTTGTGCCTGGAGGGCCACAGGAAGATCTCCCAGAGCCAGAACCAGGACGATGAGCTCAAAGAGGGAGAGCGTGCACGGGGGCACAGCTGGAGCACAGCGCCACTGCACGTCCCAGAATCTTGCAGCAAGAGCAGCAATCACACCAGAACTAGGAAGTCCCTTCCTTCTGCAGTGTCTCCAGCCCCCTCTGCTGGTACGATTTAATACTGTGCCTGCTTGCAAAGAAGAAATGCGGAAAGCGCTACTAATGCAGACCGAATAAGAAGGTAGATTTGGAGCCAAGAGGTAATAAATTGATGACTGGTGTAGGATATAATTACAAATACCCCATCTCTTCTAACTACTTAACAGCCAGGTTTGAAATCACAATTTCCTAAACCAATAAATAAGGAATTATTTTCTTAATGTAAATTAAAAATGTAAATTGGTTCAACCACTATGGAAAACAATATGGAGGTTCTTGAAAAAATTAAAAATAGATCTACCATATAATCCAGCAATTCCACTTCTGGGTATACATGCAAAAGAAATTAAGGCAGGATATCAAAGAAATGTGAGATGTATGCACTCTCATGTTTATTGCAGCAATATTCACAATAGCTAAGATATGGAAACAACCTAAGTGCCCAATGGATGAATGGATAAAGATGTCGTGTGTGACACACACACACACACACACACACACACACACAGGTATAGTGTTCAGCCATGATAAAGGAAATCCTGTCATTTGTGACATCACGAACAGACCTTGAAGACATTATACTAAGTGAAGTAAGTCAGACAGAGAAATAAATATTACATTATATCACTTATATGTGGAATCTGAAAATGCCAAACTCATAAAAACAGAGTAAAATGGTGGTCACAGTGGCTGGGGAGTGGAGGAGGAGAAGATATATTGTTTACGGACACAAACTTGCAACTAGCAGTAAATAAGTACTAGAGATCTGAAACACAGCATAGTGAACGTGTATTATCTTATAATCAAACTTGCTAAGAGACTAATTCCTAATTATTCTAACCACAAAAAAAGAAATAATTATGTGATGTTATAGAGGTGCTATCACTACAATGGCAATCATATTATAATACAGAAATATATCGAATCAGTAGGTTGTACACCTCCAATTTATAGTGTTACATGTCAAATATATTTCAATAAAAAATTGCTTTTACATTTGAACAACCTGGAATGCTCCTCAGCTAGGACCTGGCAGCCTCTATGTCCACAACAATCTTGATTTGTCACCTTAAGTTAAATAAACCTAAGTAAAGATCTTTTGCCACTAGAAAAAAAGATGCCTCTGGGATTGAAGTCACTGAGCAATCACTTGAATATTCACATTTTCAAATTCTGCTGGAAATACACCAAAGAATATCGATTCATTTATTTTCTTACAGGTTTGGTTAATTTTAAGCTTAGTGTATAATCAAGAGTCAATTGGGTACAGTCTTTAAGAGGATACACTCAGGAGTGAGATGGCCTTTGCTTAAACCCTGGCTCTACCAGTTTCTGGCCAAGTGACCAAAGTTATTTAACCTCATTAAGCATCTGTTTCATCATCTGCAAAAATAAGTTAATAGTTACACCTTCCATACATGTCGCTATGAAAATTAAACTGTACAACAGTCGTCATACAGTGAGTGCTCAATAAATGTTGGCTGTTAATATCATTTTCTCTCTCATGTCCAGTTCCTAAATAAAGATGAATATGTAAAATCTAACATGGGTGATTGAGGAAAGCAAAAGAACATTAGAAATTTTCAAGACCTGCACAAGAGCAGTTTTCACATATCCTCTAAACAAGGTAGGAATTTTATCAGATGTATTGTTGTATTATAGCCTCCATATTACAATGAATTTAATCAATGCTCTAAATTTATAAATGTCTTATAAACTTTTTATTCATTTATTCAACAAGTATTTTCAAAGAGACAGTAGAGACTCAGAACATATATTCTGGTACCAGATGGACCCAGTATTTAACTGTATGACCTCAGGCAAA